>NC_136275.1:16357906-17087732 GCF_964198595.1 Lampetra fluviatilis
TCCCAGGAGCTCACAGACCTGTTGGAGGAGTTTGCCGGAAAAATGTTTTCCCTGGTCGGTCAGCAGCCGCTCCGGAGCACCTTTGTCCATGACGTAACCTTGGACAAAGGCCTCCACGATGGCTGCTGCCGACTGGTTGGCCAGGGGCCAGGCCATAGGCCAGCGCGTAAAGTATTCCACCCCGGTCAACAAATATCTATTGCCCCTAGGGGTGGCGGGAAATGGCCCCAGAATATCCAGCGCGACAAGTTCATTCACTCTGGAGACTCTGATAGACTGCAAAGGCGGATTTGACTCCCGTGCTGGTGGTTTTCGCTGCGCACACCGAGGGCATGATGCCAACAGATCTGCGACATCCCTCGTCATGCCTGGCCAAAAAAAATCAAGCTGGAGCAAGGCGAGGGTCTTTTGGGTACCCAGGTGGAGGAGGCGCTCATGAGCAGCCCACACCACCCTACCCCGTAACCCAGAAGGGACCACCAGCCGGTGTCGATGGGATTTCCTGTCCCAATGCATCAGCAACCCCGCGTGCATTTCCCATGCGTCGGCATCACCCGTCCCCCGCCCCGCCTCCCCGGCGCAACGACGCGACGCGAGGAGGGAGGTATCCTCCATCTGGAGGCGCCCCCATTCATTAACAGGCAAACCAGCAGGGAATCTTTTCCCTGTTGTGCGATAGAATTTGGAAGCAATGTTTCGTCGTCGGCGGCGGCCGCCAGGACCGGAACCGGCATGTCCCCTGCTGGCTTGCAACGTCCCGACCCCAGGAGGCATGCACATTCGGAGGTGGTTGGCATGCGCGACAGAGCGTCCGCGTTGGTGTGGCGAACGCCCTTACGGTAGGTGGTTTCGAAATCAAAATCCTGGAGGATCTCCAACCATCGGGACAATTGTCCCGATGGCTGTTGAACTCGCAGGGCGTACTGCAGTGCCGCATGATCTGTGCGGACGGTGATATGCCGACCGTACAGATATGGGCGATACTGTTGGATGAAATAGACAATTGCCAACAGTTCCCTACGGGTGACACAATATCTTTGCTCCGCTGGAGACAACACCCGACTGCCGTACGCAACCACCCGTTCCACGCCGTCAACCACTTGGGAAAGCACGCCCCCAATACCCGTGTTGCTCGCATCGGTGTCGAGCAAAAATGGTTCCGAAAAATCGGGGTAAATCAAGGGAGGAGCTTTTATCAGGGCGTCCCGAAGGGAGCAGAAAGCAGCCTCCTCCTCCTGACCCCAGTGGAACCGAACCCCTTTTGATGTTAAAGCGTGTAGGGTTTTGGCAATCGTCGCAAAATCAGCGACGAACCGTCGGTAATACGACGCGAAGCCAATGAAACTCCTGACCTCTCCCACCGAGGTGGGAGTCGGCCAGGAGCTGACACACTGCGTTTTGGCGGGATCGGTAGCAATACCTGAGCGCCCCACGATGTGCCCCAAATAACGCACCGAATCGCGTAACAAATGACATTTTTGGGGTTTGAATTTCAAATTAGCAGCCCGCATCTTTAGGAAAACCGCCCGCAACCTCTGGAGATGTTCGTCAAAAGTTTTACTAAAGACGATAACGTCATCCAAATAAATCAGGCACGACTCCCATTGCAATCCAGCCAAAATCAATTCCATCAAACGCTGGAAAGTTGCCGGCGCTGAGTGTAAGCCCATCGGCAACCGGTTGAATTGGAACAGGCCGTGCGGTGTACGGAAAGCAGTTTTAGGCTTTGAATCATCGTCCAGAGGAAGCTGCCAGAATCCTGAAAGTAAATCCAGTGTGGAGAAGAATCGCACTCCCGCCAAGGCGTCCAGCGATTCGTCCATCCGTTGGAGCGGGTATGCGTCGGCAACCGAAATTTTGTTAAGGCGCCGAAAATCAACGCAAAACCGCAACGAGCCGTCCTGCTTTTTAACCAGGACGATCGGCGCTCCCCAAGGGCTGGTGGAAGGAGAAATAATGTCGGCGGCTAACATGTCATCAATAGCCGATTTGACATGGTCCTTTTCGGCGGGACTTAACCGAAATGGATTCTGGCGTATTGGCGCGCTGTCACCCGTGTCAATATGGTGACGCAGCAGATGAGTGCAACCCAAATCGTATTTGTCACGACTGAAAACGTCGGAAAATTCCCGCAGTAGCGTTCTAAGCTGTTGGCGCTCTGAATTTGACAGGTCCGTCGATCCCGCACAAAGCGCATCAAGCCACCCTCCATCGCTGTCCGAATGTGGGTGCGGCCGGGGAGCAGTGCCGACGTGATTCGCAACAGGTTCCTCGCAGGGCACCGGCGTCGCGTGAGCAAGCACCGTCCCTTGAGGAACTACCGCCAGCGAGGAGGAAACAAAAATCGGGCCCGACAATTTGATATCCCCGATACAAATTTTCGCTCGAATCTGTCCAATGATGCCAAGAGAGCCCCCGTTAGCAGCATAGAATGGGACGTTAACTGGCAGTAAAGGACGGCTCTGGACAGGTAGAATATTGTAAATGAGTTCGGAAATGATGGTCGCCGATGCCCCCGTATCGACCAGGATGCATACCTCCACCCCGTCAATGTGTCCCACCACGGCCGACGACCCCGACGACGCGGCCACAACGCGATGGGCCAACATGGACCACTGCCTGGGTTCGATTTGAGTCGCCAGATTATGTTGATGGAGCTTGGGAGGAGGAGGGCCGGCGTCCTGTCGAGGCGTCGTCCCGCGCTGCCGAGGAGAGCGGCACCCCGAGGCGACATGGCCCCGGACGCCGCAGTTGAAGCAACGCGGGAGCGCCGGCGGCGATGACGGACGGTCAAAGCGGCTCGACCCATCCCGGCCCGACCGTGCTCCCGTCCCCTGCTGCCGTCGACGGTCGACGGCGTAAACCTCCTCCGCCGGGAGGGTGGCTGGAGCCACCGCACGCCCGGCCACTGCCCTGCTGGCTTTCCGACGCTGTGACAGCAGGTTGGCGTGGAGGAGCCGCGCAGCCTGGAGGGAACTCATCTCCGTGTCCTCCTGTGCAACGACGGCGATGTCCAGGTCGTCTGCCAGCAGGAGGATTTTTTCTGTGACCATGGCGTCCACGCCGTCGTCGTCCATTCGAGGGAAGTCCGTCTTCGCCAGTGCCAGGAGACTCGTCCTGTACGCCAGGGGCGACTCCTTTGCACCCCGCTGGTGATCATAAAACTGCTGCCTGCATTCCGCTGAAGGTCCGTAGACCCCGGCCAGCAACTGCAGCGCCATCTGTAGCGTGGAGCGCGTCTCCCTCGGCGCCGATGTAAGGGCGGCGAGTGCGTCGCTGTCGAGGAGCGCCGGCAGCGCGCAGAGAGCCTCAGCATCCGACCACCGAGCCATTTCTTGGTGGGAGAGGAAGCGTCGCTGGAAGCCGCCCCAGTCGCCCTCCGCACCAACAAATTCTTTGAGCGGAGGCAGCCGTTGGTGCAGCGCAGCGGTCGCCATGGAAGCTCGCAGGCTGCTGTCCCCGTAACTCGGCTGCGCTTCGGCGCGAACGGCAGATGGTATCGCCTGTCGCAGCCGTGATGACGCTCCCTCCGCTGGCGGTGACGCGGCAGCCCCAGCGAGAGCGATGTTGGACCCGAGGTTCAGGCCGGCCACGCCCTCAGCAGCTGCTGCGGCGATGGCGGGAGATTCAAAGTTTGAATCCGTTGAGATGGCGGGAAGGCGCATCGGACGTCGGTTCTCCTCGCCCCGTGGTGGTCCACCAGCCCCCAGCCGCGTGATGTGTTCGAGTGTGGCAGCAGCGGCGTAAAGCAGCTCCGCCAGCCTCGCGTGAGCCAGCCTCAGCCCTTCTGATGGCGGCTCCTCTTCATCCTGATGCCCCGGTAAGAATGCGTCCGGCCCCGGCTGCACGATGTCTTGTTGAGCCGTCTCGGGCTCGACAATTTCAGCGGTGTCCTCCACCTGCGGTACTCCGGCTCGAGCTGTCCGGCGCGTGTCCATGTTCGTAGTTGTTCTGACACCAGATGAAGTACCGTTGATGACTCTTGGACACCGTTGGTGAGGCACACGTATTTATTCCGTACAAGTAGTCACAACTGTGGACATACAATACTAGAGGGGGTATCGGCCCCCTCACCCGGCTAGCTGGGAATACACTGCTAGCTATCTCTGACCTACCTCCTAGTCCTCCACTAACGGGCTAGGGGAGGCTGTCTGGCCCGACACTGGTAAGTCGGGCTACGGTACCCGGAGTCCCAGAGCACTAGCTCTGGTTCTCGGGACCACGCCGCTGGCTCGGTCCTGCGCGGCCCTGACACATCGGCGTCCCAGGGGAGTCCAGGGCTCTAGCTAGACGATCTTCGGTCTTCACTGGTTTAGCTTTAACATTTTGCCCCGAGCCCTCTGACACATCCCCCTTTATACTCCACCCACGCTGAGGGGTGGGGCCCCGGGCTGCCTGGTGCGGACGTCGTTGAGAGCACCCCCCCCCCCGTGCACTCACGTAGCCCCGCCCACTGTGTTTGTTTCCCATAAGCTGCCATGCATAACGGCTCTCTCTCTAACACCCCTACATGTGTATCCCTCTCCATGTGCTTGTGTCTCTCTATGTGTCTCTCTCTCTGTTGTTGTCTCTCTATTTGTGTGTCTCTCTGTGTGTGTCTCTCTCTCTGTATGTGTCTCTTATGTGTTTCTCTCTCTCTTTTTGTCTCTCTGTGTGTGTCTCTGTCTCTCTCTGTGTGTCTGTGTGTGTGTCTCGTGGTGACGTCACTGCCACTTAGTGTCTCTTTCTGTGTGGGGGTTGTCTCTCTGTGTCTTTCTGTGTGCCTCTCTGTGACTCTACGTGTGTCTCTCTCTATCTGTGTGTCTCTCTAGGTTGGGTCTCTCTCTCTGTGTGTCTGTGTGTTTGTCTCTTTATGTGTATTTCTCTCTCTGTGGTTGTCTCTTTGTGTGTGTCTCTGTGTGTGTCTTTGGGCTCGCCTTCCCATCAACCGGAGGCTAGGAGTGGTGATCGTGGTTACTTATGCCCCCACCGAAGACAAACATCCGTGGAGGGATGCAGGCAAAGCCGATGAGTGAGATGCCTTCTATGACCTCCTGTCACAGGTGCTGGCTAAAGTGGCCACTCGGGACAGAGTCATCTTGTTGGGTCACTTCAATGCCCGAGTTGGTCATGATGCTGACACCTGGTCTGGAGAGATTGGAAGGCATGGGCCAGATCAGCTCAATAACAACGGTAGGAGGCTGCTAGATTTGTGTGCAGCCCATGGGCTTGTAATTACCAACACGCCCTTCCAGCATCGGCGCATCCACACAACATCATGGATGCATGCCTGGTCCAAGCAAGAATATCTGCTGGACTACATAGTGACGGACCAGCGGATGCGAGCCCATGTCCTTGACACCAGGAGCTACCGTGGAGCTGATCTGCCCTCTGATCATCGACTAGTCATCTGTAAGATGCGCTTGCCATTCTTCCACTCTGGTGGTTGGTGTACACCCAGGATCCCATTCCAACCTAAAGTGGCCTGGTCTCAGTTAGCTGATGAAAGTTGCAAGCGAGAATTTCATCTTCGCTTGCAGCTGGGGTTGGCATCGTTCCCCACTCCTCCTGATGTCGAGGGTAAATGGGCGAGGTTTAGGACTGTGACTCATGCAGCTGCAATGGCTGCTTTGGGTACGCGGTCAAGACCTCCCCAGAGACCCTGGCTGACAGGAGGTGTTCAGGATAGGCAAGAAAAAGCGACGGGCCCACTCTCATCGGCTACAGCATCCCACATCAGAGAATGAGGAGGCTTACCGCAGCCTTTGCTCGGAGGTTCAGAGAGTCGTAAGGCGCTGCAAGGATGGGTGGTGGTCGCGGCTTGCTGAGGAGATGGAGTCTGCCTCAGTGGCCCACGATCACAAATCACTATTTAACTCCATCAAAAAAGTAACCTGCAACGCCACACCTATTACCATCATTAGGGGAAAAAACGGTGATTCAGTCTCCGACCCCCAAGAACAGGTTTGCAGATTTGCGGAGCATTTATGTGAGGTCCTGGGGAGGGGAAATCCCCCAGCCAGGAAAACATCATGGCACAAAGTGGGGATATCCCTGCTGAGGCTGCGGTGCCTCAAATATGGGAAGAAGTCACCCCCTGTGAGTGGCTGGCTGAGGTGCCATCTGTTGAGGAAGTACTGAAGGCGATCTGGAGCCTGAGACCAGTAAAGGCACCGGGCAGAGATGATCTCCCAAGCAAAATGCTGAGGGAGGGTGGCGTTTGTGCACAGACTGCCCTATATGACATCATAACAACAGTCTGGACCACTTGATGGGTTCCACAGGATTGGAAAGATGCCCTGGTGGTCCCCCTCTTTAGGAAGGGGGACCGCACAGACTTTAACAACTACAGGGGCATCTCACTCCTCAGTGTGCCAGGAAAGGTCCTGGCAAGGATTATTCAACATCGCCTTGCTAGGCACGCTGAGGAGAGGCTTGCGAAGCCCCAATGCGGTTTCAGGAAAGGGCGGTCCTGCACAGATGCCATATTTTCTGTCCGTCTGCTACAGCAGAGATGTAGGGAATTCCAACAAGACCTACATCTCTGCTTTATTGACCTGGTCAAGGCCTATCATACCATCAGTAGGCCTGGGCTCTGGGTTGTCCGTCATGCTTTCAGAGTCCCTGACCCTCTGCTCATGATCATTAAGGACCTCCATGATGGTGAGCGGGCTCGGGTAAAACTACGTGGCTGGGAGTCAGAGCCTTTCCCTGTACACCTTGGGGTGCGACAGGGATGTCCTCTGGCTCCCACATTATTTAACATCTATTTTGACCACGTAGTTCGTGAAGCCTTCAATAGCTGTACCGGGGGAATTTCCATTTGGTACAGATATAATGGGAGGCTGACCGATGCCCGGGTGCGATCAAGGGATCGCTCCCTATTGGTCAACCACGTTATGTATGCCGATGATTTGGTAATAGCTGCTCATTCAGAGGAGGAGTTGGAGACGCTGCTGCTGAGACTGGAGCGTGCCACGAAGAGGTGGGGCCTTACCATCAGCCCGACCAAAACTAAGCACCTGCCTGTGTATTTTGTACCATCGGACACTCCACCCCCACAACTCCCAATCGGTGATGGGGCAGTAGTGGAGAGAGTGGAGAGTTTCCCATTCCTGGGCAGTGTGCTTATGACCGGCTCCAGTTTAACAGCAGAGGTCTCACTCTGAATCAGTCAAGCGGCAATATCTTTTCATCGGTTGCGTAACGCTATGTGGAAGCTACCTGGTCTGTCGCTCCGCACGAAGCTTCAGGTCTTCTCGGCCACAGTCATTCCCTCCCTTCTCTATGCTTGCAAAACATGGACCTCTCTAATGGAGCATCTTCGCCGATTGGAAACATTTTGTCTGGCCTGCCTACGATTCATCCTGGGTTTAACCAGGTTGGTTTGTGTGAGGAGCTCACAAATCCTTGAAAGATCTGGGCAAAGTCCCATCGGTGAGCTCCTCCGGCAGCCAAAGTTGCGTTGGCTGGGTCATGTAGCCCGCATGCCCAGCCACCACATTTTTGTTCAGCCGGATCGAGGGGGCTTAACGTGCGCGGCACGGGCTAGAGAAGAGATGGAGTGATGTGGGACAGGTGTACGTGGAGCTGAGTGGACTTGCCGATGACTGGTACCAGCGGTGTCAAAATCAGCCTCTGTGGAGGAGGCTCGTGAAGGATTCTACTGGGCAGTTGGAGGCAGTCGCCCTCCAGTAAAAACGGAGGGCGGAGGAGCGACGCTCACAACAACGAGTGGAGCGCCGGGTGGCTAAAGCATAGGAAGTTGGCACAGTAGGGGGCACAGGTGGTGCATCAGCCAGTCATCTCGGTCATCTCAGTCAGTCGACCCGTGGCACCTGGGTCTGCCCCGTGACCTCCTGCCAGCGGGCATTCGACACTTCACGTGGCCTCAAGGTGCACATGGCCTGGCACAAGCGTCGTGGTGACGTCACCGCCACTTAGTGGCGAATGGCGGTTGTTGTTGTCTTTGTGTGTGTCTCTCTCTATGTGGATGTCTCTCTCTGTTTGTGGGTTGTCTCTCTGTGCGTGTCTCTTTCTCTGTGTGCCCCTCTGTATGTGTCTCTTTGTGTGTGTCTCTCTTTCTCTCTCTGTGTCTCTCTCTCCATGTGTCTCTCCTCGTAGTTACTCTTGCGGATTTTTTGTTCTTGTTGCCCGGTTCTATGACATTGACATGCTAATCTTCACATTGGCACAGCCCCTGGTTGCTGGAGCCGTCTCACATTGACATGCTAATCTCTTACATTTACGTACAAATTCCATCTCTAGCTCCGCCCACCTACCCTTGGGTTGAACCCACCTAAAGCCACCTTGACATGCCAATCTCTTACATTTACGTACAAATTCCATCTCTAGCTCCGCCCACTTACCCATGGGTTGAACCCACCTAAAGCCTATATAACCTCGTGTTGCAACAGCTCTTTCTCCTGCGTCAGCAGTTCTTCTGCTGTGTTTGTCTCACTTGATGACGGTTGCTTGTGTTGCGATCGAAACGTCATTATTTTAAAACTTAAGCGTTACTGCACTTACAAACACAATGGAATATTGCAGGTACTCTGATATTGATACAAACTTTCTCCTTTCAAGATATGGCAAATTGATCCATTTCATTATAAATTATATCATTGCATTAATATGATCATAATATAAACGAAAGGTCTAGTTGCTCATTACATATCAGTGTTTTATATCGGAATACAAGGCCATTCTTAGAGTACGTCTTGACACGACAACATCCTTAAATGTGAAGCTGCTCCTATAACGAGCTCTGATGATAAGTACAGGCACGTGTGCGTGCGTGATATTTTCTACATTCACTCACACCGCTGCTCTTACTACCTGAGTACTACTCTGGCCATGGAGCAGCTCTCGACATTGTCAGTGTTCAAACGGACAGCGCCGTTACCGTTCATTCCTGCAGGACATTTCCCCCTTCAAAGCCTAACCCCTGCAGCCCCTTCAAGCCTTTGCAGAAATTGTCTTTGTAATATTTAATGTTGTTCCCTATGGGGATGTGCTATTATAATAGAGTGGGTATTCTAACCATCGTGTTTTTCCATTGTTCCAGCTATTGTAATAGAAGTAACCCGTATCAATATCATACAATTCGATTTTTCATTGAAATACATTTTGTTAACAAGGGGAGTCCTCAGTAACCCATAAAAAAGTAAGCATGTTTGATTTATAATTTATTTTGAAGTCATATTTATATTTCGTGGTGGAATGGTGGCACAGATGTTAGTGTGTTGCACGATGAACCCAACGACCTGATATCGATTCTGGCCCGTGGTTAACATCAGTGGCAAAGTGGTATCCTATCTCCATCCTCCCCCTTCACTAACATGTACTGATCAGTAAAGTATGGTGTAAAAATTGGTGTGGGGAGACTTTCATACATTTGTGAATTGAGAATGGCTAGAATTTATTTAGTTTAATTATTTTATTTTATTTACATTTGTCATGTTGACCTCCAACTGCGGTATCATGTTTATACGAAGTGCATTCGAATGTAAAAGCATGACAAGGCAAATCGTACACCAGTTTTATTGTAAGATACGTGAAGCTGCAAATATGCAAGTTCTGCAATGAATACAAAGACTTCAAAAAACCTACAATACATGACATTTTAACTCTTATAATGAATTATAATGTGTTAATATATAGTACATATATAACTGTTACATTTTCTTTGAGGTTTAAAAAAATGACGTTATTTTAATTAAGACCTCGTATCTGTCATATTTTGTTCACAATCATCAAAATACTTGCTTCTGGTATGCCAACTACTGAGGATAACATTGTGGTTTATGCAGGTCTTTGGAGCACGTTGTTGTACATTAATAAATATAATTGAAGGTCACCTGAACGTCGTTGGCGGTATGACCGACTCAAAGATTAGATTAAGCCATATTGTTGGTACGTGACATTTCGTGAAGTTCTTGTTAGAGAAACAGATATCTCAGGCCCAATAGCAGATCAGTGGCAATCCAGGAGCGGTACACAAACATCTTCATCAAATCTGTCGGTGCGTTGGCATACAATATATATTTTTAAAAATCCACAAGCCAAAAGTCCAGCTCTTTTGCCCATATCTTAAATGCTCATCTGATATCTCTAGAATGTTGTTATTTTTCTCCTAGTGTATAAAAATGGACAGATCGAACGTAAACCTAGCCCAGGCCAAATACGGCTTTGTACAAAATAGGGTCCTCGCGCAGGAGCTGCGGCAGCCAACTGGGAGGTGGTGCATCTGGGTGCACGCGCGCCCCTCTGCCTCGTCGTTGAGTGCCCATTAAAGTCCCGTCACCATGACTGTGAGGGGCTGGTGTTTGCTGGATATGCTGCCGTCTCTGCGCAGGTGCTGCGGAGTGTAGCTGGAGCAGGGGACCGAGTCGCCGGGGTCCACGCCCCCCACCGTGGGGAAGTAGGCGTGGTGCAGGATGGGCAGCTGGATGGAGAGGCGGCGACGGCACCTGGCATGGGAAGGAACGATGTGTTGTTTAGCAGCGTTGTTTTTCTCATTTGTGACCGGCTATATGGTCATCGGTAAAGTGGGAGGACAATGCAGCTATATTCTCATGGGATCCCCTGTGAGTATCTGGCCACTTTAACTGTGCAGTCACGTGGAACAGCATTCGATAAAAAAAGTATTGCCACGCTTATCACTTTCAGTTATATACACTGTTACTGATCGTACAAGGGTCTGTGCCCACACATTGTCATCACTGGTCTGACTACGTTGGTATGATGGGCACGAATGATGATGATGATATCTCGCCTGGTATGGAGGTCGTGAGTTCGATCCCGACCTGAAGCCTGTATTTTAGGAGTTTGCATGTGCTCCCTGTGGTATTGTGGATTTTCTCTCTGGTTTTTCCCTCCACATTTAGAAACATGCGTTTATAGTATTCGGCTGCTATAAATTTCCACATGACAAGCCACTTCGTTGAGCTATCATTTGTGGCCAGGTTCGCTTCTGAAAAAGAGCCGTATAGCTTAGTGGGCCTTATCTGGTCAAATAAAAAGTTTAGTTTTGTAATGTAAACGTAAAGGTACAGCCCAGCCTCCACTAGAAGGAGGGTATCTAAAGCCCTCGTAGCGAATATTTAACCTACTTTTTCAAACTGTCAAGATGTATTGGAATATGTGTGAGTACCCACACTTTACCCCACCACGCAAGACCTGCTGATTTACCTCTTGTAAAAAAAAATGTTAAACTTTTATTTACATACTGCAAAACATCACTTCAGTGAAAACACATACACTCATATTTGTTGGTGTTTTAATATCTGTATCTATATATATTTTATTAATTGAGATAGGTATTTTGGCATGATGTTTTTTTTAATTCACATTTCTTCACCATATATATCAATCTTGATTTAATATATGTATCACTCGAGCTCTTGGCAAAAGGCATTTTAGTCTCAATGAGCTGTTCCCTGATTCTAAATGAGACTTTTGCATGTTAAACTTATTTTATATCGTATGTAGCCAACCGTGCGAATCATTCCAAAAATAAAAGCTTTTCTTAAAGAATATTGGCTTTTTTAATAAAGGTTTTAACAAAAAATTATCAAACATTTTAAAAACTGGATTCACCATCTCACACATTTCAATCTCACACTACATCCCCCCCCCCCCATGAATAAAAACGCAGCCGTCCCGGTTGTAATCATACATAACCTGTGAGCATGCAACGTAACAACCCCTAACACAACTCTATAGTGTCCAGTGACCGACCCCTAACTACAAGACAATCATAAGGAGTGACCATGAATAATAACAAGAACAAGGGAATGGGGAATTAATGAAAAATGACGCGTCGTGAACGAGTATGTCCAGCAGGCCCGTCCCCGCAGATAGAGACAGGTCTGCTCGAGTGTGATGAGTGGTCCGCTGAGGGAATCGCAACACTCCGTCCATGGTCCTTAGGTCCTCCGGCCCTGTACGTTGCGGGAAGAGGAGTTGTTGGAGCCGTAGGATGGATGGGGCAGAAACCCTCTGGTCCTGCGGCGGCAGTCGATGGTAATGTGTCCCACACAGCTGCATTTGTAGCAGGTACGGTAGGGGCGCCCGGCCGGTTGGCGCAGCCTGGGGCGTCATTCCCGCACTTGCGGGTGCTGCGCGGCATCCCTCTACTCCAACCCATGGTCTAAGGAGGCACCCCGGAGTGCGTCCGCGTCCGGCCTCGATGCGCTGGCCGCCACCGCCGGCCGGTCGTTGAGGTCGAGGTGTGTCTGGATGCCGCGGGCCACTTCCAGTGAGGTAAAGTTGTCATCCTCCATCACCGCGAGGGTGACCCCCAACTCTCGAGCCACGGAGAGAAGTCGCCCCAAGGCGAGAGTGTCCAGCGCTTGGCTGTCCATTTTCGGAAAAGCTACGTGCCCCAGAGCGAGGAGAGCACTGCGAAATGCCAACGGCGTTTTATTCTCGCCCCTTCGTCGCAACCGGAATCTTCAACGCACATTAGACGGGGGGTCGTAGATAGTGGCCATCTCGGTGTAGGCGCACGTGAGGGTTGCTCTGTCCGCCTCAGGGATCGCGGAGAAGGCGGCAAGTGAGTTGTCGTCGAGGGTTGTCGGAAGAGCTCAGAGCTCTTCGGCAGGTGTCCATCCCACGGAGATTTAAGCAGCCTCGAACTGATGACAAAAGGCTATCCAATCGCCCTCTGCAGCTACAAACTGGCGCACCAATGGCAGTAGTCGAAGCCTGAAGGCGTCCTCCAGCTCGGGAGTCGGCAGCTGCTGCTGCGGCGTGAGCCGATCGCATAAAATGGCAGATGCGTGGAGCCCAGTTGCAGCCTCCAAAATGGCGGACGGGTCCGGCACTC
Organism: Lampetra fluviatilis; assembly: GCF_964198595.1. Lineage (NCBI taxonomy): Eukaryota > Metazoa > Chordata > Hyperoartia > Petromyzontiformes > Petromyzontidae > Lampetra > Lampetra fluviatilis. The sequence goes on from NC_136275.1 coordinate 16,370,718, forward strand.
CCAATGCTTCGGACCCGACAGCGGCGGGAAGCGCGCCCTGGAGACCGGTGGTCAACACGGCCGTCATCCGCTGGAACAGGTGAGCGGCGGCCGACAACAGCCTCCTCAGATGACCAGCGATGTCCAGCCAGCTCTGCAGAGGAGGCGGCAGGGTTGGACTAGCCACGGTCTCCTGCTCCGACTGCAGCACGTCGTCGGAGCGGCGGCTTGAAGCCCCAGCAACCAGAGCCGTTGGAGGGACGACGTCCTGCACCACCTCATCGTCCAACGACGCAGCAGGTGGGTTTCTTCGTTTTGACGCCAACTTGGACATGACGGCGAAGGTTCGTTGGCACTTCTAACACCAAATGCTGTGTCTTGTAAAATCACTCAGTCGGACACATTGTGAGCGAAGCCCTATTCTTGCACCAGTTGTAGGCACTCCTGTCTCTGTCTATATGGTCACTTTTGTTAACCAACTTCCCCTATCTACTTTACACCTCACTGACCTGCCTGCGGCAGCTCTTCCTCTTAGCAGCTCTGCACTCACAGCTCCGCACACAGACAGCAGCTCACACAGGGCTTGCACGCAGCTGCACTCACACAGAGCTTGCACCCAGCTTTGCTCACACAGACCTTCGCTCACACAGAGGCTTCGCTCACACAGAGGCTTCGTTCACACAGAACTTGCACGAAGCTGCTCTCCCTCCGTGCCGCTGCCCTCGCCCACGTTCCCTCAGACCCACTCATTCGTCTGATCTGGGCGGGAGGATCAACCATCACCCGCCCGGCGACTCGTGAGGGTTGAGGTCCATCCCTGGCTTGAGCGGCAGCGGCGAGATGTCTTCACCTTGGTCCCAGCAACCCAAAAAAATCCACGTGTGATGATGCACGACATAAAGCAGATATTTCTCTTTCACATATTTAGTAGGTCCAACTGAGTCACATACGTTCCTTTTAGAGGCAACACCTTTATTTGTAACACCGTAACACAAAGGGGTAACTGCAATCTAGGGTGGTCACCACCCAGCTAACTACACTATACAGGGGAGTTACTGCTACGAAGGGTCGGACCCTCGCTCGGGTCTCCGATCACGTGGTCCCCGGTAGGACGAAGCGCTTCCAACTTGAGACGCAGAACTTCCAGCTTGTAGAACGAAGAGAGACCCCGGTCTCTCTCAGGGACCCACCTTATATCCCTCTCCGGTCGGGCCATTCCGCCCTCGGCCCCGCCCACCTTCCCGAACGTTCTCGTTCCCTCTCGATCCTTCTCAAGAGCTCTCTCCGGACACGTGATCACCCCCTAGTCCCCCCACCTGGGGCCCCCTGTATGCACATTCCGGATCACATGTCTACGGGGTCAACCAGAGTGCCATGGCCTGGGGCAACTCTGCCCCTGGGCTGACACACACCCCCTCCCCCTCGGGGGAGCCCCCACCACACACTGTGCGTGGTGCCCGCACTATCCCAGTGCTCGCCAAGCCCCGATCGGGCTGGTATTACGCACAGCCACCCACACGGTGCTGTCCATGATGGAGGAACATCGAACACCACGACCCTTCCGGGCCGGCACCATACAGTGATATCCCCGATGTCACTACATATCTATTGCACATATATATACAGCCCTTTGTCAATCCACTGCTGAATTAGGGCCTCTTCATGCTGTGCAGGTCGTGGGGGTTGTTTGACCATACTTCACCACACTGGTGAATACGGGTTGGTGAAGGCAGAACACACAGTTATGTGTGTATAGAAGTACAATACATCAAATATTTATTTCTGCTCTGTCTTATATACTGCATACATATAAAAGGGAAAATTGTGAATATGTGTGTCTGTTCAAAATGTTTAGCGTACTTCCCGACATGCAACACATTTGAAATTTGCCATGTGGGTACTTTCCAGACTGTACACCATGCAACATTTATAAAAATAGACTTTTGTATTTTGGGGGGGGGGGGGGCACAATAATGCATATATTTTGCACGGCAAGTGAGCTGTGACGTCACATCTGTCATGTCACCCGTGCATGCGGAAGCGTAACGCAGTGTGCATGCTGACGTCACGCATCCCCCCCCCAACCCTCCGCGAGTAAAGTGCCATACAAATGTGTTGCAGGTCTAAAGCGTTCTTCGCGCAGCATTGGTTTATTATTTCAGTCGTTTACTGCCGTACGCACCCTGTGTACCTATGGACGCGTGTGTGGGGGGAGGAGCGGTAGTGTAGTGGTTAGCACGCTGTGCTACGAACCCGGCGACCCGAGTTCGATTCCCGCTCACGGCCACCACCGGTGACAAGTATTTGAACTGGTCCTGGGCCTCCCCTAGGTCGACTCAGCCTCAAACAATTAACTGGTGTGGTGTGTGAACATCGGCACTGGGGAGACAGAGGCGGCCGGGCGTAGTGATTCCAAGTCCTGGGCGAAGCCAGGGTAGTAAAGCTAGTACTGCATATATGGAAGTGGGAAAATATACATGATATATATAACAAACAAAACATAATCTGCTAAAAAGGACACTTAACAGCAAAAAGCTGTTTAAATTGTCTCCCGAAAGGGAATTAAATCAGAGTATAATCATGGTAACCTGCTCTAGTTGAACCAATGCCATTACATTCCAGAACAGGCCCTTGAGCTCCCTTCTTGACCAGAATTGCACTCTAACACTCCTTGGCTCAGGCTGAGATGGCCTAAGAAATATTCATGATGTCACGTTACCAACGTGAAAACATGTCACTTGTGCTTTAGATTTTTACCGTGTGTTAATAAAACGTACATTTGAAAGTGATGCCGACTTTATTGAGGGCGATATTGGCACGTAATATAAGGATTTAAAGTCCAACCGTCAAATAAATGTCATTGTCATCCGTAATGTCATTACTTTGTTTATTTTTTCCCCCAGTTGTAGAATGTTTATTATTCTCATACCACGCACATCTCCACAAAAACTCTTGCGTGGTTAAATATCTGTACACCACTTCTTAACCATGGAATATTAATACATGGTCTCCCTACACCGTGTTAATCATAGAAGTTGTTTGACCATACTTCCCAACCCCGGTCAGTGTGGGGGTAGCGAAAAAAATATTAATAGGGCCCAAAATTGATGAAAATCTATTAGAAAACTGCTTGCCCATCAATTGATTATTTTAGATTACATAAATTACTACACATGCACATGATATACGAGGTATGTACACATTTTTTAATGTTTAGATCGGCATGAACCAGGGAGACAATGTGATGACAAATAACGAGATGGACAAAAGAGGAAAAAAATCGTTGCAGACCAATGAAAGCCGAATACTCACAGTTGAGATGAGCTACAAAGACACAGTAGAAGAGAGACTAAAGTACAAGAAAGACAGTACACCATTCGAGACAGTATACAAAAGACAGCAAAAAAGAAAGTACGTACAAAAGAAAAAAAACACAGCTTGGATGAAAGATTTAAGAAATTAATCACCACTCCTTGTTGATGCAATGCATCAAATCGCCGGGTGATCGAATCACATTGTTGCGGCCCTAATTTCGCAGAAGAGCCTAGTAACAGGTCTCTAACGTCAGCATTAATTTTTTTGCCACATTATTTTCTTCTTTTGAATGTATATGACATTTTACCTCACATTTTAAAAAAAAAATTGGGAAACTCATAAATACAAATATTGAGCACACTTAAAATTACAAAGTTAATATATGTGTAGGACTCGTACAAGGGTTGTCTTTCTCTCTCTTTATTTTCCTCTTAGAGTCCACCTTCGCTGCGCCACCGCTCCGCGTCTCAGCACGGCCTCGCCCCGCTCCGTGTCTCTCTGCTGCGCCACCGCTCCACGTCTGTCCATGCCCTCACTCCGCTCCGCGTCGCTCCGTGCCTCTCTACCTCACTATCGCTACGCTTGTCGTCTCTACGGTTTCTCCTACTCTGCATCCTTCCGATGCATGGCTACCCTGTCTGCTCACTGCGTTCTCGCGACCACTGTCTCTCCACGCTTTACTCTACTGACACTGTCTTTCTACGCTTTACTCTACTAACACTGTCTCTCTACGCTTTACTCTACTATCACTTGCTCTGCGACTCCCTGGGCACCGTTGCTGCAGCTCCATCCACGACGCCAACTCGTACAGGACTCACTTCTCTCCGTTGCGCTCTGGCTTATATCCCCACACCAATTAATCTCCCTAATTATCTCTACCCCCCGCTTATCACTCGCCCCCTGGCCCCCCGTGTCACGTGGCCTTGTTTTCGCCGCCGGAGCGACGCCAGCTAATGCCCAATTACCTTTCCAGCAAATCACTGGCCTGTGTCCTCCCGGCTACCCTGACACCTGTTTCAACCCTTAACGACCCACTTCGCCTAAAGTAACAACAACAACCATTACCTCACATCACCCCACTGTACTGTGCTTGCTCGCATAGCAACAGAGGCGGGGGATGCGTGGCGCGCTATACTCAAGCCCTACATATGTATCTATGCAATGTGTTTATCCTGACACCCACCGCCTGGTTGTGGAACTACTGCTTATATATGTGTAGTGTAATAGCGCCGGCTGGTGGACAGCAGCGGCAACTGTGGTGGACAGACAGGGCACACGCCGGTAAGGGCGTGCACGGTGTATTGGCAGACAGAAGGAACTAGGGCACCGCTCACGGAGGAGCCGATCTGGAGTGCCCTGGAACCTGCTAGTGGGTTCGAGAAGGGAGGCATGGTCAGGGCGGAGCCAGGCCGTGCTGGTAGCATAAAAGGAGCTGACAGCGGGAGCTCGAGGCTGCCGGTTCTGGGAGTGGACTCGTCTCGTCGTTGCTGTCGTCTCGTCGCTGTCGTCGCTACTGTCTCCGCTAAATATTGCGCTATGAAGCATAGTAGTTGGCTATCTCAGTCAGTGCCGTCAGTGTTAGACGGCTGGTATTGTGTACAGGCTAAGCTAAGCTACTGTGGAGAGTGTGTGGACGAGACCATGGAAGTTGTTAATAAAGAAGGTGTCTCCTATAAACTCTGTCTCCGAATCGTTGATGCTACATATGTCATGCCACTGATTTTTGTTTATTCCCTCCGTAAAAAAGAAATGTGTGGAAGGTTTTGTATACAGCTGACAATGCATCACTTAGACATCCCAGTTGCATCCTAAAATGTGTCGATTGTGTCAAAAAAATTAATGATAATCAGCCACAACAAAAAATTCCTGATTTCTGTTTTTCCATTAAAACTTTGTTTGACTCTTACATTTTCAACTATGTCTCTCCTCACCCATATTTATTTTTCAAACAAATAATTGTGCTCCAACACCTAAATGTTGTACAATCTGCCTATTGCGGCGCTGAAAACAGAACAGAGCTAATTTAAAGTTAGACACATTAAAGGTGTACTGCACTGTCGCGTGATTAAAATTAGCGAGCCTGTCATTGGAGATGGCATGCCTTTGTGCCGTCATTGCCGCGGCAAGGTCTAGTGCATAAATATGCTCAAAGCAGTCCCTCACACGCTGCGAGCTGGGCCGAAACTGCCATTAAGCTGCCTGTTTGTGCATTCCGCCGGTTGCATTACTCAAGGGCACAGCATTAATCATATAAGGGGGTAGCAGATGAAATAAAACAAAACTTTACTTAGGAAAATTAAATGGTTGGGAGAGATTGGGCGATGTTGTTGGGAAAAAAAAATGATTCGGTCTTTGGGTAAAAAAAAAAGATTTGCTTTACATACTCAAAGAGCTGAAACACGCAGCGATTAAACATATCTGCCGTTTCACCAGGCTTGATGTGCTTCAAAATAGAACAATGTGTAATTATAATGTGAAAAAAACAATGCTATCAATATTTATGGAATAAAATATGTGAGATGTTGTCTCCCACACTGGTTCTCTCTCCTGTTGGTCGTCTCAGCAAATTTGCCTGCATCTGCCACTGGGTAGGCAGCTCCCAACAGCACAGAAAAAGCTCGTTCTGACATTTAACTTATGCTACTGCCCCTACCCAGAAAATATAAAATGATCAATTAAATGAACCAACAGGTGGAATAACAGCAGGTTGAATAACAGCTCTGATTAATAACTAGCTGTACTACCCGGCTTCGCCCAGGACTTGGATTCACCACATCCGGCCGCCTTTGTCTCCCCAGTGGCAATGTTCACACCACAACAGTTACTCGTTTGAGGCTGAGTCGACTTAGGGGAGGCCCAGGACCGGATGAAATAATCGTCACTGGTGGTGGCCGTGAGCAGGAATCGAACTTGGGTCGCCGGGTTCGTAGCGCAGCGCGCTAACCGCTACACTACAATGCGTTACGCTTCCACATGCATGGGTCACGTGATTTGACGTCGCTATATGGAGATAAATAGGAAATGGATAACTGGATATATCTGATTCTTTCTTAAGTTTCATTATTATGTTTTAAAGCTTAAGTAATTAAGGTTTACATATTATATTGTTATGTCGTTAAACTTTTCATTGTTTTGTCTATGACACTTTAGATTTATGTTACACTAGCGGTAAGTACCCGGCGTTGTTCGGGCGAAAAAGGCAGACACACACATGGACTTACACACAGACATTGACCCACACACATAGAAACACATCGACTTAGACGCACACACACACATATATGGTTAAATCCAGGATGGATCGTTAGCAGGCCAGCCTAAATGTTTCTAACTGGCGAAGATGTTCCATTAGGGGGGTGCACGTTTCGCAAGCGTAGAGAAGGGAGGGAATTACCATGGCCGAGAAGACCTGGAGCTTCATGCGGAGCGAGAGACCAGGTAGCTTCCACACAGCGTAACGCAGCCGATGAAAAGATAATGGCGCTCGACTGATTTGGAGTGAGACCTCTGCTGTTAAACCGTAGCCGGTCATGAGCACACTGGCCAGGTATTGGAATCTCGGCAATCTCTCCACAACTGCCGCATCACCAATTGTGAGTTGTGGGGGTGGATTGTTCGATGGTACAAAATACCCAGGCAGGTGCTTAGTTTTGGTGGGGCTGATGGTAAGGCCCCACCTCTTAGTGGCAAGCTCCAGGTTCAGCCGCAGTGAGCAGCAATCACCAGAGCATCGGCATACATAACATGGTTGAGCAAGAGGGAGGCATCCCTTGACAGTACCCGGGCATCGATCAGCCTCTCATTGTATTTGTACCATACGGTAATTCCTCGGGTACAGCCATGGAAGGCTTCACGAACTACGTGGTGAAAAGAAATGTTAAATAATGTGGAGCCAGAGGACATCCCTGTCACACCCCAAGGTGGAGAGGGAATGGCTCTGACTGACGGCCACGTAGTTTGACGAGGGGCCGTGCACCATCATGAAGGTCCTTAAGGATTGTGAGCAAAGTTTGAGGGACTCCGAAAGCATGAAGAACAACCCAGAGGCCAGGCCTACTGATGGTATCATAGGCCTTGAGCAGGTCAATAAAGCACATACATTCACTCACACGCACACATAGACCTACAGACACGCCAAGAAATGGACTTACACTGACTGACATGGAGCCATGCACACAAAGCGACTAACACAGACGGCCATGGACTGACACACACAGACATATCGACTCACACACACAAACACATGGACTTACACACACACACACATATGGACTCACACGCATAGACATGCACTTTAGATACACACACATGGAGTTACAGACACATATGTCGACGTACACACATACAGCGACTCACACACACACATCGACTCATACACAGACATACGTGGACTCACACACACATTGACGTAAACACACATGTACTTACACACACACATATCGACTAAGACACACACACATGGACTTACACATACATACATAGACTGACACACACATTGCCCTACACACACATAGACATATGGACTGTGACACACAGACATCTACTTTAGATACACACACATGGATTACCACACACACATCGACTGACACACATAGACACACAAACGCACATTGACTTACACACTCAGATGGAGCCATGCACACACATCGACTCACTTAGACACACACATCGAGTGAAACACGCACGTATGGACTTACACACACATGTGGACTAACACACACACAGCGACTGATACGCACACAAATGGACTGACACACACAAACACTTGTACGTACACACACACACGGGACGTTGTCCGTTTGAAAAAGACAGACACACACATGAACTTACACACAGACATGGACCCACACACATAGAAACCCATCGACTTACACGCACACAAACACATATGGACTCACACACACAGACATCGACTTTAGGCACACGCATGTAGTTTCTGCACACGAACATTATAATAGTAATACAGTATGAGGCAACGTATTAGTTCAATAATTGTAAAGAATGAAGCAGAGTTGTTATGTGCACACAAACATTATCATTGTAATATTTGTAAACTTATTTGTTTAATAATAGTAAACAATAAACCTGAGTTCTTAGCGCAAGATTCAATAAAATTGTACTTTACATTGGCGTGGTGATGCCTCGTCCCATGCAGAGCCCGCGGCCTCGCCTAGATTGGCAAGCCGGAGGAGGTGAGACATTGCCAGGCTGCGGGCTGGGCCGCCCCCCCCCCCCCCACCATGCCCTCGCCAGAATAATACTATGTAAGTGCTTTAATAATATAAAATTAATATCTAAGGACTTTATAGCAGTAACTGCATGCATTGGGGTGGGGGGGGGAGAGGACATCACACTGTGTAGAGAAATCGGCAGCGTGATGTGTATATCTATTCCATGTAAAACGCGTAAAATGAAATGTCCCCCGTGAGCTGGAGTGAACGCGCATCACTTGGCAGGGTCCGCCCCCTCCAGGCAATTGTCGTGGGTTGGTACGGTCGATGTCGCACAATAAGTAAATAATTAAAATAAGAATGCCACTAATTCGTTAATTAAACGAATTTAAAGTTTAGGGATGTGAAAACGGAATAGCCAATTCCCACCACGGGGCTTAGGGCGTGCCGGCTGGAAACATTTATCAGTCTAAAACCCCACCGTCCGAGAGCCAAATCCCCCGCAAGCGCGCGCGCGGAGACTTTTATATATAAGAGAAGAAGATAAGAAGATTGTTAGGTAACTGCCTTTTACTTGAAACAAACTGTTACCTAAACTATGTTAACTCTCCGTGATTGATTGGCCTATCTTTTTTCATTATTTTCATCCCAATGATCTTTGTAAATAATGTATGAGAGGCACAATGCGTATTTAGTTCTTCAAGTCGTTTATTTTTTATCGTGGGAGATGTGGTGGCTTTGGGAGGATTTAATCCAACAGTGGATTGAACATGGCTACTCGTGATAATTTGCCTTAACGGAGGTTTGCCTTGAAAATAAATAACTGTGGTCTCACCTACCTTCGAATCGAGGAATAATATAAAAAAGAGAAAATAGTTAATTAATCCAAAAAGTTTTACCTAAGATGGAATATGACCCGAGCAATGAGGCCAACTATGTTTTGCTGGATGATAAAAAAACAAACATTATACTGAGGTATGAAAGAAATACTGAGCAAATAAAAATTGTTAATTTTAACTAAATATAATTAATGTGTATAGACATGACTTAAAGACCAGCATTGTGATTATTTAAAAGAGTTTGCAGATCGCTCATTACAGCTGGATAATCGCCATGCGCCGTATATGCGCCTGCTCGCGGAGAGCAATGTTCACGTAAGGTCTCTCGTGAAAATCCCCACTTTCTCATGGAGCAAGCTCATCAATAATCCAGTGTTCGTATATCACTGTGTAATGCCTGACCCCGGGCATTGGGCACAGCTGGTTTCGTTCCATTGCATTTTACGCCGTAATACCTACACGGCTCATACTTTATAAGAAGATATACCTTTATAATACTGTACACTCTACTGCTGTTGCTACTTGGTTAAACTTTAGAATTTCGACTCGTGGCTTGCGAATTTACTGCACAATAAAACATTCTACAACAGACAACTTGCAAGCCGCTAGCAGTGACATTGCAAAGGAAAATTGGACAGGAGTCTCTATTTCACTCTTTGCACCGACCCATGCCAATCACGCTAAGCCACTGCTCGTTGGTTATGTAAATAAGGCATGAGCAAGCACCTCAATGGCAATAATAACCTATTTTGCATGAGTAACCTGATTGGATTCAGTGACAAATGAAACTTTTCAACGTAACGCATATTTTCATATTAGACTCAAAGAACACATATTATACTTGTTTCACACACAAAACATAAAACCAGTTCAAATATGAATGCATATCCATTACCACATTTAAATTACTGCAAGGTACAATTTAGTGGATTCCCAAGGAAGACTTGGATTCAGAACATCATAGAATGGACGGGCTTAAACCACAATCAACTAATCTGTGAGACTGATTAATGGCAATCTGGAGGGAGATTACAACCAGAGCTTCCAAAACTGTGCCACAACTACCTCATCGTTGGAGTGGCTCTGGGAGGTGGACGAATTACCATGGACATATTGGAATAGCAATGTGTTGGTCTGCATTAGTGAATTGTGTCGACTTCTCTGCTAAAGTTTGACGCGACTTAAAATAACAAAGACTAGCCGGCAAGAGGGTCTGCGATATTCGAGAACTCCGAACTGCACAAGGAACTGGGCACCATTTGCACCCGGGCTTACTTCTCTGGTGACTGAAGCCCCCCCAGGGGTCCCTCGCTGCCCGGCAGGATTGTAGAAATCCCTCCATCCACCGTGTGCACGTCCATCGAGAGGTTGTTGATGCCACAGGAATGCGGACCCAAATGGTTTTTCACTCCAAGGTTTGCGGAGTCTGCATGTGGAGTTGGACGTGTCCGTTTGTGAGGGAGTGGGAGTGAAGCACGGGGTGAGTGGTGGGTGAGAAGGAACGGATAAGCGACATTATTACTATGCGGCAGGCATACACCCGTGGTAGCGTCATTGAGAGATCGTGTCAGCATACTCAGCTTTCTGACATTGACGTGGAGCAATGAACCATTAGCATCTTTACATCCATGAACAAAACAAATCCCTTGAAAAGTCATCTTCACATTATCTTCCGTGCGAGACAATATATTTGTTATATATGTGAATTCTATTATTATTGCTGTGTGCATTTTTATTTATATTTCAACATTGTTTTCTTCTAATATATCGAGTTGTGGAATACAATATTTCAACTGCCAACGGAAAATGCAATACGCAGTAATTGTGATTTTGAATGTACAAATTATGTTGGTGCTTCAATAACAAATGAGAAAAAGATAATTGGGAAGGTTATACAAAATCATTATTTTTCATAGTTTTGTTCCTGCTCCATGTGCACCAATCACTAATATGCGGTTTTGCTGAAAAATGCAAGAAACACCCCTGCACATAAAACGCAGGCAGAAAAACTGGGGGAATGAACTGATACTGGTTAATGACTTAAAAACTGAATTGTGGCTAGCCAACAGTAACACTTCCATAGGCTGCCAGAATGTTGCATTACAGATGCTGATTAAATGACTAAATATTAACTGATTAACGATGTATGAGGGCCCTGTCCATTCTGCCTAAAACATGTGCTTAGCTAGTTTCACATCAAAATAACAAATATCAATAAATGTAAAAATCACTACCAAGCATATTTATGTCGTCAAATATATATGTATAAAAAATTAAAACATACTATTTGACATCCAATTAAAGGAGTGGTGCAAATTGCACCAAGGTAAATTCCCAAGTTCAATTCAATCATGTTCTATAATAAATATTGAAAATAGCAAAGAATGGAGATAAATTTATGGTGTGCAAAACAGCATTTAAATTAGAATCTCACCTATAACTTTGCTTGCTAGTACCTGGGCCTCTTCATCTAACCTATATAATAAATTTTTTGTCTGTCTGTCTGTCTGTCCGTCCGTCTGCATACGCTCCCTTCCGGGGGATTTAGCTCTCGGACCGTGGGGTTCGCCGAGATTAAATTTTGCAGGTGGGCACACCCCCGGCCCCGCAGTAAACTTAGGCATTTCCGATTTTCGTCTCTAAACTTTAAATCGGACCGATTATCTATTTAGTGCGATTTCTCTTTATTTATTTATTTACTATTGCCGACCGGCACGTAGCGAAGCACGCCGTTGCGCATGAGCGAAGGCGGTTGCCCCTGGCAACGGGCGGTTGGCCCCTGGCAACAGGCGGTTGGCCCCTGGCAACGGGCAGCAACGCCGTCGTGCGGGGTGGACGCCATTTTTAATTCCCGTTAAAAAATATGCGCACGCATTAACACGCGACTCTGAGGTAAATTCATCAAAGTTTCACGTCCTCTTCACTCCCCCCCCACCCCAATGTGTGCAATTACTATCATAGGGTCGGTAGATAATAAAATTATAGCGATTAGACAGTATTATTGTAGCGCGGGGGGGGGGGGGGAACAGCCACAGCACCCAGCCTCGGCCGGGTGGGCAATCTAGGCGAGGCCGGAGGCTCTGCACAGTACTAGGCCTCGACACCCCACACGTCTCAGGCGACAACTTTGTGGTATAAACTCGATATACCCAGCGTTGCCCGGGGGAAAAATACATTTAAAATCTTCTGAAAACTTTAAAACATAACATACAAATGAAAATACAACTGTGTAATTAAAATTCTAAACCCGACCGCGCCAAGAATCGATTCTCTGAATCGCGAAAAGGAATCGAAGGTTGTAGATTCATTTAGAATCGCCCGATTCCCGTTAAATATAAGTTTGTTATAGAATCGATATAAACTGCTACGAATGGGAAATATCCGGCGTAGACCGGGGCAAAAATATAATTAAAAACTCCTGAAAACTTTAAAACATAACATACCAATGAAAATAAAACTCTGCGTCGCAACGTTTGCTTAACATTTCCGACACACACATTCACACATTTAGCTTTTACATTTAACATACAAAACGTCAGCATGTACTGCTGTCATCATAGGCAAAAAAAATACACCTTCACCACTCTCCTTCACCATTCTCCCTCACTCACCATCACCACTCACCCTCACCACTCACTATCACTCACTGTCACTCACCACTCACTATCACTGACCACTCACCACTCACACTCACCCTCACCACTTACCCTCACAACTCACCCTCACCACTATTCCTCACTACTTACCCTCACCACTCTCACTCACCAATCACCAATCACCCTCAAGCATACTTGGCGACACGTAAGTAAGTTTTTAAAACGGGAATAGGGTGAGTGGTGGTGGTGAGGGTGAGTGTTGAGGGTGAGTGGTGAGTGGTTAGGGTGAGTAGTGAGGGTGAGTGGTGAGGGTGAATGGAGAGGGTGAGTAGTGAGTGGTGAGGGTGAGTGGTAAGTGGTGACGGTGAGTGGTGAGGGTGAGTGGTGAGGGTGAGTGGGGAGGGTGAGTGGCGTTGTTAGTGGTGATTAGTGAGGAGTAAGTGGTGAGGGTGAGCGTGAGTGGTGAGGGTGAGGTTGAGTGGTGAGCGGTGAGGGTGAGCAGTGAGGGTGGGTGGTGATTGGTGAGGGTGTGATTGGTGAGGATGAGTGGTGAGGGTGAGTAGTGAGGGTGAGTAGTTGTTGTGAGGGTGAGTGGTTGTTGTGAGGGTGAGTGGTGAGGGTGAGTGGTAAGAGTGAGTGGTGAGGGTGAGTGACGGTTGTGAGAGGTGATTAGTGAGTGGTGAGGGTGAGTAGTGAGGGTTAGTGGTGAGCATGGGTGGTGAGGGTGAGTGTTGAGCGTGAGTAGTGAGGGTGGGTGGTGATTGTTGAGGGTGTGATTGGTGAGGATGAGTGGTGAGTAGTTAGGGTGAGTGGTGAGGGTGAGTGGTGAGGGTGAGTGGTGAGGGTGAGGGGCGGTTCTGAGTGGTGATTAGTGAGGGGTGAGTGGTGAGGGTGAGCGTGAGTGGTGAGGGTGAGTGGTGAGGGTGAGCAGTGAGGGTGAGCAGTGAGGGTGAGTGGTGATTGGTGATTGGTGAGGGTGTGATTGGTGAGGATGAGTGGTAAGTGGTCAGGGTGAGTGGTGAGGGTGAGTGGTGAGCGGTGAGGGTGAGTGAGGGTGAGTGGTGAGTAGTGAGGGTGAGTGGTGAGCGTGACTGGTGAGGGTGAGTGGTGAGGGAGAGTGGTGAGGGTGAATGGTGAGGGTGAGTGGTGAGGGTGAATGGTGAGGGTGAGTGGTGAGGGTGAGTGGTGAGGGTGAGTGGTGATTGGTGAGGGTGAGTGGTGAGGCTGAGTGGGGAGGGTGAGTGGCAGTTGTGAGTGGTGATTAGTAAGGGGTGAGTGGTGAGGGTGAGCGTGAGTGGTGAGGGTGAGGTTGAGTGGTGAGCGGTGAGGGTGAGCAGTGAGGGTGAGTGGTGATTGGTGAGGGTGTGAATGGTGAGGATGAGTGGTGAGGGTGAGTAGTGAGGGTGAGTGGTTGTTGTGAGGGTGAGTGGTGAGGGTGAGTGATGAGGGTGAGTGGTAAGAGTGAGTGGTGAGGGTGAGGGACGGTTGTGAGAGGTGATTAGTGAGTGGTGAGGGTGAGTGGTGAGGGTTAGTGGTGAGCATGAGTGGTTAGGGTGAGTGTTGAGCGTGAGTGGTGAGGGTGAGTGGTGATGGTTGAGGGTGTGATTGGTGAGGATGAGTGGTGAGTAGTGAGGGTGAGTGGTGAGGGTGAGTGGTGAGGGTGAGTGGCGGTTGTGAGTGGTGATTAGTGAGGGGTGAGTGGTGAGGGTGAGCATGAGTGATGAGTGGTGAGGGTGAGTGGTGAGGGTGAGCAGTGAGGGTGAGCAGTGAGGGTGAGTGGTGATTGGTGAGGGTGTGATTGGTGAGGATGAGTGGTGAGTGGTGAGGGAGAGTGGTGAGGGTGAATGGTGAGGGTGAGTGGTGAGGGTGAGTGGCAAGTGGTGAGGGTGAGTGGTGATTGGTGAGGGTGTGATTGGTGAGGATGAGTGGTGAGTAGTGAGGGTGAGTGGGTGGGTGAGTGGCGGATGTGAGTGGTGATTAGTGAGGGGTGAGTGGTGAGGGTGAGGTTGAGTGGTGAGGGGAGGTTGAGTGGTGAGGCTGAGTGGTGAGCGGTGAGGGTGAGCAGTGAGGGTGAGTGGTGATTGGTGAGGGTGTGATTAGTGAGGATGAGTGGGGAGTGGTGAGGGTGAGTTGTGAGGGTGAGTGGTGAGCGGTGAGGGTGAGTGGTTGTTGTGAGGGTGAGTGGTGAGTGGTGAGAGTGAGTGGTGAGGGTGAGTGGTGAGGGTGAGTGGTGATTGTTGAGGGTGTGATTGGTGAAGATGAGTGGTGAGTAGTGAGGGTGAGTGGTGAGGGTGAGTGGTGAGGGTGAGTGGTGAGCGGTGAGGGTGAGTGTTGAGGGTGAGTGGTGAGGGAGAGTTGTAAGGGAGAGTGGTGAGGGTGAATGGTGAGGGTGAGTGGTGAGGGTGAATGGTGAGGGTGAGTGGTGAGGGTGAGTAGTGAGTGGTGAGGGTTAGTGGTGAGGGTGAGTGGTGAGGGTGAGTGGTGATTGGTGAGGGTGAGTGGTGAGGGTGAGTGGGGAGGGTGAGTGGCAGTTGTGAGTGGTGATCAGTGAGGGGTGAGTGGTGAGGGTGAGCGGTGAGGTTGAGTGGTGAGCGGTGAGGGTGAGCAGTGAGGGTGAGTGGTGATTGGTGAGGGTGTGATTAGTGAGGATGAGTGGTGAGGGTGTGTAGTGAGGGTGAGTGGTGAGGGTGAGTGATGAGGGTGAGTGGTAAGAGTGAGTGGTGATGGTGAGTGACGGTTGTGAGAGGTGATTAGTGAGTGGTGAGGGTGAGTGGTGAGGGTTAGTGGTGAGCATGAGTGGTGAGGGTGAGTGTTGAGCGTGAGTGGTGAGGGTGAGTGGTGATTGTTGAGGGTGTGATTGGTGAGGATGAGTGGTGAGTAGTGAGGGTGAGTGGGGAGGGTGAGTGGCGGTTGTGAGTGGTGATTAGTGAGGGGTGAGTGGTGAGGGTGAGGTTGAGTGGTGAGGGGAGGTTGAGTGGTGAGGGTGAGTGGTGAGCGGTGAGGGTGAACAGTGACGGTGAGTGGTGATTGGTGAGGGTGTGATTGGTGAGGATGAGTGGGGAGTGGTGAGGGTGAGTTGTGAGGGTGAGTGGTGAGCGGTGAGGGTGAGTGGTTGTTGTGAGGGTGAGTGGTGAGTGGTGAGGGTGAGTGGTGAGGGTGAGTGGTGAGGGTGAGTGGTGATTGTTGAGGGTGTGATTGGTGAAGATGAGTGGTGAGTAGTGAGGGTGAGTGGTGAGGGTGAGTGGTGAGCGGTGAGGGTGAGTGTTGAGGGTGAGTAGTGAGTGGTGAGGGTGAGTGGTGAGGGTGAGTGGTGAGGGTAAATGGTGATTGGTGAGGGTGAGTGGTGAGGGTGAGTGGGGAGGGTGAGTGGCAGTTGTGAGTGGTGATTAGTGAGGGGTGAGTGGTGAGGGTGAGCGGTGAGGTTGAGTGGTGAGTGGTGAGGGTGAGCAGTGAGGGTGAGTGGTGATTGGTGAGGGTGTGATTGGTGAGGATGAGTGGTGAGGGTGAGTAGTGAGGGTGAGTGGTGAGGGTGAGTGATGAGGGTGAGTGTTGGTTGTGAGAGGTGATTAGTGAGTGGTGAGGGTGAGTGGTGAGGGTTAGTGGTGAGCATGAGTGGAGAGGGTGAGTGTTGTGCGTGAGTGGTGAGGGTGTGTAGTGATTGTTGAGGGTGTGATTGGTGAGGATGAGTGGTGAGTAGTGAGGGTGAGTGGTGAGGGTGAGTGTTGAGGGTGAGTGGCGGTTGTGAGTGGTGATTACTGAGGGGTGAGTGGTGAGGGTGAGCATGAGTGGTGAGTGGTGAGGGTGAGTGGTGAGGGTGAGCAGTGAGGGTGAGTGGTGATTGGTGAGGGTGTGATTGGTGAGGATGAGTGGTGAGTGGTCAGGGTGAGTGGTGAGGGTGAGTGGTGAGGGTGAGTGGTAAGAGTGAGTGGTGAGGGTGAGTGACGGTTGTGAGAGGTGATTAGTGAGTGGTGAGGGTGAGTAGTGAGGGTTAGTGGTGAGCATGGGTGGTGAGGGTGAGTGTTGAGCATGAGTAGTGAGGGTGGGTGGTGATTGTTGAGGGTGTGATTGGTGAGGATGAGTGGTGAGTAGTGAGGGTGAGTGGTGAGGGTGAGTGGTGAGGGTGAGTGGCGGTTCTGAGTGGTGATTAGTGAGGGGTGAGTGGTGAGGGTGAGCGTGAGTGGTGAGGGTGAGTGGTGAGGGTGAGCAGTGAGGGTGAGCAGTGAGGGTGAGTGGTGATTGGTGAGGGTGTGATTGGTGAGGATGAGTGGTAAGTGGTCAGGGTGAGTGGTGAGGGTGAGTGGTGAGCGGTGAGGGTGAGTGAGGGTGAGTGGTGAGTAGTGAGGGTGAGTGGTGAGCGTGACTGGTGAGGGTGAGTGGTGAGGGAGAGTGGTGAGGGTGAATGGTGAGGGTGAGTGGTGAGGGTGAATGGTGAGGGTGAGTGGTGAGGGTGAGTGGTGAGGGTGAGTGGTGATTGGTGAGGGTGAGTGGTGAGGCTGAGTGGGGAGGGTGAGTGGCAGTTGTGAGTGGTGATTAGTAAGGGGTGAGTGGTGAGGGTGAGCGTGAGTGGTGAGGGTGAGGTTGAGTGGTGAGCGGTGAGGGTGAGCAGTGAGGGTGAGTGGTGATTGGTGAGGGTGTGAATGGTGAGGATGAGTGGTGAGGGTGAGTAGTGAGGGTGAGTGGTTGTTGTGAGGGTGAGTGGTGAGGGTGAGTGATGAGGGTGAGTGGTAAGAGTGAGTGGTGAGGGTGAGGGACGGTTGTGAGAGGTGATTAGTGAGTGGTGAGGGTGAGTGGTGAGGGTTAGTGGTGAGCATGAGTGGTTAGGGTGAGTGTTGAGCGTGAGTGGTGAGGGTGAGTGGTGATGGTTGAGGGTGTGATTGGTGAGGATGAGTGGTGAGTAGTGAGGGTGAGTGGTGAGGGTGAGTGGTGAGGGTGAGTGGCGGTTGTGAGTGGTGATTAGTGAGGGGTGAGTGGTGAGGGTGAGCATGAGTGATGAGTGGTGAGGGTGAGTGGTGAGGGTGAGCAGTGAGGGTGAGCAGTGAGGGTGAGTGGTGATTGGTGAGGGTGTGATTGGTGAGGATGAGTGGTGAGTGGTGAGGGAGAGTAGTGAGGGTGAATGGTGAGGGTGAGTGGTGAGGGTGAGTGGCAAGTGGTGAGGGTGAGTGGTGATTGGTGAGGGTGTGATTGGTGAGGATGAGTGGTGAGTAGTGAGGGTGAGTGGGTGGGTGAGTGGCGGTTGTGAGTGGTGATTAGTGAGGGGTGAGTGGTGAAGGTGAGGTTGAGTGGTGAGGGGAGGTTGAGTGGTGAGGCTGAGTGGTGAGCGGTGAGGGTGAGCAGTGAGGGTGAGTGGTGATTGGTGAGGGTGTGATTAGTGAGGATGAGTGGGGAGTGGTGAGGGTGAGTTGTGAGGGTGAGTGGTGAGCGGTGAGGGTGAGTGGTTGTTGTGAGGGTGAGTGGTGAGTGGTGAGAGTGAGTGGTGAGGGTGAGTGGTGAGGGTGAGTGGTGATTGTTGAGGGTGTGATTGGTGAAGATGAGTGGTGAGTAGTGAGGGTGAGTGGTGAGGGTGAGTGGTGAGCGGTGAGGGTGAGTGTTGAGGGTGAGTGGTGAGGGAGAGTTGTAAGGGAGAGTGGTGAGGGTGAATGGTGAGGGTGAGTGGTGAGGGTGAATGGTGAGGGTGAGTGGTGAGGGTGAGTAGTGAGTGGTGAGGGTTAGTGGTGAGGGTGAGTGGTGTGGGTGAGTGGTGAGGGTGAGTGGTGAGGGTGAGTGGGGAGGGTGAGTGGCAGTTGTGAGTGGTGATTAGTGAGGGGTGAGTGGTGAGGGTGAGCGGTGAGGTTGAGTGGTGAGCGGTGAGGGTGAGCAGTGAGGGTGAGTGGTGATTGGTGAGGGTGTGATTGGTGAGGATGAGTGGTGAGGGTGTGTAGTGAGGGTGAGTGGTGAGGGTGAGTGATGAGGGTGAGTGGTAAGAGTGAGTGGTGATGGTGAGTGACGGTTGTGAGAGGTGATTAGTGAGTGGTGAGGGTTAGTGGTGAGCATGAGTAGTGAGGGTGAGTGGGGAGGGTGAGTGGCGGTTGTGAGTGGTGATTAGTGAGGGGTGAGTGGTGAGGGTGAGGTTGAGTGGTGAGGGGAGGTTGAGTGGTGAGGGTGAGTGGTGAGCGGTGAGGGTGAGCAGTGAGGGTGAGTGGTGATTGGTGAGGGTGTGATTGGTGAGGATGAGTGGGGAGTGGTGAGGGTGAGTAGTGAGGGTGAGTGGTGAGCGGTGAGGGTGAGTGGTGAGGGTGAGTTGTGAGGGTGAGTGGTGATTATTGAGGGTGATTGGTGAGGATGAGTGGTGAGTAGTGAGGGTGAGTGGTGAGGGTGAGTGGTGAGGTTGAGTGTTGAGGGTGAGTGGTGAGGGTAAGTGGCGGTTATGAGTGGTGATTAGTGAGGGGTGAGTGGTGAGGGTGAGCGTGAGTGGTGAGTGGTGAGGGTGAGCAGTGCGGGTGAGTGGTGATTGGTGATTGGTGAGGGTGTGATTGGTGAGGATGAGTGGTGAGTGGTCAAGGTGAGTGGTGAGGGTGAGTGGTGAGCGGTGAGGGTGAGTGGTTGTTGTGAGGGTGAGTGGTGAGGATGAGTGGTGAGGGTGAGTGGCGGTTGTGAGTGGTGATGGATGAGTGGTGAGCGGTGAGGGGTGAGTGGTGAGAGAGTGGTTAGTTTTGAGGGTGAGTGGTGAGGTTGAGTGGTGAGGGTTAGTGGAGAGTGGTGAGTGGTGATTGGTCAGTGGTGATTGGTGAGGATGAATGGTGAGTAGTGAGGGTGAGGTTGAGTGGTGAGGGTGAGTGGTGGTTGTGACGGTGAGTGGTGAGGGTGAGTGGTGAGGGTGAGTGGTGAGGCTGAATGGTGAGGGTGAATGGTGAGAGTGAGTGGTGAGTGGTGAGGGAGAGTGGTGAGGGAGAGTGGTCAGGGTTAGTGGTGAGGGTTAGTGGTGAGAGTGAGTGGTGAGGGTGAGTGGTGATTGGTGAGTGGTGATTTGTGAGTGGTGAGGGTGAGTGGTGAAGGTGAGTGGTGAGGGTGAGTGGTGAGGGAGATTGGTGAGGGAGATTGGTGAGTGGTGAATTGTGAGGGTGAATGGTGAATAGTGAGTGGGAGTGGTGAGTGTTGAGGATGAGTGGTTGTTGTGAGGGTGAGTGGTGAGAGTGAGTGGTGAGGGTGAGTGGTGAGGGTGAGTGGTGATTGTTGAGGGTGTAATTGGTGAAGATGAGTGGTGAGTAGTGAGGGTGAGTGGTGAGGGTGAGTGGTGAGCGGTGAGGGTGAGTGTTGAGGGTGAGTGGTGAGTAGTGAGGGTGAGTGGTGAGCGTGACTGGTGAGTGGTGAGTGGTGAGGGAGAGTGGTGAGGGAGAGTGGTGAGGGTGAATGGTGAGGGTGAGTGGTGAGGGTGAATGGTGAGGGTGAGTGGTGAGGGTGAGTAGTGAGTGGTGAGGGTGAGTGGTGAGGGTGAGTGGTGAGGGTGAGTGGTGATTGGTGAGGGTGAGTGGTGAGGGTGAGTGGGGAGGGTGAGTGGCAGTTGTGAGTAGTGATTAGTGAGGGGTGAGTGGTGAGGGTGAGCGGTGAGGTTGAGTGGTGAGCGGTGAGGGTGAGCAGTGAGGGTGAGTAGTGACTGGTGAGGGTGTGATTGGTGAGTATGAGTTGTGACGGTGAGTAGTGAGGGTGAGTGGTGAGGGTGAGTGATGAGGGTGAGTGGTAAGAGTGAGTGGTGATGGTGAGTGACGGTTGTGAGAGGTGATTAGTGAGTGGTGAGTGTGAGTGGTGAGGGTTAGTGGTGAGCATGAGTGGTGAGGGTGAGTGTTGAGCGTGAGTGGTGAGGGTGAGTGGTGATTGTTGAGGGTGTGATTGGTGAGGATGAGTGGTGAGTAGTGAGGGTGAGTGGTGAGGGTGAGTGGTGAGGGTGAGTGGTGGTTGTGAGTGGTGATTAGTGAGGGGTGAGTGGTGAGGGTGAGCATGAGTGGTGAGTGGTGAGGGTGAGTGGTGAGGGTGAGCAGTGAGGGTGAGCAGTGAGGGTGAGTGGTGATTGGTGAGGGTGTGATTGGTGAGGATGAGTGGTGAGTGGTCAGGGTGAGTGGTGAGGGTGAGTGGTGAGCGGTGAGGGTGAGTGTTGAGGGTGAGTGGTGAGCGTGACTGGTGAGTGGTGAGGGAGAGTGGTGAGGGAGAGTGGTGAGGGTGAATGGTGAGGGTGAGTGGTGAGTGGTGAGGGTGAGTGGCAAGTGGTGAGGGTGAGTGGTGATTGGTGAGGGTGAGTGGTGAGTAGTGAGGGTGAGTGGGGAGGGTGAGTGGCGGTTGTGAGTTGTGATTAGTGAGGGGTGAGTGGTGAGGGTGAGGTTGAGTGGTGAGGGGAGGTTGAGTGGTGAGGGTGAGTGGTGAGCGGTGAGGGTGAGCAGTGAGGGTGAGTGGTGATTGGTGAGGGTGTGATTGGTGAGGATGAGTGGGGAGTGGTGAGGGTGAGTAGTGAGGGTGAGTGGTGAGCGGTGAGGGTGAGTGGTGAGGGTGTGTTGTGAGGGTGAGTGGTGATTATTGAGGGTGATTGGTGAGGATGAGTGGTGAGTAGTGAGGGAGAGTGGTGAGGTTGAGTGTTGAGGGTGAGTGGTGAGGGTGAGTGGCGGTTATGAGTGGTGATTAGTGAGGGGTGTGTGGTGAGGGTGAGCGTGAGTGGTGAGTGGTGAGGGTGAGCAGTGCGGGTGAGTGGTGATTGGTGATTTGTGAGGGTGTGATTGGTGAGGATGAGTGGTGAGTGGTCAGGGTGAGTGGTGAGGGTGAGTGGTGAGCGGTGAGGGTGAGTGGTTGTTGTGAGGGTGAGTGGTGAGGATGAGTGGTGAGGGTGAGTGGCGGTTGTGAGTGGTGATGGATGAGTGGTGAGCGGTGAGGGGTGAGTGGTGAGCGTGAGTGGTGAGGGTGAGTGGTGAGGGTGAGTGGTGAGGGTGAGTGGTGAGGGTGAGTGCTGAGTGGTGAGAGAGTGGTTAGTTTTGAGGGTGAGTGGTGAGGTTTAGTGGTGAGGGTTAGTGGAGAGTGGTGAGTGGTGATTGGTCAGTGGTGATTGGTGAGGATGAATGGTGAGTAGTGAGGGTGAGGGTGAGTGTTGAGGGTGAGTGGTGAGTAGTGAGGGTGAGTGGTGAGCGTGACTGGTGAGTGGTGAGGGAGAGTGGTGAGGGAGAGTGGTGAGGGTGAATGGTGAGGGTGAGTGGTGAGGGTGAGTGGCAAGTGGTGAGGGTGAGTGGTGATTGGTGAGGGTGTGATGGGTGAGGATGAGTGGTGAGTAGTGAGGGTGAGTGGGGAGGGTGAGTGGCGGTTGTGAGTGGTGATTAGTGAGGGGTGAGTGATGAGGGTGAGGTTGAGTGGTGAGGGGAGGTTGAGTGGTGAGGGTGAGTGGTGAGCGGTGAGGGTGAGCAGTGAGTGTGAGTGGTGATTGGTGAGGGTGTGATTGGTGAGGATGAGTGGGGAGTGGTGAGGGTGAGTTGTGAGGGTGAGTGGTGAGCGGTGAGGGTGAGTGGTTGTTGTGAGGGTGAGTGGTGAGTGGTGAGAGTGAGTGGTGAGGGTGAGTGGTGAGGGTGAGTGGTGATTGTTGAGGGTGTGATTGGTGAAGATGAGTGGTGAGTAGTGAGGGTGAGTGGTGAGGGTGAGTGGTGAGCGGTGAGGGTGAGCGTTGAGGGTGAGTGGTGAATAGTGAGGGTGAGTGGTGAGCGTGACTGGTGAGTGGTGAGGGTGAGTGGTGAGGGAGAGTGGTGAGGGAGAGTGGTGAGGGTGAATGGTGAGGGTGAGTGGTGAGGGTGAATGGTGAGGGTGAGTGGTGAGGGTGAGTAGTGAGTAGTGAGTGGTGAGGGTGAGTGATGAGGGTGAGTGGTGAGGGTGAGTGGTGATTGGTGAGGGTGAGTGGTGAGGGTGAGTGGGGAGGGTGAGTGGCAGTTGTGAGTGGTGATTAGTGAGGGGTGAGTGGTGAGGGTGAGCGGTGAGGTTGAGTGGTGAGCAGTGAGGGTGAGCAGTGAGGGTGAGTGGTGATTGGTGAGGGTGTGATTGGTGAGGATGAGTGGTGAGGGTGAGTAGTGAGGGTGAGTGGTGAGGGTGAGTGAGGGTGAGAGGTAAGAGTGAGTGGTGATGGTGAGTGACGGTTGTGAGAGGTGATTAGTGAGTGGTGAGGGTGAGTGGTGAGGGTTAGTGGTGAGCATGAGTGGTGAGGGTGAGTGTTGAGCGTGAGTGGTGAGGGTGAGTGGTGATTGTTGAGGGTGTGATTGGTGAGGATGAGTGGTGAGTAGTGAGGGTGAGTGGTGAGGGTGAGTGGTGAGGGTGAGTGGCGGTTGTGAGTGGTGATTAGTGAGGGGTGAGTGGTGAGGGTGAGCATGAGTGGTGAGTGGTGAGGGTGAGTGGTGAGGGTGAGCAGTGAGGGTGAGCAGTGAGGGTGAGTGGTGATTGGTGAGGGTGTGATTGGTGAGGATGAGTGGTCAGGGTGAGTGGTCAGGGTGAGTGGTGAGCGGTGAGGGTGAGTGTTGAGGGTGAGTGGTGAGTAGTGAGGGTGAGTGGTGAGCGTGACTGGTGAGTGGTGAGGGAGAGTGTTGAGGGAGATTGGTGAGGGTGAATGGTGAGAGTGAGTGGTGAGTGGTGAGGGAGAGTGGTGAGGGAGAGTGGTCAGGGTTAGTGGTGAGGGTTAGTGGTGAGAGTGAGTGGTGAGGGTGAGTGGTGATTGGTGAGTGGTGATTTGTGAGTGGTGAGGGTGAGTGGTGAAGGTGAGTGGTGAGGGTGAGTGGTGAGGGAGATTGGTGAGGGAGATTGGTGAGTGGTGAATTGTGAGGGTGAATGGTGAATAGTGAGTGGGAGTGGTGAGTGTTGAGGATGAGTGGTTGTTGTGAGGGTGAGTGGTGAGAGTGAGTGGTGAGGGTGAGTGGTGAGGGTGAGTGGTGATTGTTGAGGGTGTAATTGGTGAAGATGAGTGGTGAGTAGTGAGGGTGAGTGGTGAGGGTGAGTGGTGAGCGGTGAGGGTGAGTGTTGAGGGTGAGTGGTGAGTAGTGAGGGTGAGTGGTGAGCGTGACTGGTGAGTGGTGAGTGGTGAGGGAGAGTGGTGAGGGAGAGTGGTGAGGGTGAATGGTGAGGGTGAGTGGTGAGGGTGAATGGTGAGGGTGAGTGGTGAGGGTGAGTAGTGAGTGGTGAGGGTGAGTGGTGAGGGTGAGTGGTGAGGGTGAGTGGTGATTGGTGAGGGTGAGTGGTGAGGGTGAGTGGGGAGGGTGAGTGGCAGTTGTGAGTAGTGATTAGTGAGGGGTGAGTGGTGAGGGTGAGCGGTGAGGTTGAGTGGTGAGCGGTGAGGGTGAGCAGTGAGGGTGAGTAGTGACTGGTGAGGGTGTGATTGGTGAGTATGAGTTGTGACGGTGAGTAGTGAGGGTGAGTGGTGAGGGTGAGTGATGAGGGTGAGTGGTAAGAGTGAGTGGTGATGGTGAGTGACGGTTGTGAGAGGTGATTAGTGAGTGGTGAGTGTGAGTGGTGAGGGTTAGTGGTGAGCATGAGTGGTGAGGGTGAGTGTTGAGCGTGAGTGGTGAGGGTGAGTGGTGATTGTTGAGGGTGTGATTGGTGAGGATGAGTGGTGAGTAGTGAGGGTGAGTGGTGAGGGTGAGTGGTGAGGGTGAGTGGTGGTTGTGAGTGGTGATTAGTGAGGGGTGAGTGGTGAGGGTGAGCATGAGTGGTGAGTGGTGAGGGTGAGTGGTGAGGGTGAGCAGTGAGGGTGAGCAGTGAGGGTGAGTGGTGATTGGTGAGGGTGTGATTGGTGAGGATGAGTGGTGAGTGGTCAGGGTGAGTGGTGAGGGTGAGTGGTGAGCGGTGAGGGTGAGTGTTGAGGGTGAGTGGTGAGCGTGACTGGTGAGTGGTGAGGGAGAGTGGTGAGGGAGAGTGGTGAGGGTGAATGGTGAGGGTGAGTGGTGAGTAGTGAGGGTGAGTGGCAAGTGGTGAGGGTGAGTGGTGATTGGTGAGGGTGAGTGGTGAGTAGTGAGGGTGAGTGGGGAGGGTGAGTGGCGGTTGTGAGTTGTGATTAGTGAGGGGTGAGTGGTGAGGGTGAGGTTGAGTGGTGAGGGGAGGTTGAGTGGTGAGGGTGAGTGGTGAGCGGTGAGGGTGAGCAGTGAGGGTGAGTGGTGATTGGTGAGGGTGTGATTGGTGAGGATGAGTGGGGAGTGGTGAGGGTGAGTAGTGAGGGTGAGTGGTGAGCGGTGAGGGTGAGTGGTGAGGGTGTGTTGTGAGGGTGAGTGGTGATTATTGAGGGTGATTGGTGAGGATGAGTGGTGAGTAGTGAGGGAGAGTGGTGAGGTTGAGTGTTGAGGGTGAGTGGTGAGGGTGAGTGGCGGTTATGAGTGGTGATTAGTGAGGGGTGTGTGGTGAGGGTGAGCGTGAGTGGTGAGTGGTGAGGGTGAGCAGTGCGGGTGAGTGGTGATTGGTGATTTGTGAGGGTGTGATTGGTGAGGATGAGTGGTGAGTGGTCAGGGTGAGTGGTGAGGGTGAGTGGTGAGCGGTGAGGGTGAGTGGTTGTTGTGAGGGTGAGTGGTGAGGATGAGTGGTGAGGGTGAGTGGCGGTTGTGAGTGGTGATGGATGAGTGGTGAGCGGTGAGGGGTGAGTGGTGAGCGTGAGTGGTGAGGGTGAGTGGTGAGGGTGAGTGGTGAGGGTGAGTGGTGAGGGTGAGTGCTGAGTGGTGAGAGAGTGGTTAGTTTTGAGGGTGAGTGGTGAGGTTTAGTGGTGAGGGTTAGTGGAGAGTGGTGAGTGGTGATTGGTCAGTGGTGATTGGTGAGGATGAATGGTGAGTAGTGAGGGTGAGGTTGAGTGGTGAGGGTGAGTGGTGGTTGTGACGGTGAGTGGTGAGGGTGAGTGGTGAGGGTGAGTGGTGAGGCTGAATGGTGAGGGTGAATGGTGAGAGTGAGTGGTGAGTGGTGAGGGAGAGTGGTGAGGGACAGTGGTGAGGGTTAGTAGTGAGGGTTAGTGGTGAGAGTGAGTGGTGAGGGTGAGTGGTGATTGGTGAGTGGTGATTTGTGAGTGGTGAGGGTGAGTGGTGAAGGTGAGTGGTGAGGGTGAGGGGTGAGGAGATTGGTGAGGGAGATTGGTGAGTGGTGAGTTGTGAGGGTGAATGGTGAATAGTGAGTGGGAGTGGTGAGTGGTGAGGATGAGTGGTAAGGGTGAGTTGTGAGTGGTGAATGGTGAGGGTGAATGATGAGTACAGTCAATATGCACTGCTGTAATCATAGCAGGTACCACCACCACAGTATGTACTGCTCTCATCAGAGCAGGTACCACCACACTTGGTATGTACTGCTGTCATCATAGCAGGTTCCACCACCACAATATGTACTGCTGTCATCATAGCAGGTACCACCACCACTGTATGTACTGCTGTCATCATAGCAGGTACCACCACAGTATGTACTGCTGTCGTCATAGCAGGTACCAACACAGCAGTATGCACTGCTGTAATCATAGCAGGTTCCACCACAATATGCCCTGCTGTCATCATAACAGGTGCCACCACACTCGGTATGTACTGCTGTTATCATACCAGGTACCACCACCACAATATGTACTCCTCTCATCATAGCAGATACCACCACAGCAGTATGCACTGCTGTAATCATAGCAGGTACCACCACCACCACTGTATGTACTGCTGTCATCATAGCAGGTACCACCACAGTATGTACTGCTGTCGTCATAGCAGGTACCAACACAGCAGTATGCACTGCTGTAATCATAGCAGGTTCCACCACAATATGCCCTGCTGTCATCATAACAGGTGCCACCACACTCGGTATATACTGCTGTTATCATACCAGGTACCACCACCACAATATGTACTCCTCTCATCATAGCAGATACCACCACAGCAGTATGCACTGCTGTAATCATAGCAGGTACCACCACCACCACAGAATGTACTGCTGTCACCATAGCAGGTACCATCACAGTATGTACTGCTGTCGTCATAGCAGGTACCAACACAGCAGTATGCACTGCTGTAGTGATAGCAGGTACGACCTCAGTCGGTATACACTGCTGTAGTGATAGTAGATACTGCTATCAAGTTGGTAGATACCGCTATAGTAAATACTAAAACAGTCAGTATAAACCACTACAGTCAGTCAATACTGCTACAGTCAGTATATACTACTATACCAGGGGTCTGCAACCTTTAAGACATAAAGAGCCACTTGGACCCGTTTCCGAAGGAAAAAATAAACTGGGAGCCGCAAAACCATTGCAACTATTAAAACAAATATAACACTGCATATATTGTTTCTTACCTTATTGCTATATACAGGATCGTGCAGTCAGCTGTCAATCTGAATAAAAAAAGGACTTTTTCACTTAACAATGTAAAATATATTTTTGCAAATTAATAGCTAAATTACCTGGTTAATGGGATTTTTGCTCCTGAACCTCAGTGCACAGTGTCTGCACATCAGGGCTGTAAGACGTCACCTTCATTTTCACACAGGCTTGCAAGCTGTCATCTGTGAGGCGTGATCGATGTTTGTTTTTAATATAGTTCATGTTGGAGAAGACCTGCTCACATACATATGTGGAGCCGAAGATCGACAGGACTCCAAATGCATACTTTTTCATGTTTATATAAGTGTTGGGGATGGCATTCCATGTTTCGAATACAAGTTTGTCCTGTTTGGGAAGGTTTTCAATATCACTCCATTTATGATTCTGAGCCAGAATGGCATTCTGACGGGCAACATCCTCAAGAGTAGCGGTCAAGCATTTGAACTTGGACACCCATATATCTTTGTCGGCTATATCGGCCAGTTCCATCTCAAGATCAGGTTGACTTACACCTGCAAATGCAGTCATATTCAATAGGGATGGATCGATCGCCAGGGGAGTGACAGGGAAGGATAATGTCGTTTTTTCCTCTCTGAACTCACAGAATCGTTTCCCAAACGAACTTTGCATTGTGGTGATTGCAGACTTGAAATATTCCAAATTTATCGTATCATGACTTTGTTTGAACTCTCTCAAAGAGGGAAAGTGAGACAGTGTACCTCTCTGTAAATCTTTGACAAACACTGTCAACTTGCGCTCGAATGCCAAAACCTCCTCCAGCATGTGCAGGGCTGTGCCTCCTTTCCCCTGAAGGGTTGTATTTAGCGTGTTTAGATGTGCTGTCATGTCTACCATAAAATGTAATTTTTCCAGCCACTCTGGCTGTTCCAGCTCAGCAAAGGTGAGCTCTTTGCTGCCCAGGAAGGTTTTTACTTCTTCCAAACATGTGACAAAGCAACGGCAACGTTATTGCCTTTCACCGGGCGGGCAGTGTGGAGCTGAGCGGCGACCTGTCAGCAGCGGCAACGCCAGAGCAGGTGTCACAGTGCGCCTCCTCCCCTCGCTAGCATCCGCCCCGGAGCCGCGGTCAAGGTTCAAAAGAGCCGCATGCGGCTCCGGAGCCGCAGGTTGCCGACCCCTGTACTATACAGTCAGTACATACTACCACGGTGAGTAGCTACTAGAGTCAGTAGATACTATTATAGAGTGAGTAGATACTGCTATAGATGTTGTAGTTACTACTATAGTCAGTGGATACAACTATAGAGTCAGCAGATACTATACAGTTAGTCATTACGAGTATATAGTCGGTAGATACTACTGTAGGCCCAGTAAATACCAGAGGTGGGACAAAGTCATTGTTATGCAAGTCCAAGTCGAGTCGCAAGTCATCAAATTCATGACTCGAGTCTGACTCGAGTCCAAGTCACATGACTCGAGTCCACATCTCATAGGTGGGACAAAGTCATTGTTATGCAAGTCCAAGTCGAGTCGCAAGTCATCAAATTCATGACTCGAGTCTGACTCGAGTCCAAGTCACATGACTCGAGTCCACACCTCTGGTAAATACTACTATGGTCAGTAGTTATTACAGTCACTAAATACTACTACACAGTCAGTAGCTACTACTGGCTCAGTAGATACTACGGTACAGTCAGTAGATACCAGAGGTGGGACAAAGTCATTGTTATGCAAGTCCAAGTCGAGTCGCAAGTCATCAAATTCATGACTCGAGTCTGACTCGAGTCCAAGTCACATGACTCGAGTCCACATCTCAGAGGTGGGACAAAGTCATTGTTATGCAAGTCCAAGTCGAGTCGCAAGTCATCAAATTCATGACTCGAGTCTGACTCGAGTCCAAGTCACATGACTCGAGTCCACACCTCTGGTAAATACTACTATGGTCAGTAGTTATTACAGTCACTAAATACTACTACACAGTCAGTAGCTACTACTGGCTCAGTAGATACTACGGTACAGTCAGTAGATACCAGAGGTGGGACAAAGTCATTGTTATGCAAGTCCAAGTCGAGTCGCAAGTCATCAAATTCATGACTGGAGTCTGACTCGAGTCCAAGTCACATGACTCGAGTCCACATCTCAGAGGTGGGACAAAGTCATTGTTATGCAAGTCCAAGTCGAGTCGCAAGTCATCAAATTCATGACTCGAGTCTGACTCGAGTCCAAGTCACATGACTCGAGTCCACACCTCTGGTAGATACTACTACAGAGTCAATAGATACCACTTCCTCTGTTGTATGTAAGGTGTTGTTAGTATATATACCTACGAGGGGTAAAGATATTTTTTGAGGGGGGGGGGGGGGAGACCACAATTTTCGGAAACTTTTTGACATCAACTATTTACCCCACACTTTCTACAACTTTTTGGACTTGTGAAAGCCTCATATATTTGTTGGTGGAGAAATGTACAAACAGCCCACCGGGCTTTGACAATACCTTAGTATCTGTGTATATATATGTAAGGTTTTTAAGAAATATATTTTTCACCCGGGCAAAGCCGGGTACTTCCGCTAGTAATCTATATATATTAAAGGAAAAATTGTGATTGTGTGTCTGTTCGAAATGTTTAGCATGCTTCCCGACATGGAACAAATTTGAAATTTGGCATGTGGGTAGCTTCCAGACTGTACACAATGTAAAAAGTATAAAAATAGACTTTTGTATTATGGGGGGGGGGGGGGGGGGGGCGCAATAATGGATATATTTTGCACGACAAGTGAACAGTGACGTCACATCTGTGATGTCACCCGCATGTGGCAGCGTTACGCAGTGTGCCTGCAGACGTCACGCATCCCCCCCAAACCCTCCACGTAGGCCGTGTATTAATCCAAGACAAGAATCCAAGTCCCGGGCGAAGCCGGGTAGTAAAGCAGAGCTAGTTTGATACTAAAACATATCAATGGTAATAATAATGGTTAACAGTCCTTTGTAAAGCCACTCCTTAGATGAAGGTCTCCCCATGTCACGTTAGTCATAGGGGTTGTGTAACTATACTTCACCACGCTGGATAGTATGTATGAGTGAAGGTCGGGGAGGGGCAAACCCGATTTCGACATCACTCGCCACTGCTGTTAGACTTGGCCAGGAATCAAACTCGTGATTGGTTGGAGCCACGGCACTACTGTGGCACATTAGGAATGGATATCTCTTTTTTAATAAGTCCTTATGTGCTGTGCATTACATCAATGCACGTGTGTACACTAGCATGTGATGACGGAGTTGGGCCTGTGGGGGGCTGGCAGGGATATTGATTAACCGGACGTGTACACCAGTCACGTGGTTAATGGCGACTCGGTTGAGGATTGCTGTGTGTGACACACGTGCTGTTGCATTTTACAGATTAACCACAATAAATGTGATTGCCCTCGATTTGGAGCACCTGCCCACGTCCTTCATTTGGAGTGTGCAACATTGGTCAGGAATCAAACTCGTGATTGGTTGGAGCCACTGCACTACTGTGGCACATTAGGAATGGACCACTCAC
This sequence comes from Lampetra fluviatilis, assembly GCF_964198595.1. NCBI lineage: Eukaryota > Metazoa > Chordata > Hyperoartia > Petromyzontiformes > Petromyzontidae > Lampetra > Lampetra fluviatilis. Next base: position 16,401,431 of record NC_136275.1, read on the forward strand.
TTTACCGAAAAAAACCAAAGAGTATGAATCCTTGCAGTCACGAAAGCTTAAAATCTAGAATATACATACAGCCTAACAATGGCACTACACCTTCATTGAAAATGCATATCACTCCAGTGCAAAAGACATACACTGCAGTCCCAAAACCATTGTATCTGCAAGACTTTATCAATCGAGGCTGGGTGACAAAATCAATATCATAATTTCTAGATTTGAAGCTTTCGTGACTGCAATGATTCATATTCTTAGGTTTTTTCGGTAAAGTCACGTAGGTAAAAACATTAAAAAAGTAAAATAAAATAAAATAAAAATCACGACGTTTCGGAGGCAACACAAGCTTCCGTCTTCAGGTGGTACCGTCACAGCCACGACAGCTGTATCAAGTAAATGAGAGATTGCAGGAGCTACCACTCTGTTTATATAATGGTTGGAGAAGGTGGTGGGGCAAGGGCCGCATACTTTTTATTAATATGGTAAGGTGAGGCTTAAAACTAAGAATAGACTGCATAACAAAGGTTGAGCCGGTTACAAACTCGGAATCAGTCCTTTTATTTCCACTCCACAATACACTTTGCTCACTCACTCTCCGTTGCTGGCAGACAACGGAGAGAGGACAGACTACGCACTAAGTCCCCACCGCGCACGTGGCATCCCGAGCCCCCGTCCGCGCGTGACCCTGCTCTTGTCCTTTCAGTCTGCTCCCGATCGTTCTCTCTCACTCGCTCTTAATACCTTCGTCACGTGGTTCCCCCAGCCAATCGTTCATGGACAGCTTCGACCATTCTCGATGGTTCCCTGTCAATCCCGGGACCACGCCCCTCATCCGGCTCCCCATTAGCTGGGGCCCCGAATGGCTAGGCCAATCACTCCTGATGACCTGTCGTGATCACGCGTGGGCCATGGTCCCTATCTCAACCCTTATTGGCTACAAGCAGGACCGGCAAGCCAATCCCCACGTGAACCCTCTATCCCAACCCTTATTGGCTACAAGCAGGACCGGCAAGCCAATCCCCACGTGAACCCTCTATGGCCGTTATTACAATTGGAAAGATGTGATTAACCATGCAAAAAAGATTTAACTACACTTATTTGCCAATCTTATTTGACAGACTACCATTACAGTTTTACCATGTTTAGTGGTGGTCTCCTTGTCCCAGGTCGCGTCACAAACCACACCTCTCCATAACAAAGGCTCAACCTTTGTTATGCAGTCTATTCTTAGTCTTAAGCCTCACCTTACCATATTAATAAAAAGTATGCGGCCCTTGCCCCACCACCTTCTCCAACCATTATATAAACGGAGTGGTAGCTCCTGCAATCTCTCATTTACTTGATACAGCTGTCGTGGCTGTGACGGTACCACCTGAAGACGGAAGCTTGTGTTGCCTCCGAAACGTCGAGATTTTTATTTTATTTTACTTTTTTAATGTTTTTACCTACGTGACTTTACCGAAAAAACCTAAGAATATCAATATCATCATATTCTTCACCCATTGTCTGCGTCAGGAAGAACGATGGAAACCTGAGACTATGTTGTGATTACCGAGCTGAACCGGAAGGCTGTTCCTGACAGGCATCCCATTCCAAAGATCCAAGACATTATGAGATCTCTTTTACCAGTGGCAAAATATAGTAGTAGGTTTTTACCCTTCTAAACTGGTACAAAACTGACTAAAGGTGTCAGTTTTGTACCAGTTTAAAAGGGTAAAAACCGATCCAAGACATGCTTGACAGTTTGAGTGGGAGTTCTTGGTTTTTGGTTTTACACCAAGGGAAAGCCTACCATCAAGGCTTCCTCGATGAAGAAAGTCGCTCCTCACAGCTTTTATCACACCATGGGGATTATATGAGTGGGTGCGTATTCCCTTTGGTTTGAGTTCAGCACCAGCAGATTTCAAGAGGAACATGGAGGACTGCCTGTCTGGCCTTTGAGACGAAATATGTCAGCCTTACCTGGATGACAACCTTGTTCACAGCAAGTCCTTTGAAGATCATGTGCGGCATGTACAAATTGTCTTGCGTCGGTATCAACAGCATGGTGTCAAACTGACAGCCAAAAAATGTGAGTTGTTCCAGAACAAGGTGCGATACTTAGGCAAAATTGTATCGAAAGATGTCTATACTATGGGCCCAGCAGAGATTACCCCAGTTCAAGCACTTAAAGCAAGGAAGCCTGCAACAGTGGCAGAGCTCAGGAAAATGCTGGGATTATTCTCTTACTATAGGTCGTATATACAGAACTTTTCAAGTATTGCCAGGCCACTGTATGACTTGCTTTCAACAACACCTAGGCAATTTCAAAAAACAAAACAGTACAGGGAACAAAATCAGGCCAACTGCTTAGCAGAACACCAATAACATGGACAAATTCCCACCAAAGGGTCTTGATACAGTTGGTTGGTCACCTATTCAGTCCACCGATATTGGCATACCCAAACTTTAATCAACCATTTGTCTAACATTGCGATGCCTCACAAGTAGGCCTCGGAGCTATCCTTTAGTGGAGGCAAGATGGAATAATGAGAGTTATAGCATATGGGTCCAGAACTCTCACTCCACCAAAGAAAAATTACCACCTTCACTCAGGCAAGCTGGAATTTCTGGCACTGAAATGGGCAGTTCGTGACCGTTTCCGGGATTTATCTGTATCATGCCCCTTCGTTTGTGGTATACACAGACAATAATCCCCTCACCTATGTCCTCACCACTGCCAAACTCAATGCAACTGGAAAAAAATGGGTTGCTGAATTGGCCGACTTTGATTGCACAATCAAGTACCGCCCAGGTAGAACCAATGCAGATGCTGATGGACTGTCAAGGATGCCACTGGACATTGATGGATTCATAGCTCATTGCACTGAAAAAGTCAGCCCAGAGGTGATTAGTGCAACAATGCAGGGAGTCACCATTCAGCATGAGGAATCAACAGCCTGGTCCAGATTGATAACACTCCATGCCATTAAAATACAGGAGGATTGTGACTCACTAGCTTGCTTGGTGCATCCGATCCCAAGGGGTGAACTCAGACAAGCCCAGCAAAGAGACCCAGGAATTGGCAAAGTATTGGGGTACAACGGCGAAAATCAAAGGCCCACAGTAAAAGCAAGCCAGATGGAAAACCGGGACGTGAGGGCATTATTAAGAGAATGGGCAAAGCTTCACATCAGTAAGGAGGCAATTCTTTACCGGAAAACCAATACCAGGTCCCAGCTGGTATTGCCTAAACTGTATCACCCATTGGTCTATAAATAAATGCATCAGGAAATGGGCCATCTTCGTGTGGAAAGGACATTGAACTTGATCAGAGATCGATTTTATTAGCCCATGATGCAGAACGACATCGAGCATTTTGTCACAAAGGTATGTGACTGCCTAAACAAAAGAAAGCCAAACACACCAACACAGGCACCTTTGTCTAACATCAAAACCACATACCCTTTTTAGATGGTTTCCATTGATTTCCTGCACCTAGAAAAATGTAAGCAGGGATATGAATATATCCTGGTTGTAATGGATCATTTTACACAATTCGCTCAAGCCTATGCTACAACCAACAAAACAGCAAAAACAGTGGCTGACAAGCTGTTCAATGACTACGCCCTTAAATTTGGTTTCCCCACAAAAATACACCATGATCAGGGAAGAGAATTTGAGAAACAGCTGATGGCCCAATAAAATAAAAAATAAAAAGTGGAATAAGAGGCTCCCACACTACCCCGTACCACCCACAGGGTAACAGACAGGTAGAGCGATTTAACAGGACCCTGCTGTGAATGTTAAGGACTCTGACTGAAGAGCAGAAGACAGATTGGAAGAGCTCCCTGGCCAAGGTAGTGCATGCCTATTACTGTACTCGTAGTAAAGCCACAGGATTCTCACCTTTTTATCTCCTGTTGGGAGGTCTCCAAAACTACCAGTGGATCTTATTTTTGGTTTTGAACACCAGGGAGAGGAAGGATCCTATCAGCAATATGTGGAGAAGTGGAGATAGTGGATGGTGGAAGCCTACAGAATAGTATCCGACTGTGCAACAAAAGAAGCCACTAAAGGGAAGGGCCAGTATGACAATAAAATTCATGGGGCAGAGCTACAGCAAGGCAATCGTGTCCTGGTGAAAAATATGAGTGAGAAAGGGGGACCACGCAAAATTCGTTCCAACTGGGAGGATGCGGTGTATGTTGTCATTGGTTGAAAAAAGAATGACAGCCCAGTTTATGAGGTGAAACCTGAGAGCGGTGAAGGGAGAACCAAGGTGATTCATCAGGATTTGCTGCTACCTTATGACTTCCTCCCAATTGAGCAGCCATCACAAAAGCAACGGAGTAAGAAAGCAACGAAGAAAACTCAACAAACAAGGACAAGAGGCCCATGGAAAGACACGAAGGAACCAACAGACAGTTAGTTGGAAGCAGAGGAAGAATTTGACAGAGGTTACTTCAGTTGGCCAAAAACTGTTCAGCAAGCTACAGTAATGCAAGACACTGAGTCACCATTGAACCCAGAAGCTGAAGAATTCCATCCACACAACACAGAAGGTGAACAAGAGTTATCGGCAGCAGCCGAGGAACATTTTTCACCAACTGGTACAGAGAGCAGGGAGACAGATTCAGAGAGTGAATATCAGTTAACTGAAGCAACTGAGGGACAGATCTTACCGAAGGGATCAGAATTCAGTGAGACCGATTTGGCTATACATAATGAAGGAGAGCAGTTGAGTCCAGAAAGTGAATCTGCAAGGGACTTGGAACAGAGTGATGAAGAGGATGAGAGTAGTCAACACAACAGGAGACTCCACCCTCAAAGAGAAAGGTGACAGCCAAAGACACTCACCTATGACAAGTTGGGCGAACCTACCATCGTGGGAAGGAGCCCGGTAGCACAAGGAATAACTGTTGCTTGCTACTGGAGACCATGACTACAAAAGGGGTGATCAAGACAAACTATAAGCTGTGCTCATATGGTTATTAAGTTATTTAAGATGTGTTTTTGTAAGTGTTGTGTTTGATATGTTAAGAAGGGGTTATTGCTTAAGATGAAAAAAAATGGTGAGGAAAAGTTTCAAGTATGTTAGTAGGCCAATAAGTAAGTACCTAAGAGCTAAATTCTACAGGGCCTTAACAAGCTGCGAAGGATTTTATTTTGATAGGTACTGGGAAAATAATCCTAACCATGTCTGGTCAGTAACATGTGAAGCATGGTTTAATAATACCAGATTGTCTGGTAATTCCAAAATCATAATACAATACTTGGGATCCTGTCTCTGTGCACAAAGAGTTGGAGCTCACCCAAAATAGAGAGCTTATGGAATGGCGCTATCGTGGAAGGGATATGATCCCTAGAGAATTCTTTTCACGATTTCATAAACTCCTTTCATAACCAATTTAAGAAAAAAGACTGCAAAAGGTTTGCAAGGGGGAAAATGGAGTGTCGAGACGACACTCATTCTGTGGGGGAGAGTGTGAAACATTAGAAATGGACCACTCTTTTAAACAGGACCCTGCGGGGTGGGCTGGTAGGAACGAGAACCAAAGAATATAAACATAATGTATTATTACACTTGTTTAGCCAGGAAAGCCCCACGGAGTCTAAAGGTTTTTGTAGGGTCCTGCCAAGTCTTTACAGTAGGGGGCGATGTTGCTACACCTAATCGGACGATCCGAAGGGAGATTTTGAGGCCTAGTTCTAGGCTTTAGGCCTAGCTGTAGGCTTTAGGGCGCTGTGAGTTAATTTTTAATTTAAATGTTTTAATTATTAATGTATAATTTAAATGTTATAATTATTAATGTAAAAGCTTTAAATGTAAATGTTTCTATTTTAAAACATCAGGGAATGTAACATTGTTAAACATTAACTACCTTTCACACACGCGGGGGTACGATACGAAGGGAGACTTTGAGGCCTAGTTCTAGGCTTTAGGCCTAGCTGTAGGCTTTAGGGCGCTGTGAGTTTTTTTATTTAATTTCAAAGTTTTAATTAAAAGCTACCTCAGGGAATTATAAGGGAAGGTTACACGTGTTTAGCCAGGAAAGCCTCATTAATTTAAATGTTTTAATTAAAAGCTATCTGAGGGAATTATAAGGGAATGTTACACTTGTTTAGCCAGGAAAACCTCACAGAGTCTAAAGGTTTTTGTAGGGTCATGCCAAGTGTTTTCAGTAGGGGGCGATGTTGCTACACGTAATCGGACATCGGACGGACGATAATAATCTATTGTAGGCTGGTCCACTTCGTTCCTACCAGTATAAGTCCTTATGTGCTGTGCAGTACATCAATGCACTTGTGTACACCAGCATGTGATGACTGAGTTGGGCCTGTGGGGGGCTGGCAGGGATATTGATTAACCGGACGTGTACACCAGTCACGTGGTTAATGGCGACTCGGTTGAGGATTGCTGTGTGTGACACACGTGCTGTTGCATTTTACAGATTAACCACAATAAATTTGATCGCCCTTGATTTGGAGCACCTGCCCACGTCCTTCATTTCGAGTGTGCAACACTACTTTGGTCCTGTAAACAGCCATACCATATTAAAACATAAACACTTAGTGCTGCTTGAGAAAGCTCAGGATATTCAACCATTTGTTCAGATTTTTTCACAAGTGTTTGTTACATTATTATATTTAATAGTTTAAGTGGGTTATGTGTGTATGTGTAGGTAATGACACATCACTGCTTGGGTAGGACACGTTGCTCGAAGAGAATATTGCCGATGGTGAAGATTAAAAACGGACGATGTGTCTGGGAGGGCATCCACCAAAGAGACGGAGTGATACAATCAGTTTCTGCATGGGTGGTAGGTGGATTATTACATTATAGAATCACGAGAGATGATGGCGACGGCTTCGGGAGGCCTTCATCCAGCAATGGATTAGTCATGGCTGATGAAGTGTGTGCTCTGCTGTATAAATCATACACGTTTTAAAAAAACTTGTTGAGGACACTATCAGTAAACAGCCTAACAACAACATGCTGCTTTTGAATGTCATTGCTATCAGAAGCAACCTTTCCTCTGCAGATGTCATATATTAGATGTGTTTACCAATAATGAGCACAATGTGCAGACAAGGGTTCTGGTGCACAATTCAAAGTGATGTTTTTTTTCTGGCAATGAGGCTGCATCATTGCAAAGCGGTATGAGCCAGTGTTCATCCCATAATTTACTTGGAATTTTCTGCAGCACAATGCCCAGTGAAGATATATTTTCAACTGAAAACTTGGAACAAAAGTAAAAAACACCGTAAGCATTGTTTAGTTGGAGAATGGTGGCTTTCCACAAAATCGGAGGAGCCTTTTCTTCATTTTTTAAGTCTTTCATATGTGTAGCAAGTAATATGTCACGTGTGTAACCACTTCAATATACATCAGCAAAATGGGTTAATTTGGAAAAATAAGTATTCTCGTAAACGATCCTTTTAAAAAAACTAATGTAGAATATCCCAGTGAACCTTCACATTCACTTAAGATTGTAAAATCAAAGCGACACGTTTTATTATTAGAATATTATTGGCCCATTGTTCATTTTATATTAGCATTTAAAATGTGGGCTGACTCATTTATTTCAACTCACATTCAAAGAAAAGTATTTTCACGTGAAATGAAGACAATAACATATTCCCTTCTTTTAATCATTCAAAAAAAACACGCTATAATGAATTCCCTTTCATAGTAATGTAGTGGCATCGGGGATGTCACTCTATGGTGCCGGCCCAGGAGGGCTGTGGCGTGCGATGTACTTACGTCGTGGACAGCACCGTGTGGGTTGCTGTGTGAGGCCAGCTTAGCATAGCACGGCGTACGATGCACCGTCATCGCGTACACCCCGTAGATGGGTGTAGTACCAGCCCTAGCGGGGCTTGGTGAGCGCTGGGAAAGCACAAGGCACCACGCATAGCGTGCAGTGCGGGCTCCCACAAGGGGGAGCGTGAAAGTGTCAGCCCAGGGACAGGGTTTCCCCGGGCCATGGCACTCTGGTAAACTCCATAGACACGTGATCTGGAGTGTCCACAGAGAAGGCCCCAGGTGGGGGGGGGGGGCTAGGGGATGATCACGTGTCCAGGGAGAGCTCTCGAGAGGGACCGAGAGGGAGCTAAAATGCTCGTGAAGGTGGGCGGGCCGAGGGCAGAACCAGCCCCGACCCGGGAGGATATAAGGTGGGTCCCTTAGAGGGACCGGGGTTGCTTCGTTCTACAAGCTGGAAGCTCTACATCCTACGTCTGAAGAGGCAACAACACGTGGCTGGGGACCCGAGTGAGGGTCCGACCCTTCGTAGCTGGAACTCCGATGTGTAATGTAATTAGCTGGGTGGTCACCACCCCAGGCTGTATCTGGTAAAGGGGCAGTTACCCCTTTGTATATACGTGTTACAATAAATGTATTGCCTCTGAAGAATAACGTCTGCGACTCAGTTAGACTCACTACAGTAATGAAAGGACAGCCTGCAATGATAGATTTGAGTTTTAAATATTTTTCGTTGTTTGATGCGACTGAATAAGTCTTGCACATGAAGAGGGCATGCAGCTCTTCTGATATTGCATCAAGTGAAAGGGAGAGTCAGTACTTTTGGTCTCAGGTGTTAAAATGCCTTTCCATTTTCAAACTAATGGCATATGTGCAATAAAGCTGAATTGTAAAATAATAATAAAATTATACCACGGGTAACAAATCATCAGCAATGGCCAATCCACTGCTGGAGCAAGTCCTCCCCAAACTGCCACTATCTCTCATTATCCTGCAATGTAATAATCTACCTAGCACACGAGCTGATTTCATCGCTCCATCTCTTTGGTGCACATCCTCTCAGACTCGTTCTATTCCTCTCATTATCCTGCAATGTAATAATCTACCTAGCACACGAGCTGATTTCATCGCTCCATCTCTTTGGTGCACATCCTCTCAGACTCGTTCTATTCCTTGGCTGCCACTCAATCGTTATTATTAACCATCCGCCATTATATTTCTATTGATGTAAGCTGCCCCACCCACTGCCTTTTTTACAATGTGAACTATGTCATTAACTTGCTTACGTTCTCTAATTCACGTGTTTGTCTTTTTCTTTCTCAATATAATTCCAAGCATGATTCACTCTGTGCCTTTTAGCACAATTTTAAGGTATTTTTTCAATTTATTTTAGTTCATGGCCATATATCTGAATATACGTCATAGCAGGTGGTATTCATAATTATTTTCTGCATATAGAATGAGAACAACAAGTGATGTTTCATTTAATTCATGCTGTGTTTTCTGATTATCGTAACTAAAGCAGATAAAGTCTGTGCTTCCCTGCTTGATCGAGAAATGAATTTATGCCCATATACCAATACGGTCTGGTATTTGTGATTAAAATGCTCGTAAATAATTTTAATGTTACAATAACTTTCCGTATCGTTGCGTTGTTTAATGCCTTAAAAACAAAAAGGGCATAAATAGCCAGAATGGAAAACCCTTCCTTTCACTACAATAATGACAACCTGGCATTTGGAAACCGTGTAACCTCAGTGCATACAGTTGCCTCATAAATTAATACAAAAAAATGTGTTTCAGTCAGTTTATAATGAGAGCAATTTATACCTGTCACACAGCTTGCTGATATCGGTGCCCCTTCCCAAATAATGTAGATGATGAAATTTAAGGATACATATGGAATACATACATTTTCAACGTAAAAAGAGCCACTTTAATCATCATCAAAATCCTTTCACTTCAAGAACGATGAAGACATAGCTGTCAGTGCTTTATTCAACCGATCTGTAGATAGACCAGAAAATAAAAAAATGATCTCAAGCGCTCACCAGTCACGGTAATAATGCACATATCTGTCAGTATGTAGTGACATCGGGGATGTCACTGTATGGTGCCGGCCCGGAAGGGCTGTGGCGTGCGATGCATTGTCATCACGTACAGCCCATGGTGGGTGTAGTACCAGCGGTAGCGGGGCTTGGTGAGCGCTGGGATAGCACAGGCACGATACATAGAGTGCAGTGCAGTCTCCCACGAGGGGGAGCGGGAGAGTGTCAGCCCAAGGGCAAGGTTGCCTCGGGCTATGACACTCTGGTTGACCCTGCAGAGAGGCCCCCAGGTGGGGGGGACTAGGGGGTGATCACGTGTCCGGGGAAAGCTCTCGAGAGGTATCGAGAGGGAGCTAGAAGGCTCCAGAAGGCGGGCATGGCCAGGGGTGGAGCGGCCCCGACCTGCGGGGGGACATAAGACGGGTCCCTGAGAGGGACCGGGGTCGCAGCATTCTACATGCTAGAAGCTCTACGTCCTACAAGGCATCAACACGTGGTCGCGGACCCGAGTGAGGGCCCGACCCTTCGTAGCAGTAACTCCTCTGTATAGGGCAGTTAGCTGGGTGGCCACCACCCTAGGTTGTATCTGGTGAAGGGGCAGCTACCCCTTTGTGTTACGTGTTACAAATAAATGTGTTGCCTCTAAAAGGAACAACGTCTGCGACTCAGTTGGATTCACTACAAGTACAATACAACACAAACTGTATTTATAAAGGGTCCAAATGTCACCGCATCTGAAGACGCTGTCCAGGAAGGAAGATGTGTGCTATGAGATAATTGGGAAGGGCATGTATTTGATATGTTTTAATCTGAATGAGAGGTTTTGGCAGAACAGAACTGAGTAAAAAAGCTGAGTAAGAAGAATTAAGTGACATGAAGGTGTACAGTGAGGGCGGAGAATAATTACGATAGAATGCAGGGAATTACGTAATTGAGGTGAAAAAAAACCTAAGACATCAATCCACTGCTCGCAGAATAATGCCTATTCGCAGGCCAGTGCTGTGTACACGGAGTGCCACTTAGGTACAGCTGCAACTAGTGTGGATCCCCTTGGCTAAACTGAAGTAGAAGCAATGAAATTGTTGAGATGAGAAGTGATGTGAGACGCTTTGAGTTACAGAGGCGTTTACCCATCCTATAAATGCACATTGGGGTCGTTAAACACCAACTGGTAAACCAGTCACTGTTTTCAGAATGGATTACCAGTTCTGAAATTCACAAATCTGTAATGAATGCACTGATTGGCACGCGCAAACGTACAAACTGCATAGTGGCCTAATTCAATTTGGTTACCTTTCTTGGTTAAAATCTAAAGGCGCAATTCTTAAATTGCCTGCTTGCTCACGCCACTGCTGGCAGAAGAGTCGATACGAGAGCGAACTCTTCCCTGTTGACCAGATGTCTTGGAAGAGGTGTATTTACTCACATTTGACCCCACCACACGTGACCTGCCGATTGGCTGACTGCGGTGAAGCCATTTGCACCGCTGGTTGGATAGAGACAGTGGGGGGAATCTAAAAAACTTGCCCCCATTGTAAATGCCGTGCTGGGAGATTGAATCAAACTAGCCACCTCTGAATTGCAAGTCGTGTGTGCTAAACATTACACCGGTGTGGCAGCTCCCTTAATTTCTAAAATAATAAAATTAACATGTTACATTTATTGAAAGAGACATTATATATTCGCGACAAGTAATCAGTTATCAATCGTTTTTCTCAATCAGCTAGCGGTATGCTTGAAAAATTTGAGCAACCCTATTGTAAATCCTTATCCCTTGAATGGCCAGTCACAGGTCGATGGTATTTGGCCGACTATGCTGGCTAGATGTCTTCGAAGAGGTGGGAGCATCTATACATTACCCCACCACATACAACCTGCTGATTGAATGTGACATTTTAGTAAAGTAGAAATATAATGCACAACGAGATAAAGCACTAATATGCATTTTTAATACCATAGCATTTTCATTATTTGCATTCCGATTAAAGAGATACATTTATCACTTATCAACCCAGAAAAGAATATCGCAACATCCATCTGCTCCTAATACAATCAGATGTGCCCATCAGGAAGATGACAACATCATACAGCTTGGTTGAGAAATACAATTATCTGAAATTGTGCATTGCAGTGGTCCAAACGTGATCGATGGTGTCGGCGTGGGAATAATTAACAATATAGCTTGAAATATTACTTGATTTTGCTCTTGTGACACATAAATGTGTTTTGTCTCACTACTGATTGCACTGTGCTTGCTTTTTCGTGAGGTATAATGCCAGAAATTTGTATTTAAATGTGTCAACTATTTAGCATATGATCGAGTCCTGCAGCTGTATGGATTTGAGAAAAGGCCAATCCATAAAAAAATCAAAAGACTGTCCACATCAAATTCGAAAATCAAAAGACCAAATGCTACTGAAAGGCTGGTAAAAAAAAAATTTGAAGAGATTATTCTCTTTTCCAAAAATTTACAGTAATGCATTTTATAACATGACTGACTAAGATGCAATAAAAGCCTAAAATGAAGAAAAGCTAAGCAAGAGATCCTTCAAAGCCATGCATTTTTTTGTATGTTCCATTCATTTGAAAGGTCCTGCCTTTACATGAAATATTCAGTATGGAAAAACAGATCACAACGTGGTTTAAATCAGTACACTCAGCTTTACTGGGCTCTCAGGTCTTCAACCCCACAATTATTTAGTATCCAAACCGAGAAGTTTGATATTTATATAAAAAAAAGCTCGTTTACATTCTCGGTTGTCACTTCGTTATTCGATGTAAAGTTCTGTCATTGGTGGAAATTTTATTTGACATTTTTATCAAAAAAACTACAAGACGTAAATGAACAATGCATATTTTACTGTCAAGGGAAATGTAATCGTACAGCATTAAACTGTTTATGACCTCAAATGAAAACTACATTTACTTATTTAACCTCATTGCCCTAATTCAAAGAGTTACTATGTCAAACCTTTTACTGCATGTATTTTAACATGTACGAGAGGATTACGTATTTAATACCAATAGTTTTTTTGCCGTGCAATCTAATTGCAAGGCATTAGGAGAGATGCATAGTATAGAGTAGTGTATACTGTTTATATATACTGAATGTACTGAAATCACAAGGGCATTACAATAGATTGTCGCTATTCTCAATAAAATTAACAGAGGGGTAAAGGAGACGAGGTAATCATCCCCAGCCTCGAGGCATGAAATATTTGCTTTAACCATTTGACCAATCTTGATGAAAAATTTGGGGATAGTCCAGAAACACAATATCTCACGTAAGATTAATTTTACATCAAAGCGGCCAGAGGTCAAGGTTACAATGATCTCAAAACCTGTCACTCTTCAACAATTGTCTGACTCCACAATGTTTTACGATCTTATTCTAAAGTACACTGACACATATCTGATCTGCTAATGATGGATTACGTACAAACATATCCGATTACTGTCTACTGCTCTACTTTATCCTCCAAAAATGTTGCAAAAAGAGTTCATTAAACCCTTGCTGAAGCAGTATGTATTTATAAAGGATGGTGCCCATTCGTAACATGCAATGATTGAATGGGTTTTCATTATTAATGTCAGAATTCATATTTCATTAACGTTGCATATAATTAGTTAAAATACATTATTAATTAGTGACATCTGTTTAATGTATTCAAATCAAATATCTCAGTTAATTATTTCAATCCCTCCAAATCTGAATAATAAGTTTCAGCAATCTGTTAATTGACTTCTGTATGAAGATCTCCCTATGCCATGTCACCATGGTAATCAGTGCAGGTTGGGGAAGCCAGGGTAGAGGGAGAGTTTGGGCCGGGTCAGATAATAATCTGGTCTACAGCCAAAATGCTTCTGAAATAAATGTAGTCCAACTTTACTAATTCTGGGTCACTGAGAATGAAAATGATGCTTAAAAGTGTTGATTGGCTCTAGTTTTCAAGATATGCTACTGGGTCAGTATATACGACCCTTGACTTGGGAATGGAGGAGGATAAGTGAGGTATAAAGGCAAGGGATCTCAATTTAAACCAGACATGACTAAAATACATTAGCCTGGATCTATGAATTAATCTATGACTGGGTTTGGACAGTACTTGTTTTTTGAGCAAAACAATAAATGATGCAATATGAACCTGGTATTTCATCATACATGATATGAATTGCATCATGTTATTCCTAGAAGTCATGGATGATGCAATCATAACTTGGCTTACATCCCTCTGCTGAACAAATTGCCCTATATCAGCTCTATAAATCATGCAGTATCGTGCTCTCTTATTTGTCAGTGTTTGATTTTGCGAAGGGACACATTTCTGTTTCGCAAAAGTGAGCAGAGATACCTCGTACGTGTGAACAAAACAGATAACTTCTGTTATGTTCGTGGTGAAGTAACTTTTACATCAAAAAAGTGCAGTTTCACCACTATGGTTAAGAAAAACCTATCACCATTGGAACCTCATTTGCCAGTAGCAAAATATGATAAAAAAATTTTACCCTTTTATCTGGCAACAAAACTGACACCTTTTTTTTACAAGGAGTCATGTTTGCATTGACCACAATACCTACAGTCGGAATGCAAACAAAAAAACATAACTCTGATAATGTATGCACTGTCTTTGAAATTGATTGGTCCACACCCGAGACAGCTGTCAGAGTTATGTTTTTTGTTTGCATTCCGACTGCAGGTATTGTGGTCAATGCAAACATGACTCCTTGTAGAAAAGGTATCAGTTTTGTTGCCAGATAAAAGGGTAAAAAACCAATTATCAAAGCCTATCACCTTTATTTTGGCTGCAAAATTAGAGATCAGGACAAGATGTGGGCCCCACACATATGCTGCAACACTTGTGTAACAAATCCTCGCCAGTGGTTGAATAGGAAAAGAAAATCTATGCCTTTTGCAATGATTTGGAGAGGGCCAACAGATAATATCAGCAATTGTTACTTCTGCATGGTGCCTCCAGTTGGGAAAGGTGTGTCAAAGAAGAAAAAGTGGACTGTGCATTATCCAAACATTCCATCAGCTATACGCACATTACCCCACAGAGAAGGACTGCTGGTTCCTGATGCACCAGAATCATTCTCACTTGAGTCAGACGAGGAAGAGGATGAAACTTCTAGTCCTGAACCATCAAGATCACATGACCCAGATTTTCTCCCATTCCTCCTCCTCTGAGCCACACCTCATAACACAAGGTGAACTGAAAGGCCTTGTCAGGGATTTGGAACTACCCAAGAGTAAGACAGAGCTGTTGGGCTCCAGTCTGCAGCAGTGGAATCTCCTGGCAGGTTATGTTAGGGTTTCCATGTTCTGTGACCGTCAAAGGGATCTTGTCCCATTATTCTTCATGGAAGGTGATCTTGTAGCCTACAACATCGACGGTGTGATGGCATCCCTCAATATCGTTCATGATCCAGATGAGTGGAGACTGTTCATTGATTAATCGAAGATGAGTCTTGAAGCTATTTTGCTGCATAATGGCAATGTTTTGTCATAAATTGCAGTTGGTCATGCAGTCCATATGAAGGAAACCTATGACAACATGAAACAACTTTTGAGGTGCACAAACTATGACCAACATCAGGAGCAACTTTGTGGCGATTTGAAGGTTGTTGCTCTCTTGCTTGGTCTGCAGACTGGATACACAAAGTACTGCTGTTTTCTCTGTGAATGGGATCAAGATAGAATGGCCCCTCCGACAGTCATTGGAGCCTGGGAGGAAAAGTGTTCAGCATCCACCACTTGTTGAATCCAGGAAGGTTTTGTTACCACCCTTACACATCAAGCTGGGTCTGATGGATAACTTTGTCAAAGCCATGGACAAAACACAAGCAGCTTTCAAGTACCTCCGTGGAAAATGTCCAAGGTTAAGTGAAGCTAAGATAAAGGAAGGTGTCTTTGTTGGTCCTCAGATTCGTGAACTTCTGCGAGATTATGCATTTGACAGTGCACTGCATGCCAAGGAAAAGACGGCATGGAAAGCCTTCCAGCTCGTGGCAACAAATTTTCTCGGAAACAACAAGGCAGACAACTACAGGGAGTTGGTGGAAAACCTCCTCAAGGCATACAAAAGCCTTGGTTACAACATGTCACTAAAGATACATGTTTTTCACTCTCATATAGATTTTTTTCCCACTGAACTGTGGAGCAGTGAGCGAGGAGCATGGCGAGCGATTTCACCAGGACATTGCAACAATGGAGAAACGCTATCAGGGCAAATGGAGCCCATCAATGCTTCCAGATTAATGCTGGACAGTGGCAAGAGATGCTCCATTAAATGAATACAAGAGACAAGCCAAGAAGCGCTGAGTAGACACTGAATAAGGACTAAACTATGTACTAATATATACATAATACTTTTTTGACTTTTGTTTCATAATACATTTTATTTATATAACCCTTTTGCTGATTTTGAAAGTGTTACATGGACAGAACAGGTGACATGTTATCACCTAAAGCAACCATAAACAAATGAAAAAACCTAGGTTTACAAATTATGATTAAAACTCTACTGTCTACACAATATACAATGATGTAAAATGTAAAAAACTTAAATATTTGGGAATAGTAGCCAATCAGTTGTTTTAATTGTCATATTTGAATTCAGCACATCAAAATCTATAATAAACAGTACATTTAATCTCTGAAGCAGATGATGTCTAAAAAATTGTAGACCAGTGTTATCACTCGCCCCTGATCTTAGCCATGGGTGGGAATCAACCTGGGGTGGCTGGGTCCAAAGCCCAGTGTGCATATAATTGCTCCACTGCTACCCTGATATGTTGCACATTTTGTCACACATAAGACACATGTGCATTGGAATTTACCATGCATATAAGTCATTACTATATACGTTAACTCAGTAAACAATGTTGGCGATACAGATGCTAAAATGAGTTTCAAGTTATGCGATTTAGGGCTTGTGGAAAATCTCATCTTAATATATCATAGATAAAATATGTGCACTGATAATAAGCTTACTATGTTTCAAAGTAGAGTAATACCCTGGTTTAAGTCGGGGATGTGTTCCTGAAAGGTATGATGACGAATATTAAAACGATGTAAAGCAAAGTAAGTTACAGGGTAGGTGGAGGCGAAGGCTGAGGTGATGGACACAAGAAAGGATGGATGATGCTCTCAGCAACGTAATTATAGGTTCAGACGATGCAAACAAGGGAGTGGTATTAATACAGTGACGGTGTATTTGCGAAATAACGTAAAAGGGGGAGACGTAAATTGGAGTATTACTGTAATTTTTTTACTAATATAATGAATATGAATCAATGCACACTTTGACAATATCGTTGTTTCAAAACGTTTGTGGTGCTCCAAACAAATTATAAGGATTCTCTGCTTATCCTTACAGACTTTAGGAATGAATTATACTAAACACAAAACTCCTTGTATGGCCTATAACAGAATTTTGGGGCAAGAACTGGTAACAATCACATATGAAGGAGGCCAGCACGGCACACAAGGGAGTGGGTGTCGAGCACCATACCCGGCTGCCTTTTTATCCTAAGTGCTGATGTTTACACACCATATAGGGTATTCATTGAAGGCAAAGTTGGCCTAGTGGAAGCCCAGGATTGATTAAGACAGTCATCGCATGGCCATTGGCTATCACTGCTGCTAAATTCCAATGCAGTGCTAATAACAACTGTGCATTGGCATTCCCTAAGCATGTGAGCCAATGTTGTATAATTCACCAAATAAATAACACATGACTGTTACCAATGTCCAGAATGCATGTAAGGTGCATTATTATTCACATTGGAATTTTAATTGACAACGTTTAGGCTCTAGGGAACCATATTTCCTAAGTAAATTCAAAATTCCCTTTTAAATACATTTTTGAGACATCAATAAGCCAATAGCTTCCTTAGTTGATAAAAAAAAACAATCATTAGCTAGACTGAAATGTATTTTAATTATAGTGTAAATTTAAGAAGTATTCAGAATATACACAATCTCCATTTTTTATTAATTCCCGCCAAAATGCTGATGTCACTATTTTCTGTCATTCTTGCACGGAGAATTACGCATCACACTGCAAATCACAATTACCTTTAACTCAAACATATAAAAGCCACTAGCAAAGATCAATGCTTAAGTTCATAGCGACCTATATTAAGTTCGCTTCTCAGCGATGGTGAACCTGAGTGGCGAGTGATGTCTGAACAAACCCGCGCTGACCAGTGTGGTGAAATATGGGCAACAAACCCCACCATGACTGACAGTGTGGGGTAGGCCCCTATCCAGCAGTCGAATGACAAAGAGCTTTAAATAATTATATTAATAATTACTGTTATTAAAGACTAAACTATCCAGAGTTATAGAGTACCACTTAATCACATGGTTACAACCACTAATATATGTTGTGGAGGATTAAGAATATCAACATAAAATATACCCACCCCATCAGCTCCATGCTGATCTCACGAAGGAGAAAGGAGAATATCTCAAATGTCAGTGACATTGTTAAAGCAGGCCAGAAAATTGAAATTTAAACTTGTCTGAAGTAGACAAGTTCTACCATGGCACATATTTGTAAGAAACCCATCCCCCAATGGTTTACAATTATAAGAATTTTCTTAATAGCTGAAGTCAAATCGCTTCATCGTATGTGAACAGCAATAACTTTGTGAGGCCAACATTCCCTTTTTAGTGGTAAAGTATGGATTTATGAGACACCTTTCAGACCCACCCACTTGCAAACCAAAAGGTCATATATTTGCTCATCATGGGCTGCTGGGTGAACCAGAGGACAGCTCAGTATAGAACGAAACACCAGCCTATCACGATCATGAAAAATTGTGATTCACATTTAGGCCGTGTCTTAGATGAAGAGCAGCAAGTTTTACATCTCACACTTGAATAGATAAACTCTGCCCTTTGCAGTTTGAAAGTCAGCAATAATCCTGGACTAAATGACATGCGGTATATTGTATTGTTATACTCTGGTATTAAAGTCAAGTTTTTATCACTCAATCAAGTTTGCAACCATGGCCCTGAGTCACAGGAGTCGGTGAGTCACAGAGCATCAACCACTGTTAACTTCCCACAAAGTGGCACTTATTTTTTTTTATCTAATTTTATGAAGGAAAGTTCACAGACTATTGACCCCTGACCAGATTTGAACCTGTACCCTTTCAAGTAGCACGACTCTAGTCATACCACTAACCAATATAATTCTATGATCTCACACTATGGAATTAAATATTGCTAATGGCACTGACATTATCGCATAGTATTCCACTGATCATTATTATTAAGACTAAAATGTATTTGTTATGTTATCATGCCTGTAAGATAAAGGGCAAAGGTTCTAAAAGAATGCATTACAATTTAGCACTAAATTTACAGCAGTTAGCTTTTAACCTCACAATTCCACATTCAAAGCCCAACACACACTTTAGCATTCGTTTTTTTGCAAACTTTATTTGCACACTTCTCTTATAAAGTGGAAAATATCGCTCTGTATGGGTTAAAATGTATCTATCAGGATAATCCTTACATGTGTAGAGGAGTAGAGGAGAGTGGTCCGGTGCGGTGACATCACGGGACGTGGGGTCGCACGCGCTGGGCAGTGCACGTGACGTCACGCCTCAGAGGGTATTTAAGGGAGACCCCGTGACGTAAGCGGGGTCACTGGAGGAACGGGGATAGTAGAAGGGGTGAAGAGGGAACCAGGGATAGTGATACGTGTTAATAAACCCTGGTGGAAGCCCCTAACTCACCTCTGTCTCCGAGTACCTCCGTCTACTACTCAACAACTGGTGTCAGTAGTTTACACCGTCGCCAACATGTCCAAAGCGGGCGCACGGCGTAAGAACCCACTGGCACATCACTCGGAGGGTGCCGAAGGCAGAGAGGAAGCTCCAGCAGTGACCCCGGAGCCCGGGACCCCGGGACCCCGGTGACGGTCCCCATGGAGACGAGCGGGCCGGAGCGGGAGGAGTCGGCTGCGGGGAGTGCCAGCTCACTGCCGCCGCCAGAGACGGAGAGCGTCCCCGCAGCTCTGCTGCAGCAGGTCCTGCAGGCGGTGGGGCAGCTGACCGTCAGGTTGGCCGAGGTGGAGGCGCGGACGCAGCCAACCGGCCCGCACTCGGGACGTTGAAACCGCCGCCGTTTTCCCAGCGACCGCTCCACCGGAAATGGCCGCCATGTTGGCTGCGACGCAATCCGCAGCGGCCATGTTGGCTCGGGAGCCGTATGCGGCCGCTGCTACGGCTGCGACGCGGCGGCCGGCGGACATTGTTGCTGCGACGCCGCAAGTCGGCGCCATGGCTGCCATGGCGACCGCGACGCCGCGTCTCTCCACCGACGCGGCCGGGGTTTCTCGGCACGCCGCTCCTGCGGGACCAGCCGTCGGCGACGACGCGGCTCCACATCAAGCTGCGCCCGCCGGGGGGGCCCCGGGTAAGTACGCGCGTGGCGTCCTTGCCGGGCCGCCGGGGTGGCCAGCGGCGGCTGCCACTGCCCCGTACATCGCCGTGCCGCCGGAATGGGCCGCGGGTGCTGCCGCGGCTCCACCTGTCGCCGCGCTCACAGGGCCGGCCACCGGCGATGCCGCGGCTCTGCACCTCGCCGTGCCTGCGTCCCTTGTCATGGATGCCACCGCGGCTCCGTGTTATACCGCCGCGTCTTCGGCGTGGCCCGGGGAGGCCGCAACGCCGTGGTGCCTCGCTGCGTCGCGAGAGGTTGCCGCGGCTGCGGCCGCTGTCCTGCACCTCGCTGCGCCGGCGGGGTGGGCCGCGGGGGCTGCCGCGGCTCCGTGTTATACCGCCGCATCTTCGGCGTGGCCCGGGGAGGCCGCAACGCCGTGGTGCCTCGCCGCGTCGCGAGAGGTTGCCGCGGCTACGGCCGCTGTCCCGCACCTCGCTGCGCCGGCGGGGTGGGCCGCGGGGGCCGCTGCGGCTCCGTGTTATACCGCCGCGTCTTCGGCGTGGCCCGTTGAGGCTGCAACGCCGTGGTCCCTCGCCGCGTCGCGGGAGGCTTCCGCGGCCACGCATCTCACCGTGTCTGCGGGGTGGGCCGCGGACGATGCCGTGGCTTCGTACGCCGCCGCTGACAGGTGGGTCGCGAAAGCGCAGGCGCTTCACACCTCGTTGCGTCTACGGCGTGGCCCATGGGGGCCGCAACTCAGCCGCACTTCGCTGCATCTACGGCATGGCCCATGGGGGCCGCAACTCAGCCGCAACTCAGCCACACTTCGCTGCACCTACGGCGTGGCCCATGGGGGCGCAACTCAGCCGCACTTCACTACGCCTATGGCGTGGCCCATGGGGGCCGCAACTCAGCCGCACTTCACTGCACCTACGGCGTGGCCCATGGGGGTCGCAGCACCACCGCACCTTTCTGCGTCTCCGGCGTGGCCGGGGGGTGCCGCAACACACCCGCCGCTTGCCACGTCTCCGGCGTGGCCCACGGGTGCCGCAACGCTGCCACCGCCGCACCACGTCGCGTCTGCCGGGTGGCCCGCAGGTGCCGCTTGGCTTCCACACCTCGCGGCGCCGCGCGGCCAATGGCAGTGCCGGTTACCCGACGTCGCGCCGTTTGTCGCGCAAGGGGGCGACTGGTCGGCCTTCCAGGACCGGTTCGACGCGGCATACATGTCGGTCGGCTGGTCCATGGAGGAGGCCTTGCCGGCGCTTCCGACCTGCTTGGACGAAAGGGCTCTGCAGGGCTTCAAGTCCATCCATCCGGCCAATCGGGCGGCCTATATCCAAATGGCCAACGTTTTTGAGCCGCCGTCCTGCGCGCAGCTAAAGTTTTCATTGCGGCGGCGGGAGGAGGGGGAACTTCCGCTGGCCTTCTGCTGCTCGCTCCTGGCCCTGGCGCAGGCTGCATACCCTGACCTGTACGGCAGGGCACTTGATTCTATGGCCTTGGGGAAGCTGCTTGACCTGGCAAGGGAGCTAGGAATTGCTCTGTCGATCAACAATGATCGGCAGATCACATCCTTGGCTGTCGCCGAAAACATTCAGGCGCACCTCTCCCTCCGCCAACGGCCTCAGATGGCGGCGTGTGCGGGGGTCCTGGCGCCGGACGGGGGGGCCACCTCTCAGGGGGTGGACACCCTCGCGGCCCTGGCGATGCCTGATCGTCGAGGAAGGGGGGCGGGTGGTCGCCGTCCGGACTAGAGGTGGCGGCCGGGACCTTCCCGTCCGCAGGAGGCGGACACGGTGGCCTGCTTCCGCTGTGGTCAGCGGGGCCACATTGAGCGGGGCTGCCGGAATGCCCCGGGGGCCTTTGGAAAAGGGACTCCACCTTCTCCCAGACCCTCGTTGGCATCGGGTCCGGGGCCCCAGGCGAGTCGCGACGCATCATCTGCGCGGCCGCTCCTTTCACCTCATGCATCTAGCGGGGCTAGGGCCCATCGTCATGGGGTTGTCCTCGAAGGGTCGGATGCACCATCGTCATCACTCCCTCAATGGCCCAGACAGACCCGCCACTGGGATGCGCTTGTGCATAGGATGGTGACGGCAGCTGCCGGCTCCTCAGCGGTGGCAGGATATGTGCAAGAGGTGCACGTTCGCCTCTTGGTGGATACGGGGGCGTCGGGCACCATTATTTCTGAGGCCATTTTTGGGCTGCTACCCCGCAGCGTGGGTCCATTAAGGCCGGTTCGCGGGGCTTGTGTCGCCGCGAACGGCGGCAGTTTGGGCATCTTGGGCCACGTTGTAGCGTCGGTTCGGGTTGACGAGATTGAGTTGGCCGGGCCTATTTTGGTCTCCAGGACCTTGGCAGTGCCATGCCTCTTGGGGACCGACTTTTTGTCTAGGATGCCCATCCGAATTCTCGTTGACCAGGGCTGTGTGGAAATGCCGTCAGGGAGGCGGCTGCAATTCCTACAATCGCCTACCGTCCTGTCTCCCTTGGTCGCCGGTGTACGGGCCTTGAATAAAGCGCCGGTGACCGAACCACCGGCGTCACAAATCCTGATACCCCTTAGGTTGCGCAAACCGCTCGAAATGGGCTCCACGGAGACGGGTATCCTCCTGTCCCCGTCATGCTACTTTTCAAGGACGAAGGGGTTGGTGGGCGCCTTGACAGCCGTGTCGGGGGGCCAGGACCTTTTTTTGCAGGTCCTCAATTCGGGACCCTTGCCGGTCGTAGTCCCGGCCGGCGCCGTCCTGGCACACGCGACCCCGGCTCCTCCACCCGAGAGCGCTGCCACATAGACACCGGCGACGCGGCCCCTATTCGACTTAATTCCCACCGCTTTAGCCCAGCAGAAAAAGATCATGTCCGCTCGGCTGTCGAGGAAATGTTGGCGGCGGACATCATCTCCCCATCTACTAGCCCTTGGGGTGCCCCCATTGTGCTAGTCAAGAAACGGGACGGGAGTCTCCGGTTCTGCGTCGATTTTCGTAGATTGAACAAGATCTCGGTGGCTGATGCATATCCATTGCCTCGCATGGATGATTCCTTGGACGCCCTCTCGGGCGCGTGGTTCTTTTCGACTTTAGATTTGCTCTCCGGCTTCTGGCAATTGCCACTGGATGAGGCCTCTAGACCCAAGACAGCGTTCCGCACGCCCCAGGGGTTGTTCGAGTTCAATCGGCTTCCTATGGGTCTCCATTCGGCCCTGGCCACCTTCCAACGTCTCATGGAGATGGTCTTGGTGGGGCTGCAGTGGGAGTCTTGTCTAATCTACTTGGATGACGTTATTGTTTTTGGCCGTACGTTTGGCGAGCACTTGCAACGCCTTGAGGCGGTGTTCGTCAAAGTGCATGCTGCTGGCTTGAAATTTAAACCCCAGAAATGCCACTTGCTACAACCATCGGTGAGGTATTTGGGACACATTGTTAGCACGTCAGGTGTCGCCACGGACCCAGATAAAACGGCTTGTGTCCGGACGTGGCCGACTCCCACATCTGTCGGGGAGGTGCGTAGCTTCGTTGGCTTCGCATCGTACTATCGCCGGTTTGTCCGCGATTTTGCGACAATTGCGAAGCCACTGCACACCCTTTCCGCCAAAGGCCAAAGGTTTCACTGGGGCGCGGAGGAGGAGGCGGCTTTTGCAGCACTTCGCACGGCCTTGGCGGATGCGCCACCCTTTTTCGAAACCCTTCCTGCTCGATACCGATGCCAGCGACACGGGAATTGGGGCTGTCCTGGCC
Organism: Lampetra fluviatilis; assembly: GCF_964198595.1. Classification (NCBI taxonomy): domain Eukaryota; kingdom Metazoa; phylum Chordata; class Hyperoartia; order Petromyzontiformes; family Petromyzontidae; genus Lampetra; species Lampetra fluviatilis. The sequence continues at coordinate 16,425,359 of NC_136275.1, forward strand.
CAGGTGGTCGACGGGGTTGAGAGGGTAGTAGCCTATGGCAGTCGCGTTCTGTCCCCGACGGAACAGCGATATTGTGTGACCCGGAGGGAGCTTTTGGCCATAGTTTATTTTGTTCAGTTGTATAGACCATATTTGTACGGTAGGCTGTTTACGGTCCGAACCGACCACGCGGCCCTGCAATATTCGCTGAAGATCAGTCAGCCCTCGGGTCAGCTGTCTCGCTGGCTCGAAGTGCTCCAGGATTACCCCTTTGATGTAATCCACAGGAAGGGGACACAGCATGGAAATGCGGACGGTTTATCCCGATTGCCGGTAGGCGGCGGGTGTGCTTGCGCCCTGGGCTCTAGCCGTTGCAAGGCCCCAGGGGACGCCGCGGCCCAGTTAGTCGCGTCGGCCGAGGCGGACACCCCTCCAGGTGCGGCGGCGCACGCGGATTTCGGCCTTGGACTTCCCCGAGAGGTATGGTCCAGCTTGCAGATGGAGGATTCCTCTCTGCTGAAGCTACGGCGCCGTGTCGGACATAAGGCCCGGAGCTCCGCTTCGTCGGCTGCCCCGGCGATCGCCGTGCATGATGGACTACTCATGCGTTGGGATGCCCAATTGGAACGCTATTGTGTGGTTGTGCCCACTAGCCTGCGTGGTAAATTAACCCGAGCCATTCACGAGAAGCTTATGCACCTTGGCTACCACAAGACCTTATTGACCCTTAAGCGGGACTATTACTGGCCGGGTGTTGAGGATGACGTGGCACTGATTTTGAAGGGTTGCCACGACTGCGCACGGAGGAAGGCCCCAGTTGTCCGGGACCGGGCCCCGCTGCAGTCCATCCGGGTTTCTCGCGTTAATGAGCTCGTGGCGCTCGACATTTTGGGGCCATTCCCTGCATCCCAACGGGGCCACAAATACCTCTTGGTGGGCGTTGAGTACCTCACACGTTGGCCCATGGCATGGCATTTGGTCGATCAGTCGGCCTCTTCTATCACCGAGGCCTTCGTCCAGGGGTACGTGTTTGACAATGGCGCGCCGGAACAATTGTTGACTGACCAGGGGCAGAATTTCTCGTCTAGGTTGCTCAAGGAGGTGTGTGACCTCCTTGGCACCAAGAAAATCCGCACCTCGCCCTACCACCCCCAGTCAGACGGGATGGTAGAGCGCTTGAACCGCACCCTTACGTCCATGCTGTGCCACCAGGTGAATATGTCCCAGTCAGACTGGGACCTGTTCGTCCCGGGGGTCTTGGCGGCGTATCGGTTGGCCCCTCATGCCTCCACGGGATTTTCGCCTTTTTATTTGATGTACGGTAGGGAACCGGAGCCCCCGGTGCACGTCCAGATGGACGTTGGCTCCTCCAAGAAGGGGTCGGCGGTGCCGACCCCTTTGAAGGTCGCGCTTGACCGGCTGCGCGAGGCGCGACAGGCTGCTGCCGAGAATTCCGCAAGCTGGCAGGCGGCTAATGAGCGGCTGCCCAAACACCAGGCAGCTGGCCTCCCGTGGGTAGCGGGTCAAAAAGCGTGGCTGCATTGTCCCCAGGTCCCCGTTGGCACATCGGCCAAATTGCATCGCCCTTGGCAGGGCCCCGTGGAGGTTGTGGAGGTCCGCTGGCCGCAATGCGTCCGGATTTGGTTTGGTCGCCGGCAGTGGATAGTGCACCCGTCCCGGCTCAAACGTTATGTTCCATCTACCCTGGGGGATCCACCCCCAATTCCGGAACGGCCGGCTGATGATGTATCCGGCGTGCCTGACCGGCCGGGTCTCGTTGACGGAGGTGACGTCCGACCTGTGTGTGTGCCCCCAGGCCCCTCCTGAGTGAGGCCGACAGAGACCCCCCGGTCACCGGAGGCCACGGCGGTGGGCCTGTTGCCCGCTGACGGGCCACCTGCACGGGTGGCGGACACCGCACGGGGGAGCGGGCCTGCAGCGCATACCCGCTCGAGGGGGATGCGGCTCCGGTGACGGCCCTGATGCCGTTCAGCGGGCCCAGCCCCTGGCACCCGTTCGGCGCTATCCGGCGGATGAGGCCTTCGGGCTTTGTTTTGTTTTTTTGTTGTTATGGTTGTTGTTGCTGTTCTGCTTGAGGGGCCGTGCTGCCCTAAGGTTGAGTTTTCTAGCAGCCGGTTTTACCTTCAGGCACACGAACTCGTGATTATTCGGTCTTCGGTCCGGTGAGGGGCCCCGCTTGCGGGGTGATTGCAGCCGGGTCGGCTGTTTTTTTTCACGGGGGGGGTGATGTAGAGGAGTATAGGAGAGTGGTGGCGTCGTGTGCGCTGTCCGGTGCGGTGACATCACGGGACGTGGGGTCGCACGCGCTGGGCAGTGCACGTGACGTCACGCCTCAGAGGGTATTTAAGGGAGACCCCGTGAAGTAAGCGGGGTCACTGGAGGAACGGGGATAGTAGAAGGGGTGAAGAGGGAACCAGGGATAGTGATACGTGTTAATAAACCCTGGCGGAAGCCCCTAACTCACCTCCGTCTCCGAGTACCTCCGTCTACTACTCAACACATGTAATAACATAAGTCTGTCGTCTGTCCATCCCACAGCTTAGTCTTGTCTCTCCGATTATGTTTCACCTTACCTGTGGCACAGCCTAAGTGGATATTCCCAAAAACCTGTGTGGCTTTTGTATATTAATTACTATGTATATGTACTGCGTACAGCCTTATGGTCAATCCACTGCTGAGTAAAGGCCTACTTACGCCGTGCAGGCCGTGTGGGGATTTTTTGACCATACTTCACCATTCTGGTCGGTTTTGGACAGTGAAAGCTGGGTGCTTAGTTATGGGAGGATAACACTTCAGCACAACAATGTATTTTGCTGCCTATGACAACCTGCAATCCAGGCTCAAGCCAGCTTAACTTCTGTAATCTTATGAGATTGAGTGCATTCCGGGTGATTTGGTCATAAACAATTAAATAAACCTTGATTTGAAGCTTTCATGACTGCAGGAATCCATACTCTTTGGTTCTTTCGGTAAAGTCACGTAGGTAGAAAAAATATTAGATCACGAAGTTTCGATAGCCACACAAGCAATCGTCTTCAGGTGGGAGAGAGAAACAGGCTGCTGAAACAAGTCCTTATATATAGAGCCGAGAGTGGGGGGGGTGCCACATCGGGCAAGATGGTGGGGGCTAGAGATTGTGCCTAAGCGAGTGGGAAATCCAAAGATGGGAACCGAGATGGGGGGGAAGGGGAGGGTGTCGTTGATGTGAGAGCTGAGGAGGTGGCCATTGTATTGTGAGAGATTAGCATGTCAATGTAAACGAACCAACGCAACCGGTGGCTGTGCTAGTGAGACGTCAAGCTCGTTAGAAAACGAGGGAAAACAAATGACACCACATCGAGGGAAGGAGAGAGAGACACACACCGTGAGGCACATCCACACACAGAGACACAGAAAGAAAGACACATATAGAGAGACACACAACACAACAACCGCCATTCGCCACTAAGTGGCGGTGACGTCACCATGACGCTTGTGCCAGGCTATGTGCACCTTGAGGCCACGTGAAGTGTCGAACGCCCGCCGGCAGGAGGTTAGGGGGCAGACCCAGATGCCACAGGTCGACTGACTGAGACGACTGGCTGATGCACCACCTGTGCCCCCTACTGTGCCAACTTGCTGTGCTTTAGCCACCCGGCGCTCTGCTCGTTGTTGTGAGCGTCGCTCCTCCGCCCTCCATTGTTGCTGGAGGGCGACTGCCTCCAACTGCCCAATAGCATCCTTCACACGAGCCTCCCCCACAGAGGCCGATCTTGACACCGCTGGTACCAGTCATCGGCAAGTCCACTCAGCTCCACGTTCTCCTGTACCACATCACTCCATCTCTTTTCGAGCCCGTGCCGCGCCCGTTTAGCCCCCTTAATCCAGCCGAATAAAAGCTGTTTAGGCATGCGGTGGCTGGGCATACATGACCCAGACAACGCAGCCTTGCCTGCCAGAGGAGCTCAACGATGGGACTATGCCCAGATCTTTCAAGGATTTGTGAGCTCCTCACACAATCCAGCCTGGTTAAACCCAGGATGGATCGTAGGCAGGCCAGCCTAAATGTTTCCAACCGACGAAGATGTTCCATTAGGGGTGTCCACGTTTCGCAAGCGTAGAGAAGAGAGGGAATGACCGTGGCCGAGAAGACCTGAAGCTTCGTGTGGAGTGATAGACCAGGTAGCTTCCACACAGCATTACGCAACCGATGAAAAGATAATGCCACTCAACTGATTCAGAGTGAGACCTCTGCTGTTAAACCGGAGCTGGTCATGAGCACACTGCCAAGGTATGGGAAACTCTCCACTCTTTCCACAACTGCCCCATCACCAATTGGTGAGAGACACACACACAGAGAGACACAGAGAGAGAGAGACACACACACAGAGAGACACACCTAGAAAGACACAAAGAGAGAGACATACAGAAAGAGACACACACAGAGACACACAGAGGGACACACCCAGAGAGAGAGACACACAGGAAGACACACCCACACACAGAGAGATACACACAAAGTGACACACAAGAAATGTTGTGATCTGTTACAGAGGCTTACAAATATATCCATGACCAAATACAAAGCTTGTAATTCACCATTTCCAGACCGCATACACTGGAAAGTCAGCAATATCAATATATATTTTAACCAATATATATTTCAACACTATTTCAAACCATTTCGATTTAAAGCTTTCGTGACTGCAGGGATTCAACTTTTATAATTATTATTTTATTACTTCCCTTCTACGTGACTTTACCGAAAGAACCAAGAAGATATTTCAAACCAATTTGAATTTCAGTTGCAATGTACAGCACTGTTGGCTGGCACGAGGCTCAAGTATTTGAAGGATTTTCAGTAGACATTGTTGAACCATGGAGACCTAGAATTAAAAAAAATATTAATTTAAAGTCCAAAGTCATCAAAACCAGAACAGTGGAAGCAGCTCAAAAGTGAGAGTATCTCTACCACATTATGACAATACAAACTGTCAGCAGTATATTTAGCGCAGGGTTCATAATAGAACAAGTTAATCATTGCATTTAGTGTAATGGTCGTAAAAAAACCTGCAGGTAATATCGCCGTGCATATTATATGTATATGTGGTCATTACCAGTCAGGATGTCAATTTAATGGAACAAATCATGTTTAATAATGCAGTGATGCAGTGCACCCAGCACATAAATAAGTAATTGTAAGACTCTCAGGAAGAGGATTGTTTGGCCCAATTTGTTTGTAACTTGCTGACCTCAAAAATTGCTCAATACAAATAATTTATCACGTTTATGGGGCATCCCTGTCATTCCCAAACTCCATAAACAATACAAGCCTCCACATCACAGAACCTCTTGAGATTTGCTGAGAAAGCAAGACATATAGAGAATCCATGTCTTGGCATCGTGACAATGAGCGGGGTAATCACCCCACAATGGCCTTCCTTTTCAAAGGTAAGAAATGTAATTAATGAAGAGCGAGGATGTGAGGGTTGTAAAAATAAGAGAGAAACGCTGAGAGCTACCTCATGTGCATCACACTGTGTTTGAAATTAAAATAATTCATTCATAATCAATAAAAATGTTAAACTAAAAACAAAATACAATAGTATTAATAATAAAGTATTCATATTATGTAAGAATAATAATGTAACATAATGGTCATTGGAACATTTATAAAAGCTATAATGATTACAATGTCAGAACCCCAATAATAGAGTTATAGATTTATAACCGTCAATAGAAGTCTATAAAATGAATAGTGTTCAATAGTGCATGGATTTACTGCAATGTGATAACCCATCAGTTTGTCCTTCTCATGCACCTCCGATTAGCACGGTTTGCTATGTACCAGACGAAAGACGTTCAACATACATGCATAGCTCTGTTGGCTTTACCAAAAACTAGAGGGGATTTCTAAAACATTTGTAAATGAAACCATCAAGAGGGGCTTGGCCAAATTGGTCCGGAGCTCCAGCTACAGGTGGGCAGTGCGAGCTGTTCAGAATGCACAGTCAAAGGGACCTCACTATGGCGAGGTCAGAAACAGCTGTCGCTGCCTTGCATATCCTGATAGCAGTACAATGCTGCTGTTTTAACAATGTGATTATACTTATTGATCCCAGCCTTTAATCAGCATTAAAAGTGTGAAATTAAAAGATATATGAATTAAAGTTGAGTTACAGCATTAATATATTAAACCATGCATTGTCTTTTAAACTGATTGGTCCACACCAGAGACATGCATATATTATCAGAGTATGTTTTTTTGTTTGCATTCTGACCACAAGTATTGTGGTTAATGCAGACATGATTCCTTGTAAAAGGTTTAAGTTTGGTGTTTTAACATCTTAACACCTGTTTGTTGCCAGAAAAAGGGGAAAACCTATTCTCATATTTTGGTACTGGCAAAGGAGGTCCCATGAAGTAGAGTATTAATAATATATGAATAAACACAAATATAAGAGATGCTCACTGAACGAAAAAGATGGGGTGTGGTGCGAACGTTGTGGAAGGTTGGATGAAATCGGACGAAAGAGGAAAGCACGTAGACGAAAATTTAAATGTGGTTATAATTGAAAAAGGTCAAAAGAGCGAAGCGACGAAAGTCAAGTGGACGAAAGTCAAAGTATTGCTGTATGCAGTTAATGAACAGTATTTAATTAACTTTTTTTGTTTTGGAAGCAGAATAATTAATTATATAATCACTGTAATGTGCGCATGAGCGATTGAGAGATAAGTAGTAGTGTAGCAGATAGGTTAGAGTCACAGTTAATTTCCTGCATTAGTAGCCTCTCAATACATTATATTGCCAATTAGAGATTCATTCAGTGACAATTAAATATAAACTCATGGAAATATCAGAGATGAAATACAATATCATTCCAAATAACTGAAGCAATGTGCACACAAGAGTTTTGATAAAATGAATTTGCCCTGAAAATGTGACAGACTTGGCCATGCGAATTATTCAATATTACCGCCGTACTGTATATTCACAGGAACATATGATTTATGTTACATCTTAATGTCTGAAAATGAGTTATCATCTGACAAAAAAAAATCACAAACCAAGTCATCAAGGTCGGTGCAAAACAACATTACTAATAATTACACTACAGTATATAAATCTACAAATAATTTTCATAATGACATGAGTTTGAGGGCTGGAAGGAGCCAATTCTGTTGAAATTCGTTGCATTACATTGATAACGGGTGGTGGTTTGATTATTTATTTATTTTATTTTTCCCAATTCTCGTCACGGGGAGTTAATTTTAATGATTTTTGTTATGATACTATTGGCCACAACAATGAATAAAAAAACCCAATTTCCCTTGAATTTGGTTCAATAATAAATATTTTGCTGACATAAATATTCGAACTGCAAATCTGCCAACAGTATTCCCTACCGCCTCTTTCCTGTCGTTCCTCTGGATCCAGTGGTGCGTACAGCCATAATGTGTGCCTGCTGTATGGGTCGTGTTCATTTATGCCCTCTCCTACTCTACATTTTATCTTGCAAACTGGTTCTTGTGATTTTTGTGCACTGCTATCTTGTGTACTGTCTTGTACTTCCTCCTCTTTTGTACTGTCTTTTTGTGCTGTTTCGTCTGTTCACATATTTTTGCTTTTATTTGGTCTGAACTGTCAGTTGTTGTATTGTTTCTTGTACTGCCCCTCCTTTGTACGTGGTCTCATGGGAAATATAAACTTTTGTCTTTCATTCATTTATCCATGCTGTATGTTTTTTTTTCGTCCAACCATTTCTGTATCCATCACATTTGCCCATCTTCCTTTGCCATTTTGGTCTTAACATTAACATAAAATTGGCATATTATTAAAACATAACTTACTCATGATATGCATAACCAAAACATTTTGATCACTGGGCAAATATATTTAATGAATGCATAATTTGGATCAATAATTAGTATTATTGGGTTTTCATGAATGCATTTGTAAGGCCAGTATGGGGCCTAGTGGCTGTAAATAATTATTGCAGCTATGAAGACAGGCAGGGTCAAGTGAGGTAACTGGGTGAGGAGTCAACGCGTGGGTAGATATGGAACCCCCGGGGTGTTATAGTCAGTTAAAGAAGAGAGTTCGGGAAAAGGAGCGTGGCAGAACCGAGGGGAAATAAAGGGCAGCGCAGATCGGGGCTCGGGGCTGCTGTGGGGATTAGGGGGTCCGGACCGTCGTCGCTGTCATCACTGTGGATCAATCTCATCGTCCTGGAAGGCTGGGAAAGAAGTTATACATCTTTACCGTAGATACTACATCGACAGCTCCAAAATAGTCAGTCAGCTATATAGTGAACGTCGCGTAGCAGCTACATAATCAATCACCCAGTTGTATATAGTCAACCTGCGTCTCTGAGTGCTACATTAAGTTATATATATATAACTTAAGCAAGACAGCGTCTCTGAGTGCTACATTACACATTGTTCCAATCCGAATGGATGTAAAAAATCATGACACCATGAATTTTGGTCTGGATGCAATTCTTGAATAAAAATATTACACAGTTTAGAATGGATCATCGAATAACTGTAGCCATTAAACTTCACGTTGTACGTTTCTGCACCAATGAATATACCATTGCATAAATGTTACTACGTTGAAAACTTTACTATTCAAATGAATATACGATACTATAAGTACGAAAACGAAGGATGGATCAGTAGCACAGTGGTTAGCATACTGTACTCTGATGCACGACACCCGAGTTCAACTCCGGCCTTGGCAAACCATCAGTGGTTGGTGATATCTGAACCGGTCCTGGGCACCATCCCCCTTCTCCCTCTTTTCAAAACCCCCCCAATAACCGATGCAGTGAGGAGAGGCCTCCATGTAGAAAGGGACTTGACAAAGATCTATAAATTATTGATTAATTATTATGAATACTGGAAATGCTCCAACCATACTGTCAGATAAATCACTTTAACTAGCACATCAGGCCCCTTCACCTCTGCAAGGCGAGAGGGAAAGATCCACATAATGAGCTTACAGCACAGCCACCAATTAGGAACAAACTTTTGTTAGGACAAAATTCTTTGTCACCACTGACATTTTATTTCACACGATGCACGTTACCCTTTTGAATGCTAATTGTTTGTGCAAGGTCATTCCTTTTTCATGACTATGAAAGTGTTGTCTACATAGCAGATCACAAGTAATAATGCATTGATACATCGATAATATAAATGTATTGCACTCAAAGGTACGTGACCTGATTATTACTTATGCAGAATGCATACATGTGATGTATGACATCACCTTACGATAACGCTAGTGGAGAAAACTAAACTATACAAGTGAGACAGAATGAGGACAAGAATAAAAAACAAGATAGCTAAAACAAAGATGAAAAATAATTATTCTTGATTTCAATAGTGGCTCCAAATTGTGACAATTCATCAATTCTCCAGTGTGTGGGTCGAGGTTGGGGTGGGGGGGTTCAATAATTATATAGCTATCAATATGTTGTTGTTATTTGGAGTTTCGTCATTATTTGTTAAGGTGTGCAAATTCGTGTATACAGTATATTACTCTTTATCCCTCCATTGTTACCAATCAGCAAGTCTATAAGTATCAACAATACTGTACTTGCAATTAGCAACTGATTAGGGAAAGACCTTAACCTAGTTTAGTTAATCCTGGATTCTGACAAATGCTCTTGGCTGAACACAAAAAACAAGCTCTGAAATCTGCACTCTGACTTCCAGGATGCATTTACAAGAACAGTGTCCCACAATAAGGGATTATCCCACTAAGCCCCAGTCGGCACTCATGCAGTCCCACATGAGATGTCATTAAACCGCAGTGACATTAAAGAAAACAATCGAAAGGTTGCAACTTTTCAGAACAGCAATAAAAAAAAGTTTAGGTGAGCGCAAATATAATGAATACCATTTAGCAGCAGCTTCTGTGTGCTGGTGCCGTAGCCAATGGGAGTCTGAATGTAGTTGTTGCTGCTCCAGGAGCTGGTTAGCTTCTCTGGGCTCTCCTGTAGCTGCATAGTGATCTGCTCGAGTTCAGAGTCCAACTGGCGGGGAAATACAGATGCGCCACACCACACTCACATGGGTATGCAACAAGCGTTAATGCACAAACACAAGGTATCGCTTAACTGGGAATGAATTCTCCTGTACGTTAGCTGATCTAAGTGAGCCATTTCCTTGGCCTTTTTTTCTTCTCTCGGTCAGTTCCCTCCGTTGGCTGCCATGCTGTCACCAGCCTCCTACATCGGCCATCAATCCTTATATCAGCGTGGTCTGCCAAAACCCACTTAAATTTTCTTAACAGTCAATTTAATGTCACTAATCTGTGTATGCTTTCTTATCGATGTTTTCCTCTACATATATCTCCGTGTAATTCCAACTACTCACCTCTCCGTGCTTCATTGCATACGATGTCTCTGTCCACGTTTCCTATATATACGTCACAGCAGGTAATATCCTATGATTGAAAATGTTCTCCATTAGGTACATTGGCAAGTTGCATTTTGGCACGTTGTTTTTCAAGCTGTATAATTAAATTATCTAAAGAGATTTGCGTTGCTTCTTTCTGTCATAATGAAGGGATTGGAAAATTAATCAAATGCACACACCTGGTTCATAATACTATGTAGTTGAAGCCCACAGGGCATTGTAGCTCCAGAATATATGTTATTCTGAGATAAACACATATAGACAACTATCACAATGATGCAGGAACTTGAGAGCGCCTTCCATATATCCTCCACAAATAGAAGCAAGCATGCACATAGTACAAATCCACAATTTTGCACTTTTTAAGCAGAACACAATCAAATGTGCACTACTAAAGGGATGGTGACACCGTATAGCCTCTCTGATGTTTTTCCAATTTTACTGCATGTTGTTTTATTTCCTGAAAAAGCTTCCAGCACTTGGAGTGAAATGTCGGACACCATGCAGAACAATACACGATACAACCCTAAAAATCATTGCAGAGCTACATTTTCACGTGTGCTTAATATTGGATACACGTTCATTGATATTCAACAAAACAAAATCGGGGGACCAAGGCACCTCTGTGATGTGCATGCGGAGGCGGTGATTGTCACTCTGCAAGCCCTCGAATTGTCTGTTGGACGTGTGGTTGACACTGGAGACGGACGGAGGGGTGCGAGTGTCCTCGCGCTTTTGGTTTTGTGTGAAGCGGAACCTGCGGTTCTGTGTGGCTTCGTCCGGATTTGTTCTCAGAGTGATGAGCTGTGCACAGAAAACGAAGCTTTAATCAAACAGAACGATGTCTATAAATCTCAGTAAATACATGCAATGTATAACTACCCAGTAAAGTGAAATGATTACAGTACTTAATAATAATAATCATATTTATTTGTCCAGAGACATATTTCAGATACTTGTGGCGATGCTCGAGTGTAGGGCACTGGTGACTTTCGGTCGAAGTCCCAGTGGTGTTTTAAAATATTTGTTTAATGTTTTGCCAGATGTATGTTAGCATGTTGAACCTCTTTCGCACCCTACGTAGCCAACTGTGCTAATCGGAGGTGCGGGATGAAATGAGATCGATGAAAGGTCATCTGGTAAAGCGCTCCAGAGTTGACTCGAAATCCTCTTGTAGCTACTGTGTAGGTACTGTGTAGCTACAAGATTAGCAAGGTTGGCTACGTACGGTAGAATGGGCCTACTGGTCAGGTTGCAGTAATAATCACAAAAAAAGGTTATGAATAGCTTTTAGAAAAAGTCTAATGGACGATGCTGGAATATCAATTTGGCAAAATGGGCACACTGTACTATTTTAATAAAAAAAATTTAACCGATTTATATATAAAATAAAGTACTAACATTTCAAGGCAAATAATAAATGATTGCTTTTTAGTATTGGAGGCAAAAAAATATATATTCTATCCTTGATTTACTTGAATAAGACAATTTTTTTTAATATGGCATCCTTTATGCCATGGCATCTCAGAGCACATTACATGTGACAAGCAACTTACATCACATCTCAACTGAAACATTTGAAAGGGCACCCCCAGTAGCAGCTGTCTATGTTGGCACAAGGTGACTTAGCTGCTGGCTTGCAAATGGGGCCTTAGTCTGCCTGTATAGGGCAATTATTGCTATGTAAAATCCCAATTGAGTAATTTATTGGTAATTTATCAAATTTGGACAATGATGCCAAACAAAAAGGCCTTCTTGTTTTGAATTATGTCCGGGGATCTTTAAGGTTCGCTATGCAGAAGACTTAACATATTATATGGTCAATACACCCGCAGTAATAGCCAGTGAAACATCTTGGATTCAAACCACGATCCTCTGCAACAAGTGGCGAGTATGCTACCACTGGGCCATGTCACTACCCCATAAAACAATCTCTCTTATTTTATATTAAAATGGGAAGTAGCGATTGTTTACATATAGCTCTACCTTTTACATGTGCATACACAAATACTGTGCTCACCTTTAGGCTTTACATGCACAAACATACATGAACACCGCACTGACCTTTATCCTCAATATATGCGTACATACACACTGTGATGACCTTCACCCTTCATATGTCCATAGATACGCACTCTATTGACGTTACCCTTTACATGTGTTTGTGCGCACATGCTCACTGTGCTGACCTTTGGAACAAAGACCAGACAGAGTGTGATGGTGGAACTGAAGATGGTGACGAGAGCCACGATGCAGTACTGAACATTGGGCTGGTCCCTCGTCAGAAAGGAGACCGCCGCGCCGATGATGCACATGATGCCCACGTTGTAGACACTCATGCCGATGTACTTGCTGTCATTAAGAGCCGGGATGGAGACGTTCCTGGTTTCCCATGCCAAAAAGCATCCAAATACCTACGCAGAGAGGCCAGTGGGGTTTTACTTAGATGCTGCGGCAAAATAATGAAGTGACTTGTTGAATATCATGTAATTTGTGAGTATGATGCAACCAACCAGATGCTTAGCAAGCCAAGAGTAAATTGCCTACATAATTATTTAGATTATAGAGGACTCAGTAGAATTAATGTAACACTGTCTGTTTATAAAAACAAGTCTCTGCCCTAAGAATAGTTCTGTCCATAATTAACTACATTTAGGTATTTGTATTACATGTTCAGGGTTTTTTTTTCTTTAAATCATGTTATGTTAAATAAAGTTGACCTTTTTACTTCTGGTGAACATGCAAACAAACATGCTGTCATAATATATGCATTGTCTTTGAAAATGATTGGCCTACAGCAGATTTGATTCCTTGCAAAAGGGATCTATTTGGTGTTTGAACATATTCACACCTATTTATTGCCAGAAAGGTGTAAAACCTATTCTTATTTTTCATGTAAAATTTGAGCCATTGATTGAAGCGACACTTGCCACAAGATTAGTGGTTATAAAAACTTCACGCTGTGGAAAACCCTCTCGATCCAAGTGTGGTCTTCTGGATTTCATTATATGTGGAGCAATTCTCTCGAGCTTTCACCACGCAACTGCTATGCGCATCTTCATGAGTTGAATTCTCAACACGTGACCCATCCCAGAAGACCGCACTTAGGTTATGATTGGCTGTGAAGACCTACCTGTGACAACCCTCTTATTCTTAACTTAACTACTTTAGGTTTCTTGAGATTGGCCCAAAAATGTATTGTCGAGTGGTGCAGTGTATTTTGAAAGGTTTTAGTTTTCTTTATTCCGAACAGCACATTAAAACTATTTTTTTCTTTTTTACAAAACTTCCATAGGTAGCACATTACTGAGCAGACTTAGCTATGAGCGAGTATTTGGTTGACAATGGGAGACGATGCTTACTTTATACCTCAACCGTGGGCACCTTATTATAGATAATTATAATAAATAATAATTTACAGCCAATTTGTCTCTCCACTGTTGGATGAAGGCCTCTTCAAGCCATGTCCGTGATGGGGGGTTGTTTGATCACACATCTCCATGCTGGTCAGTGCGGGTTGGTGAAGTGTGGCCCCGGGTTAGGTTTGATATCACTTTCCAGTAATGTTAACCATGACTGGTAATCAAAATCAGGTTGACAGTTGTTCAAAATGCAGTGTGCTAACCACTGCACCACCCCCCTCTGATTTACAGTATAGAACACGATGTGGAATAAGTTAATGTTTTGTAGTTAACGGTAAACAAAGGAATATTTGTATTACCTGTACTTAGCATTTTGGAAAGCAGTGGCATAGTGCTTAACACACTTGCGGTATAAAACTGGCCACCTGAGTTCAATTCCTGGCCCCAGCTAACATCAGTGGTGAGAAACATCTGGACTGATCCTGTTCCCCCTCCTTCACCAATCCACACTGACCAGAGTAGTGACATGGCATTGACCAGTGGATTAACAAAGGGTTGTAAATAATTTTTATTTTATATTTTTATTTTTCCACTTTCTTTTAGTGGTTCACAAGAGGAATATGTGTACGGTTGTATAATCACTATCTACGCGTCCAGAATTGCAAATCTATGCTCCACACATAGTGGTGTAATGCATTTTGTAATTTCTACCCTCAAAAGGCATCCAAAAGAGACAAGAGGAGATTTTCTGTTACACAATGTGTTGTTGGGCAATCGTGCATTCTGGGATTTAACGGAGCCGTATTGGATCACTTTGCAGATCTGTGGAAGTTGACATGGTGACAAAACCTACATTTGTATTTGTGGAAACAGACAAAAACATGTTAGCCTCGTGTCTGGCATAGACAATACACAAGGAAAAACAAACATTTCCAAAAGGCAGCAGTTAACAATAAACAGTAAATTATAAACAAATAATGTATTAACTCGGATTGCCACGATATGGTAATACATATTAAGATATAAAGTCCACAATAATCGTATTATTAAATATTGTTATATTAGAATTATCGTTGCTCATATATATTTTATATAAATTATTTTCTGGAGATTGTTTTACAGTAATTACTGTTCACAATAATATTATTTGTAGATAAATAGCTATTAACCATTAAATCAGTATTTTGCCATATGTTTTCCAAAGTAATTCACGATTTAGCTGTTATATGACATCAACATCCTTGCAGTTCGTTTATTTTTTGCGTAACTGACAGCACGTACCTTATACCTGAAATCATCTTAAGACTTACAGAAGCTATAATTTGAGTGAACTGCAGTTGAATAACTCTTAAACAAAATGTATTCAAACTGAAAGTACAGCAAAGGGAACGCAAAAGCAATGCCAAAAAAAGTCATATATGATTACAATGGCATGG
The DNA here is from genome assembly GCF_964198595.1 of Lampetra fluviatilis. Classification (NCBI taxonomy): domain Eukaryota; kingdom Metazoa; phylum Chordata; class Hyperoartia; order Petromyzontiformes; family Petromyzontidae; genus Lampetra; species Lampetra fluviatilis. The sequence goes on from NC_136275.1 coordinate 16,440,564, forward strand.
GAAATTTATATCACGATAATCATCACATCGTGAAAATGTATATTGCATCGTGATTTTTCTTAGATCCTGGCAACTCGATTAATAACACTTGGGGAGTCTGGAAGCACTGAGAGTTTACGCACTCTGCCACCGCCGCCCAGCATACCATGAGCAGGCCCTTGTAGGCGTATATGATGCCCAGCCAGATGGTCATGTGTGTGCTCTGACAGTGCTCCAGCAGTGGCAGAATGGTCAAGTCCTTTCCCGTTGGATCATGCTACCCACACGGTGGCAACAGCGACAAGGAAGAAAACACTCATGTTAAAAGGGATTGCGCGTCAGCGTTATTTTGGGCTTAAAATAATGATTTTGATTACATTTGTTCCAAAAATGTCATTTTTCTTAAAATGTTGACTTTATATATTACGCAGTCACCAACATACACATTGCAGGTTCGTGGGAGATGACAAACGCTTGGTGAGACCTTCATCCAGCAGTAGATTGATCATGATTGATGGTGATAGATACAGTGCATATTATTTTTGAATGTTTAATCGCTGTTATAAACGAACAACTGAATCATCATATATAAGTCCTTGGCGATCGTCAGACACCACATATTTTTTGAAATGGCTGTGATGCACTTGCGGAAACTGCTGTTTTCGAAGGGTTGACAGGGTCAATCACAGTGGAAGACAATGGCTTGAATGGTAGAAAATTTTAGCTATAGGAGTGGATGATAGGCCAAAAAACAAAGGCACAGACTTGTACATATACGTCCAGATAAACGGTTAAAACATACAAATACACACATGTATATTTAATATCAGGCTGGTTGTGTATCAGTAACACCTACATGTCCAAAGTGGCACAGCCAGCACTGGCATTTGGTAACGTAGCATGAACAAAGCATTGTCCAGTTGGAGGTCTTCAATCATGAAACTCTTTATTCAGTAAATTCCCATTACAATGGGCACTTTATTTAAATGATCAAAATAACATAAAAAAAGCATTAGGGAACGTACACAACCGTGGCTAAGAACTCCCTGCGCTATGGAAGGAGAGTCATATTCTGAACTCCTCAGGTGACTAATCGAGGAACGCCGCACACTCTCAGGGACCTGAGGAATTCGGGACATGACCCAGGCACGAACGCCCCGAGGCCTACCAGCTGAGTGCAGTTTGCCACCAGTCTCACTGGCCAAAGCGGCTCCCATTGTTTTATATTTTACAAGGGAGATCCGTGGTGCGTGAGCACAGCAGCACCAAAAAACAATAACGATCAACATTGCTGAGAACGAGTACATGGGCCTTAAGGAATATTTCACAACTGACAAACGAGGCATGTAACAAAACTACAAACATCGCGTGAGAGAGAGGCACCAAAAAAAATGTGAGGTACAGGTGAAAGTAACCCCACTACCAGCGAACTGGCCCCTCCCTGATGACCCTATTGCTATTGTTGTGTGCCGCCTCAGCGAGCTCACGCCCAATTGGCCAGATTCTTGTAACTTTCTCAAAGACTCCTTCATTTATTATCTACAGGCCGCCTAAGTGAGACTCGACTTAAAACTTTCGTGACTGCGGGAATTCATATTATTTGGTTATTTCGGTAAAGTCACGTAGATAGAAAAAAATAAAAGTAAATAAAATACAAATTAAAAACTACGACATTTCGATCACAACACAAGCGATCGTCATCCTCCTGATGATACTTTAATTTGTTTCTATCTCCGTGACTTTATTGAAAGAACCAAAGAATATGAGTGAGACTCCCTCGCACGGCCTGCCCTCCCTCTCACCCAGTCACCAACGCAGCACCACTCTAGCCCCACCAATACCCGCTCTCCACCACGTGTGGCGCTAGAGATTAGCGAGCCACCACACGCACATTAAACAAAAAACAAACCATAAGACACGTACAAGAGTCCAAGTGATCACACGCCTTCATAAAAGAGCACCGTGTGTTCTGCGATGACACATTTCCCAGCGTTTTCAATGTGAGAACCACGAAGATATTTAAAATCATGGCTGCAGCCCAAGCTCTCAAAACGATTAAAACCATTTAAGGATCGTAAAGAATTTTTTTTTGTAGATCACGTACAACAGCCACCATCATCACAATGCACTCATATGTGAACTCAATTAGCTTGATAATGAAATAATGTAACATATCTATAATCCTAAAATTAATGCAGAAATTAAACCCTGAAAGTCCCAAGTTATTGTTTATTTTTTATTATAATTTGCTGGAATTCCTGTTTGTGCCGTGTATATTCCAAAGAGACTGTCTTCGCATATGTAATGAGCGACTTCCGTGACACGTCGTGGAGAGAGTACTTCTTTTATTCCTTACACGGGCACAACACAGGCCAACCTTATCCTTCTCACTCTGAGTACAACACTTAGATATTAACGTCTCTACTGGGTACACTCATGGCCGATCACTCGGCATGGTCCCACCGCCCTCACTCAGCTACGCCGCTAGCTGGCGGCGTGACGAGGATGGCGATGGAAACCCCGCAGGAGATGTTCCACGTGGCTGGACGACGGAGAGAGATGACAGCAAGCAGCGACGCAGTCCGGACCAAAGAATCCACACACGAACCCCGAGCCCTGGTCCGCCCCAACTTATATCTCCCCAGGCTCGGCTAGGCTCCGCCTCTGGCCACGCCCTCTCGTGGAACCGGAGCATCTCAGCCAACCCCGCCTATTACCTTTACCCCAGATACCTCTCCCTTTCAGATTGGATGTTGTCTTAGCTGTGCCCATACCCGTGCTTCTCTTTCCCAGCCAGCAGGTGTCATGATGTCATTACACATACACTGCGCAGCATAGTGTCAATGAAGATGGAAAACAATACAATTCGTCCCAGCAAAACAGTCCACGGAGTTGGAGGTGATATCTGCCCATGCTCACTGATGATTCTATTCCAAGGGAAAGACCTTGGGTCAGCACTGTAATCTAGCTTTAATAGGGTGTGCCGTAGCGTGAGGTACAAAGTAATTAGCATGGTTTGCACGAGGCCTCACACAACGATTATGCAAGAGCATTGCCACCCGAAATGCATTCTCCGTGCACAGTTTTTTTTACTATTAGGCTCCAATGAAAACATATCCATGTGTTATTTATTTTGAGCCCCACTTTGCAGCCTTCTTTAGTAAATCATTCAATAATTTCCTCCAATTTAATTCCATTGGTTGTTGTCATGGGCAAATTTGAGGGGATTGATATTTTCTCTCTGTTTACACCTTTATTTCTAGACTTAAATTTCCATAAAATATCTTACCAATGTTGCTGCGAATAACTTCGGAAAGAACATATCTTCCCGTTCAAATCTGCATCTGATATGTATTTTGTTATTTTCTTCATGTAATCTCAGTGTAGCTGCATTATCCTTATAATGTTTTATTCAGGCCTTGGCTTGTATAACTGTAATAATTTTCACAGAGTCAAATCCCTTTTCATAATCTACTGTTCATGTCTGCTGCATAATAAACCCCTTTACCTTGAGCCCGAATAAAAACTTACTGAGACAATAATCTCACTTTCTAAGAGAGGTGTTTAAACAAAATATCTCTGCTGTCATCGCTTTGGTAATTTAATTAAATGGTTTCTGCAGCTCATCTCTATCCAATTAGCATTTGCTTTCATTTCTTGTGATACTCTCTACAGATACAGCATTTCACAATGTGTGATAACTTTTGCTTGTCACAAATCTACATGACCAAAAGAGTTAGAAACAGTAAGCTCATATCTCAAAATCTTGCTGCTAGTCTTCTCCCCCCACAAAAATGTTTAACATACTGTACATATTGTGGCATTGCTAGCAAGTCATACCATGTCTGACATCACTAAACAAATCTTATTAATTACTTTGTATGAAAATGAGGAACTACGAAAGAAGTACTTCTGCTTTGTTGAAATTATGGTGGAAACGTATCTCCTTGATATGAGCAAAACATTCTTAATCTTGTAAAATATCCATTGCACACACTTGCCAATTGTGACATTTGATGACTGCATCGGTGGGAAAATTATTTTACAAAGAAGAAATTTGAATGAAAATGTTTAAGGACAGCGCAGGAAGCCAATAAATAATTGATCACGTTTGTGACATGACCACAAAAAATTTATATTCACCTACTGACAATTAGGCGTTCAGTGGCAAACATTGATTTCCGGTCACTCCAGGGAATTCTCCATAAAAGTTGTGCTTTCTCCTGTCTGCTCCCTTGCAGATTTGCTAGGCGAGTGCCATGAGCACCAACGGCTTACGTATACTTTCTCCACACCAGGAGGTCTTCCCAACTTGGGGGATCCTCGCTTTCTTGGACAGGCGGCAGACAGGTCCACAGAGACAATACGGTTGCCAGGGAGGAGGAAAAACATTGCTCAGTATGCTCCTGCCCATACATGCAGACTCCACGCTCCCCAGTGGAAGTGGCCGCGTGGTTAGCAACCCCACAGTGGGGGGGAGGGGAAGAAGAAACACCTGTTGATTGCTTTTGGTGGTGAAGCAGCATCTGTTCATTCAAATTGAATATTAAAACATATTTATACTGCTCATTGTATAAATATAATTGATCTTTCAGCCATCCGATTGAATGTACTTTGAAATCGGGAATAATTTTATATGGTTTTCAATAATTTCGTGTGGGCTGTGGTGTAAGTTATGTAAAATGAACAGAATTCGAAATTCAAGATCATTTTACGGCCTATTGATAGCTGCAGCCAATGTTAAATTATCAAATGGAAAATTTATAGAATTAGTACGTGGCTGACAAACACAAATTTTATTAATATTCTTAAATCCCTTTACCCGACCACTCAGAAAAGCACTGAAGTAAATATATCCATAGCTTGCCACACTGGGGAATACTTGAAAATGTCACATATTCCAACACACCAAACAACATGCTCTCAAACGCGGAGAGGGTAACACAGGACTGGTGCGGATAGCAATTGCCAGAGATGTTAGCCATGAGGAATCAAACTCATACAGACAGGTTCGGAGCGCAGTGTGCTAATCACTGCACCACCGCTCCACCCACCAAAAATAGCTGTGCACATATAAACTTAACCCTTTGTATCATAATTGTTTTACATCAAGTTTCAAGGTTCATTTATTAGGTATAGCTCTGTGAGCCATGCGGCTCTTAAGTCGGGTGCAACCGCAACAAACAAAATATGAACACAGAACATCCTAAAGCGACGACGCGCAACAGAAACATCCTGGAATAAACCAGCAAATATAAAAAAGTATTAAAACGCTGTGTGCAAAAATCACAATGTGGTGCAAGCCAACAACAACAACCATGAGACAATTTAGATTAATCCTGTTTTCGAATCACCAAAATAAAGCTATAAAAACAATTTACCAACAGTAATCATAGGAACTGTGATTTAAATTGAACAATAAACGATATACATAACACGTACGACCAAACCTGCAGCCATAGCTGGCAGCACGACACTCCCAGTGTATGATGTGTGAGTGAGTCACCGGCAGCGTGAGTGAGTGTATGATGTGCGAGTCAGCGTATGATGTGTGAGAGTCAGCGTATGATGAGTGAATCAGTGTATGATGTGTGAGTGAGTCAGTAGTAGCTTGAGTGAGTGTATGATGTGTGAGTCAGCGCACGATGTGTTAGTCAGCGCATGATGAGTGAGTCAGTGTATGATGTGTGAGCAAGTCAGCGGCAGTGTGAGTGAGTGTATGATGTGCAATGATTCAAAAAACCTCAAAAATGCATAATACTGTGTACATTATCACTAGGTCAGTTAAAGTTGCAGTGAAGAATAATTTTAAAAAATCTCAATAGGAGGTCTGGCTTTCTTGTTATTGATTGTGTGAGTGAGAACCGCAGGTCATGGAGTGCTCAATGCTCATTGAAATTCTGATGCTTCACTTGCGGGGTTTTTTTTGTTATGCGATATCCAGGTAAATTTAATTCCACTAGAGAGGTGAACTCAAATTATGTTTTGCAGCCAGCGAGGCCATTAAATAATGCTCACTCTTGTGAAAGCAATTTTTTTAAAGCAAAAAAGTTAAATGAATTGTAAAAAAAAGCAGACTCCTTGTATGTCAAGGTTTACGTGTTTTTGCATGTGCACTATGAGACAGGTAAATACAAACATTACAATATGTGCAATATTGATTAATTTGTATGATCATATTATGTATTAAGCTGCTATAAGTTAGATAAATGACTTACTTATGACAGGGACAAAGCTCACAGTGTTTTCTAAGAGTATTTGAATGCACATGAAAACACTTTCTTTAAATGTCACCTGCTCCACAACTGTTCACTGTATCAAATACACATTGAATGTTCATGTTAAAACAAATAATATATCCTAACATACGCACATTGATATGTACAGTATTAATGAATAAGCTGTCCACCTGTTTGTCCAATTTTCCGTAACACACATTGTCATGTGACTGGACAAGAGACATTTCTTTTTTTCAACTGCGACGTTTAAATTTGTATAAATGCGTCATCACATGGATTGTGTGGTCTCTTGACAGGGGATATGTGGTGCGAGGGAGGCACAGTCCCAAGGTTCATTGCAGGAGAGGTGGGGGCTTCATGGTGAAGGCCATAGAAACATTTAAAAAGCACACATCCGCTGTGCATATGCAAAATCCATTCGCAGTTTTCCTCAATAAATGCATTGTGGCCATCTGGTATTCCGTCAACATCAAAATAAATGTGTGCAAATGTGACCAACTGACAAGATAGTGACGAAGATTACTCTCATTTGCAGCGGCGGCTGAGAAAGTGCTGTCCTCTACTATATGGACCAGAGGTTGTTAAAACGGATCTCAGATGTAGCTCTGCGATATCCCACTTCCGTGGGCAATTTTCTAACAAAGAATGATTGCACAGCTCTGCGAGACGTGCAAATGGATAACTCTATCTCATTACACGATGCTGATACCACATTTTGTATACATTGTGGGGATAATTACCAACATCATCTTCTTATAGAGGGTCAAGAGTATGGACTTTGAAGATTCATGGGCTAGGTCCTAGCTGTGGTGAAGAACAAAGGTGGTTGGTTCACTGTTGCAGTGGGAGGCAAATTTGATGTCTTTGGTAGGATGTGCTGGACCATGAAATTAAGGATTAACAGAACGACTATGCCTTAATACCACCACCCAACAAATGCAACATCTTATATTTAGCTAATAAAAACGCTTAATCATATAGCATGTGGTGAATGATGGCAATTTAAAGGCAGCAATGTGGTAATGTTTAACTCTTCCTTCTCCTTCCACCAAACGCTAAATCGGCCTGAACGTACTGAGAAACAGAGAATTGATTGCTCACGCAATTAAAAATACAGTGCCAAACAACAAAATCCAGGCTCTGTATGTCAGTTTTCTGTTACACAACATTGGGTAACTGTGATGAACATTCCAAGAGAGTGTGTGACAATGTGTGCATACAAATTCACTGCAGGCCCACTGTACACATTTGCTTTAACACTTACCCATGCAAGTCAACACCTATTCACACACTCCACACAGCACACAGTCTTGCCATGCATTGTCCCGTGGCTTTGTGACAACAACAAACTAACTTGATTTAAAACCGAGCAAAACAAAAATTGTTCAACAAAGTAAATGCAACTTACGAAATAATGTTTGAGTTTTATGAATTATAAGAAGCATGATGGATATTTCTCGTGAATGCTCGAGCCATCGTTCTCATCATTAGTTAGACATTAATAGGCATTTGTTTAAAAAATATATAGTGAGTATGGCTTTAATACAGCTTATCATGACTGGGGTTATTAATGGGAGTGGCATTCAATTCGTGAATTTCATATAGTGCTCAGCAATTATGGAGATTACCAGTTCAATTTTGGTTACAAAAAATATATCTGGTTCACACAAAAAGCAAACTGTGCTGGTAAGAAGGAACTAGCAACACTGATCACTTGTAAACTGCTCATTATGTCAGACGATCAGATTAGACGCCCCAAACAGTGTGGTCTATTGCAAGAACATAATCTCGACACACCGTACACATACCACAAAATATCAGCAACCACATTGGCAATGGTGCAGTAGAATAGGCTTAATACACTCGTGACATGTTGTTGTGCTATGTATTATACCAAATATCTACTCCGGATAAATATATAAAATTGTTAAATGACAGTGGGTAAGTCGGGTATAATTACGTAATGTAACTCATAAATTGCATATTTCAAATATTCCTAAAGTGGTTATCCTGTAGTGTGGTATTACTGAGTGTGGTACTGTGTAGCCAATATAGGGTACTCAGTGAAGGACATGTTCATATTTTGGAACATTTATGACATCCAGAAAAGCAGATGTATTATATCCTAGAGCTGTTATACAAACGGCACCAAATCTTCACTTTCCTCGAAATAAATGTAATGACGTAGAAGTTCTAGTTGATGCAACTTACGGGAAAAATATATTTAACGTCACGGATTGGTAAAAAAATAAAGTTGTTGGTGAAGTATTTGTTTTGTGTGCGTTATTAATCCAAGAGAGTAAGAATAAACAGTTTATTATTACTCTGCAAATTAAAATGGAGTAACAAGTCTTTGAGGTCTCTATGCTTTAGTAGATGTGCTATTTGCAAGATATGAACCAAGTGATCGAACCAATATAATCAGAACTCAATTCTGTATCTCCACATATAAATATTAAACATTGTTTTAGTCCATCAGCCTACTCGCTTTCTGGACCAATATTGTAAATCAATATTTGTATAAAGAAGCAAACTCGACCGATTTATACCTGCTGGGTCTCATCAGCAGAGTCAGGCTTGTTCAACAAATGCTATTGCACACGACTACCGTAGATATTATTGGTAAGGGCACTCGAGATAAAACATGAGGACCCTGTTCAATTCAAAGAACAATAATGAGTTATTAAATGGTAGAACCGTGGGGTTGCTCGTAATTTTGTTCAAGGTGTTTTCTCTGTGCATTTAGGCGTATTCCTATATACAGTGGTAAATAAACACATCACACCCTGGCTATCTTTAAAATGTATAACGGTACAGTGTACACAAATAAAGGCTTGAATTACTTATAATTTCCTTTAAAAAAATAATGAAACTTAGAAATGTAATGCAACTCAGAGAGTCGACCAACACAACAGTCAACACTACACCTGGTTGATCAACGTCCTTGCAAAGATTGCTAAATTTAGCATCCATCTTCTCGGTTGAAGTTATGTCTGACAACCCCGACATGACTCTATCACCTTTTTCCCTCTGTAAATTTCACCCCCACCCTCTCGCCCGTTGCGACAGCTTCCCCCTCCTCGGATTAGCCGACACTCACCCCGACCCTCTCTGCGATTACATTTACTTGCAAATTATATCCCTAGTCCTGCCCACTTACCCTTGGTTGTACCCACCACAAACGTATATAACCCTTCGTTGTAGTAGCTCTCTCGCTACATTTCCTCCTCAGCAGTCTGCCTGCTGTTTTTATTTTTTTCACCTGAAGACGATGGCTTGTTTTGTTATCGAAACGTCGTGATTTATTAGTTTTTTTTCTATCTACGTGACTTTACCGAAACAACCAAAGAGTAGAAATTCCTGCAGTCACAAAAGCTTCAAATCAAGATTACTCATTTTCAATTAAAATTTGCTGTAAGATATCACGTTAACATAATCACAAACGCAGAAAGGGCATATAACAGTAAGTTACATATGTGCCATAAGCCTGTACAATATCCCTTTTCTGACCATAGGCTTTATTACTTTAATTGACACTGTATTATACCTTCGATAAGATAATAATCAAGGTCACATGAAAAGTAATCACTGGGGGCTTCAGACTTTATTAGCCAAAACAAGCCAAGTAACCTTGAGATGTGTGCTCAGAGGTCTCGTCAGTTCAAATGCTTGCCTGCGGCATGGCTTAAAGCATAGAGCAGCCGCTGTTTTTTTACTTTGACTGTAAAGCACACATCAGATGTTTGTTGTTGTAGCAAATTCCAAGAAGCTTTGTTGAAAGCATGGAATTGTGATGAAGCTACTTATTCCATCATGGATTTGATGATGGGTATATATCCCGAGCAACCACAAGGCACTGCAGTGCAAAATTAATTGTGATACTAAGTAACAACCAGGGGAATAGCCGCCTAATACACAGCAATTAATTGCTTCATAGTGTAATGCGGGCGTAAGCGACCTTCCGGAGGTGACGTCACGGGGGGTGGAGTCATGTGACGTGGGGGTAAGGTTCGGGGCTTTAAGCGGGTAAACCGGAAGGGGAAGGTAGTCGGGGTGCGAGCGGAAAAGAGTGAGGCCACGCGGGCAAGTGTGGAGAGGGGGGGCGCCGACGGCGATCGGGAGCCAACCCCGAAGATAAGAGGAAGCTGCGGAGTGGTGTGCAGCTGGGGAGGAGACAGCCAGGAGGGCTGCGTGTTAGAGGCAGCGGTGTGGCTGCCAGGAGGAGCTGCGGAGAGAGAGAGAGAGGGGGCTGCTTGTTAGAGGCAGCGGTGTGGCTGCCAGGAGGAGCTGCGGAGAGAGAGAGAGAGAGCAAGAAGCTGTGAGAGCTGCGGAGGGAGAAGAGCAGCAGAGAGTACAGCCAAGGGGGGCTGTGTGAGAGAAACAGCAGCGGAGCTGCTGTTGTGGATCGGGCCGACATTGGAGTCAGCACCGTGGAGAAGCTACAGAGTAAAGACAGCCGTGTGGGTGTACAGCACGAACCGAATAATAAAGGACACTGAGCCAGACATCGTGGTCCAGTCGTATATTACACTGGTGTCGGAAGTGCAACGGCATGTCGAAACAAGTGAGGAAGAAAGTTAATCCGGCGCCTGCATCGGCTTCTTCGTCCGACGACGACGAACTCCCTCCAACCACGGATCCTGTTGGGGTGGTGGAGGAGAGCCAGGCTGAGGCGACCACGGGAACGGGTGTGGAGGATGTTGGCGCGGTGGCGGGTCCGTCGACATCATCAGACGCGGATCAACGATGGCAAGCGATGGCGGTACAACTGGAGGCACTTCAGGACGTCCTGGCGCATCTATGCCATCTCGTCGCGCCAGGGACGATGGATGATGCAAGTGGTGCTCCGCGGGCCGCCACGTTGCCTGTCCTGCCGCCGCCATTGCCCACGCGGCAAGAGGCCGCCATTTTGCGCGCTCCGTGGCGCCAAACCGCCATCTTGGCCACGCCGCGGGCCGACGCCATTTTGAATTTGCCATCACAACCACCACCATTGGAAGACGGCGGGAAGAGGAGTCGGAGTCGCCACCTTACAACAGTTAAAGAATTTTCCGTCGGTGGGGACTGGAGCGCGTTCGCCTGCCGCTTCTTGGCGGCGGTACGCACAGCAAGATGGACCGATGCGGAGGCTTTGGAGGTGTTGCCGACTCTCCTGGACGACGAATCTGTCCGATTCTTCCGTTCCATAGCGACCGATAAGAAGGCAACTTTATGTGGTGTTTTTCAAGAAATGGCCGATGCTTATGAGCCACCAGATGATGCGCATCGGCGATTCGCTCAACGACAACGAGCACCAGAGGAGTCGCCCGTGGCGTTCAGGGGTGCGGTGCTGGAGCTGGCCATGGCAGCTTATCCTGAGACGCCACAGGACCTGCTTGAGCCTCTCATATTAGGGAAGATGTTGGAGCTGTCTCGGGATCTAGGGATCCCCATGCCTGTGTGTGGGCATGAGAAGCTAACTTCCCGGATGGCTGCTAAGTGTCTCGATGCGCAATTCAACCTCCGTCGCTGGAAACAAGTGACGGCGTGGACGGGGGGGCCCGTCAAAGAAGGGGATGCGCTGGGGTGGAACCCTGCGCAGGCCGTCTATGTTCCGGATGACCGGGGCCCTCAACAACTGACGGCCGCCTCCGCTCCATGGACGGGACGCGGCGGGCCGAGACCGCGCGCGGTGCTACCAGAACGGGGCCGTCAGGAGGCGAGGCCTGCGCTTCGGCGCAACGAGGCCGAATGTTTCCGCTGCGGGCGTAGGGGCCACTACGCCAGAGACTGCTGGGCCCGCTTCCCGGCTCCGCCGCAGCAGGAGGCCTCGGCACCGGTCAAGTCGGCTAAAGATCCTCCGAAACAGGCCGGCCGTGACATTGCGGGGGACGAGGGGCCCTGCTCGGAGGACGCCTGCCAGGTCTGCGGGACCTTCGAGCCCTGCAGCCCTTCCGACCCAGCTGCGGGCACGGTCACAGGACGAGCCCAAGACTAACTCTTTAGAGACACGGGACGGCGGTGGACTTCCAGCTGCGAGAGGGGGATTACCCCCTGTCGTTCCTCGACTTTCATCGCGTTCCCGTTCTGCGAGTGGGCCGCCGACCGTCCGGGACGGGCCGGCGACCCGCACACGTTCCAAATCGCTTACGTTTCGTTGATTGTTGCTGTCTTGTTATTTTCTTCTTACAGTTGTATTTATTGCATGCTTTTGTACGATCGTTGATGTTGATTGCGTTGTTGTTGTTCTTGCTGTTACATTATATGCTTAGTGTCCTTTAGGGGGGGAAGCTCGGTTCGCCGCATTACGATTTGCTATTGGTCAGCCGAGGTCGGCTGGGATTTTTCTACGGGGGAGGGTGGTGTAATGCGGGCGTAAGCGACCTTCCGGAGGTGACGTCACGGGGGGTGGAGTCATGTGACGTGGGGGTAAGGTTCGGGGCTTTAAGCGGGTAAACCGGAAGGGGAAGGTAGTCGGGGTGCGAGCGGAAAAGAGTGAGGCCACGCGGGCAAGTGTGGAGAGGGGGGGCGCCGACGGCGATCGGGAGCCAACCCCGAAGATAAGAGGAAGCTGCGGAGTGGTGTGCAGCTGGGGAGGAGACAGCCAGGAGGGCTGCGTGTTAGAGGCAGCGGTGTGGCTGCCAGGAGGAGCTGCGGAGAGAGAGAGAGAGGGGGCTGCTTGTTAGAGGCAGCGGTGTGGCTGCCAGGAGGAGCTGCGGAGAGAGAGAGAGAGAGCAAGAAGCTGTGAGAGCTGCGGAGGGAGAAGAGCAGCAGAGAGTACAGCCAAGGGGGGCTGTGTGAGAGAAACAGCAGCGGAGCTGCTGTTGTGGATCGGGCCGACATTGGAGTCAGCACCGTGGAGAAGCTACAGAGTAAAGACAGCCGTGTGGGTGTACAGCACGAACCGAATAATAAAGGACACTGAGCCAGACATCGTGGTCCAGTCGTATATTACAATAGCAAAAGTCCACATTGTAAAAGAAGCTCAAATGTCAGCCATAAACTGTAGACCCAAAGCAGGAAGTACCCCTGATAGAGCATTACTCGTACTGATCCGGGGTAATCAGTGTGCTCAAAATGCCAATTGCATGATTTGTTAAGGCCATCAATAAATCAATGTTTTTGGGACTTTAATTGCTTTTCTACAGTCTTCTCATTTGGAACTAATCTTGGAAATATTTCCACATCTATCCAATATTCCATGCAATGGAACCTTAATCTTGTTAAAATAAACATCTATAAACCCAGCTGATTGGACATGAACAATACTTATTCATTATAGTAAAAATCCATCCAGATTAACCAAAACTAAACTAAGTATTACACACCCTGACACTTACCAAGCATAATGTACAAATTGCTGTAGTGTCATTGATATATATTGGTTCTGCTCGCAGCATCTTGCTCATCTGTGTTCGCTGCATAACTACACAAAATCAGGGACAGGACATATTTTGGAAATGGTACTTTTACATTTTCATAAAAAAAATTGCATTAGAGGTTCATAATAGATTTTTGGGTTATGCTACGTACAAATATGTGTTGTTTAAGACCCTCCACAACTCGACAAAGACAAACAAATAAAATTGGCGTGTGTAAAGACATTTTAATCCTACTATTAAATCAGCTCACCGGTAAGTTTATGAACAATTCTCACAACCAAATGTAGCCACAAGATACTATTATATATTTTTTTATCTTAATGTTTGGCATATTGCTACACATTTTACATTCGACCATTATGGCAATTTTACGTGAAATATATTGCCTTAACTGCACTTTAATGTTTTTTTACAAACACCATCAATAATACTGTTCTAATAAATGAACAAAAGGTAGATATAAAGTACAGTCCACATTATGCCTGATGAAAACCGGGGTTTCATTTCATTATTAAAACTGGATAGAAGTAATTTACTGTGACAATATATATTTCCTTGAAATCAGTCTACTGGCAACACAAAGACAAGCCACATATCAACACTTAACCAACCACAGAATACCGCAAGACTCATCTTGCTGATGCCACAAGGTTTGGAAATATAATATTGGCACATTATTTACGTTGTTTTGGAGTGTTTTTTAAGTTACAATTGTTAACTTGAATATTCACAAACATATTTACCATATGCAAATAGGTCAACAGGATATTATAAATCAATCGATGCATTTTATATGGAAGGTTAAGTATCTTGTAATAATAAAAAAAATATTGATTTGTAATTATGTTTTTACATTTCCTGTGCTCAGATATAATTTGATTTTGTTTGGAAAATAAATGCAATAATGGGGTATTACCATCTGAAATGTGATTGTCATCAAGTCTGACAATGGATCTGCTAGTCACTTAAAGATTTGTGCTGGGAATTGGCAGAATGCTATATAACAATTTACCCAGCCCAGATCTTGCTTGAAGACATTCGTTAAAATAAAATATTTCAAAAGGTGTGAAAAACTAATTTGGCACGGACCTTATACAGTATATGCATCTATTTTTCATGCATGTGGATATATACATTAGGTATACGCAGAAGGCTAACTAATCCTATGGGGTGCAGTGGTTGTGCAGTGGTTAGCGAGTGGTATTAGAACTGGTTCTGCCATACCCCACCTTCAACAACTCACACTGACCAGCGTGGTGTGGTATGGTTTATAAATCCCCATGACCATCTTGGCATGCGAGTTTTCGTCCATTGGTGGATTTAGAATGACTGGAATTGTATCAATGTGTTTATTTAAATCATGTATGGGAACAAGACTGTTTATATAAAGCCTTGACAAATTATTCATGGGCTGAGAGCTTCAGCAATTATCGCCTAAGCTTATACAACTCTGTGACACAATAGTTAGCACCACTTCCCAACAGTCACCAGCTGCTTAAGAAACAGCCAAAGTAAAATATACGCGAGCCCATAATGAGCAATACTTTTTGTAGATAGGTAGTTGTATTGAACTTTTATTACGAATCAATATATAATATAAAATTACATTATTCATTTTGCTAATTGATTAATACAAATACAGTTATACATTTTGTAATGATTGATTCTGAAGTTACAGCATAATAAATATGAGTTTTGTAATTTAAAGTCGGTCAGAAAATACATTATAGAATAAAGCAACACATTTATCCCAAAATGCAGCAATTCAATTGTGCTTACATTTTTCCACGTGGAAACAAAACACTTGCAAAAAGAGTATATCATTTTCAACATCATAATATTTAACCTGAAATCGTTTGTCTCACAAGTCAAATTAAATTAAAGCAGAACTGGGATCACTATAGTGTTAAAGCAAATTACATTAATGGTAAATGGGAAGGGAAAACTCGTGAAAACGACTGGATTATGAGATAAGTAAATATAAGCAGAAGACAGTATAAAGAGAAGGCATCTCCAAAGACTTTGGAGGCCACTACTGGACAGGAGCAACAATTGTCCAGCGATGGGACAACAACAAATAAATGAGTCCCATTAGTAGCAAGCGGCCAGACACCGACACTGCTCTGGTGAGCATTTCATGAGCTCTTGAGAATGCGCGTTGGCCGTAAGCGAGATGGAACATTACAAGATGTTACTTTAGTTTGAACCTCAGTGACTACTGTCCAGTCACATAATGTCAACCCCTTTCAAGGCAATGTCCATCCCAGCGTAAGTCTCAACGCACCCAAATACTGGCAAAATTGTATCATTCTATTATCCACCAACTGGGCTGTGTGCATACACGGCCACAATGTCATCAATTAGTTTCAGCAATTAAAGGGCAACCACTACTACACCGCTGGTGGCCTAGTGATTGTTATTGAATGCTGTGCTGTTAAAAGCAAAGGTTTGACTACAACTTGTCTAGAATTAGACAAGTTGTAGTCTGGCCCTCGCTGATTGTATAATGCCACGCAAAGATGACGCAATCATTGTGCAGGGACGCTGTGGCAAGTGGCAGGGCAGAGTGTTGGGAACACGATCCTCACCTCTCGAGGGTATATCTCCACAATGCGCTTGAGTGGGTCCAGCACCTGCCAGGAGATGAGGATCACCAAGTCGATGAGCAGCATCCCGCCCACAATTCCAAACAGCTTCTGATCCTTGATTATCTGTGTGCAATGGAGTTTAACGCACTATGCTGTAAAGTCAATACTGTAATCGCATCTGTTATAAATGGAGGAGGATAAGAGAAATCTTTCGCAAACATTCTTATAAAAATAATTATTATTATTTCAAATACAAGGAACTTAATTCAGTGGCACAGTGTGGTTGGCATGGGAAATAAATAGTAGCACGCTACCTGGGCCGCTCTGGTTTTTGGCCTTTATTGCAGTTACACTGGCTGCCTACTCAATAACTACAGTTTTCCACTGATTTTCAGTGATTAAAACACAAAATTGGTTGATGGACAGATTGGCCTTTTTTAGTCAAAAATGTATGAGTGGACACTGCCTTTCTGCCAGCTCCTGAATATGAGTAAATATAAATGTTACATTGAACAATTAAAATAAAAAAGTTAATGATTGCAATGTTCATACAATAACATACTTCATAAGTATATACAATTGTGGATACACCAAATATAAACTATTAAATAGGAGATGCCAATAAGAGATATATAAGGCACTCAGTTTCAAAATGGATCCCTGATTAAATTAACATGAAATGTTTATCTTTAAAAATAATATTAAAAGAGGGCTTTAAAGGAGAGGGATGATAATTATAAGGTGGATGTTGGAAATATGTCTCAGGTAAAGTAGAAGGAATGAAGTAGTTAACGCTTCAGCAGGGGTTACTAATATTCTTGAGAATGTCAGGAAGGCGAGAATTAGATATTTTGGGCATGTGTTGAGAAGAGACAAATAAGATGCATCGAGTAGGTATATGGACATGTCACCAGTGCAGGGCAGAATAAGTAGAGGAAGACAAAGGTTGAGATGGAAGGATGGAGTGGAATGTTACGTGAGGGTATTGGATGCGACTAGAGAAAGAAAATGTGTTAATGTGATTCGCTCTCCTCTCATCAACATGTTTAAAACATTAGCATGTTTAGAGCACATTGTTTATGTATATCCATATGTAGTGACGTAAATGGAGTCACTATGGTGGCTAGCGCCAGCTACTGTCACAAGAGTGGAGCTGTACGTCTTGAGCCTCTCTCTGGCACCAGAATGGGTATGGCATGCAAGCGGGCCCTAGGAGTTATAGTTCTGGTGATGGTCTGAGAGAGGGCAAGTGAGGACATGGCAGTCTGGGTGAACACGAGAGGGCACGTGACCGAAGCAGGGTAGCAAGGGGGCCCAAAAGGGGGCTCGAGGGACACGTGATGCTTGGACGAGATCCTTCTGGTAAGATCCAGAAGGGGGCACGGCCGAGGGCGGGGCGAGGCCATGCTCGGGAGCATAAAGGGGAAGTCCCGAGAGCGATTGCGGCTGTTCTCTGGAATCAACCCTCGGTACTACGTCTCTTCGATCTTCAGTCTTCGCTCGGCATCATGTGTCAGTCAGAATGTTACTGACTGACCCGGTTATGTAGTTAACCGTTGTGGTCTAGTTAACCAGTTGTACGTTTATGTAGTTACCCTGTTGGGGTGTGAGAATAAACGTGTTGCCTCCAAATTAAAATGTGTGCCTCCGTAGAACCCACTACACAGCAATAGGCAGAGAGAGAAAAATACTCCACCAATTACTGAGTAGTTGCCCCATGGCAAAAGTGGTTGGCTTTAGATGTATACAAGACATGTGTGACAGATATTTATTACAGGCATGGCCTTATATTTTGATAAGTACGTTTAAAAAAGGATAACTAATCCTAAATACCATAATGCCGTTTTTCAAAACAAGACTGCAATATGTGTCTGTATTACTTCAATACATTTATTGGATTATAAAAAGGGGGGGTTGAGCGATGCTGCGATGGTTGGCACATTGTACTATACATTTAGCGACATGAGTTGGATTCCCAGCCACAGCAAAGCAAATGATATCTGAACCAGTCTTGGACAGCCCCTTCAACCAAACTGCACCGACCTGTGTTGTAACTTGTAAGATATGGTCAAACAAACCTCATGACTAACACATTGTGGGAATGCCTTCATCCATCAGTAGATTTTCAAAGGGATGTAAATGATTTACTCCAATTATAACAATTTAGCATGTAGGTACTACTAACACTTATATTTCAAGTGTAGTCTTCCAGGTTAGCCTAACCTGGTGAGCTTAACCTGCAAGACTGCATGTTATAATGTACCACTTCATAATTCTACATTATTAAAGGATTCATAATGCTACAATCTTTTATATGGTAATATGAAAAAGTTTTAGTGTCTCGTTGTTCACTTTCATGTCACATGCCATTTGTAAGTACTTGTATATTATTCCCCACTTGTGTTAGAATTAAGGAAGTGATATAACTCATAGGACATTTTAATGGGATTAATGGCCTTTTGAGTGACATTTATGGTCAAACGGAGGACATTTGCTGAATTAGGATTAATTAATGAGTGAGTGACCGAAGCGAGTTCTGGCAGATGTGTGCCATCCTGTCACACAGTGAAATAAATACAAAGTGATTTTGCTCTTCACATGCTCGCCACATAATTGGAAAGTAATGTTTATTTAAATAATTAAAACCGAAAACGTCACATGTCAATGCCCATATGTTTAGATAACATATCACAGCCTCTGGTTGATCTAAAATATCTATATATACCGTAATGTCCATGTATTTCTCACCTGGTAAAATAAAACATTTTAGTTTAGTTTTCACGATCTTCGATAAACTGGCTCCTGCCTACCTCTCCCCTCTGGTAAGTGGGGTAGCTGAAGGCGGGGTTGTAGGCAGGGGGCATACACATCAGAGCATAGAAATACTGCACTATAAAGCAATAGATTTTGCTGCACCGCCCTTTGCTAACGACATAGCCCAGCACGGTAGTTGACAGCGCCTGTGTATATGCAAGGTGGCCACTAAACCACCAAGCGCTATCCAATCTGTTTCGTGTATAGCACACTAATGAAGCTAGTGAACAGCTGCAAGTCATTTCAAGCGATGACTCTTTATACATCGCACTTCTAATTGACAAGCATATAAGCAGCTTGGTTCTGTCTATAGTCCAATGTATGCCGGTGGTGCAAAGCTTAGGGATTTCTATGACAATCCCTGCATGCATTTAGTTTGCGAGACAGCACAACGATGAATGAAGAAGCACCACAAGCACTGCCAGTTCTTCTCAATTCCCAACTCATCGCTGCGCTCAGCGACTCAGCTCAATAAGGGCTGTCAGCGACGCCGCTGCAGCACCGGGTACACACGGGATATTGCAGAGCAACCCGATAAAATTACCCAGCTACTGCAAAGCGTCTGACACGCTGGCCTGCCACCACACTGCAGGTCAACACACTTCTTTTCTGTTTATTTATTTGATTCAACTCTGGAATCTCCTTCTATGGTCTCCTTTTTCCCAAGTTCTTAAAATCTTGCTCAATAAAAGTGCAGTTTGTTGCTGGCTGCTTGACACGTTTAGGCCTGTGGGCTTGAGCTCAGCAACTGCGAGTTAATAATAATATACTAATCTGAATGTTGAAAACATATTTGAATATACAAAATAAAAAATAATATATACATAAATTCCTATGTTAACAATTATAATCTATTGTATTTCAAGATACCTATTTACTTTGATATCATTCCAGTTGGACAACATATCAGTAAAGAGAGAAATATTCATAATTCATGTAGGCAATTAATGAAATATTTCCTCATTATGTTCCTCACTTTTGTTTTGATGGGTGCCCTTAGCTGCATGAGACATGGAAACATTGCACTAATACAAAAGATGTTTGATGTTTATGTAGTGCCATAAGAGGGGGAGGGGCTGCTGGGGGCTCTGGGATCCTAGGCAGATAAGCCCTCGGCGCCAGACGCTTGGATCCCAGGCAACCCAGACGCTTAAGCCCCTTGGCGCCACCAACGGGGGGGCTGTGTGTGCTCTGTGGGATATCTGGGGGCGCACACAACCCCACCCCGCGTTGGGGACGAGGCATAAAAGGACAGCTCCCTGGCCGATCGGGGCCAGTCGCAGCTCAAGATCCAAGACCCAAGACCAGCCAGCTTAGGACCCTGGACCCCCTCGTCCCACTTGTCCTTGTAAGGGCCGGGACGCTGTGAGGGCCAGTGGTGGGACTCTGGGACTCCCGGCTCTACGTCCTTGTAAGGGCGAGTTCCGAGGAAGCCAGAGTCCAGACCCGCACCTTGGCTCGGTCGGGTCAATTAGCCTCCCCTAGGGTAATTGTAGCCGGAGGACCCCAGAGCGTAGCCAGAGTTGTGTATCTAGGCTGTGTACCTAGGCTGTGTACCTAGGCTGTAACAGAGTATCAGGACTGTTGGAGTGTTGTATTGTAATAAAGAAGTTACCTCTACAAGTGTCTCCGGAACCCATTACATTTAGACCATATTATTAATTTATTTGGAAGTATGCATGAAGGAAATTTATGCTATATGATAAAATATGATACAAATGATAGCTTGGATACTGAGTTGATATTCAAGAAAATATTAACCACAAATACGCACGTGCAGTTTCCATGATGAACGTAGAAACTGTGAACTACTGTAATCTCCTCTTCACAATCTGTAAGTGATTCAAAACAATCTCCCCTGAAACTTCAACAGGAAATATAAAAAAAAGTATTCACCTTTTTCTTCATCTTGACATTCTTAAAAATGGCATGAACTCTCCAAGTCTTGGCAAACATGGCCCCAAAGGCGGTGGTGTAACCCACGGCGAGCGTCCACGTGCGTAGCTGTAATAAAGAGACACGTCACCCCAACACAAGCATAACTCTACAATCACCACACACTCAGTCCCTCACAACCACCACACTCAGACCCTCACAACCACCGCTCACTCAGACCCTCACAACCACCATGCACTCAGACCCTCACAACCACCACACACTCAGACCCTCTCAACCACCACACACTCAGACCCTCACAACCACCACACACTCAGACCCTCTCAACCACCACACACTCAGACCCTCACAACAACCACACTCGGACCCTCACAACAACCACCACACACTCAGACCCTCACAACCACCACACACTCAGACCCTCACAACCACCACACTGTCAGACCCTCACAACCACCACACACTCAGACCCTCACAACCATCACACTCAGACCCTCACAACAACCACACTCGGACCCTCACAACAACCACCACACACTCAGACCCTCACAACCACCACACACTCAGACCCTCACAACAACCACACACTCAGACCCTCACAACCACCACACACTCAGACCCTCACAACCACCACACACTCAGACCCTCACAACCACCACACACTCAGACCCTCACAACCATCACACACTCAGACCCTCACAACAACCACACTCAGACCCTCATAACAACCACCACACTCAGACCCTCACAACCACCACACACTCAGACCCTCACAACCACCACACACTCAGACCCTCACAACCACCACACACTCAAACCCTCACAACCACCACCACACACTCAGACCCTCACAACAACCACACTCGGACCCTCACAACAACCACCACACACTCAGACCCTCACAACCACCACACACTCAGACCCTCACAACCACCACACTGTCAGACCCTCACAACCACCACACACTCAGACCCTCACAACCATCACACTCAGACCCTCACAACAACCACACTCGGACCCTCACAACAACCACCACACACTCAGACCCTCACAACCACCACACACTCAGACCCTCACAACCACCACACTGTCAGACCCTCACAACCACCACACACTCAGACCCTCACAACCATCACACTCAGACCCTCACAACAACCACACTCGGACTATCACAACAACCACCACACACTCAGACCCTCACAACCACCACACACTCAGACCCTCACAACAACCACACACTCAGACCCTCACAACCACCACACACTCAGACCCTCACAACCACCACACACTCAGACCCTCACAACCACCACACACTCAGACCCTCACAACCATCACACACTCAGACCCTCACAACAACCACACTCAGACCCTCATAACAACCACCACACTCAGACCCTCACAACCACCACACACTCAGACCCTCACAACCACCACACTCAGACCCTCACAACCACCACACACTCAGACCCTCACAACCACCACACACTCAGACCCTCACAACCACCAGACACTCAGACCCTCACAACCACCACACACTCAGACCCTCTCAACCACCACACACTCAGATCCTCACAACCACCACACTCAGACCCTTACAACCATCACACTCAGACCCTCACAACCACCACACTGTCAGACCCTCACAACCACCACACACTCAGACCCTCACAACCACCACACTCAGACCCTCACAACCATCACACTCAGACCCTCACAACCACCACACTCAGACCCTCTCAACCACCACACACTCAGATCCTCACAACAACCACACTCAGACCCTCACAACCATCACACTCAGACCCTCACAACCACCACACTTGTCAGACCCTCACAACCACCACACACTCAGACCCTCACAACCACCACACACTCAGACCCTCACAACCACCACACACTCAGACCCTCACAACCATCACACTCAGACCCTCACAACCACCACACTCAGACCCTCACAACCACCACACACTCAGACCCTCACAACAACCACCACACACTCAGACCCTCACAACAACCACCACACACTCAGACCCTCACAACCACCACACACCCAGACCTTCTCAACCACCACACACTCAGATCCTCACAACCACCACGCACTCAGACCCTCACAACCACCACGCACTCAGACCCTCACAACCACCACACACTCAGACCCTCTCAACAACCACACACTCAGACCCTCTCAACCACCACACACTCAGACCCTCACAATCACCACACTCAGACCCTCATAACCATCACACACTCAGACCCTCACAACCACCACACACTCAGACCCTCACAACCACCACACACTCAGACCCTCACAACAACCACCACACACTCAGACCCTCACAACAACCACCACACACTCAGACCCTCACAACCACCACACACTCAGACCCTCACAACCACCACACACTCAGACCCTCACAACAACCACCACACACTCAGACCCTCACAACTACCACACACTCAGACCCTCACAACCACACCACACTCAGACCCTCACAACCATCACACTCAGACCCTCACAACCACCACACTCAGACCCTCTCAACCACCACACACTCAGATCCTCACAACCACCACGCACTCAGACCCTCACAACCACCACGCACTCAGACCCCCACAACCACCACACACTCAGACCCTCTCAACAACCATCACACTCAGACCCTCTCAACAACCACACACTCAGACCCTCATAACCATCACACACTCAGACCCTCACAACCACCACACACTCAGACCCTCACAACCACCACACACTCAGACCCTCACAACAACCACCACACACTCAGACCCTCACAACAACCACCACACACTCAGACCCTCACAACCACCACACACTCAGACCCTCACAACCACCACACACTCAGACCCTCTCAACAACCACACACTCAGACCCTCTCAACCACCACACACTCAGACCCTCACAATCACCACACTCAGACCCTCATAACCATCACACACTCAGACCCTCACAACCACCACACACTCAGACCCTCACAACCACCACACACTCAGACCCTCACAACAACCACCACACACTCAGACCCTCACAACAACCACCACACACTCAGACCCTCACAACCACCACACACTCAGACCCTCACAACCACCACACACTCAGACCCTCACAACAACCACCACACACTCAGACCCTCACAACTACCACACACTCAGACCCTCACAACCACCACACACTCAGACCCTCACAACCACCACACTTGTCAGACCCTCACAACCACCACACACTCAGACCCTCACAACCACCACACACTCAGACCCTCACAACCACCACACACTCAGACCCTCACAACCATCACACTCAGACCCTCACAACCACCACACTCAGACCCTCACAACCACCACACACTCAGACCCTCACAACAACCACCACACACTCAGACCCTCACAACAACCACCACACACTCAGACCCTCACAACCACCACACACCCAGACCTTCTCAACCACCACACACTCAGATCCTCACAACCACCACGCACTCAGACCCTCACAACCACCACGCACTCAGACCCTCACAACCACCACACACTCAGACCCTCTCAACAACCACACACTCAGACCCTCTCAACCACCACACACTCAGACCCTCACAATCACCACACTCAGACCCTCATAACCATCACACACTCAGACCCTCACAACCACCACACACTCAGACCCTCACAACCACCACACACTCAGACCCTCACAACAACCACCACACACTCAGACCCTCACAACAACCACCACACACTCAGACCCTCACAACCACCACACACTCAGACCCTCACAACCACCACACACTCAGACCCTCACAACAACCACCACACACTCAGACCCTCACAACTACCACACACTCAGACCCTCACAACCACACCACACTCAGACCCTCACAACCATCACACTCAGACCCTCACAACCACCACACTCAGACCCTCTCAACCACCACACACTCAGATCCTCACAACCACCACGCACTCAGACCCTCACAACCACCACGCACTCAGACCCTCACAACCACCACACACTCAGACCCTCTCAACAACCACACACTCAGACCCTCTCAACAACCACACACTCAGACCCTCATAACCATCACACACTCAGACCCTCACAACCACCACACACTCAGACCCTCACAACCACCACACACTCAGACCCTCACAACAACCACCACACACTCAGACCCTCACAACAACCACCACACACTCAGACCCTCACAACCACCACACACTCAGACCCTCACAACCACCACACACTCAGACCCTCTCAACAACCACACACTCAGACCCTCTCAACCACCACACACTCAGACCCTCACAATCACCACACTCAGACCCTCATAACCATCACACACTCAGACCCTCACAACCACCACACACTCAGACCCTCACAACCACC
Organism: Lampetra fluviatilis; assembly: GCF_964198595.1. NCBI lineage: Eukaryota > Metazoa > Chordata > Hyperoartia > Petromyzontiformes > Petromyzontidae > Lampetra > Lampetra fluviatilis. The sequence goes on from NC_136275.1 coordinate 16,465,837, forward strand.
ACACACTCAGACCCTCACAACAACCACCACACACTCAGACCCTCACAACAACCACCACACACTCAGACCCTCACAACCACCACACACTCAGACCCTCACAACCACCACACACTCAGACCCTCACAACAACCACCACACACTCAGACCCTCACAACTACCACACACTCAGACCCTCACAACCACACCACACTCAGACCCTCACAACCATCACACTCAGACCCTCACAACCACCACACTCAGACCCTCTCAACCACCACACACTCATATCCTCACAACCACCACGCACTCAGACCCTCACAACCACCACGCACTCAGACCCTCACAACCACCACACACTCAGACCCTCTCAACAACCACACACTCAGACCCTCTCAACAACCACACACTCAGACCCTCATAACCATCACACACTCAGACCCTCACAACCACCACACACTCAGATCCTCACAACCACCACACACTCAGACCCTCACAACAACCACCACACACTCAGACCCTCACAACAACCACCACACACTCAGACCCTCACAACCACCACACACTCAGACCCTCACAACCACCACACACTCAGACCCTCACAACAACCACCACACACTCAGACCCTCACAACTACCACACACTCAGACCCTCACAACCACACCACACTCAGACCCTCACAACCATCACACTCAGACCCTCACAACCACCACACTCAGACCCTCTCAACCACCACACACTCAGATCCTCACAACCACCACGCACTCAGACCCTCACAACCACCACGCACTCAGACCCTCACAACCACCACACACTCAGACCCTCTCAACAACCACACACTCAGACCCTCTCAACCACCACACACTCAGACCCTCACAATCACCACACTCAGACCCTCATAACCATCACACACTCAGACCCTCACAACCACCACACACTCAGACCCTCACAACCACCACACACTCAGACCCTCACAACAACCACCACACACTCAGACCCTCACAACAACCACCACACACTCAGACCCTCACAACCACCACACACTCAGACCCTCACAACCACCACACACTCAGACCCTCACAACAACCACCACACACTCAGACCCTCACAACTACCACACACTCAGACCCTCACAACCACCACACACTCAGACCCTCACAACCACCACACAATCAGACCCTCTCAACCACCACGCACTCAGACCCTCACAACCACCACACACTCAGACCCTCACAACAACCACCACACACTCAGACCCTCACAACCACCACACAATCATAACTCTTCAACCACCACACACCCAGGCCACCCACAACCACCATCACACACTCACCAAGCCCACAACTCCATGATGTGTGTGTGCAGGTGTGGGAAATGGTCGTTTAGTGGTTAGCGCGCTGCCCTACGAACCCGGTGACCTGATTTTGATTCCCGCTCACGGCCACCAACACCAGTGACGATTATCTGAACCGGTCCTGGGCCTCCCTTAGGTCGACTCAGCTTCAAATTAGTACCTGATGCAGCGTATAAACATCGCCACGAGGGAGACAAAGGTGGCTGGCCATGGTGCTGGCCACCCACCCCTTCGTGTGCCGTGCCAGCCTTCATATGTGCTCGCTAACAGCACTTCCCCCAACAGTATTTTCAGGCTATACAGTAGATCTTCATCTTTATAGGTCAGTGAGTGCTATTTCTACCTTAATAGGTGCTCGCTGATAATACTTGTTCCAAAATTCTAAAGGTATACGTGTCATCTTTGTCTTTGTGCGTGTATGCAGAGACGTTATTTAGTAATTAGGAACAATTTGTGATTTCTGCACAAACGACAGTTTGTACTGGCTTCGTTATTATCTTTTTAAATTGGAATTTTACAATTTCATTTCGAGCAGCACTTTCACAATACCAAGTGAGCATTTACTGTCATTATTTTCTGTGATAATGTTTTCCTCTATTGTATATGCAAACTGTTTGCTGAATTATAAATTGCAAGAGGTAAATTGAAAATGAATTAACATTAAAAAAATAACACACACAAAAAATCCCTGCATCATTAAAACTGCCAGTGGGTTCACATTTCAAGCAATAACTTTTCTTTTAAAGACTGTTTCGGTCTTTTGTTCCTAATTTATCCCAATTGTCCTTTTGACAAAGAGTGCATTCAGAAATGTAATGAACAGTGCAGCCCATATGGCTAACACCATAAACTCAATAAATTAATCGAAGATTTTAAAAAAGCCTTATTCAGCAAAAGGTTGACAAGGAAGCGTGGTTGCCACGGATAAATTTTAAACTAAATGAAACTAAAATAGAAGAAAACATTTACCTTTTAGTCTGATCTCAAAAGGCACCCATTGTCACAGCTGAGCAGACTTCAGTGGACAGACTGTTTCAGACCACTGGTGCTGCTGCTGATGAAAAACTCAATTTTGCTTTCCTAAGCCGAGTGGAATTTACATGGCAGCAGCTCCATACCATATGAGCTTTGGTAAGCTTGCTCCACCTAAGAATCTGGTTTAATCATAGATGGGTTCATTGATTCGAACCCAGGATCTCAATGTGCAGGCTCATTGCTCTGAACTCTGAGCCCCCCAGAATGACCACGCATGGGGGACTTACAGCGCAGATGTTCTCAAACGTTGCTGAGGACACCAAAGCCCCATCCAAGCCGAAGAGGAAGATGGTCATGTAGGAGAGCATTCCACCCAGGATGATGAGGTTGTTCATGTAGGGACTTGACATCTTTATCAGCCTGTTGACATAATGACAAACATGTTAGTTAGGTCCTAAGGACTCCCAGATTAATTTTTGCTTTTGCCTTGGCAGACACTTTTTCCTCTCTGCGTGATCTGCACCCGAGCAAATAGGTAAACAAAACCAACCACAGTAATCTAACTAAGAAAATTCAATCAATTGTGTGAGTTGATCCACTTCAAGTTTCAATGTACACTAGAAAACATACATTATATCCTTTGCAATGAGCTACAAGTATTGTCCTTATTATATGATCGATATCAGTGAGTGAAGGTAAAAAAATGAAGCATTGAAGCAGAGACAATTACCTGCAACAAAATCATGAACATATCTGAAAATATATTTCACATAATGGCAACATTATGCATTTTTTTACACTGAATTATTTCCAACAAATTATAAATTAGATACAATTTTAATTGTATTCATAACTGCTCAGATGTTTATTTGCAGCATGCTCATAGCTGCTCCTTGAAAGTGATGGATGACTCCAATATCAACTCAATGAGGCACCAACAGCTATTGAAATGCATGTCATTTGAATGCCATTCATTACTCAACAGTTTTGACGGTTAATTCAATCCATTTAAATGCGTACAGAATTATTTCACAAAATCCCCGCTATTTTTACTTTCAAGGTAATACATACCTCTGCGTAGGTGATCGCAATTGTTTTGTATAGCTCTCTGATGGGCTGTAGTGCGTGCTGTTCGGCACGATGTTCGACGTTTTGCTAACACGTCGAACATCATGCCAAGCAACACACAATACATCCAAAAACACATCAATGAGCTAAAGGCGCACATATGTAAAAAACATTTACATGCCGCAAGTGGATTGCGCGCAAAGATTCTGCAATGGAGTAGGGGTGTAAATTAGCGGTACTAACTTTTGGTTGCGGTTCTTGATGTTAAAGAAGAGGAAGGCAGAGGCCATGAACATGCCTAAGCAAGTGAGTACAGACAAGATGCTGTAGAGGGGTAGATACACCTCTCGCAGCTTTGACTGAACGATGGTCCTGTCCCACGGTGGGTCTGGACCTGACCACACAGCAATCAAACAAACATGATTAAAGATCCCCAGTCTTGCTGATATAGGCACTTTAGAACTCGTGTTCTAAAGTGTACGCAAAAATAGACAAATGTGCCTATGTGCAGTTAATAAAATTAGTTGTTTTGCTTTGATTCCTAAAAATGGTTTATCCTAAAAGTGGTTTAATATACTCTACATTGTCAGGAAATATAAATTACCAACGCAGCGGTTGGTGCTTTGCAGTCTGAACTCAGACTCCAGAGTCAAATCCCTGTTTTCTCTGACATCAGTGGTGAGTTCTAATCCGGAGCTGTACACCCCATCCCCCCCCCATCCACCCCCTTCACCGACAGAGCTGCACTAACCAGCATGGTGAGGTTTGATCAAACACCCCTCATTGTTGGTGCTGTGTAGGGGAGGCCTTCACCCAGCCTTCCAGCAGTGGATTGGCAAGTGACGCAGTGCTATAAATACATCTTAATAGACCTGAGACCAAGTAAGTAGCCAGCCAAGATGGAGTAGGTAGGCACAGGGAGTAACAAGCAGAGGGCGAGGGGGCGAAAGAGATGGGATCTGGTGCAGTGCAAGGCACGAGATACTGCTTCATAGTGGGGTGGGGGGGGGGGGCAACCCACCGGTGGCTATGGTCCTGGCAGTGACTGCATGTGGTCAAGAGGTTTCACTATTGGTGGCCCATACCTTGGAAACGCATGGTGCTGTTGATGAGCTCCAGAGTGTCGGGAACTGCATTGTACTCACCGACCTTTACTCTCTTAGTATCTGTGGGAGTCGCACACCACAAACCACATACCACACCACATGCACAAGTCATCATTCCTGTTAGTCTGTGGATTCTATTTACATAATTTACATGGTTATAATTGCTTATATTGTGTATAATGTATACATACGCTTGTTTCTTACATCCCGAATTGCAATTATTTCAATGCTTTGTGGTGTATGTATGCGATATAGATTTAATATTTTTTTATAAGCTTTATTTATGTGTCGTTTTTAATAAACATATCCAATTAACATATGCTAACTACAGTATGAAAAAAGCGCCTCCCAAGTGTTTAAACTGAAATAAAAATGGGTTAACTATGCCACAGCCCTTATTGGCATTCTGGGTGAAAAACTATCTACAGAGCCATCATCCATGTTAATTAGAGAAAGCCACATCATTTAAGTCACTGCACAACTGTTAATTGTTTTAGCGTCATAAAAATGGCAAAACAATAAATATATAAGTCATCAAACACATATATTTGGTACTTCGTAAAAAAAAACTTCCTTCTGGACTGACTTGTTTTGAAGTCATTTTCAACAGATATGATATCTAGCACCAAAATGTACGCTTCATCTGAAGTTGTTTTCCGTGATATGAAAAGTGCTTACTTTGAAACTGCATGAATTCTATAGTTCCTAAACGCTCTCCATTTCTGAACAGGACTTGACCCTACAAGAGATTTAACACAAAAGATACACAACATCATGTTAAACGAAGCTTTCATTGCAGTAGACGTTTGCTACAAGGTAATATTACGTCATACAAGCCAAACACTCAGAGGCTAGTAATAAAATAAAAACATAAAATTAAATCGCACAAAAAACCCCACAGCTAAAAAAAGTATGTCGAAGTGAAAAAGGCCTTTAAGAACAGATGCGCAGGATATGATTGAGCTGAGACACTTGGCAGACACCGACGTGAACATGTGGGGGGAATGTGCTCAGTAACAGGTGTATACATACGGGTGAGAACTCAAATTGCTTACATATGGGTGAAAACTCGATTTCCGCACGTGCTAAAGCCAATTTAACAGATTGCCAGGAAAAAAAAATGCACTGGAGAAGTCGATGCGAGAGAAAATCAAGGCGTGGTGGACTAGCTTCTCACCATCCAACAGAGAGAGAATGGGGCACAACCCGGCTATATTTCTGAGATGAAAAAGGCAGCTTTCGTTGACCTTGTTCATGTGTACTTCAAAGATGAGCGAAGGATCAAGAACAACACATGGCACTGCCTTCTGTTTCTATAATATAAGCTACGTTGCACAGCATTTGACAATATTCACTTGGCTGCACGAACATAAAACCAATCTTATGACAGGACTGATACCATGAAGATGTCATCTTAACAATATTCAGCCCGGACAAGTAGAGACACTCCAGTAACAAGGCTGGATAGTAAAATCACGAAAATGAGTATCTTACTGGCATTAACACAAGCAAGAACATCATTTTTCGATCGCCTTAGCAGTGCAATTCATTGTGTTATAAAGTAATATACTTTTTGCATATATGCGTCCACGTGTTCGAATTGTATTTGCCTTTAACGTACAAATTTTAAAACACTTTCCTTGAGCAATTACATCAATAGTAGAGCTTGTATTTATCCCAATGTTGGGATTTTAATAACAGAATAACATTTTAAAATACATTGATGTACATCACTTACAGATTTTGTGAGACAGGGGTAAAGAAATTTACAAGTTAAAATACCTAGAATTCAAATAGTATTTAACAGTTCATTTAAGTAGTTAAGTGATGCCCTAAATCATTACTGTAAGAGGAATGTGTGTGTGTATATGCATCACCCTTGTGCAATGTCTACACTGAAAACTGGATGCTCAATTTTTTTAAAAACAGTTCATGCATCGGCATTGTACGAGTCATCACGATAACATTCACCACACCGATATTATTATTTTTTATATCCTCATAAAAAAATTCAGAGACATTAATTCTATAATTAACAAGTCTATTTGTATTTTACACAATTATGACAATACATAATAACAATAAACTATTACTGTGTCACATTAATTTTAAAATCACGGTAAACAATAAAACCCAAGTGTAATCAAAAGAAAAAGTGCGGCTCATATATACAATTTTATAAGAAAAAATATCTAATTATCAGTGCCAAATCAGGAAAAAGAAACAAACGTTTATAACCTGTCGTGAACCAGGAATACAAAAAGCAACTATAAATAGGATTGGGCAGGACACCCCACAGGAAGGAATGATGGAGAATGGTCAAGAAAAATAATGGAGAGATGGCCAATGAATGGACAGCTTCTGAGAAGAGGGCATCCACTGAGTAGGGTGGAGTCATAAAATCAGTTCGTGCTCAGGTGCCAAGTGGATTATGATGTCGCGGCACCACGAGAACTAGCAATGGCTTGGGGAGGCCTTCATGCAGCAGTGGATTGAGCGTGGCTGATGATGATGACGATATACCAGATTTATTAAAACATCAATAAACACATTTTAATAACACTGTGGCCTTAAAATAAAAAATATAGATTAAGCGATGTTTGTGGCATTGACCGTTCTTTATAGGACATACTTTATGCGCTATGAAGGATGTTCCTTGTGCTTATGCACAACTACCATAGTAGTATCAAATAATTTGATTCATTTTATTAAGAATATATTTAAAAATGCATTGCATCACATATGCACATCAGCATAGCCGCATCATTAATGCCTTTTTTTCACCAACGCATTCACTCACGGCATCTGTCATGAGCTTTCAAAGTTAATTACTGCTTTCAGACAATTACGCTATGCGGGCAAATTATATTATTTATGCAATAATTATTGAGCAATAAATAACACAAATACAAACTATATGAAATGTAGTAAAAATATTGACCGTATGTTGTTATTTAGCTCTATTTGCTGTGTTACTATTTTCTGGTTTCCATAAATCCATTTCCACGTAACATCGAGGATTTCATAGGGACTGAATTATCAATGACCAATAATGAAAAGGAGATGTTTACAATAGGGGTGTATTTTTTGTCATGCAGCAGTGGATGGAAAATGACTGGACATAAGATCAATGTTGTATTCCACAATTCAAGGTTCTCGATTCAAAATCTTGTTCATCTATGCCACATTCCGTCCAGAATAGTAGAGGCTTGGGTGTCCAATGTGTGCAGCCGTTATGACTGTTGTGAAACAATACAGTAGGTTATTTATGTGTTATGGTTACCATTCAGAGCACAGCTTATGCTCCAATTTAAACACGCGGCTAGTTGATCTCAGCCATGAGCATATGCAGTCGTGTATTCATCAGAATACTACTGTACAATATTTATGATCCCTTCTTTTGGACATTTGAAAGACAATTATTGAGCCTGTTCTAAGTGCATCACAATTTGAACTAAGAAACGAATTTATGGTTCAGTATTTCCGTGAGTTTATTAATGACAGGAACAGAATCAAGTGGCAAAGGCATAGACATCCTTATTACTGTATTACCATATTCCACCCTCCTCTCATGTATTTTAAAGTACATGTTTTTGGGGGTGCATGTCCGATTCGGGAGGTGTTTGGGTGTGACATAATTTTCGAACTTGACAAAGAGGGCAAATTTGGGTTTCTTACTTTCTGGAGCATCTTAGAATCCAGAGAATATGATAGCTGTGAATGGTTTGACCAAATGAAGACATATGTTTCCCGTGTTCAAGGCTGCAACTACCCAATGGGGCCACTTTGCATACATTACCCTTTGTCCCATACCCTTGAAGGTATATTTATGATTCATCTGGCAGTCAAGTTTCATCCTGCTTGGTTTGTACGCATTCCCAAATTCCAATGTACTAGATGAAAACACACCCAAGAACGTTCAAATACACTGCTTCTATAAAATGTGGTATTAAAATGCCTTGAAATTTAATTAACATTGAATATCACCAACAAGTATGTAGGTTGGATTGAATAGACATAGACATTTTTTAAAATGAAATATAAGTACCAGTAGGAAATTACTAATTTCATTCATGATACTACAACAAGAATCGTTTTAAAACAATCCACTTATCATTGGTAAATTCGCATAAAATAGTTGTAAATAATGGCAGGTGTTATTTCTGTATCTGTGAATTCGTACAAGAAACGCCACAACATTTAATATTGAATTATTCATATGAACGATTTGCCAGTATGTGTTATTATCAAATAAGACTGCACACTCTTTAATTTGACATTGTATTCCTTTTAATTACAGTATATGTGTGTGAAAGTAGCTGTTGTTTTACTGCTTTACTGTGGTCTGTTTAATGATGCAGTTATTGTGCCATTATCTCGCTCTGTGTGTAAAGTATATATATTCTTGAATATATTCTGACTGCTAAAATAACAACACAGCACTGGAAATTGTAATTGGGTTTTGTCAGATTCATGCAATTATACCTCCAAATGAATGCCATAAAACAATTAAAGCACTGTCTCAATGATATATATGTGAGTATATGCCACGATTGCTCGATGATTCTAGCCTGCAGTATTCTATATATGTGTAGTGTAATAGCGCCGGCTAGTGGGCAGCAGCGGCAACTGTGGTGGACAAACAATACACAAGCCAGTAAGGGTGTGCACGGGTGTGTTGGCAGGGCAGAGGAACTAGCGCAAGGGTCACGGAGGAAGCCGTCTGGAGCAATGGCGGAGCCAGGATTTTCAGGTAGGGGGGGGCAACCCCTCCAGCAATGAAAAATGATAGGAGTTGTTAGTAAGTAAGGACTTGTCCCTTGCTTTTTATTCGACGCGTGTGTGGCGATGGCACAGCCATCGATCGAGGGTCGAATTCGAACCATGTGTGATCGGCATCGTGCTCGCTGAAGGTATGCCTTCAGGGAAGTTGTGTACTGTATACGCAACTGCGCACAAGCCAGGCCACGCTGGCAGAATAAAAGGAGCTGAGAGCGGTAGCTCGAGGCTGCCGGTTCTCGGATTAGATTCGTCTCGTCGTCACTGTCATCGCGTCGCCATCATCGCTGCCATCTTTGCTCGATACTGCGCTGCCAGATAGTTTTTGGCTGTCGCAGTCAGCGCCGTTAGTGTTAGACGGCTAGTTTTGTGTATAGGCTAGGCTAAGCGACTGTAGAGAGTGTGCAGGCGAGACCATGAATGTTACTAAATAAAGAAGGTGCCTCCTACAAACCTCGTCTCCGAATCACTGATACTACATACATTAGGGACACCCCATTGAATATTAAATTACTAACCTGCATATAATGTCAAAACGAGTTGTTCTGAAGCAGTAATTATACACTATGTAACATAATTTTTGTTCCTGGGTACTAAGTGTACATTTTTTTTATTGGTTATGCTTAAAAAGTATACAAAATGGCTATTATTCCCCACAAACTTTGCTTTTGTGACAAGGAAATTATGTGAACGAAAGACACAAATGCACATGGTTTCTCACTAACATAGCCACCATTGCTCGTTTTCCTCGATGTGGCGGTGGCTCTACGATCTTACATTGACATGCTTAGCTCTCACAATACAATGGCCACCTTCGCAGCTTCGTCGTCGTGGAGTTAGCTCTCCGATTTACCCGGTATTACATTTACATGCAAATCTCATCACTAGCCCCGCCCACTTCGCTTATGACCCTTGGGCTACACCCATCTCAAACCTTTATAACATCCTGCCTCAGCAGTGCTCCCGATATTTTTTCACCTGATGATGATTGCTTGTGTCGTGATCGAAACGTCGTGATATTTTTTTTATATTAACACATATTGTGCATTCCTACTTAAATATTACTATATTTATAATCAAGAATAAATAAGATACCAAATAACGGCTGTGCTCTATCAGAAAAAAAGTATTTGTTTGAGGACAAGTTTACAACCTACCTTTATCTAAAAACATTGAACTGCAAACACATTAACGTATTATTTTTAAAAGGTTATATTGTACGTTCATAGCATACACAGAAATGTGACAAAAACAAGCACTTTGGATGAAGTACTGACGTTACAGAAAGACTAAGCCATTCACGTTTTTTTCTTGATTATAACATTTTCATAAAAAAGTGAAGAGTTCTGCATTCGCGGAATGTCCTAGTACCGCACAGATATCCAAAGCTGTGCTTATGTCAAGAAAGTCAATCGTTAAGAAAGACATGCTTGACCTCATCCGTGACATACATGAGCTAAGCAACTTAATTTTCCTCTTATTCTTACTTTGAGCAAAGCAAAAAACACCCCATAAGTCAAACATTGCACAAAGCATCAATTCATAATGCTTTCTATTTTCAATTAACAATTTTCCAGCCACCCTGCTAAGGTTATGTTTCAATAATTATTAATCATGCTACACACAGCAAGATTGCCGATGCTGAACTGATCTCAGAATCATTATTAGTTGAAAATGGACTTGGTGTAAATTAATCCAAAGAAAAAAATACCTTCAACCCTGCAAACAAAATAAATATTTAGTGTGTGTGTGTGTTTTACAATCAGTACCCAGTGCCGGATTATCCTAGTAGCAAAAGTAGCATATGCTACGGGCCCCGCACTTTCACGGGCCCCAAGCTAAATGCTTTAAAGCTATCAATTCCGGTTCAGTGATTCTGAACTTGCTCTATTACTATAGTACTATACTGCCTTCAACTTTTATCAACGACTGGGTCTTTAAGGTTAGCGATTTGTCGTATTATCTGGCTGTATAGCAAATGAAAAAATACTATTACTTCACTATGCAAGTTAAACATTTGTTTTAATATTTACGTGTTTTTTATTTAGGGCCCCTTTATAACATATGCTACAGGCCCCGTACTAGCTTAATCTGGCACCGTCAGTACCATAATGTTTTTCCCTGCACTTCTATTGACAACTTAAAGATGAAGGTTTCTGATTGGTTCACATTTAATGTGGCATAGAGCAGAGCAATGAACACCCGTAATTGGACTCCACACAACAATTACCGACATAAGCATCCTATTTTTCAGTTAATCTGGACAATGAAATGTCTGTATCCGTAGGTGATATGCACTGTTAATTTTCATTACGAAGGGCTTTTCTTTTATTTTCGCCAATGGTAAATTAATGTAGTCTGCCTCTCATTGCCCAATATCATAATGCAGCAGTTGAAACAAAAAAGAGTGGGACGATGCTGCCTGTATTGCATGACAGCATTTTTAAAAGGCTTGATCGTTCACATTATGCATCCCTTCTATGTGTTGAATTTAATTGAAATGTTGCTATTTCACAGCGACAGCACTGGTATTTGCATACATAAATCCAGCCACCAGAAACTCGTAAACATAAATATGCCGATAAAAATGTGGTAAAGAAAATGCAGTAACTGCTGGAAACCCAGAAATATGTTTGAATATGCAAATAATTCTATTTTTACTGCAAATAAATTCGTCATCTGACAAGATGGCTCATGATTTACACAGAAATAATATTTTGGAATGGCACGCTACAGATGTAAAGTTAGCATAATTACAGTATATGCACATTCAAATATTATAAGACTGTATTGGTAATCATAAAGAATTATACTTTAACACAAAAAAACTATTATATCATTACTTTTTTCAATACTATAGCAGTTCATGAACAGTAAAAATAATTAGCAAGATATATATTTTAATTAAGGTGTGGTAATAATTTTGTTAAATCTAAGATATGGAAATTTGAATCTAATTAGGCAGTTTCATAAATACATGAACAAGTCAAATTGCTGTCGTGTGTGCAGTGTCATATAGTCTCATGATTGGCCTGAGCTTAGCACTCTCATCCTCATAAATTGACTCTACTTGATGAAATTTATGGAATGTAATTTATTCGTATCGTGGTACTTTGCAATGTCTCTGGTTTCTCGATATACATGAGCCATGGATGACGATGCTGAACTGTAAATCAGATGTGGGTTCACGTCTTCTAACTGACTTCAAAAAGCAGCTGTTTATTATTTAAAATACACATGTGCAAGTATATACACAAAGTCTAACGTCCATTGTCTTTTGCTTCAAGATTGAGTGAATGGCCAAATATAGAGAACCCTAAATTAGTATTTTATCCCCTGCTGATATTGTACGTTTGCCCACTGACAAAGAAATGGTAGGTTTATTTGAAGAGTGAGAGACAAAATAACAACAACAAAAATGCAGAAAAACGCATGTCAAAAATTTTATAAATTGATTTGCATTTTAATGAGGGAAATAAATATTTGACCCCTCTGCAAAACATGACTTAGTATTTGGTGGCAAAACCCTTGTTGGCAATCACAGAGGTCAGACGTTTCTTGTAGTTGGCCACCAGGTTTGCACACATCTCAGGAGGGATTTTGTCCCACTCCTCTTTGCAGATCTTCTCCAAGTCATTAAGGTTTCGAGGCTGACGTTTGGCAACTCGAACCTTCAGCTCCTTCCACAGATTTTCTATGGGATTAAGGTCTGGAGACTGGCTAGGCCACTCCAGGACATTAATGTGCTTCTTCTTGAGCCACTCCTTTGTTGCCTTAGCCGTGTGTTTTGGGTCATTGTCATGCTGGAATACCCATCCACGACCCATTTTCAATGCCCTGGCTGAGGGAAGTAGGTTCTCACCCAAGATTTGACGGTACATGGCCCCGTCCATCGTCCCTTTGATGCGGTGAAGTTGTCTTGTCCCCTTAGCAGAAAAACACCCCCAAAGCATAATGTTTCCACCTCCATGTTTAACGGTGGGGATGGTGTTCTTGGAGTCATAGGCAGCATTCCTCCTCCTCCAAACACGGCGAGTTGAGTTAATGCCAAAGAGCTCCATTTTGGTCTCATCTGACCACAACACTTTTACCCATTTGTCTTCTGAATCATTCAGATGTTCATTGGCAAACTTCAGACGGCATGTATATGTGCTTTCTTGAGCAGGGGGACCTTGTGGGCGCTGCAAGATTGCAGTCCTTCACGGCGTAGTGTGTTACCAACTGTTTTCTTGGTGACTATGGTCCCAGCTGTCTTGAGATAATTGACAAAATCCTCCCGTGTAGTTCTGGGCTGATTCCTCACCGTTCTCATGATCATTACAACTCCACGAGGTGAGATCTTGCATGGAGCCCCAGGCCGAGAGAGATTGACAGTTCTTTTGTGTTTCTTCCATTTGCGAATAATCGAACCAACTGTTGTCACCTTCTCACCAAGCTGCCTTGTGTAGGTCTACAATCTTGTCCCTGACATCCTTGGAGAGCTCTTTGGTCTTGGCCATGGTGGAGAGTTTGGATCTGATTGATTGATTGCTTCTGTGAACAGGTGTCTTTTATACAGGTAACAAGCTGAGACTAGGAGCACTCCCTTTAAGAGTGTGCTCCTAATCTCAGCTCGTTACCTGTATAAAAGACACCTGGGAGCCAGAAATCTTTCTGATTGAGAGGGGGTCAAATACTTATTTCCCTCATTAAAATGCAAATCAATTTATTGACATGCGTTTTTCTGGATTTTGTTGTTGTTATTCTGTATCTCACTGTTCAAATACACCTACCATTAAAATTATAGACTGATCATTTCTTTGTCAGTGGGCAAACGTACAAAATCAGCAGGGGATCAAATACTTTTTCCCTCACTGTATATTGTAAATCCACGGGGGTTCTTTCCTTTCTGTATGCTTTGAAAGGTAACCAATGTTTTGAAGTGCTGTGTGAATACATTCCCCTTTGGTTTTATTTTATTGGCGAAATTCAATGTGAGGTTGTACTGGCATCAGTATAACCTCCTATTCATAAATCACGGACTAAGTAGCTAAGAAGCAGCACGATTCCAGAACGATCAGATGCCTCTCGAATTTCAAAATGTATCCATCCCTTAGGGTTGGCACCAGTCCTGGTTTTCCCAAGATTGTCCTCTTTTTGAGATACATCAAAAGTTATGTTTTTTGTCACTTATGTGTACAGTACTTCTTCCCTCTTCTGGTATTGTGAAATATGTGTTCTTCCCATGAAATGTCTTGTTTGTTTTTACCACAGGAGGTGGCAACCTTCGTATTACTTCTCGAATGAAAACGAAGGAGAACACCACAACTAGCAATCCATTTTCGAGTCGAAGAAAAAAAGAAGCAGATGGAGACATAGAATGAGATGGTTTGATGTCTTAAAGAATTACATTGAACAAACGTTTGCAAGTATGACTAAGGCAACACAGCTAGGAAGAAAGAGATAGGATTCATTGGGCCCGGTTGTTGGTTTTGAGCTGACCACAGGGAAAATTAATAAAAATATCACTGGACATCCTTACTTAATGCTCAATGATAAAACAGTTCCACGAGATAATGTAATTATGCTGCAAGTTCCCTTGGAGTGACGTCAATTGAGAACTCTGCTGACACGAGCTGGTGTAAGACGAAATGTGTATGTATTCTTTTGAGGTGTCCAAATCATTAGTGGCCATTTAAATATATCATTCCAATTCTGTTTAGACGTGTAATAAACAGACAATCCACCACTTTGATTTGTAGATTATCGGGAAAAGTTATGATATTAAACACATATTAAGGTCATCACAACACGAGAGTGTGATTTAGCAAACATCACACCTGCCCTCGTTTGTTTAACCAGTGGTGATGTTCACAATATGTACCAGTAGTCAGTTTATCCTAAAATGACAACGGAAAGCCCAAGCGAGGCCCAGACACCAACAGCTACTGGTGATATTTATGGCCACAAAGTCAGGAATGGAGCCCAGATATCTAGGTCCATGGGTGGAGCAGTGTCGTAAGTGATTCGTGCGCTGCGCTATGAACCTGGTCACTCAAGTTCAATTCCTTGCCATGGCTGACATCAGTGGTGAGCGATATCTGAATTGGTCCTGAGCACCCCTTCACCCTCTTTGACAACCTGCATTGAATAGCATGGTGAATATGGTCAACAGATCTCCTATGAATATAGATTTGAAGCTTTCGTGACTGCAGGAATCCATACTCTCTGGTTCTTTCGATAAATTCACGTAGGTATAAAATAAAATATACATAAATCACGACGTTTCGATTGCAACACAAGCAATCATCATCATGTGGGAAAACCACAGCAAGAAAATGTTTTGCTGAAGTGGGAGAGAGATGCCGTGATAAGAGGTTATATAGGTAAGAGAGGGGGGAGGGGCAAGGGAGGGGGGTAGGGATATGGGAGCGTTGCGTGGATGCTAGGCGATGGACGTGAAGCTGGACGGGGGGGAAGTGGGCGGGGCTGGAAGTGGGAGGCTGAGAGAGCTGGGGATGCGCGGGGGGAGGATGCAATCGAAACGTCGTGATTTATCTATATATATAAAATCGCAAATCTGTCTGTCTGTCCGTCTGTCTGTCTGTGTGTGTGTCTGTCTGTCTGTCTGTGTGTGTCTGTTTGTCTGTGTGTCGCCGGACCATACGCAGTTTCATTGGACGGCGGTTGCCCCTGGCAACGGGTAGCGACGCATTCGCTGCGGGGTGGACGCCATTTTTAATTCCCGTTAAAAATATGCGCACGCATTAACACGCGACTCTGAGGTAAATTCATCAAAGTTTCACGTCCTCTTCACTCCTCCCCCACCACAATGTGTGCAATTACTATTATAGGGTCGGTAGATAAAATTATAGCGATTAGACAGTATTATTGTAGCGCGGGGGGGAGGGGGTAACGGCCCCTGTACCCAGCCTCAGCCGGGTGGGCAATTTAGGCGAGGCCGGAGGCTCTGCACGATACTAGGCCTCGACACCCCACCACACTATAGGCCGTACATATTACTGCACAGCGGCCCAGGAGATCGTGGCTGGGGGGGGGGCAGGGGTAGCAGCCCATCTGTGTATATATGTAAGGTTATTAAGAAATATATTTTTCACCCGGGCAACGCCGGGTACTTATGCTAGTTTTTATTTTATACCTACGTGACTTTACCGAAAGAACTAGAGAGATCTCCTATGACTGATATGGCATGGGTAGGCCTCCTTCCTTCAGCAGCAGATTGACGAAGGCTGAACATAAGATAACTGTTGTATTCCACACGTCAAGGTCTTCGATTCACCACCTTCTTCATTTATGCTGTGTTCTTTACAGAAGAGTTGCGGCATGGGTGTGCAGCAATAACACATGCAGCCATGACACTTTATTACCTGAGACCCAAGTAGAGTGTGATAACTCTTACAACTTTCTCCCACTCACAAGTGTACACAAACAACACAACAAAAAGAGCTGCCAATTGCCACTAAGTCACGGTGACATCACCATAGAGCTTGTGCCAGGGTTGGCAAACTTTAAGGCCACATTACACGTGGAAGGCTCGCTGGCAGGTCACGAGGCAGATCCAGATGTTACGGCTTGACTGACTGAGATGTCTGGCAGACATTCACATACACACCAAAGCACTAAAACGTAGCAATAACGACTCACAGTGACTCCCAAAAAGTTGGTCTCGTTCAAGGCGTCAAGTAAAATTTGTCCGATGCGTTGGTTGGTGTAGCTGAATGACTCAATGGAAGCAATGAGGCTCTTGTCCGCCTCCAGCAACTCAATCGTTCGGTTTAAAACTTGCGCAATCACCCAGATGGCATCATAGGCGTAGCCATGAAACTTGCTGTGCGGTGCCACCTCACTCAGACCCAACATATGATTGTACTCCTCCTCATATTGCTGTGGCGTCTGGGGTTTAAAAAAAAAGGAAACGCATTAATGCTTTGTAATGCACAACAACAACGCAACGATAAGGAACCTCCCTCCACAATATGTTGATGCAACGCTGCCCATTGAAAGGACATGAACTCTGTTAAAGTATGTTTTCTTATGCCCGTCCACAAAAACTTTTGACAATAAGATATTCGAGCACAAGAAAATAAGATCATAGGGAAATTCTTTACACAGTATAAGGTGCCTTTCATAAATTTCCATGAATCTATTTCGGCATATATGGCTTCATTTCTACCTTAAATTATCTGATTATTCGTCTTATTTGTTGTGCTTCCCATGCAAAAAAAGAGATCTTTGGAAATTTAACCTCAACACAACAGGACCCAATAAAATGTGCAGCCCACAGGCACGATGTGCTTTGGTACTCAATATCAGCCCTTACAAAGTCCACAAAATGCTTTTTTCATTTTCCCTCATGTACATAAAAGTACACGCTGTAATTTTAAACTTCATATGAATAACTTTTTTCTGACAGTTGTTCATTGGTGCATGGTAGATTACATTATAAAGCATGACATTTTATTTTTTGTTTTTGAGCACTTCAACATCACTTCCATTCAAAGCTAACTGCATTTGTACAGATTTGTGCCCGACGTCATTTCGTATTATACTGCACATGCCATGCCACGAGCAAGGCTCACCAGCCCAGAGATGGTGCGAACGGGCCGAGTGCTGAGCGGCATGAAGTCCACATAGATGCAGTTCTCCATGGCAATGAGGAGGTTCTTCTGAGGGCACTGCTGCTGCGTATGCTCCCACCAGCGGCTGCCGTACCAGCCCGGGATCACCCACTGGTACTTACTCCCATACATGCCTTCGTCATAGGCCTGGTGTCAGGGACAGGAGCAGGTTTGAAATTATTATACAGAGCAGATTCCATATTAAAAACCAAATCATTTTGTGGATGAGAAAACTGGAGTCGACTTTGTAGAAAAATCACATCAGGTGGCACAACATGCATTATTCAAGAACAGCAATTTGAGCTTTACTGAACTCCTATACACTCTAAGCTACAGCCCAAAGATAGCCGCAACGTCTGTATTGCCTTGCACTGCTTTAAAAATGGAAGCTTTGGGACATGAACGATTTCATGTTCAATGAATGAAATCTTTAGCAGATGTGCCCTATATGTGAAATTGTGTAACTACAAGCTGTGAAAAAGTGTGATAACCGACATATGAACGTGCTGTGAAAGACGATGTTTGTTGTCTACGTGCTCTTAGTACTCACGCAGCAAAAGACTTTTGCTGCCATTTCTTCGTCAAATTGGCCCAGTATAATCCTGACATCCGAAGTCTGGAATAACATCGTTACACTTATGAGCAATGGTGTCAAAATGAATGAAGACATATCAAAAGAGCACACTGCTGTTTGTATAAAATATTTACATCATCAACATGCATTCTTTAATTTATATATGTTCATACTCTTTGGGTCTTTCGGTAAAGTCACGTAGATAGAAAAGTAATTTTAAAAATCTTGACGTTTCGATCGCAACGCAAGCAATCGTCTTCAGGTGAACAAATACAGCAGGCGAACTGCTGAGACAGGAAAAATATAGCAGGAGAGCTGCTGCAACAAGAGGTTATATAGGCTTGAGATGGGTGCAACCCAAGGGTAAGTGGGCGGAGCTAGAGATGGAATTTGCATGTAAATGTAAGATCGGAGAGCCTGATATACTCCACGACTACAGTGCTGAAGAGGTGGCCATTGTATTGCTAGAGATTAGCATGTCAATGTGAGATGGCTCCCGCAGCAGCGGCTGTGTTAATGAGAAGATTGGCATGTCAGTGACAGAGAACCGGGCACAACGCCACCTCGTGGGCAACAAAAGCTGCGGCGTTGGCCACTGCACTATGAGAGACGAGCATGTTAATGCAAGAAAACCACCTGAACAGTGGCCGTGCCAGTGAGACATTCAACCTATTAAACAACGAGAGCCACCGCCACATCGCGGAAAAGGGAGCAGTAGCTATTTTAGTGAGACATTTAACCTGTTAATGTAAAGACATTTAACAAGGTAATGTAACTCAGAGAATCGGAAATAACTACTAACATTGGCAGGTAGGCTGGAAGCATCACAGCCAGTTATGACTTTACCTGGTTAATAACGTCCTTCCAATGTGTCTCACTAATATAGCCGCTGCTCCCTTTTCCTTGATGTGGCGGTGGCTCTCGTTGTTTAATAAGCGGAATGTCTCACTGGCACGGCCATCGGTGCGGTGGTTCTCTTGCGTTGACATGCTGGTCCCTCACAGTGCAGCTTTTGTTGCCCACGAGATGGCGTTGTGCCCGGTTCTCTGACACTGAAATGCCAATCTTCTCATTCTTTATTTGAAGCTTTCGTGACTGCAGACATCCATAGTCTTTGGTCATTTCGGTAAAGTCATGTAGGTAGAAAAAATAATATGATGCAGGCTGCTTTTAAAGGTTAGAGATGGGCGTAGCCCCAGAGTCATAAACGAAGTGGGGGGGGGGGCTAGTGATGTTAAAGTAAGAAATTTGCATGTAAATGTATTGTGTAAATGTATTGTGTAAATGTGATTAGAACATCAATGTAAGCTTGCAGCGCGCCATCACATCGAGGACTGCATGTAAACGTGAGATCGGCTCACAGCACACCGTCACATCGAGGACTGTATGTAAATGTAGAAATGTGCATGTAAATGTACTGTGTAAATGTGATTAGCATGTCAATGTAAGCTCGCAGCGCGCCGTAACATCGAAGACTGCATGTAAACATAAGATCGGAGAAATGTGCATGTTAATGTACTGTGTAAATGTGATTGGCATGTCATCTTCTCATTAACACAGCCGCTGCTGCGGGAGCCATCTCACATTGACATGCTAATCTCTAATCTCTAGCAATACAATGGCCGCCTCTTCAGCACCGTAGTCATGAGGTATATCAGGCTCTCCGATCTTACATTTACATGCAAATTACAGATTGACATGCTACTCTCTAGCAATACAATGGCCGCCTCTTAGGCACCCGAAGTTGTGAGGTATATCAGGCTCTCTGATCTTACATTTACATGCAAATTCCATCTCTAGCCCCGCCCACTTACACTTGGGTTGCACCCATCTCAAACCTATATAACCTCTTGTTGCAGAAGCTCTCCCGCTATATTTATCCTGCCTCAGCAGTTCGCCTACTGTATTTTTTCACCTGAAGACAATTGCTTGTGTTGCGATCGAAACGTCGTGATTTGTATTAATATTTTTCTATCTACGTGACTTTACCGAAAGACCCAAAGAGTGTGAATCCCTGCAGTCACGAAAGCTTTAAGTCAAGATTTATATACGTTCATTAAATAAATGCAATGATCTATACAGTACACATTGTAATACTTGTATTTGTCCATAAAGTTGTAAAAACTGTCAATTATTTTCATATACTTGGTGTTTAGGATTGAATTCAACAAAAAGATGGATTCGTGAAAATCGCCCTTTCAAATGGGTGCAATCCAGACATACCTTGAGGTTTTGGACATTGACGCATGGATCGTTGGAGAAGCTCTGCGTTTCAGCAATCTGGATTCCCGCTTTATCCAGCTCTTTTGTCAAGTCGTTGTGCACCTGCCAAAAGATAAACGACAGTTGGGGTTCGTTTCATTATTATTATTGTTCACGCATTGACTTAGTTCTTCAGTTATTGTTCAGAAAGAGCTGACCCCCTGCAGTGGAAAATAAAAATAAAATCTTATTAATTTGTTCCCATCAGCCAATCAAAAAGGACAAGTTGATTTGTAATTTATTTTCATCATTAAGCCATTGTAATTTTACTAGTAAACAATGCAACACATGGACAACAATGGAACTGTTGTAACATTTAAGAATAAAGCATTTTCGCTGTTAATTATGGCTTGAGGTGTTTTTTCCACACATTGTATGTGGTTGTGATAATTAAATCATTAAATTTGGAATGCACCCTCACATTGTCCAACTTGAAACTTTGAACATCAAAAACACTAACTCACAAACATCATCCTCTAATTGCTCAATTTAGTTTAAATATGCTGGATCTTTTGGAATAAACATTTTAAATACCTGTGAAACTTGTAACTTTAAGTACATCCCATATTGTTCAACACGTTATCATAACATTTGTATATTCTATCATTACTACTCTTATGCTATCTTTAAAAAAGGTAGTATAGGAAATTGGTTACAATCTATTTTTCAGCCACACATGGTGAAAATGACGTGATAGGATTGATGGAGGTGGCGACAGCTTAAGAAGGCTTCATTCAGCAGTGGATTGACCATGGCTGATGATATGAGGATGAACCTGGGTTCTCAAATGCAGCAGCTCAATGGTTTCAACCTGACCACTGATGACTGCACCAGAAAAGCCCCATCGGATTAAATGTAGTCGTTCACTAAACAGGGCTTATTCCAGTTTGGTTTGTGACACAAACTCTTTTCGGAGCATAAAATAGACACGCCCGTAGTATGTGGCTTGCCATGTTACGGCACTGTAAAGGTTGTCGTGATCATTATTATCATCTTCTTTCATATGACACAGTAATTTTGTAAAGTGAATTTATTATGATTTATTTGAGAAACGTAAAAAAAGTATATAGCATGTTAATTATTACATTTTAATTAATTCAGATGTTTTGCCTATTGCCACTGCATTGGCTTAACGCACATCTGGTGATTGTAGACTAATCATAACACCCCCTCAGCACATCAAAACATGCCTTAAATTTAGTTTTTATTGATGAGGGGGGGGGGTAGATTGAATGCGTCACTACTCTCCAACACTTGTTTCACAGACGTGTAGGATTATGTACACTGCTTGTCACCGTTGGGTGCAAGGTTGACATACCATGCCATTCTCATAAGCACAAAACGAGACCCAAAATTCATCAGACTGAGAATATAAACCGGTGCGCGCTCATCCATTCCCCCACACCGCCGCAACATCTACAGATAAAATTCACTATTTCCGATATTTGTTCTGATAATACTGTTGCTGAGATTTGATTTAAAACTGCAGACAAATGTGTAAATGCTTCAATTGCATAGACAAAAGCTCTGCAGATACGGATGCGATTCCTCTTTGATGTCACTGAACAAGCGCCTTGCATGCTAATTTTACCAGATGACTTTAAAGCTGTTTTAATGGTACTGTAGTCATGAAAGAATGCTCACTTGAGCTTCCACGGTGCTGTTGTATGGCAACAGTGCAATATACTAAAATGAGCGGATAAATATAAGTAAAATATTAACAACGAAATGTTGTATATTGGCCTGTTTCCTAAATTTATATTAAGAATAATTCTGCCAATATTTTTTTAAATAATAAATCGGGGTGTAGCGTGGGGCACAAAAAATATATATAACAAAAACCCTCACCCCTCACCCCGCTGCCTCACAAGTCATACAAGATGGCAGCTGGAGATAAGCCATAAAAATGTAACACCGCTCACAGCAGCGGCCCTCCACAAAGAACCAGGCAAGGAAGTAGCCATAAAAAAACAGTTGCTAAAAGGAGAGAAGGGGGGGATTGCTAATGAAATTCTGGGGAATCTCTACATGACTTCAAAAGATGTACACCCACCGGGAGGGAAGAGGGGGGGGATGCGACCGGACAGGGGGGACCCCTCCCTCCAGAGTGATTATTACAAAATAATAAACACCGAGGGGCAATTTGGGGCATCTGTGTTCCACGGATGAAAAGATGGCTTGAGGAGGGGGACAGAAACCAGGCCAGGGTGAGACTTAACAGATTGCTTTATAAATCAGGACATACACACACACGTACCCCTGATGAACAACTGCCCCCACAGCAAAGAGCGAAATCAAAGGGATTCCGGTGCTTTGTGAGAAGGCGTGACAGAAGTGACAGAATTCTAGATTTGAAGCTTTCGTGACTGCAAGGATTCCTATTCTTAGGTTTTTTCGGTAAAGTCACGTAGGTAAAAAAATTAAAATTAAATTAACAAGAAGTCACAGCTTCTCGAGACGCTGGCCTTCCTCAAGAGATGCCGAGATAACAAGGTAATATATATACGGAGTGGTATCTCTTGTAATCCCTCATTTACTTGATACAGCTGTCGGGCTGTGACGGTTCCACCTGAAGACGGAAGCTTGTGTTGCCTCCGAAACGTCGTGATTTTTATTTTTATTTTATTAATTTAATTTTTTTACCTACGTGACTTTACCGAAAAAACCTAAGAATAAGAAGTGACAGAAGACTACGACAAGCAACAGAGAGTACTGCGATGGGCAGACTCCGGGACATGGCCTCGAGATCAACAATGGGTGGTGTCTCGCAGAGAAGAGGGGCGAGGTGATGCTCGGTGCTGAGTTCGGCATGGACCGACAGAGTATCGCTGAAAGTTTTATTCTACATTTATCCTGAAGTTTTGAGTCACTTGTAAAGTCAAGGATTGCGATAAGTTGTATTGTACTAAGCTTTCACAGTTGTGTAAGAGGTGTGCGAATACAATTTACAAGTTTTGAGAGTGAGTGCCAGCTCCCACGAGCAGCTGCAGCCCGAGAGAAAGAGTGACGAGCGACGAGCAATCAACCGGGAGAAAGGGCGGAAAGCACCAAGCATCGACCAAGCCAGCATTGCAGAGAACCAGCTGCACGCACAACCGGGCATCGCCAGAGAGCACGGAGCTGGAGAGAAAGCG
The DNA here is from genome assembly GCF_964198595.1 of Lampetra fluviatilis. Taxonomy (NCBI): domain Eukaryota; kingdom Metazoa; phylum Chordata; class Hyperoartia; order Petromyzontiformes; family Petromyzontidae; genus Lampetra; species Lampetra fluviatilis. Next base: position 16,489,683 of record NC_136275.1, read on the forward strand.
CAGCAGCGCAATCAGCGCCACCGAGCAAGGGTGTCAGCTGCCATCGGACAAGCGGCAAGCGCTATCGTGTCCCTTCAAAGACAAGCGTCGTGCCGACTCAGCTCATCCAGCAGGGGAAAGAGCCTGACTAGCCGCCCGTGAGGAAGAGAGTGCCGGCGAGAGCGCCGTGGGTTTGACCCACACACACCGACCAGCACCAACTGGGAACCAAGACAAGAGTGAGGAACGGCGACCAGCGGACGAGCTGCAGGCGCTATCTGACGACGGAATCATCACGCACCGCCAACGGCGAGCGTCGTGCCGACTCTCCATCCAGCAGTGGACAAGCAGCTCCAGCTGCTGCCGAGCGAGAGAGAGCGAGGACGCCGTGTGCATGACCCTCCCCCACACTCACCCACCCACAACGCATTACCCGGCATCTGCTTAACGCAACGAATTGATCAAGGAGACAAACCCACCAACACACACATATCGGGACTAATAAGAAGAAGATCAATGATGAGAGTGCGTCAACTATTAGCTGATAATCAAGAACATTGCTGCCCATTGAGTTACGTGGATACGGTCATTAAGAAAGTATTTTAGTCGTTATTTTTGTTAATTGTAACTATACCAATGAATTAATTGACGAAACTAAACGTTTAGAAACCTACGTTACGAACCCACACACTCACAGGGGGACTATTGTGTTGAAATCTTTCTTTTGATCACAGAATCTTGCCTGCGGATTTATTGAAGCCTTAGCCAATTGATAAGCATTTGATGAAGCAGGCACACTGCCGCACACCATTGTTCCAAGACATTTCGTTAATTACATAATCTTACCAATGAATTCATTGAGGTCTACTTTTGCCTTCGGGACATGTTTCTTTATTGCCGTTCGTATGAATATCGTCATATTAATTTTTAAGGACTTTTTCCTATCGCCGAATATGCCCGCGTTACTCTGATTGTTCTGTTACCCAGTTTACCAACGTAATCATTGCGGGTTAAATGTACGGATCAATGAGGGGAACATCTCCAGGAGTACTGTGTTGACAATTCCAAGCATAAGAGTCCGCATATTAGAATGCTATGTTTTTATTAGAGATTATTATATAGATTAAAGTTGCTTAACACAGAAGTGTCTGAGTGGTGCCTTCCTAAGTTCATGCATAATAATCTTAATTATGAGAACTGTATCCTGCAGTGAGATTTGAATTTGGAGACATGACGTAAAAACACTAAGACACAATCAGTAAATGTTAAAGCGAGAATAATTGTATTATCCTGATTGATAATACAACCCTAGACAACGAAGCCAAGCTTAATTTAACATAATTACATCACACTTGTATAACTTCATACAATTCATATTCTTGGTTTTTTCGGTAAAGTCACGTAGAAGGGAAATAATAAAATCATCTATATATATAAAATCGCATATTAATATAAAACAACAAGAACATTTTCTTGCTGTGGATTTCACACCTGATGATGATTGCTTGTGTTGCAGTCGAAACGTCGTGATAATTTTTATTGTTTTATATTTATATTATTTTATTATTTCTCTTCTACGTGACTTTACCGAAAGAACTATGAATATGAATCCCTGCAGTCACGAAAGCTTTTAATCAAAATTCATACAATTCATTGTATTATCCCGATTGATAATACGACCCTAGACCATGAGGCAGAGCTTAATTATCATAACGGCATGCATTAGCATAAGCGCATACATGTGCATAACTTAATACAATTACACCTTCCTTTTGCGCGTAATTACATAAATTATGATAATTTAGGATAATTACACATTTTCCCATTTTCATTTAAATTGTATTATTTTTATTAATTTTTCAAGACTCGACATATACAACAGAAAGCAACAATTGTATAAACAAAAATGTGGTGTGGTTGCATTATTATCTCTACATTTGCAGAATTATATCCTACTTAAACTGTGCAACTTGAACATATATGGTTTAATTTGCATATTTACAAAAAGACAATCTCTGCCAAAAACCCTGTGGCAATGTGATTTAACCTCAAACAATGCTCAGGCCCGCGTCTGTCCTGAATACTCGTTTATGAACGTTCACTTATAAGAAGAGCACACATCACTGAGTGTGTGAGGATAATTTAGCGGCAGGCATGGGGCTTGAGGTCAAATTTCCCACCAAAGGTATATAATTCCATGCCTTCAATCTATTTATAACATCGCTTAATATACTTATGTTTGAGGAAAGTTATCATTACAGCTATATCTTGGCAAACACAAATGGTAGCGCCCCTGGCCTAGACAACCTGCGAGGGCTCATGTCCATGCATGGGCACGGCAACTTGTAATTTACACCATCACATAAAAGCATGTGCAATTTTCAGGAGTAATGTCATGCAAATTAAGCTGCTGCGCTAATACTGTATCGTTACAGGATTGTTCCGAGCTCCTGGCTTAAAGGTCGGCTTTGAGCGTGGACGTGGTTTCCTGTTTATTGCCGCACGACTCCTCAAGGAACCGAACTGTCCGGCAATCTGTGAAAGTGTAATCAATACTGAGAAAAGTAAAAGTGGTGAACGTCGTTAAATATTAACGGTCTTCCTTTTTCAATATAATTGGACCACATCCATCCTGTATTAACCTCAACTTACATATGCATATTCCTTTAAAGCATATTCAGTTTGTTCTCTATGGTGTTGGTATATTACTCTATTCACATAGCTTATAATGGCTAAATATGGCATGCAAAGGTCTCAGTCTGCAGAAGCAGATCCTGTTTTTTAATTATTATTACACGCTTTTATTTAACTCACTCCGTCTGTTGTATCCTCAAAAACAATCTTGTAACTCAATTTTTACCCACTTCCCAATGTGCTATCGACTGCAAACTTGAAATAAAAACCTTTGTCATACTGATGACAAGACTATATTCTATCATAAAAAATCCAAAACATATATTTTTCAACATTTTACACGTTTTTATTTAACCTACTCTGTGTGTTGTCGTATCCTAAAATCTTGTAACTCAATTTCAACCGTCTTCCCAATGTCGTATCGACTGCAAACTTGGTATATGTATGTCATACTGATGACAATACTATATTCTATCATTAAAAATTAAAAATATATTTTTTTAAACAATATTTTTTATGGCTCTAATTGTCCACGCTCAACTCACTCGGGGGGCCACGCCGAGGGGCGGGGGATGTGGAAGGAGGGGAGGGGCGATGGAGGAAGGAGGCAGGGGGAGGGGCTGCTCGGACAGTACATTTCATTAAAGCGTGTATTTTTAAAAGTATTTTTTAAAAATGTTTGTTTGGGCGACTTTCCGCTACGAGGAGTTGGGCGACGCTGTCGTTGGCAGGGCGCATGCCAGCTCACGGGCGCACCTCGGAGAAGCGCTGCACGTCCTGTGCGAGCGTGCCCACGCGCTGCCACTTGTAGTGCTGCAGGAACCTCACGATGGCAGGGTTCACTGCGTTGTCCGACGGCACCGTGCGGAAGAAGTTCGGGTACTTCTTCTTGTCCGAAAGCACGGGTGTTGTGGCCGCAAATGACAGCTGCTCCCAACATTGACGACAGAGCGATAGAGAGAGATTACGGAGGAGGCAGACAACACCGAGCGAGGTGAGAGATCGACGTGCCAGGTGCATATCATTCGCAAATGCACATGCAAAATAAGACAGGCAATATAAGAGGTGGAACATCATTTTTTTCGTCAATTGTTAAAGCAGAAATTCATAACAGGAGCAAGCTCATTGCAGAGAGGCGCCAAGGTGAGAGGGCCATGCAGCCCCCTGGATAAACAAAATGACACCGACATTAACCGTCCATGTACATGCTTAAGGCATACTTATAGCATGCGTACACCACACACATATATTATACAAATTACCGAACAATACTAAACCGTTAAGCTGTCCATTCGATGTGGAGCATACGGATTCCCCCTCCATTACCCCTAATGCGTGCCATGAAGGAGCGTGGGAAAGCTCGTTCCACCCCATGCTACCCCTTTGCTTTAATCGCTGGTTGAAAGTCAGGGCAAGTGCGGCCGTGAGAGTCTGGGGCAGGAGGGAGTGTGCTGCCAGTGTGCTGTCATGCAGCACACATTTATAATTCGCTGCAGGCCCCATCACTCATGCAGGGATCCCTAAGTCTGTATGTTTGGTAGCCATTGGCAGTGTTTTGCACAGTACCAATACAGTATTGTATGTAATAGTTTACTATGATCCGGGGGCAGACAGCCCAGAATGATACAATGTTGAGAAAGCACCTATCTGGGTTGGGCTAGAGTGTAGGCCCATTCACCTCTAAAATACATTATCCCTTGCCACGAAGATGTGTGACAATTAAATATCATATATCTCTGCAATGGCCCTTCTGTGCTTAGAAGAAGGGCCATTGCCCATAATGTCACCTATTATATATTGTTTTCCTTTCAAGGCCACAGTGTTATTGCTGGGTGTGTTGAGTGTGTTTTGTTAATTGTGCGTGTACACCACAGCCGATGCAGCATTGCCTAGATCCCATTCATCACTCATCTCGTCACAACATCTTAACCACAACGGTTCAACCTGCAATCTAATGAATTATTCCGAAAAAATATTAAGTATTCCCTAATCATGAATTTATACATTTAATTATTTATTATAAGATGATCTCTTTATGGCCACTCCGTATACGAAACTGCACGTTCGCACTACTTATGCAGGCAGATGAACGTGTGAGCACGTACCCAGGAGAAGAAAAACATTTGCAGTCAACAGCCACGATCCTCCAAATTCATTACAGCACCCCCGTCTTGACCCTTTCATGCAATAATGATAATCACTTCACGCGAGACTGAAAGCTGCAAGTGTGTACATTGCAGTTTTTCACCCTTAATCCATTATATAAACCAAGCTTTTGTGTAGCATTGATCTGTACCGAGGCTGGCAGTGCCTGACACTTGGTGATTTGTTTCATTAAGCTGATGGATTATTCAAATGATAATCTGTATACTCTTGTACTCTATATTGAAGTAAATCGGTCCACATAGGAACAAGAGCAAATATATTAAGTGCTACAGAAATGCAATAAATCGTAATGTTTCTTGGAATTTTCAAATTACCATCATGTGTTCCCAATCTCGGTGATTGTGATATGTGCTTTTAACAAATATATAGCTTTTTCATCACTCAACAGGAATATACTAAAAGTTAACCATCCACCCGCAGTTCTTGACATACTCACGAAATAATCTATTTCTTGCATGTTTGTTTAAGTTATGACTGTATTTGCAATTATAATGGGGGAAGAAGATGACAACCTGCTCGCGGTCTTTCCTGCTATGTGCGAAAGCACAACGAATGTCATCACATCTAGGGCCGAATGCCCGGCAAAGGTATCCCGGCCTAAAAAACAACAGTACAGCCAGTGAGCTGGAACACGTACACCAAGCTCTCAGGATGAACGGATATTCTGACCGTACAATCTGCAAAAACAATCATCTGAAGATCCAACCAATACCATCACTTTGCCATACATAGCAGGGGTTACCAAAAATATTTCCAAAATCTTAAACAAACACAAGATCCAGGTTCGTTTCAACACAGTACACAAAATCCGTGATTGATCCCATCTGTAAAGGATGTGATTCCTGATATGCAATACCCTGGTGTCTACAAACTGAGTTGTGGCTGCGGCAGCAGTTACATTGGGGAAACGAAACGACATGTCTCGGACCGCGTTCGCGTACACACAAAGCAGATCTGAAACACGGCAGGACGTTTAAACGCAGTGGGCTCACGAAATTGACTTTCCAAGACGAAGCTACTCTGCAAACCCACCGGCAATTATCAGATATTTGTTCATGAAGCCATCCAGATATATAAACACAGACACAACTTCAACCGAGAAGATGGGTACAAACTGAGCAATCATTGGAAGGACGTTATTAACCAGGTAAAGTCTTCACTGACTGTGATGTACCCCTACCTGCCTATGTCAGCTGCTATTTCCGACTCTCTGTGTGTCTCTCTCTCTGTGCATCTCTCTCTGATCTCCACTCCAGTGGCCCGGGTGCTGCCGCGGGGTCCACTTTCTGCCCGGCTTCCTTCTTCCCCCCCCCTCCCCTGCAGCCGATCTCTCCAGTGCTGCCGCGGTGGTCCACTTTACTCCAGTGGCCTGGGTGTTGCTGCGGGGTCCACTTTCTGCCCGCCTCCCCCCCTTCTCTCCCCCCCCCCTACTGCCGAGGCCTATATAACCTTGTGCCACAGCAGATCTCTTGCCTACTTCAGCAGTGTTTTCTTGCTGTGGTTGTCCCACCTGATGATGATTGCTTGTGTTGCGATCGAAAAGTCATGAACTATTATTTTTTTACCTACGTGACTTTACCGAAAGAACCAAAGAGTATAGTATACAGAGCATTTCACAAGGTCTAAGCAATGTGAATGTCGGCCCGTCGATGCAAGTCATGCAGCTTAACATCGAAGGCATCTCCAGTGCGAAATGCAATTACATTGAGAAGATTCTCCAGTTTCAAGATTTTGACGTCCTTGCACTGGAAGAAATGCATCTAGATCGACAGTGCCCTCGATCAAAGATAATCGGATACACTCTCATTGCTGCAAGCCACCATCTGAAACATGGCCTTGCAACATGCATAAAGAACAAACTGAAGGACAAGGTCCAGGTCATGCCACACACCTCGCCACACTATATCGCCATCAAGATCAATGACGTGACAGTGGTCAATGTCTACAAGCCTCCAGGTATGGAATGGCTGTGTCCGGCATTATTGCAGCCAAGCCACCCTATCATCCACATAGATGACTTCAACAGCCACCACACATTGTGGGGCTATAGTGCCAACGATAGAGCAGGTGAACAACTAACATCATGGGCAGCGGCAGAAGACCAGCACTTGCTATATGACACAAAAGACCGCAGTACTTTCAAGTCGGCGAGGTGGAAAAAGTGCTATACGCCCGATTTAGGTTTTGTGTCTCAGGATCAGAACGGAAATCCGATGCTGTTAATGAGAAAAGTCCTAGACAACTTTCCAAATAGTCAAACATAGACCTGTAGTGATCCATATGGGTATTCAGATTCCGCTCTTCCGCTGCACACCAAAACCGCGTTAGAATCTGAGACCAGCTGAATGAGTGAATTTCACTGCGGACTTGGAAGAATCAGTTGGAATGATACCTCCACACACAGTCAACTACCTTCGCTTTGTTGGTTTCATAAAGGCAGTTGCCAAGGCCAACATCGCAAGAGGCTTCAACAAGGTATTTACTCCATGTTGGACTCTAGAAAGCAAACAGCTTTTCTGGAAATGCAATGCTGATTAGAAGCAGGAGTTCATATTCTTAGGTTTTTTCGGTAAAGTCACGTAGGTAAAACATTAAACATGGGCATTTTCGTTCTTTTCTATCATGTGTATCAACAGGTGCTTGTACACACACGTGTCAACGTACACTTGCACCACACTCTCTTTTGGCCACCCCTCCCCCTCTCTGTCCAATGCGTTGGCGTGTGCAGCAGTAGTTGCTTGCGCACAACCACGTCCACGCCGCCGACTTGTACCACGTCGTGCATTCTTTTGGCCCCGCCCCCTCCCGATGCGTTCTACGTGGCACGTCGTGCCGTCTTTGAGCCCCGCCCCCCTCCCTCCCGATACGTTCCATTCATTGGCTACCACATTCTGATGAGCTCCCCCCCCCCTCTCCTCCCCCCTCAACTTGCTTTTAAGGGATTACATCTTGAATCATTGCCTCACTTGATGCAGCAAATCTGGCTGTGACGGTCCCACCTGATGACGGAGACTTGTGTTGCCTCCGAAACGTCGTGATTTTTATTTTATTTTACTTTCATTAATTTTAATGTTTTACCTACGTGACTTTACCGAAAAAACCTAAGAATATGAATCCTTGCAGTCACGAAAGCTTCAAATCTAGAAAGAAGCAGGAGACTGCAAAAGCCGTACTCGAGGTACTGAATTTACAAAGAAGAGAAAGGTGGCGTGAAACAGTTGAGGCACTTGACTTTGCAAAATCTAGCCGTAAAGCCTGGCGCCTCCTGAGGTTGATGGAAGCAGCCGCGATGTCAGCCTATAAACCTCCGCAAGTCAGTCCTGACGAGATTGCTAGGCAACTTATCAACAATTCACGAACTTCCATCGACAAAAACACAAGACGGCAAGTCTACAAATCACTTTATTGCACACTAGATAACTGCAAAGAAAGTTCTGAATTCTCCCGTCTGTTCTCAGTGGAGGAATTGCCCAGTTGATATTCGGGAAAGCCTCAGGTCTTGATGATATGTATGCCGAATTAATCAATAACTTGGGACCAAGAGCGAGAAAATGGCTAGCCACATTCTTCACTGACATCCACTCCACAGGCATCGTTCCGAAGGAGTGCAAAGAGGCAAGGATAATAGCCATTCTGAAACCAGGAAAGGACGCATTGGACGCTCAAAACTACCACCCTATCTCCCTACTCAGCGTCTGCTACAAACTAATGGAGCGGCTTCTGCTCAAAAGGCTGATGCCCACGCTTGAGGAAATAGTTCCCCAGGAACAAGCAGGATTTAGAAATGGTTGAAATTGTTGCGATCAGGTGCTTGCCTTAACAAGTCACATCAAAGCCGGTTTCGAACGCCAGCTCAAAACAGCAACAGCTTTCATCGACCTCTCTTCAGCTTATGATACCGTATTGCAGACGGGACTCCTGCGAAAGCTTGCGAAAGCCGTGCCTTGCTGCCTAACAATTAGACTAATCACCAAAATGCTGAGCAACCGATGGTTCACCGTCCACCTTGGTGAAGCTGCCAGCAGCACACGAAGATTGACCAATGGACTCCCACATGGATCAGTTCTGGCACCAGCGCTGTTCAATCTCTATACTAGCGACATTCCAGCAACATCTTTCCGTAAGTTCACATATGCGGATGATATCGCACTCGCAACTCAAGCACAGAAAATGGAGGACTTGAGGTAGTCCTCGAAAAAGATCTGAAGACTCTTGAGGATTACTTAAAGAATTGGCACCTAAAGCCTAACCCATCGAAGGGTGTTGTCTCCGCCTTCCACCTGAACAACAGACAAGCTTCGAAAACATTGAACATTAACTTCTGCGGGGCGAAGCTAAGGCATGATGAACACCCTATAATATCTAGGAGTTACCTTGGATCGGACGCTTAACTACCATCACCACCTCAAACAAGCTAAAGGTAAGACAAAAGCATGAGTGAATATTATTCAGAAACTTGCAGCAACAACCTGGGGAAGCGATGCCAGCATGTTGAAGATATCAACGCAGGCTCTTGTTTACTCCACTGCGGAGTACTGTGCCCCAGTGTGGGGTTCAAGCCCTCACACGAACCTTGTCGATGCCGAAATTAACAACACGCTTTGTATCACCAGCGGTTCCCTAAAGTCTACTCCACTCCCGTGGCTTCCTGTGCTGGCGAATATCGCTCCTGCCAACATCCGACTCGATGGTGCGATGACACGGGAGTACAACAAAATAATGAAGAACTTCACTCTGCCGCTCCATCAAGATCTAAACGAACTCCTACACCCAAAGCGAAAATCCAGGAAACAGTTCTGGAAATGCACCTCTGCTCTAGCAGCCGAAAATAAAGACACCGCCACTCGGTGGTCTGAATCATGGGCGGCTATGGACGTGGCAAACCAAAACATAATTCATGATCTGACGGTGGCAGTACCAGGATTCTCTCTTCCACGACGACTATGGACCATGCTGAACTGCGCTCGAACACAACACACGGCAAATGCGCATACATTTTATATAAATAGAAGATCAAAGAATCACCCAACTGTGACTGTGGAGAAGTCCAAACCATCAAGCACATCACCGATGAAGGCTCCATCCATGCATATCCTGGCGTTATTGCTGAAATCCACACTGCGTCAACCACATCATTAGACTGGATGAGGAACCTTTGCATTCATTTATGATGATCATTAAGAAAAAAATTGAACTCTTGCTTTTCACAATGCCATACAAAAGAATGGACTAAAAAAACAACCATGATATAATAATGTATACATCTGAACTAAACAAATGATTACCAGCCCTTATGAAGAAGTATATGTGGTGGCGATTAGCTGTGGAACATGTCCATTTTCATAACAATGTTTTCTTTGTAACCTTTTATATTCTCTCCCTCCGCATTTCCTGTAACATTTCAAACGTGCCACACCACTTACTACAATATTTTTTTTTATTTCTGCACAGTTCATAAAGTGGCATTGTGTAAGCGTTATGAATTTCAGAGGTATCACAAAAAGTAACGTGTGATAGGACATGGGTTGGCTTATATATATATCTAAACGAAACTATTATTTTTAATTTTACCAGGTAAGAGCTATATAGCTCTTCTTCTTCTTGGTTTTTTCGGTAAAGTCCCGTAGAAGGGAAGTAATAAAATAATAAAAATAAAACATAATAAAATAATTCTCACGACGTTTCGGCCACAACGCAAGCAGCCGTCCTCAGGTGAAAACCAGGTATGTCGGGGAGACAGCGTCTGAATGAAACAGCACACGAGCTTGGAGCATATATATAAGCTGGGTTGTAAGGGGGGGGGAAGCTCTTTTTCAGAAGCGACCTGGCCACAAATGATAGCTCAACGAAGTGGCTTATCATCGTGTGGACATTTATAGCAGGAGCTAAATACGCTAAACGCATGTTGACTATAAATGTGGAGGGGAAAACCGAAGGACTCGGAGAAGAATCCACGCGACCACGAGAACACGCAAACTCCAAATATACCGTATGTGTCAGTCGGAATCGAACCATATACATATGATTAGATAAAAATACACATGAGCATGATGAGAGTCTGTCATTTTCAACATCCAAGCAGACGCAACACCTCATCTAAAACTTATGCATGACGTGGCCAGGTGGCTCAGGGGTCAGAGCACTGAGCTGTCACCGCTCAGATCCTGGGTTCAAATTCCAGCATCTGCCCGTGATTAGACCAGTTTCTCAAGTGTGGCGAGTCGACGGTCTTAACCCACTCAACAATTACTGGCTGAAACTAAATTGGTAAGTTATTTGAACATATTCTTTATCTCATGACATGCCACCGATAGTAGAAATATAATTAAAAAAAGATCTAAGAATTAAAATAATTATGTAATTTAAAAGGACCCACTCATATTCTTCTCGGTAAAATAAACCGTAGTGAGAAGAAACTGATGAGTGGCTGTTTTGTTTTGGGAATATGCCCATGCCTCAATGTCCAAAAAGAAGCACGTGAAATGTAATTCGTGACGCTCCCGATAATATGCTGAATGTGCCAAGGGGATGACAAACATGTTCGACATACAAACATTGAAGCATTCATGGCATTTTCTGTAGAATTACATCGATAGAAACTGTAGCCAATTAGCTGTATACTTCAAAGAAACAAGTAATTTGTGCATAACCCCATGCCTAACCTAAAACTGCAACCCCTTGAATAAGGGTCGCATAAAGCGTGATGGATACCTCTAATTGAGGTTTAAGAACAAATAGCTTATTCTATTAATACACCATTGGCTATGCATTAAGTCGCGGGAATTCAAACCAACGGTGTTTCTGTATAATGAGAACATAACCAATAACCTATCCGTGCTCAGTCCAGATCCACCTTCTACAACAATGTTTGTGCAACAAACAAAACAAATTAAGTGGGAGCAGTCAATCACGTGCGGTTTAATTTCACAAACCACGCACTGGAGCAGGACCCTAAAAATGTAACCCGTAAATACAAAGTTTTTCACTATAAATCCTTTATATGCATGTTCAATGGGCCACAACCCAGCCCACATTGGTCTTTGAAACGGGCGGCTAGAGTCCTCTCGTCCTCTGGCTTGAGATGGCTGCCACCTATGGGTCAGATGATTGTCTGCCACCATTAAGCAATTGGTAATTAAATATTATTATTTTGTTCTTAAAAGGTGTAAAATTTTGGAAACATTTTTCACGAAAATACATTGTCACGCACAACGAGTCTGTGTTCAAAATGTCAGCTCGATTGGATCACGGGAAGTGGGTTAAAAAACGACCAAAAGATTTGCACGGTCGTAAGCAAGCAAGCAAGTGAACTTAATATATAGGATTTAAAAAGGTGGCTGATGCAAACATGCAAGATGGCTGGATGGCTCGGGGGGTGGAGGCTGCTGTAATATCAGAGCACTGAACCTTTGCTACTCATTTTGTGTGAAATGTGTCCCACTAAAGTTTATGCTAATGTTTTTGCAAAAGTTATTTTAAAACATTCTGTCAAACAGCTTTTTCTCAAAAAAAGATTTTTATGGTTGAATTCCAATGGCTTTTTCACCTGGGGTATGTCGAGGTCAGTATGTTATTTCGACACCCGGCACACCACATGCAGTATACATCTCGCTATGGTTGTGGCTACGAGTCACGTGCCTACTCCACTCTACCGGTTTTCTGCGCTTATATGATATTAATAATCACAGCACTTTGTCAATCTACTGCTGGATGAAGGTCTGTCCACACGTTGTTGGTCAAGGGACTAATTTGACCATACTTCACAATGCTGATCAATAACAGTCGGTGAAGGGGGGTGGGGGTGCCCAGGTCAGATATCACTCACCGCTGATATCAGCAGTGCCCAAGAATCAAACTCGGGTGGCTGAGTTCAAAGCACAGCATGGTAACCGCTGTGTCAGCTCCCCCAATATATAAATGTAACATGCTGTACTTAATCTGTATGCACCCCAGGTCTTCATTGCAAATTTGATGTATGTCTCCATGGGTTCTCACCTGGTTATAAATAAAGTTCACGCATGCACGTGTGTACGTACGCATTTCCTTTGGTAAGCTGCAAACTCAAATGTACCCAACCAATTATCACCTGCTTAGACAATTAACAACACGAATCAGAATTTGATGTGAGAAAAGTAGCCCACAACTGGCTTGGTTAAATGGCAATGTAATTCACATCTATTTGTGAAAATAATATTCTTTATGCGTTTAGGAACAGCGTGAACTATTTCAACCAGGTGAATGTAAACTGCATATGGATTTCACATTCATTAACGGGCTTATATATCGCAAGATTAAATGTATTGACCATCACAAAAGCCACGTGACGATTGCCTGCTCCATTACAAGCATAGGTGATGGTTCAACACGTAGACTTTCGCGACCAATATCATCCATAATAGTTTTTTTGGGTTAGATCGCATAAATATATAAATGTGTCGTTTAATCCGCCACCACCCTATACAGCCAATTAGTAAGGTTTGTCACATAAACAGAACATGCCAATTCGTTACGAGTGTAATGACTTGACACACTTCTCTTGAGATGTTTGTTTATTGATGATACACGTTCACTCGAACAGGCGGAGACTCCACTGCAACAGCCCCGAGTCTCCCGCGCATCTCCCTGATATACGGACCGAGGCCACGCCCCCCTTCCCGAACCTTCTCGCTGGCTCTAGACACTCGTTCCACCAGCAGACTCAACCGTCCTCTTCCGTCACCTGGCCACGCTCCTATTCTCGATTATTCCCGTAGCCACCAGTCCCTTCGTACTGCAAGCTGACAGCCCTGTCATTACCTCCCGTGGCCACTAGTCCACTCACACCGCAGGTTGACTCTACTGTCATTACACTACTACAGCACACCAGTGTGTTGGAGAGCAAAGCCACAACATTTACAATCTGAGTACTAGTAACGAATTGGCATGTTCTGTTTACGTGACAACCCCTACTAATTGTCTGTATCGGGTGGTGGTGGGTTTAACGGCACATGTATATATGTGCACGATCTAACCCAAAAACGTGTATTTATAAGTGACGGTGATGGTGCAGCTCTGCAATTCAAGTTTCAAGTTTAATTAATTAAGTATAGCCCTGTGAGCCATGCTTGCTCTCATGCCACTGCCGGCGGGATGGTCCTCCACTAGAGGGATTTCTCGAGAGCTCCACTCGGGACTACTTTTGCCTACAATTTCCCCCACTGGCCAGACGTCTTTGGAAGAAGTGGGAGTACCCATACCTTAGCCCACCACACGCGACCAGCCGATCGACGAACTGTTTACAAGCATACACACGATAAAAAAAAACCGAGGTGGTGTTCTCACAAGCATGGGGTGTTTAATACCACACGTGTCAGTGGTGTGTGAAGTTACCCATCAAGACATGCGAATAAAGAAATTATACTTACATTTAAAACATCACTGTCCCAGCAAAGAAAACCCCCTGGTGAGAAATTATTATAAAACAGCATTTTCGCGCAAAATGAATAAATCAAACACAACGCTTACCCTGAGGAGCAACTGATGAAAACAGCTGCCTCGGCAGAGTGGCAACTGAGCACGCTCCATTCCGTCGTAATCACAGAGCCTCCGCGGAAGCAGCAGAATCGTTAACTTACGTACAGAAAACAGACACCCTGCTGTCAACTTCTTTATAGATCCTCTACCAATTACCATGGCAGGAGCCTAAAGAACATTGCGTAAGGGCAATGGAGGGAGAGGTTATGAAAAGTACTGCCCGAACACCAGCTGCGGTGAATATGTATGCTACGATTCTGGGCACATCATTGTGGAGCACAAGATGTATGTGAGGTCACGAATAAAAACAAGCGTGATATAAGATGGCCTCGCGATGTTCGGGAAGAGGAACTTGCTTTTGAGGCGAAATATCCCATCGCCCTTAATAATATATAATGTAACCAATATGTTTTCTACATTGAAAGGCTGTACGTGGGAGTTATTCACGAACTGAGACATCGCATTCCCATAGAAATAAATGTGTCATCAATGTCAGAAAAGAGCGCGAGCACGCGCAGTTGTGTTCAACGCATGAACGCAATGTATGGAGAGCCAAGCAAGGCGACGATTAGCATCGTCGCTTTCTGCCTTGCATCACGAGGAGCTTGGTCTGCTCCGAACAGGCTGAGCTGAAACATAGTGGCTTTTTCCTAATTGGCATCAGTCGCGACGCTCAACCAAGAGCCCTCTCTGCAGTCTTGTGGGAGGTCATTTCTTGTTGCCACTGCACGAGCCCTGCCCACGAGCTGCCGTGTGTTTTTATGGCAGAACGCTTGGTGCTGAGGGTATGGTTTTATGTATGAACGGGCCCCACTGTAAGAAGACAGAAAGTGTGGCAGGCTCATGGTCGGGGGGTGGGGCATAAGCAGACATTTATTTGTGGCGGCACACCTTTCGATTTGTAACCCCCAAGTGAGATTACAGACGCGTTTTTTATGCAAAAGACGAAGATGGAGTTAGATGAGAGAAGAGAGATGCAGGCACGATATGGACGAGGGAGATGAATTAACTTATTTAATGTTAATTACCTTTTTATGATTCGTCAGGATTTTAAATTTGAGATGATATTTGGTTCACTCCGATTTCTTTTTTTCTTGAATCCGCGGCCCCCTGACATTCTTGGGGCTCGAAGCAATTTGCTGAGATTTCTTATGCCGAGGGCAACCACTGTGCACAGGTGCAGTCACGTGGCTGGAGGCAGGATACTCTACATGCATATCACTCTCTCTCTAATCCTCTAGCTTTGTAGAGAATGAGATTCTTTTTAACAGTGTTTTCGCAAAGTGTAGCGATTTAGTCAAACTAGCAGCGTATATTCATATTTTAACTGCGAGCATAAACAATTAAATTACGAGGGACAGGTAAACACCTCGGGGAAAAGCTATATAAAGTGTAAGGTATGCACTGACTCAAATTCATCAATGCATTCTTTACATTATGAAGCCTAATCTGATGCATTTTTGTTGAGACTTTATAAGAGGATTAAATAATGCTTTTTTTTTATTAGCCCAACGTTGGTTTACCGCAATGTTTCATCGTCACTTTGACCACATCAATTAAATTATATTTTTTTCTCTTTCTATAATTTTTTCTCATTTGTTACAGTTTTGTCCCTTCCATTGCCCAAAATGTAATACGAGCAAATAATTAGCATAAATGTCATAAATTATAAATAACTTAATCTTACACGCAAACATTTTTTCTCGCTTTCAAGTTTTTTTATACACATTTACATAATTCAGACAGTTTGTGCACATGTACGCACAGTATATGCTTCTCGCTGCATGGTTCTGAGTGAAACCACATGCACGAAATTATACACAGCTAGCGTTGATTTTCTTTAACCCATCATCAACTTTCCATAAAAATTTACATTCTCGGGAAATATACTCACAGTGAAAGCGCAAAAATGTATTCAAGCTAAATTATAGCTTGAATCCATAAACATCTCTCACCCTTCGCAGGAAAGTAAACGCTTAGTCACCACGACAAGAGACGATAACAGGACCCTGCGGGGTGGGCTGGTAGGAATAATACTTAGTACCGGTACAGGGATATCGACCGGGTATAGAGGAGTTAAAGAAAAAATTACTGTATTCTAGTGTAACGTTAATTAAAAGTGTTTGTTTTGACAAGAAACGCTGTGAGATTTAAAGACTCGTAGTCTTTCATTTCCAAACGATCACATCTGAGATTAATTGACCTTAGATGGGGAAACTCGAATGCATTTACTAGTATAAAGGTGAAATAAAATAGAGGGAATAAACGGGACCTTGGTGCATTTTATGTCGTCTACATAGAGTTGAATAAACGGGCGTTTGGCATATTCATATAACAGTACTACATTGAGCAGTTTGTTTGGCACTTCGAGTTTTTATTCGCGCGCACGACATGGATACCGAAAACAACCACGACTTTGAAGACCCCAATGGTTGTCTGGACGCCCACGTTGAAAAGATGCTTGCTGAAACAGAGACCGCATTTGCTGCTGGAACCCTTTACAAACTCACAGTGAAAAGCGTCGTTTCCATGGACCCAGAACCAACCGCAGTTGGTGCTGCTATAACGGTAGCATCGCCACCAAACATGCAGCCAGCAGCTAAATAATCAAAGATTGCAGCACAAGTAGAAATACTTGCGTGTGAATACGATGTAGTGAACACGACAGAGATGTGGTGAACACGGCAGAGATGTGGTGAACACGGCAGAGATGTGGTGAACACGGCAGAGATGTGGTGAACACGGCAGAGATGTAGTGAACACGACAGAGATGTAGAGATAATAGTGAACACGACAGAGATATAGTGAACACGACAGAGATGTAGAGATGATAGTGAACACGGCAGAGATTTAGTGAACACAGCAGATGTAGTGAACACGGCAGAGATGTGGTGAACACGGCCGAGATGTAGTGAACACGGCAGAGATGTGGTGAACACGGCAGAGATGTGGTGAACACGACAGAGATGTGGTGAACACGGCAGAGATGTGGTGAACACGGCAGAGATGTAGTGAACACGACAGAGATGTAGAGATGATAGTGAACACGACAGAGATATAGTGAACACGACAGAGATGTAGAGATGATAGTGAACACGACAGAGATGTAGTGAACACGACAGAGATGTAGAGATGATAGTGAACACGACAGAGATGTAGAGATGATAGTGAACACGGCAGAGATGTAGTGAACACAGCAGATGTAGTGAACACGACAGATGTAGTGAACACGGTAGAACTATAAGCGAGTGAATAGCAGCAGCGACGAGGCCTCTCGCTGCCTCTGCTCTGCCGCTGCCGGGCTGCAGATTCAGCCGAGTCAGGTACCACTGCCAATATGCACAACAACAACAATAAACGTGCTGCGTTTCATCTCTGTGTTAATAAGCCTGCTGCACTAGGCCTCACGAAGCCTGCCGCACTAGGCCTCGTGCCGTGCTTTTCGTGCACAAATAAGGCGATTAAATGTATCTCGTCTCTGTGTTAATAAATGTTTCTTGTCTCTGTGTTATAAAAACGTGCTGCGTTTCAGTAAAATAATTGTTTTTAAATAAACGTGCTGCGTTTCATCTCTGTGTTAATAAGCCTGCCGCACTAGGCCTCACGAAGCCTGCCGCACTAGGCCTCGTGCCGTGCTTTTCGTGCACAAATAAGGCGATTAAATGTATCTCGTCTCTGTGTTAATACATGTTTCTTGTTTCTGTGTTATAAAAACGTGCTGCGTTTCAGTAAAATAATTGTTTTTAAATAAACGTGCTGCGTTTCATCTCTGTGTTAATAAGCCTGCCGCACTAGGCCTCACGAAGCCTGCCGCACTAGGCCTCGTGCCGTGCTTTTCGTGCACAAATAAGGCGATTAAATGTATCTCGTCTCTGTGTTAATAATTGTTTCTTGTCTCTGTGTTAAAAAAACGTGCTGCGTTTCAGTAAAGTAATTTTTTTTAAATAAACGTGCTGCGTTTCATCTCTGTGTTAATAAGCCTGCCGCACTAGGCCTCACGAAGCCTGCCGCACTAGGCCTCGTGCCGTGTTTTTCGTGCACAAATAAGGCGATTAAATGTATCTCGTCTCTGTGTTAATAAATGTTTCTTGTCTCTGTGTTAAAAAAGCGTGCAGCGTTTCAGTAACGTAATTTTTTAAATAAACGTGCTGCGTTTCAGTAAAGTAATTTTGAAGCGAAGTTTAAAGTTTTGCCGTGATGCGCCGGAAGCGACGGCCATCTTGTTTAATTCACATATCGCAGGGGGAGCGGGCGGCCATCTTGTCGGACAGGGTCATGCCAAGTGTTTGCAGTAGGGGGCGATGTTGATACACGGACGGACGGACGGACAAACGAGGACGGACGGACGGACGGAAAAAACGCGGACGGACGGACGGACAAACGCGGACGGACGGACAAACGCGGACGGACGGACGGACGGACGGACACATTAATCTATTGGTGGTCTGGTCCACTTCGTTCCTACCAGTATAAACAACAGATATGACTTCTACACCACCGCAGTCTTCATACGATTGCTTTTCTAACCTTCCGCGTTTAATCTGTGGCTGTGCACAGGAGTGGGTGTGGGAGCAGGAGGTCAGGCCCTGCTGCCGATGCGTTGGTCCGCCAGACAAATTAAAAGCGGTGATTATTGCAAGAAAATTGCTTGGACCAGCAACTTGCTGTCAGCCAACTGGCTCGCGTAATTCATTTTCATCCAACGGGTCACACAAAATAATAGTGGCTTGGAAAGGGAAAGTCATTTGTTTGCACCAAACATCCTGTCAGAATGTCAATGGCATGTCTTAAGGTGAGTTTGTATTACACACATGTTCCTCCAGCAGTCAGAGGAAGTGTTGCTAAGGCTACAAGACGTCTTGGTTTGGCCAGACCGTCTGTCCCGGTGTCCTGAAGCTTCTATGAAAACCGGAATCTTGTCCCATGACAACATTTTTCGCCACACACTCGGTTCATGATATGGGCATAGGGCCGTGGCTGCCTGAGCAGTAAACGTAAGCTGCAGAGGACAGGGTCTATGAGCAGTAGGCTGGGCCAATGTCAGAAGAGTGGCTACTCACTTTGTGTGCAGGGCTAGTGATAGAGCAGACGTAGTTTTGTAAACGTGAGCAGGACTCACAGAGAGAGAGGAGCTGCCAGCTCACCATAATTATGTTCCAGTTAAGACGCCCAGAAATAACGTCTAGTGACTGCTGTGCAACCCTGTTGCAATCTGATGAGATATCGTGGTCAATGAATAGATATCGTGATGTACAATAAGCACCTCGCCCCCAGTTATTATTTTATTTAATGTATATACCTGAGAGGTCTTTGTAAAGTGTGCCTTCATTCATGTGCATATAGTTTTCACATGATAATGTAAGTAATAAAACATAATTGTTAATTAATTATTAAAGATGATTACAGTATTCATGAAGAATAACGACAGGGATGGCAGCCAAGCGGACATTCACCAGAGAGCTGGAGGAACAGAATCAGCTCGTATGCAGGCGCTAGATGGATTGCTACATCACAGGACCGCGGGAGATGGCGATGGCTTGAGGAGGCCTTCATTCATTGAAGGATTATGAACGACTGTAATTTATTTTAGTTTTAATCATTCGAAATACGTTACCGCTCTCCAATATGCAAAGTTAAGTACTCGGCAGTACAACCATCTCCCTCAACTGTGCACAGTGGCAGTAGTTATTTACAGATGATTGTTGAACGGGACTTGTATGTCGACGTTGGAGTCAAGTTGCTGTAATAGGAGGTCAGCCCCCTTACAAAGACTCTTGAGCCCAACTTTACAGAGCTGCTATTCCAGAACTAGACACCCGGTTCATCGATTGAATCCTTGATGCCGCAAAACGTACAATTTAAGCTGGGGATTTTGAATTTAGTGCAAAATGGGGTCAGCTTTCACCAGGGTTAAAAATAAAAGTGCATAGATTAGAAAGGCTTATATTAATGGAGGTAACCTAAAACTCAGCTTTATCATTTCCTGTCTTAGCTATGCGGCTCGTGTGGAACATGCATAAACAAATACATTTACTAATTAAAATGAAAACATTAGAATTGCACGGACAAACATACTAGAGTATGAACGAATCACGGTTTAACGATCCCTAATTTATTGTGAGACGTTCAAACGTGCGGTTGGGAACGTTGAGATTGATACTGTGTACATTCAGGTCATTCTACCAATCGGGTAGAAACCTCTGCGGAACAGGCGGCTAACCCCACAGCAACAGAAGCAGCCTGTGTCTTAATGAGTGTAAAACAGGCTCGGAAGGGGCTGCAATCGATACTGCGGCCACTTGCACAACCACCATCGAGTGGTGTTTCCCTGAAAGGATCATCCACACTCCCTCAAGCATTTCAATACACTCAACAGATAAAGGTAAAACAGATTTTTAACACACGTTTGGCTGTTATTATATACAACTGTAGTGACATCGCGGGATGTCACTGTGCAGTGCCGGCCCGAAAGAGGCACAGCGTGCGGTGGAACGACATCGCGGATACCACAATGGTGTGGGTGTAGTACCGGCCATAGAGGGGCCCGGTGAGCGCTGATTGATAGCGCTAGATGGCACCACGCTTGGCGTGCAGTGCCAACCCTACACGACACAGTGGGGAGTGCCGGCCGTAGGAATAAGGTTACTAAAGGCCATGGCACTCTGGTTGACCCGAGAAGACACGTGACCAGTTAAGTCTACAAAGGGGCCCCAAGTGGGGGCTAGGGGTGGTCACATGGTGAACATCGAGAGAATTCCTGAAGATTCTGGAAGGTGGTCGTGGCCAAGGTCATAGCCAGCCACGCCGCAGACAATATAAGCCGGGTCCCCAGAGGGACCCGTTGTTGTTCATCCTGAAGAAACCTTTGTCTACGTTGTACGTTCTCCGTTCAACGAGTCTCCAACACGTGGACCTGGAACCGAGCAGTGGTCCGGTCCGTTGTAGTAGTTACTATGTAATTATTGTAGTTAGCCTGGTGGTCACCACCATAGGTTGTTATTCTGTTAAGGGGTAGTTACCCCGTGTGTTGGAGTTAAATAAATGTGTTGCTTCCAAGCAGTGGCGGCTCCTGCAAAATCTCTCAGGGGGGGCAAATGTCTGGATGATTGTTAAGGATAAGGTCCAACCATGCAACAGATAAATTAACAGCTTAAGCATGTAAAGGCAACTTCACTTCTTTAATATTAATGAAAAATAAAGTGACTCTTACAATACATCTTGTTTGTTTCTATACTCACTATTAATACAATCCACTCATGTTTCTTTTATTAAAGATTCCACTAGGTGGCGACAAATAATTTTGTTGGATGAAACGTGCTTACGTATGATGACGTAAGCACGTTAGTGCGAGCCCTCCCGGAAGCCATAGAGAATGCATTGCAGCGCCCCCCATTCGAAAAAAAACATCTTTGAATGTAAGTCTATGGGACCACTCGGGGCGATTCTCAGCCGGAGGGAAATCGCCCAAAAAGAGGCGGTACTCCACAGAACGTAGCATGACGCTGATTTGACTATATCCAGAGGCACGGTGACGGCTAGCGTGACTCTGTGGTTGAATGACATTGGTGGTGCGTCGCCCAATCGCCCTAATGAAGAAACCGCCCCTGCTTCCAAGTCTACGTCTGCGACTCGTCGAACTCACTACACAACGATTACACTTCTTTTTACATTTACATTTTTTTTAAATGCAATGCATATTAAGTCAAAAGGGGAAGTGCCCATCAAAAAATGTTCGGAATGCAAGAATGTGACCTGAAATACGAGGGTCTTTATCTTTACGAGAACAATGGATTCAGCGGTAAATAAAAAGCAGTATACCGCATGAAATGCAAAGCCATTGACCTGTAGGTCTCCAAGTCAACATGTTTGCTCATTCAGAATACAGTTAATCTAGTTTTTAGGTTGCTTTCCACTACAAGCCCGCAATTATGCCATTCATTTTAAATAACAATACGCCCCATGTGCAGTAATAGATGCTCGCTGTGGTGTGAACAGTTTATTACCCTTTAGCGATTATTATCCTGTTTTATATAATTATAATTTAAGTATGCATTATTCATACATTCATAGTCGCGTGGCCAATATAATATTCTATCTTTCTCATCAAACAAAGAGTCCGTGTGGCTATTTTGGACTTCCAAGGCAATTAAAGTATAATAGAGACGTTGAAATAAAGTAGAACAACATACTTTAACTTAAATATACAACACTTGAAAGGATACAATTTAATTCAACATTATTTAAAAAAAAAAAATTACAGTATCTTTGTCAATCTACTGCTGAATGAAGGTGTCCCTATGCCACCCGAGTAACGGGGTTGTTTGATCATACTTCATCGCACTGGTCAGTGCAGGTTGGTGAAGGGGCTCCCAGAACTGGTATAGATATTGCCCACAACTGATGTTAGCCATGGCTGGGAATCAATTTCAGGGCATCAGTTTCACGACTCACCGTGCCACCAATCCACCCCATTCTAAAACGGTGAACTCTGAATTGACTAAACTACTATGGATACCAAATTCCACAGTGACACTCAACTATCCTGATCTCATATGTATGCTATATTATGTTATAAACCGCTAAACATTTGCTTAAACAAAATCATCAAGATTTAAAAGCACAACCGTATGACATTATGCCATTGCTGAAGATGCGGTTAAAAATGATGCTTAAACTTCAGATAGGCTTCACACAAGCGGTGCAGGCACAGGGGCTGAGGGGCTGCTCTTTGTTCCCCGACGTGTTCACTGTGTGCCTGGAATGTGCAATGAAAGAACCTCCGTACACGTACACTGGCATTGTTAACATTAAAGGTCACCGTGTCACAATCTGAGACTTTTTGATGAATATGACCTTTTGATAAAATCACAAAGGGTGATGCGTGACCTTTCGGACAAAGTCAATATTGAAAGAAAAATAACTGGTTGAGAAATGAGTGTATGGGGGGGGGGCAAGGTCAGCTCTAACCATCCGCACCTAGTGGGAATCAAAGTTCACCATTGATTACAAATCGATCAAAAGGGGTCACTTTAAACAACTTGGTGGAGACATCAAACGGTACGGATAAAGGTTAAGATGAGGGCTATGGGATGGGATATGGAATGAGCTACGGTCCGTCTTGTTGGCGAGGAGTAGTGTAGGCAGGTGAGAGAGAACGTACCTGTGCCAGGTTCCATCCCTGCAAGGCCTCTGCGATTGTGGATGTCACACTGGGGCAAACGCCACCAAAAATCATCCGGTACTTGGATTCGTTCTTGATGGCATCAAAAAAAGCCTTCATCCCTTTGGCATTGTCACACTGCAGGCCAGAGATAGAAACACATGAGACCACGATACACTCCCTATTACTCTGTGTGTTGGCACGCGTGCGTCATTAACTGCTTTGTGAACATGAAAGTATATACCATGTGAAATAAACATTACATTATTTACACAGACTAAACCTCACTGTCCATAACATCAAATGAAATTAATATTGCGGTATGGTTCCATCAATAGCAGCATATGAATGACAGGACTCAATTTATTGACTTATCCTTACAGCATTTTTTGCAATGTGGCAAAAGTCAGAGGTGGTCTTTGTTGTACTAAATGTGTTGACTAAGCTACATGAGCAGGACTGGTGTTATTAGTTAACCTCTCATCACATGATATGCATTATCAACAATATATTTTGAAAATACCATCTCTTCTTTCTCACGACTGTAAGATGTGCGCTAATTCCTTAGGGTGTTTTGTAAAGATAAAGTAGGGATGTGTGATATGTGCGAATGCTCAATAGGGAGGACAGAACCTTGTCACAATTGCACAACGCGGCGTGGAACACAGCTTACACAGAAGGTTTCCCAGATAGGGCCTTCCATTGGAACCCAGGAAATGGTGTGGAGGGGAATAAAGGCCTTTCCTGTTATATTTTATCCACCACTATAAGGCAACATGATATTCTCTACGATGTTTTTCAGGTTGTACCGCTGCTGCTTGGTGTAATGTATGACATTTTGTGCCATTAGTGCTTCTTCTTAATCATCATGATCAGTCACTGCTGAATTAAGGCCTTCTCATACCATGTCGATGATGGACATTTTTTTGATCATAAGTCAGATATCGTTCACTTCCAATGCTAATCATGGTTGGCAATCAAACTCAGGTTGCTAGTTTCATAGTGGAGTGCACTAATCACTGGGTTACGACTTCCCCCCCCCCCGCCCCCAAGACTGCTTCTTTATATACAACTAATAAGCTAAGGGCTTTAACTTTTTTTTCTAAATCCATTCATCCCTTCGTGGTTGCATGCTCCCACTATGAACAGGGAGCCATAGACACCAATTAATTTTCCTGGATGTAAATGACGGCTGTGGATGCAATCACCACTGTGATGCCATGAAGACGAAAATACCTTTGCCAATGTGCATCAGGTGACACATTCCGTGCTAGAATCAAGATAAAAGATGAGCACTAACCCGTATGGCTCTACAGCAGCTTAGGCAGTTGCATTGCTCAAGGGAGCAGTCATAATGCAAGCAAAGACCATTTAAGACTTCACCCAAAAATGCAGTCTCATTACTGAGAATTTATACTCTTTGGTTCTTTCGGTAAAGTCACGTAGGTAGAAAAATAATAGATCACGACGTTTCTATTGCAACACAAGCAATCGTCATCAGGTGGGACAACCACAGCAAGAAAAATATCGACATGTCCAATCTTTTTACAAGATCTTTGTCCTTGCTGGGAGGAAAGTGGAAGCCGAAAGAAGATTAACTTGGCGTCATACAAACCTTCGTATTAAGGACAACTCTGCAGAGTGATCTTGCTTAAAAATGAGGCATACATAAAAAAACACTCACTAGGAGCACGTTCGAATCAGTGTTAAGGAGACTTTAAACAGATGTTAAACGCTGAAAAATGAGTAACATTACAATTTGCTTTTGTACTTGACTGATAATGCGGAAGGGAGGGTGGAGGTGTTTAGCCCCTTTCTAGCCCCCAAATTCTACAGGACTCATCCATAACACTGTAACACAAAAAATTGTTCCTGAGTAGTAAGTGTTATTTCCTAATTGCTTATCCCTCAAAAGTACAGAAAATTGCTATTATTCCACAGTAACTTTGCAAGATATAGAAGTGAGTAGTTTTTCGAGATTTACGATTATATTCTGAATTACTTTCACGAATCAGCCTTCCAACACAGAACTCGGTCTTCTGTGGCCAGTCCTGCCTGTGGTAGTGCGCCTTGATGTCTAAATCTTTTGTAGTCATTTTTGTATTACTTTAGTATAAATACATGTTAATTTTTATTCATATGTTGTTTTTTCTGACTTTATGTGGACGAAAAGACACAAATTCGCCCGTTTTCTCATTGAAAATAGATCAATTTCAAAATATCACTGTCCTGGTCACAAAAGCAAAGTTTGTGGGGAATAATAGCCATTTTCTATACTTTTTAGGCATAAGCAATTACGAAATAACACTTACTACCCAGGAACAAAAATTGTATTACATAGTGTAATTAGAGGTTTCACTACCACGTGAAACCACAATTTCATAATATAAGCAACAGCAGCTTGCATCAGAAATGTCTTACATTTGTGAGGACTTTACATGCTATTATGGATTAAAATATCCGTGGTTATTTTCGTGATATATTTTCAATTGCCCATATTTTGCATTCAATTCTTCCTTACATACGTGAACAGCTCCAAATAATATTCTAGAGCAATGCATGTCAAACACAAACGATGCCAATTTTTATTATTCTTGGTTCTTTCGGTAAAGTCACGTAGAAGGGAAATAATAAAATTATAAAAATTTACATTATAAGTGACTTTACCAAAAGAACCAAGAATATTAATCCCTGCAGTCACGAAAGTTTTCAATCGAAAGATGCCAATTTTAGTAAAGAATCATTCATAAGCGCATGCCTAAGCATAGCAACAGCAAGGCAAAACATTTTAAAAGATGAAAACATGTCCAACAGCTGATGCGCTTATTCTGGCAGTAACGGTTTACACAAGGTTCTCCATGGCATCCTTCCGTCAACATCAGACGGTGGAAGTTGCAAGGCTTTTTTTCTTCCAATAATATGAAAGACTTCACTTCGTTTGATTTGCACATCCTACAATGGCTGTAAAGGCCGATCCTGGAGGCTGTTGCAGTTGTCGCACTTGTAGTCCACCGCGGATGACTCATTGCCGGCTCACTGCTTCGCTAGTTCGTGATTATTTCGGACCTTCTGAAGTCATTTAAGGACACGGATTCATGAGCCAATCCTAGAGAGTCCGTCACGCCCGTCTTACCTTTCCCTTGCCATAGCCTTATCACGTGTCGGTGTTGATGTCGATGTCAGAGGTACTTGCAGACATCTTTAAGCTTAAATTTTAGGGCATCTGTATATCTTTTGGAATGTGCTACCTCACGGTAGAGCATGTATCTAGGTATGCATCCATTGTGCATTCTGTGCACATGTCCAAGACAACAAAGCCTTTTCTATTATATAGAAGGGCCAGTATGCTGGGCAAGGGCATCTGCGTTGGTGATCTTGTCTTGCCAAATAATACTAGGATGTGATGCAGACAGCAGAGGTGGAAGCTGCTGAGCATATTCTCTTGGTGGCTGTAGGTGATCCATGTCTCGCTACCATACAGCAGAGTACAAATGACACAGGCTTGGTAAATCAGCACTTGTGTCTGAATAGCTTGGTAATTGTTCCACAAATGCGTCATGAGTCTGCTAAAAGGGGTTGTTGCCTTTCACAATGCGAACATTTAATTCTTCTTTGAGCAACAGGTTATATCGGTCACGGTGGAGATGAGGTAGCAGAACTTGTTTACTACCTCGAGGAGTGTTGTGGAGAATTATTCCTGACTGTTGTGTGACACCTTCACCCATGGCTACAGTTTGCATACTCAAGCTTTGATGACAATAATAACGTGCACATTATTCGCTTACTCTCAAAGATAAATATATTACTCACAGACACGAGAAACTAAAGACAAGCGGGAAAGCAGTCAGGCACTAAGCCAGTGGCAACAATTGCCCAACCCCTCTGATCCTCTATATATAAAGATGTCTTCAGTCAATGAATGCATGTTATATGTGCTGGGGGAAACTGGAGCACCCAGAAAAAAACCACACCTGTGATAGGGTAACACGATGTCTTACAGATTAAACATGTTGGAGATTAGTGCACATTTTGCTGAATTGTCTTCTGCTGGTGATCCATGTTATGGCACCCCGATAACCAGAGGAAGATAGTGTCATAAGCATGTGTGATCCATCAACCCTCGCCTCCAAAGTTCTGGATTACAAGTGTGCAGCACCACCGATCAATACACATTTTAGTAATGAATGTGAGTTCGTATTATAATGCTGCAGCAACTATGGTAATTCAGGAATATTTTACTGATATGTAATATTATTTGTGTCTTGTCTTCATTGCCTCGACCACCATTTAACATCTTTACGTGCAGTCTATTTGTTGCAAACAGTGTATTGCAATGCAATACAACATGAAATTATATAACATCGAAATAGAAATGCATCTCAAGATGCTGTGTTGATGTTTGTTAACTATAGCATCGCTAGTAAATGTTTCTGTTTTCCTTGTAAACATACTTTAAGTTAATAATTAAATGCCATAATAAACATATGCTGTGATCTGTTCTTTATAAGAAGAAAAAAATATCTCCAATGTACACTATACGTTATGTATAATGGAAATGCACTCAAATCACCGGGCTGCAATTCACGCCGAGGTTGTTTTCACACTTTTTTGGAATCCTGACATTTGTGTTTTGGAGGTAAAAGTTGGTGAATTGTGTGAAGATTCATGAAACTGCCCGCTGGTCTGTGAGATGGCTAGCAAAGGATTCTTAAATCTGCGTGTGGAACTTTGAGTGTTAAATATGGGGTACTGTAGCTTCATATGGCTTGATTATAACTGCCATCTTCGTGTAAATGTGAGCCTTCAACACAACTTAGCTAAATGTTTATAGCACTACAAAACAGTTCTATGGTTAACGTATATATGCATAAAACATTTTCAGAGATGCTAAAAAGCATGTAAATATGTGCACAATGTGCCGCCATGCCCTGTCAATGCTACCCGCACAAGCCACACATAATTGTCGACAACTTCTGACATAGATGACTCCACAATAACACCACCCGCTTTGGGCCATCCCCTAATTGTGACATGAGAAGTGGGAATAAACGGGTGCGTTATTGTGTGGTGTTGGCCAAACGTGAATGAACAAAAAGATGTAATGTTTCCAATTGTATATCAAAACAGCCATTATTCCACCAAAAAGTGATGGAATGATAGCCAAATATAGTCACAAGGATTGAGCTCCACAACTTACACGTAAAAGTACGAGACCCCATGCATCCCCCAACACATGAGCTGTGCCTTTTCGAGGCTCTTACTCACTGCAGACCTCCAGTATGAACATCTTTACAATATTTATCACTAAAATATCGGCAACAACAGAGTGCAGAGAATACTAGGTGATGTTGAAACTACGAAGGTATTCTCACGATGAACAAGTTTAGTACAGTACTGTAAATAATTTTTCGGAAGAAACAAAACAAACTGATTTTCTTTGCACATTTAAGCAATTTGGGAAAAATTAGCTGTACCTCAATTTCCTTATGAAATCAGAAACATACCATCCACTTTCAGGAATAATCATGAATTTTTTTGTTCAAACAAATTATGAACCGAGCCTAAACCTTAAACGGCATATATTAATTAATACAAATAGATTGATGATCGTGACAATGATATATGAAGATCATGTCCTGTATACGTGTATACGGTTCTGTATTTATTTATAACTCTGTCTCGTTTATTCGATGAGTTTTTTACAGAAAGCAAATATGACAGGTTTCGTTAATTAACACCACTTATAATGGCTTAAAATACAGGGGTGAAAATTAATTCGGGGGGGTTGGCACAAAATACATATTGTGTTTTTTATAACAAAATTAATTTGTCATCTGCCAACCTGTGACGTGCTGCTATAATATAAAACGTAGTATTTCCTTGCATGTTGGTGAGCAAGCAATGTTTATTAAGTTAGATTATATATTTCCTAAGTAAACTAAAGAACCCGTTTTAAGCAGAAATGTATATTTCTAGCCCTTTTAGTTAATCCACTGCTTGATGCTGAGGGCCTCCCCTCACGATGAGGGTGATGAGCGTTATTTGACTATGCTTCACGACGCTGGTGAGTGCAGTTTGGTAAAGGCGGGGCCATAGACGACAGCGTACAGTACAGTACAACAATTCAACTCTTGATAATCATGCATGGTTGTCGCCTATCTAGGCACTCTCCAGGCACAACCTTACTTTAGCTCCCGATATCTGGCGAGATTAGGCACATTTCGGGTGATTTTGTCACCAAGGGTGCAGAAAACAAAACATTAATGGACTGAAAACACGCAAATAGCTCAGAAATTGCATTACAAGAACAACGCAGGTAATGGAGGAATGGAAGAAGATGTGGGGAGGTCTTTTCCCAACAATGGAACATTACAGGCTGTCAACAACAACGAACAACTGTCATGCCATCCAGAAGGCCTTCCTTTACACTCACACAGTGGCCCAACGCTGACGGAAATCTTGTGTGAAGTACTGTAATAGTCACAGAGGATTGTTAGAGCTCTTCCTGCTGTTCCTTCAACTGCAACTCACCTCTATTGTGGTGCTGTTATTAATGCCCAATATGGCCAATTACCCTGGAAATCGTTGTAAGACTTCTTCCCAAGTGGCTTTGCTGTAGATGGCAATTGGGTTTAGGTAGTGTTGCTGGTATATTGGAGGTGCCAGATACAGACACTGTTAGAGCAGTTGGTGCCACCTAAGAAATTAAAGGCAGTCTAGGTAGAGCGCAATGACCAAATTGTTCTACCTGAAAATAATTGCTATCGATTACATTGTTTGCACATGATAATGATACAAATGATGGGCATGCATCATATCTTATGTCACTCTGCAAGTTATCATCAAGCGTGTGATGTGCATTACATATCAATGGGAATACACAATAATAGTTGCATGCAAATTATGGTTTATACCGCACTGCCAATGTATATGATCTTCACACTGTATCGTGCATTGTCCATTCGTAGACTGCTACTTTATCTTTTCTTGATTTAACATTTTTAGGGACACCTGTTACATTAATTATTTTCTTTTTCTCTTTTTCCAATACGAATTATATATTTCAAAAACAGAAATTAACAAGGTGTTATTTCTCACCCAGGTGTGATTCACCCTTCTCCCTCAGGTCACATAAGGCAATTCATTACAGAAAATAAAATGGACAGATCTTTCTGATGTTGAAGATCATTTGAAGAATACAGTTGCTGTGGTACATTTATGGTTCAACACCATCCATAACAGAACCCTGGTGGAGCATTAAAATAAATTGTGGAAATACATTGCCAGAATTTAGACACCAAAGCAGCAATCAAGGTCTGGTTTGTTGCATCCTTGTCCATGAGTAGCAGGCATTGTGGCAGTTACCCCCCATGAAGCCTCTGGTCATTTTGCATACCAAGCCCAGGTCAGTACTAGGTTAATGCTAATGAACACTTTGCACAATAACAAATCAATTGATCAACTTCTGTACCTCCGATTATCACGGTTGGCTACATACGGTGCGAAAGAAGTTCAACATACATCGAAACTATTTTGTTAATCCACTGCTGGATGAGGGCCTGCCTACTCCGTTTAAGTCATGGCTATTATTTCACCACACTTCACCAAGCTGGTCTGTGTGGGGTGGGGTTGATGAAGGTGGGGATCATATAAATGGGAACATCGAGTACAATAATATATGTAGCTGTACCTCCCTCTGCTGCCATCCATATTTCACAGCAGCCTAAAACCTGCTTAGCTGCCAAGACTTGACAAGATCAGGTGCATTCCGGGTGATGCGGTCATAGGCACGTTACACATACAATGCTTTATTGATACAGAATTGTACGACCACACTCCTCCTATCTGTCCTATTATCTGTGCCCTCGAATTGAGAGAGTGCAGACAAGAGGAGTAATTTGTAAGTATTGACAAATGTATTCTATTATCCACAGCTCTCTGTGACTAGGAGGAATTTAGAGAACATTTAATCCTAAAATATGAGTCTTAACATGGATAATAGGAACCACCAATAGTCCCCTTCTTATCATCACGGATAAAATGAGTTTGCTGTTAATTAGGCACTGTTAATATATATTAATTCATCGTCTTCAAAAGGATACTTGAATGCATCCATATACGGGATAAAAATACCCCACACGTTGTTGAAAAGAGACACGTGACATAACAGCCCTACAGAACACCCACACGTGATAAAGCCATCACGATCGCGTTGCGTATTGAACCGAAAACGCTGTCCATATCACATTAACAAGCGTTCATAAAGACGCACGACACAAACAACAATAAAACCTCAAGATATCAAAACAAAGTTTTTTTAATGAGATGACTGCGCTACGTCTACACTGTGACCAATGCGAAACGCAGTCGGGTTTTGCGGTTGGCCACAAAAGAGTGAGGGAGGACTAAAAACAGCATCACGGACAAGCCCACGTCTGCAGTCATGCATCGCCCACGAAAAAAAGAACGGGAATTAAATGTGATGAAAGTTTCGCGCACGTCACCGCCACGGTGATGACAGCCGAGAGAAAACAATGCAATTACGGGAAACAACAAATTGAGTGCAGTCTTATGACATGCTTTTTATTTAGAGTAACGAATACAAGTAGATTTCCCTGCAGTTCAGATAATAACATAAACATGACCAAGCTTTTGTCAATAGAAGTAATCCAGCGGGTTACGTGAATTTTTTTTCAGCATTGAATTTTAGTTGACATTACGGCGTGATGTTGAAGAAACAAGAATACAACGTCTATGCAACGTCGGTCTGGTAACATTGTAATATAGTTAAAAAACTAGAGCTTGTTAGAAGTACAAAATATACAACATAAGTCTACATCTAAATATATACATGTACGTGTGCAGGACATTTTATACAATACATTCTACATTCATATACATATTAGCTGTTCATGAGTGACTAGGGGGAATAGGGAGTTAAAGTGATCCAGTCAAATTATTATAAATAATTAATATAAAAATGGATGCATCTATTAAAAACGGAACTGTTATTTTTAGGGCAATGCTCAAATATAAACGTTCCATATTGTGCCTCTCAAAGAATTGGAGGCCCAAAATCTAACATATTTACTAAATCAAACATATATTGTACGAGGTGCCACCCTGGTGTAACGGTTAGCACCCTGAACTGACGATAAAAAAGGTTACTGATTCAACTCCATCTTCTAGTGCGGCACCTGAAACAACGGTGCAAGTTTCATAAAATCTCCTCCCCATAGCAGTATAAATGGGTACTACTCTCCAGCAAGAACATTTCTTCGAGAACTGAAATTTGACTTCTCGGATTGTTATAGTCATCAGTGGCATACCGTTGATTCAACGTCCGTATTTCTACACCAAAAACACTTACAAATCTCAATCAAATCATGACGTAAATAACTGACGTTCCTTCAACGTTAGTCCTTGACTTCCTTGCTGGAAAGTGCTTAAGTTGGATTCTGTAGGCCCAAGTTACGTGCCAAATGGAAATGCCATCACATATAGTGCTTGATAGATCGTTTTTACATTCATAATATCCAGACAGAACGTTATTGACGATTGTGTAATAACTTACATTTAATGGTACTGAGAAGCTGACCAATAATAATGGCAAGTTGGGCAAGTTTAATTCTTGTTATATTATTATTTCTACCAATTTGTTTTAAGTAAAGATTACAAATAAAATAACATTTTTGTTTTCGTTTACATAATCGCATTACAACAACTACTGTCGACTTCCAATAAAGTGTTCCGATAGGTTGAGTTGTAATGACAAACAACATTCCGTACACAGCTGTACATTTTAATGCATTGATTTTTGATTGACACATTTAATCTTTTTTTAAACATGGCTTCGTATCAAGAGCCTCATACACAAACTAGAGCTGTATTGTGCACATCATTATTTTAGTTAAGCTTTTTAAGGATGAGACAGTTGCAGAATAATTCAAGACCATAGTGCTGGCTTTCATTAACTCGGCCACTCTCAGCGAGCACGATGTGTGAATGCTCTTCAGTACGACCAGAGCACATTTCGTAAAAATTATGAAAAATTATTAACTCAACATAATTATTTTACTGCAGCATCGGCTCATGGGTGCCTCTCTCGATCGCATAACCTGTCATCCATGTTCCCATTCATTTTGAAAAAAGAACACTCATCAACCACAAACCCGATTAATGAGCATTTACCCTTATAAGTTTATGTAAGATATTCCTTCTGAGGATAATGTTGGCATGTAATAAAAAACAAGGTTAATTGCACTGCTACTGCTTCTATCACAAAAACCTTCTCAAAACTTCAAGGGCCATTACAAGTGTTCATTTTGGTTAAGCAGGTTTAGAACAAGAAATCAGCAGTCATTTAAAGATCAATATCCACATTGTATAAAAGCTGCATTCACAGCGTCACAATTAAATATTGTTATTTTCCTTGACCATTAGATATAGCTACATGCTTTGAGTATGAAATACATTACCATCCGTATTTTGTACAATCCTTCTCCATTATAACCAAGGTAAAAAAACTGCTCAGTCCGACCTCTATAGGTGGCTCTCCAAGAAGCTACTTTACATTGCCTACCACAAGAATCAGCCCAGAAAATCTACACGGAATTCGCAAATTAGGAATGCTCGTGATTAAAACTGAACACCAGAATACAAGTGATTGGAGATCTCATGCATTATAAGTCTATCTCACCTCCGATTAGCACGGTTGGCTACGTAGAGTGCAAAAGAAGTTCAACATGCATTACTTACAAGGACAACGGCAAACCTTGTCCCCCTTAAGGGGCCATAACAACACAAGCACTCAACAAGACTTCACATTGATAAGGCATTTTCGGGCTTGCTGCATATGCTACACCTCACTTACATTGAAGGTGCTCAACTAGCAGTCTATGGATACCTAAGGGACTGAACAGATGTTTAAGGAAACCACAAAAAATGGCAGATTCCTTGAGGAAAACAACGCATTTGAGGGGGGTCAGAGGCTATGTTGCATTGGGCGTCTGTGGCGAAATACAGGGTCTATGCTGGTAGATTGGCACAATAGCACCTCTCCTCCACTGTCCCCACTACTTTAAATCTATAACCTGGGAATCGGACCGAACTGAACGCGAGAGTGAAAAACCAGAACAAAATTTAACATACTTTTCTTTTGTTTTGAAATTATTGAAAACCCATAAAGAGCGATGCAGTTACGAGTGTAAAACCGGTTAAAAATAAATATTGCCCTCTGCCGCTTGGATGGTTAAAATGTTGTTATACCATACAAGCTGCACTGCTGAGAAAGTGATCTATTATAAGGGACACACTGTACCATGGGCACCAACTCTCCTGAGGGCCAAATGCGGTCTTGCCTATAGGAATTCCCCTCTGCTCTCCACGGCAAGGGACCAAGGCAGAGTTGGTAGGGCCCAGTTACCCAGCATTGCAGACTAACAGAGGTACACGATCCAATGAAAAAATATAGTAAAGAGGTAAGGAGAATGCAACACGTGTGTGTGGGCAGTGAGGAGGAAGAACATTATTTATAAACAGAATTGAGCAACTCACGTTGTCGCTCAACTACATCGCTGGTCATTTAATTTCCTGAAGGAGCTCCCAGCATGTGGAGCAACTTTGTCAGACATCGTGCCAAACAACATGTGGTAAAACCCACAAAGAGGGAGCTCGAAAGAAAACCATGAAAACCTACATAGGAGTTGTACTTATAAAACGTACATTTACATTTTTGTCATTCTACGGCTAATAAAGGACCCCTCACGCCGTGTGGGATATGCGGGTTATTTGGCCATATTTTACCACGCTGGTCTGTGTGGGTTGGTGAAGATGTAAAAAATATAAACACGCAAATTTATATTTTACTGAAATAGATAACAAACTTGTACCTACAAAGATATAACATAAATGTGTGAAATGTTTTAATATACACAAGTGCCAAATTATTTTCAATGCTGTTATCTTATGAGGATTTTCTATGGATATTTTGGAATTTAAATTATAGTCGGTGAGTGTCACAAAATTCGGCAAAACTGCCTTTACAAAAACATTGTACATACTCGTAATAATGAACATCAGTAGCGTACCTTCATGACCCTGCAACAGCTTAAACTGATGTCTTGTGTACTACAGTACATCAAAACAAACTGTGTTTAGTGCCGTTATTGGATTAAAATAATCTCATAAAAGCGTTTAGTGTGTTGCTCAGTGAAAGTGACAAACCAACACACAAGGGTTTCAACTCAGTATCAGGACCTGGTTACTTATTCAATCCATTAGCACCTCAATCACAAAGCATCCTGAGATTGTAATTTAATCAGGAAACTCTAACCACTCCAGCATTTTACAAGTTAAATCAGAATACGCCCAGAGAAAAGCAGCATGCAGGTCAGATAGAGGTCACGCCAGAGTTTCTTCCCCACAATTTGCAAAATTTCAGTTGCTTTCAGTGTCAAGACACACGGGGCACGTGTCGTATGCAAAGTCATCCCCCTCTAAGATAATGTCGCAGTTTCTATTTTGCAAATGAAACAAAATGCGTGCAAATGCTCGGCGGTGCGACACCGTTCCTTGTACGGGGTGACGCAATTAATTTCACTGAAGGTAAAGAATGGCGGCTTTGATGTACAGCCTTTTGCTCATCGTGTTTGGCAGTTAAATTAGGGCAAAGCCCTGCCTTCAATTTGCTGAGCTGTTAGCAACCAAGATGAAGCAAAACAGTTGCTGTGCGCAACAGAATCTGCCAAAATAAAGCAACAAAAATTGAGGTATTGAAAGTCCACTTCGCATAGTGGTGTAGTATTTATCGTTTGCAGTACTTGTTATTAAAATTAAAATGTGCCCGTGAATGCACAAATTTGAAGTTTTGTTAATTTGCCAGATTAAAAAGAATGCATACACATGGACACATTTTTTAAGTGATGTTATGAAATGTTATTTTCCCCAAAACGTTTATGTGGAAACATGTAAAGTGTATTGAGAGTACGATTTTTGTACTATTTCACATCCAGTGCACATGCACGAGCAAGCTCCAACAAGGGCCCTGTGATTTCACACTAAGTACCTAATCCGTAAAGTTATCTGTGCTTATCATCGAGGAAAGATTTTAAAAAGACCATTACATTATCTTGGAATAAGTTATGGTCCTCCATTCATTTCTTACCAGTAATGAATTTCCATCCTGTAGGGCAGGGGTCTGCAACCTTTAAGACATAAAGAGCCACTTGGACCCGTTTCCGAAGGAAAAAATAAACTGGGAGCCGCAAAACCATTGCAACATTTAAAACAAATATAACACTGCATATATTGTTTCTTACCTTATTGCTATATACAGGATCGTGCAGTCAGCTGTCAATCTGAATAAAAAAAGGACTTTTTCACTTAACAATGTAAAATATATTTTTGCAAATTAATAGCTAAATTACCTGGTTAATGGGATTTTTGCTCCTGAACCTCAGTGCACAGTGTCTGCACATCAGGGCTGTAAGACGTCACCTTCATTTTCACACAGGCTTGCAAGCTGTCATCTGTGAGGCGTGATCGATGTTTGTTTTTAATATAGTTCATGTTGGAGAAGACCTGCTCACATACATATGTGGAGCCGAAGATCGACAGGACTCCAAATGCATACTTTTTCATGTTTATATAAGTGTTGGGGATGGCATTCCATGTTTCGAATACAAGTTTGTCCTGTTTGGGAAGGTTTTCAATATCACTCCATTTATGATTCTGAGCCAGAATGGCCTTCTGACGGGCAACATCCTCAAGAGTAGCGGTCAAGCATTTGAACTTGGACACCCATATATCTTTGTCGGCTATATCGGCCAGTTCCATCTCAAGATCAGGTTGACTTACACCTGCAAATGCAGTCATATTCAATAGGGATGGATCGATCGCCAGGGGAGTGACAGGGAAGGATAATGTCGTTTTTTCCTCTCTGAACTCACAGAATCGTTTCCCAAACGAACTTTGCATTGTGGTGATTGCAGACTTGAAATATTCCAAATTTATCGTATCATGACTTTGTTTGAACTCTCTCAAAGAGGGAAAGTGAGACAGTGTACCTCTCTGTAAATCTTTGACAAACACTGTCAACTTGCGCTCGAATGCCAAAACCTCCTCCAGCATGTGCAGGGCTGTGCCTCCTTTCCCCTGAAGGGTTGTATTTAGCGTGTTTAGATGTGCTGTCATGTCTACCATAAAATGTAATTTTTCCAGCCACTCTGGCTGTTCCAGCTCAGCAAAGGTGAGCTCTTTGCTGCCCAGGAAGGTTTTTACTTCTTCCAAACATGTGACAAAGCAACGGCAACGTTATTGCCTGTCACCGGGCGGGCAGTGTGGAGCGGAGCGGCAACCTGTCAGCAGCGGCAACGCCAGAGCAGGTGTCACAGTGCGCCTCCTCCCCTCGCTAGCATCCGCCCCGGAGCCGCGGTCAAGGTTCAAAAGAGCCGCATGCGGCTCCGGAGCCGCAGGTTGCCGACCCCTGCTGTAGGGGATGGTACATTCAAAAACAGCCATCCCACTAATTTGCTTCCGTGACCATTTCAGGCCCCCAACAGATTGCCTCAATCTCAATTGTACACATCATTTTCATCAGGCAATCCATCAAATGCACGTGTCACCGTATTGAGCTACCATATTATCAGGAAAATTATCCTCTTCCAAAAGCAGGTAAATCAGATCAGCTACTAAATGTTAAGTTGTCCCATCACTCTGTTGGAGCACTCGTGTCAGTATCAATATGTGCCTCCAGGGATATTTTGAAGTGTGTGTCAAATAAAAAAAATAGCTTAGCGACAGCGACCCTTCAGGCTCAGCTTCAGCAATTGCGAGGCTATAAGTGCAACATTTTAGAGGCAATTAATAAGTACAGCTTCCCTTTTCGTAAAGGGAGGACACGGAGCATATCAAAGTCAGCAATGCCCTAATGCTATTGTGAGAAATCCGTAGGCGTGATATATTATTGACACACACATTTACAGTGGAGACAAGAAGTTTCAATGTCTTCACTCGGGATTTAGATTGCATGACCATGGGATTTCACACAGAAAGTTAATTAGTGAACCAATGTGACCTTATGGGTAAATTCTGGCATCACAGTATTTAAAGTTGCATTCACAACAATTGTATTCCATGCATAATAAATGCCACTTTATCAGGAGAAATTTAAAATACTAGGAAAGTTCAAACCTATTAAAACATTAATGGAGAGACAATTTCTACCCTTTTTGTATTTGCAGCCAAAAGTGCCACATATTAATAGGTTGTTTCAACGGTGCATCCCCATTTATTCTGTGACACACACACAATGCATGACAATAATTATTCTCTGCCAATTTACGTTCTGCATCAAGGTATTTTTCAACGCAAGATATTTTCTCTTTAAATGTAAAATCTATCAGATGCAGTAACTATGTGTACCATTCTTCACGTAAAATGGGGATAACGTCTTGAATAGACCGTTTGTAACTGTACATGCGAATACATTAGGCCTCTTAAAATTATTTTTAATGACAGAATAATATATATGCAGATGATAGCCAGAAGCAGACATGTGTACATGTAAGTTTAGCTTAATTTGATGATTCCCATCCAATGTAGGTACCCACTTCATTAATATAAATGCGTTGCTTTAACCCTGTCTCTTGGCTGATGCCCCTTTTTGGTCCATAGCTCCGATGCTGAATATCATGTGAATCCCCAAGCCATGTACAACTATAACTCATATTGAAAATTACAATGAATGTAATTATTTAAACATTATTTAAAGCACCTTTACGAACAAACAGGAGAGGGACAATTCTTACTTATTGTTACTTTTATATGGGAGATTGGTGAAATATATATTTAAAATATCACAGTTTAAAAATGACCGAACAAGCATTGAGCAGTACTCATCTCTCTAAGTAGTCCTAAGACAGAGGTGCAAATGTTATACCCCAAAACATTTGGATTGTGAGTGAGGCGCAGAATTCTACTCAGGCAGAATGAACAAAAATATTATGAGAAAAGTTCACCACATAGTGCATTAATACTGTCTTACAACGGGCAAATTTGTAAAAGGATTATATATTTTCGTGGGTTAGATCATTCTTAATGATGTTGTTTACCCTCCTTAACGTGACATAGCAAAATGCATAAAATTATCACGTGGATAATAACTGTACCAATTGATATTGTTTCAGCAACCTGGTATGTTGAAAACCCATTCACACCAAAATTATTAGACTATTAGATTGGTGATAATAATATTAAACTGACATGCTTTTGTTCAAGTTGCAACTTGAATTGTTTGGCTGTGTTAGGTGGAAGGTATGCAACACCATTAAGCATTATATTTATGCAATCTAACCCAAAAATAATATAGGAATCATCATATTGGTCGAGAAAGCCTACCTGTTAATTACATTTGTAGCACTATTATATTTTGGCAATGGCCCATTTTCAGAGTAAGACTGTATTTGATTTGAAGCTTTCGTGACTGCAAGAATTACTCTTT
Organism: Lampetra fluviatilis; assembly: GCF_964198595.1. NCBI lineage: Eukaryota > Metazoa > Chordata > Hyperoartia > Petromyzontiformes > Petromyzontidae > Lampetra > Lampetra fluviatilis. The sequence continues at coordinate 16,529,636 of NC_136275.1, forward strand.
GGTTCTTTCGGTAAAGTCATGAGAGAAGAGTGGAAATCCACCCCGAAGCGGCCGGGGGAGAGAAAGAGCGAATGGACCTATGAGAGCCTGGTAAATTTTAGAGAAAGATATAGGCCGTTTGAGAAAACAAACTTAAAAAAATAGCCTGGTTGATTACGATCGCCAAAGATTGCTAAATGTAAAGTTAAGTGTGAAATTTGACAAACAGAAACACACAGAGAGAGAGAAAACAAATGTACATCCTCAGACACACAGAGAGAGGATGTAAGATGTTTTCTCTCTCTGTGTGTGGCTGAGGATGGAAGTTTGTTTTCTCTCTCTCTGTGTATCTCTGTTTGTCAAATTTCACACTTAACTTCAAATTTAGCAATCTTTGAAGATCGTAATCAACTAGGCTATGCGTTAACTGTGTGTTCGCCGACTCTCTGTGTTGCATTGCATTACATTTCCCAAAAAATTGCTAAATTTAGTTTTCTCAAACTGCTTATTTCTCTCTATAAAATTTACCAGGCTATCATAGGTCCATTCGACCTTTCTCTCCCTCGGTCGCGTCGGGATGGATTCATTGTCATGCTAATTTCTCTGCTCCAGCAGCTGCCCCAGCAGACCCCCCTCTCTCTCTGTGTGTCTCTGTGTTGTCTTTCTCTGCTTGTGTGTCTGTCTGTGTGTCTCCGTGTCTGTGTTTTGTCTCTCTCTCAATTGTAGTTCTACCTGATGACGCTTGCTTGTGTTGCAATCGAAACGTCGTATTCTATGATTTAATTTATTTTCTTTCTACGTGACTTTACCGAAAGAACCAAAGAGTAAGACTGTGTTTCTGACAAACATGGTGAGTTTTTTTTTGTATTTGTGCTTATACACCACTACCATTGAATATGTCTACATCGACAGCCCTTTCGTCTCTCACTACTATGTGGAGGGCCTCACAAAACCGTGCGGGTCGTGAAGGCAAGAAGCGCAGATGTGTAAGTATATAAGTATATTACAACAACGTATTTTGCTTCACAGCCCTCTGCTGCTCCCCAAATAGCTACGTAAGCCCCATAGCAGCCCATTTGTGCATGGTGGTCACCCATTCAAGCACGATCCAGGCTCAACCTTGAGATCTGATTACATCGGGTATATTCCAGTTGATTTGGTCATAGGCACCACTGCTATTACAGGTCCTAAATGTTTCATTTAAAATCTAAAATATGAATTATTTTTCTGAATATTATTTTGAGTCAGTCAAGCTTAGAATTTCTGATACTCTCTAAAGCTTGTTACCTGTATAAAAGACACCTGTTCACAGAAGCAATCAATCAATCAGATCCAAACTCTCCACCATGGCCAAGACCAAGGATGTCAGGGACAAGATTGTAGACCTACACAAGGCTGGAATGGGCTACAAGACCATCACCAAGCAGCTTGGTGAGAAGGTGACAACAGTTGGTGCGATTATTCTCAAATGGAAGAAACACAAAAGAACTGTCAATCTCCCTCGGCCTGGGGCTCCATGCAAGATCTCACCTCGTGGAGTTGCAATGATCATGAGAACGGTGAGGAATCAGCCCAGAACAACACGGGAGGATCTTATCAATTATGTCAAGGCAGATGGGACCATAGTCACCAAGAAAACAGTTGGTAACACACTACGTCGTGAAGGACTGAAATCTTGCAGCGCCCACAAGGTCCCCCTGCTCAAGAAAGCACATATACATGCCCGTCTGAAGTTTGCCAATGAACATCTGAATGATTAAGAGGACAACTGGGTGAAAGTATTGTGGTCAGATGAGACCAAAATGGAGCTCTTTGGCATCAACTCAACTCGCCGTGTTTGGAGGAGGAATGCTGCCTATGACCCCAAGAACACCATTCCCACCGTTAAACATGAAGGTGGAAACATTATGATTTGGGGGTGTTTTTCTGCTAAGGGGACAGGACAACTTCACCGCATCAAAGGGACGATGGACTGGGCCATATACCGTCAAATCTTGGGTGAGAACCTACTTCCCTCAGCCAGGGCATTGAAAATGGGTCGTGGATGGGTATTCCAGCATGACAATGACCCAAAACACACGGCCAAGGCAACAAAGGAGTGGCTCAGAAGAAGCACATTAAGGTCCTGGAGTGGCCTAGCCAGTCTCCAGACCTTATTCCCATAGAAAATCTGTGGAGGGAGCTGAAGGTTCGAGTTGCCAAACGTCAGCCTCGAAACCTTAATGACTTGGAGAAGATCTGCAAAGAGGAGTGGGACAAAATCCCTCCTGAGATGTGTGCCAACCTGGTGGTCAACTACAAGAAACGTCTGACCTCTGTGATTGCCAACAAGGGTTTTGCCACCAAGTACTAAGTCATGTTTTGCAGAGGGGTCAAATACTTATTTCCTCATTAAAATGCAAATCAATTCATACCATTTTTGACATGCGTTTTTCTGCATTTTTGTTGTTGTTATTCTGTCTATCACTCTTCAAATAAACTTACCATTAAAATTATAGACTGGGCAAAATTATAGACTGGGCAAACGTACAAAATCAGCAGGGGATCAAATACTTTTTTCTCTCACTGTACATCATAGCAACCACATGAGACATCTAAAGAATTGCAGCTTATGTTCTGCTATAATTGTAATGTTACTTCATTTATTCATTCGATAGTACTCTCACTTTTGTATATTACATACACAATGAGAATAATAAGAATATTTTTGATTTGCGTACAATTGAAATAATAATGCATTTCACTCTTTCTGTTTATTTTATAAACGCCATTATATCATGCATTCCAAACTGAATATTAGTATTAATAGGTGCACTTACCCCTTTGGAACTTCCGACAGTGTTTGCTTTAATACAATGGAAAGTTCGAATCTCAGACTTTACAGGTGCTTTTGTAAAATATAAGATGTAAGGCACGGCTACTGTGTGCTATTCAAAACAACATTGTGCCTTCCAAACGCACGCTAATATTTACCAGTATTTTTCCACAACGCATATGCTTTAAGCGGAGCAAGAAAACAGAAATCTCAGCTGGATTTTGTCCATCAATTCACCCACACTTCCGAAGTCAAAGTCCATGTTCTGACTTGGGTTTTGCACAATTCAATGATTGTCATCAATGAGACTTTCTTGATCCTCATGACATTTTCCCGGCTACGTTCCAAGCGTACAAGGTGCAGACTGCGTGGGAATAGCAAGTGGGAATACTAAGCGTGCTTTTTAAACCACAAGTGAGGCGTGCAATATGGGTGTTTTGCTTGAGTGAATGGTGGTGATGATTGTTGTGATTGTGATTATGGAAGGGGGGTGGGAGTACCGTAAAAAAATCACAAAATACCTCAGTATCGTACCACGTGACATTGAGGTGGTGTCGCTTCAGGAGGGTATCGTCCTTGTTGACGTGATCAACGGCCATGGCAACAGCGGGCATTATGCCTCGACCGATGCCACCGCCCGCCCGGCTCTCGTTGAGCGGCATGAGTCCCATGACCAGGAGCTCCGAGCCGAAGGCGCCGCCGCTCCGGAAAATCAGCACTACGGACAGCGGCAGCCACAGCCAGAGCCGGAGCCGAGCTCGCACATCCATGCTGCACGGGGGCGCCGAGGGCAGGCGAAGGGAAACACGACGAGCAGGAGTGGGAGCTGCTTGGGGGTGCTCCGAAGCTGGTGGCGACCGTGGCTAGCTGCCGCCCCTGCTGCTGGCACGACGCATGGTCGCAGTGGCTGGCGATCCCGGCCGCATGAGGGTGGTGGTGGTGAGGGAGGCTGCAGATTGCCTTGGGCACAAGAGAGCTCTTAACAGTCGTCAGTTCTCGTGGAGTTAGTTACCTTTTTTGTGTCTGAGCGCTAAAAAAAGCGCGGTCCCTGACATGACAACATATGTGCAGTTGGAGTGCCTCCGATGTTTTGGTCGGCGAGCGCTGGCGAAGCTCGGGGTAAATTAGACACAACGAGAAGCAACCCCCTTGCTTTGTACCCGTGTACCCCCCCCCCCCCACCTCTCTCACAGCGCCTGATGAGCGCAGGGTGACCGAGTCAAAATCGCGCATAAACTGCTGCTGCTTCACTCAGACGCCACCCTTCAGCACGCATAACTTAATTGAATCGCCCTTTCCACGACGAACGAAAAAAACATATATACACGTGCGAAAACGTGTAAAAATATCGAGAATGCGCTCGGAACATAATTATAAGCGTCTGTAACGTGAGAGTCATTTAACCGAGCGACGCCGTATATTGTCTATGTGTGTATTACATGGTGAGTTTACAGGCGAGCGTACGTGTGCGCAAACGGGCGTCCTACTGTAGCGTACGTATGAAACTGGAACGTTACTTCAGTGAGAGTTCATTATTTAGTGCAGACACGCGCAGACTTCATCACGCAGCTATCCGAAGCTGTAGTAGCCCTCATTAAATATCTCATAAGATAGCCTTCACAGCGCGTCGGACCGCCTGTTCATGCAACGCTTTCCCCGTCCTACCACACGTGATGCATGGACAGACGTGGTGGGTTTGGTATGAGGAACAGGGCTGTCTGTCTGCGAGCTCTTCTTGAAGAGCCCTCGTAAGCCACCACGAGTCAGTCCCCCGCGCGTCCAGCTCGCGACTCACTTGATGACCATCCCCCGCTATCGATGAGACGCGAGGCCGCGTGCTGTGCTATAACCCACATAACAAAGAGAAATGCCTCGCTCTCTGCTGGAATAAATTAATTAATGAATCGGTCGACCGGGAAACTACGTTTATCATGTGTCATAAACCCATCAGAGATCCAGCGCATCCCAGCATATGTGATCTGTGCACCCCTGCATTATTCCCTACCCCCCCCTCCACCACGCTCTGTGTTTGTGCTCGGGGTGCGCTGTGTGTGACGCGACATGCCATGCATGCGCCGATGCGTGACCGAGATCATTCTCTTCCTTCTTCCCTATATCGCACCACCGCTCCTTTTTTGGAAGGGAGGGGGTGTGGGGAATTGTGACATTAAAACTGCAGCCCGTTCTTGAACGGAGGGAACCCCAAAGACAAGGCGCCTGAGTGACCGAATTCGTCACAGGCATGCACGTGCAAAGCAGGTTAAAGGTTGGGCGTGAACACGTAAAAAAATTGGCACCGATGTCCACAGGACCTCCGTTGGCTTACGCGTTGCAAAACAGCAATGCTGCGACGTTATTTTCCAACGTCTTACGTATAGGACGAGCACAGTATGGCGGCATTCATATTCGTCCCATGCAAGGAAATCGCATTATGCAAATATAAAATTATCACACGCGACGACGCAATAAAAAAAAACAGCCCTGATGCCCTTTTCAAGTCGTTTTATTTTTGTCTCGCGCTGATTTTTTCCCCCATTAACTTTCAATTCCATGGTAGTGCTCTGCAATGATTAGTATAGTACAAGGTACACATGCCAGTACGTTATTAATTGCGTAATCATAATGTCACGTGCAATGCTCTAATTCCCCTGGCACGTATCCATACAACAATCACTAATTATCTAGCATTCCGAATTGAGATTAATCCTATCAGCTTTTTGGATGGCTTACCGCTTTTACGCATGTATATACCCCTTTGATGCTTAAGACATGCTTGCTAACCACAACTATCAGTGGTTATAAAATGTGTACGCATCTCGCGAGTGATTGTTCTTTCCTTCTGGTGAGGGGTAAACATTGATTGTAAAGAGCAATTACGGAGACAGGGGTGGTTTCTCTCTGATGGAGGATATAGATAAGGTGAACAAATGTTGCACAAAAACACCCAACACATGTTGTTATTTGTGTTTGTGCAGCAATGCTAACGCAGAATCATCAACTAATGTGTTACATGCTCTACATTACTATTCAAAAACATGTGTTCATACCAAAACATGCATATTCGTATTTAAAGGCTAGCTTACATTTAATTGCGTCTAATCAAAAGCAGTAAATGTGTAATCATTTAAGAACCTCAAAGCTAATGTGATACTAATGTATGTGTTAAAGAGTATTATTACAAAGTACTGCATTATTCACCATGATCATCAGAAGCCATTGCCTATCGACTGCTGGATAAAGGCCTCTCCCCACACCGTCGCCATCCCACACGGTAGTCAAGTGCTGTTACCACCTCTAGTGTAGAATGCATTACTGCCATGGTTTTGCAACTGGCTGTCTGATATCGTGAATATATACATGTTCGCTTGCATTTGTTTTCATTGTTACGGTCATGCACGTTACAGATTTGGAAATTTTGCAATGGCATTAATGCGCTCGAAACGTTGTGCCAAGTTGTCCAGCGGTTCTGCAGTGATAAAAACGTGGACATATACTCTGGCAGCCTTGGCACACTCAACGTTAATTCCTTAAGACCTCTTTGGCGCTGAAAAAATTTACTACAATAGCACCGCCTGTAACATGACCAGTGTGGGAGCATACCAGCAACGGGTTAACGCCTCCCTTTTATCGTATTATAGTCAAAGTGGCCATATGTTTTAGTGATTATTTTCTTATTATTATTGTAAAGCTGTTTTACCGGGTATAAATCCGCTGGTGTGCCGGTACTAGGTGGATTACATCGCAGTATAGTGATGGATGGTGACAGTTTGGGAAGGGCTTCATTCAGCAGTGGATTGATCATGGCTGATGATTATAATAACCTGGTAAGCCCACGTCTGCCTAATTCAGCACCGGGCTGCACGAACAAACGCAAAATATGTGGGAAATCATGCAGTTTATTAAGCGAACTCGTGGATGTTGGTCTTAGACATCAAGGTCTTGAAAACCGAGGACATGTGTTTCGCACAGCGAAACACATGTCTTCGGTTTCGCTGTGCCGCTCCACCAATGAGCCCTCTGTATTCCAGCAGGATGGTCTATGTGTGTGTGTGTACTTGGGGAATGGCGTAGGTTTCGCCTCGTCATGGCGTTTGACATTTGCACACACGCACACACCATTTCGTATCGTGCACCCCTATCCCCCTGCCACACCACCACACCACCTCTCACCCATCAACCTCACCACCAACCCAGCAGCGTGACCTTGTTTAAGGCAGGGGCATACACCAATTAAACTGGGAGTGGGACGACGACGACGATAGGCAATATTAAACAAACTTCAACCAATCGTTAAACACTTTTGTCCATTATGCATACTGCATTTTCACCCTCCATGTAGAGTATTTGAGGAAAGGCTGCACAACCCATCACTTAATTGGCTGTAAGAATTTTGGAGGGGAGCCGAGCCTTCAGCAGGGGGCTTCGCCTCCTCCAGCCCCTCCCTCCCCCCGACGCCACGTGGTTGCTCTTCACTCTACCCCTGGATCTCCAACTTAAGTCCAGCGAATCCACACAATCTTCCTTGTGATCAGTGCTACATCTAAGCTGAAACAATCCAGAACGCTGTTCTGGGAATTATATTGGCATGTGTCCATGCATCTATATATATTTATAAACCTGTTCATAGGATTATATAAATGCAGGGTACATTAATATGATTATTATGGATAGGTGTACTCTCGTGGTAGTGCAGGGGGATAGGGGTGCCTCGCGCCGAGAATCCCAAGCCAGCCGAGCCGCGTTCTGGGAAATGTCGAGTTAGAAATTAAACCTTGCTTGTGATCATTCTAGCAACTTCCATCCCCGTGACCACCACCAGCATCTTCTCTCATTACTCCCGAAGACCCGACCCCTCTTTAAAATAGGCTGCAAATGAGCAGCCGCCGATCTGCCCCCACATACGCGTGGACCTGCCGCAGGGCAGTGAAAACGATATTGCACCGCACATACACACGAACAAATAAACAAATTACGCGTTTATAGCCGCCAGCACCACACACGGTGGCGGCCTATTCAGTCTAAATAAAAGCGTCCGAAACAATCGGCTGGACCGCTCGAGAATGATCAATGGATAGTGACGGCCAAGGAGGAGGAGGAGGCTGACTCGACCTTCTCGCCCAGCCGGAGCGAGAGCGCCATGTCGTGGCTGCTAACGGAGTCGCAGATCAACCATCACGTGAACTCGGGTCATCCTCGCAAGCAGCGGATTTTGGCTCGCCATCGAATAAAGGCGGTCACCGCATCGCGCGCTGTCAGATGCGCTTCTTCGGCCGTCTGGAACGCTCTTCCTTCCGATATCAGCCACTGGAGCTGTGCACTTTTAAACCTAGATTGAAAAATGAAATTCCTCCGATGAACAAGGGGGCCGTCCATAAATTACGTCACGCGATTTTTGACGATTTTTGACCCCCCCTCAAATATGACGTCACAAAGCTCTACCCCCCCCCCCCCAAAAAAAAAACATGCTTCAAATCGTTTTAAACTATTGTCATTGTAGTGCGTATTTAATGTGGCGCTGCACTCTGATGTTGTAGGAGAAAACACTGATTAAAAAGTCAATTTAATTAAGTTGAACGTGTTGTCTATATTAATTTAAAGTTGCGCATTTTTATGTGACGTCACATTTCTCAAACACCCCCCCCCCCTCGTCACACATCGTCACAAATCTTCACAAATGTCTGACCGCCCTCCCCCTAGGTGCCTGACGTCATTTATGGACGGCCCCTAGGTTGGCCACGTACGGTGCGAAAGAAGCTCAATATACAGTACATACATATCCCAGTTACCGCGAGCGGTCTAACGAAAACATGATGCTTTTATCAATCTCGATTATTAAACTCGCGATGCATAACACTGAATTTGCATACGTAAGGACCGCTACCTTGTTCGATTCGTCTGTGTTGCATATGTTTACTGTAGATGTATTTACGTTCTATGCTAATCGTTTTAAGTATTACATCACAGGTATATGCTGTTAACTGAATTTTAATATGCAGTGTACAGTCGAGTATTTATAACCGACTCGTTAAGACTGCGACGATCAGCCCAGTGGCATTTGAGGTAGTATCAGCCATGTGCAGAGTGGAGCCCTCGTATCTGGGCGCATGGGTCGCTCCCGCCATCTAGTGTAAAAAATCAAGAACAGTTGCATCCCCATGTTTTCAGTTGTGAGAGGTCAAGGATTATGCGAATTCAATTTTATTTTATTTGTTACACGGATGATATCATTTAGCCAGTTGTCCGGCTATCTTACGAGAGAGATCCGTTGTGCATAAGGACACAGCAACAACGATTCACGTCACGGAGTGGAATTATTTTCAACTGGGGGTGTGCAAGGTTTGATTGACATGTCCTTAGCCAACCGGACTAATCGAAGGTGCGGTTGAGAAGGGTGGACACAAGACCAATATCCTTTTATCGCAGGATATACTGCAAATGTACACGAGGAAATCTATAACATCTTCCAAGTAAATCTTCACTTTACCATCACGACGCTAACACACAGTGGTTTTGAGAATAACATTTGCAAGGTCTTTAACGTACTTTATAGAGAGCAGACGACGCTATTACCCGAAGCGTTAGCCTAATCTGTACCGCAAAATTCGGCAGACAGAATTTCAAGTACCGTGCAAACCTATACAGCGATTTACAGGTTGGTCCAGATGTCATGTGACCCCGATTTAATTATCTTAAACGTAATGCTTTTTCAAGTAAGGTTTATTTATTAAATGCATATGCAAAGAAAAAATAAATGTTATGGTAAATCCATGGGGGTACAAGACACCTAGACCACCCCGGAGATTGTATTCACTGAAACCGAGCGCCCTCTACTGAAAAAAGAGTTTACCCAACCCTGTAAGGGAAGCGTTTTATCCGAGTTCTTGCAGCTTCCTATAAAATTAGAACTCTTGAGTTACACAAAAAATTGTTTGATGAATAAAGGTCGCATATCCAAGTACCCGTCCAGGCTCTCCAACCGTGCTCATCTTCCAAGATCTGAAGACAATCGGGCGCATTTCGAGTGATTTATCATATATGCAGCAAGCCTACTTACAACGACACCTTGAAATATTATGACCCAATGATCAGCGATAGGGCCAGACTTAAAATACTCAATTGTGTTAGGGTGTTGCGACAATGCCAGTGACCTCAATAGCGAACATAACTACGGTCTCTTTAGAGTTAATAGGGTTAAGTGATAATGCTCGAAGCTCGGCAGAAGAGCCGCTGGTGGCCTGCTGTATAATTTGTACGGACGCAATTCACGTTTGACCAGGCTGAATGCGCACATCCATTCCGGTGGAAACGGGCAGGTAACGTCCCATTATTTCCAACAGGTACCGTTCCCAAAATGAGCTGTCAAATTCTAATATACTTGTAGCTCTTAATTTCCGTCCGATGATGTTGGCAACACAGTATCGCTAAGAGTGGGCACGCCGGCTCAGGCAATGTACGTGTGCGCCCGCCCGGTACATGTGCAAGTTCACGTCAGTTCTGAGCTATTGGGAAGTCGCGTCAGAGAGTGACAATGGGGTTAAATAAGGAGTGGCATCAGCTATCGATAGTGCAGGCGGTGTAACTGCAATGGGGCCCACGAGCCGGAGAAAGGCCCAGGCGTCAGACTAATAAGAAGGGGTGACATTCGATTGGGAGGAGGGAGGCATTTCTTTGATGGCACCAGGGTTCATTCCAAGCACGCCTACTCCATGACATAACTAAGTGCCCTACGGATGCAGGCACCACCTTCGGGATTACATGCCCGATTCATACGTACCTAAATTCCCACCCTCCTCCATGGCCTCATGCATGGACCTCCCCATGAAGTAACAACCTCCGTGCTGTTGCCATGCTAACCAAGTGTGGTGTGGAGACAGCTCTGCTGCACCATCGGTGATGGCACCAGCGAGGGCGCTGTGAGCACTGCAATTGAAAATCAAACCAAATACAGTATTAAAAAGTGGTCCTTCATGAAGTGCGGGAAGTGGCGTTAGGGTGTAAGGTTAGCATCAGTCGGAGGGATAATGCAAGGTGATCAATTCATATATATCATACCAAAACAATATCCATTATAGAGGGGTAAAACGTAATTTCAATACCTCTAGAGGGCTCCCACCAATCGCAATACACTAAAAACTTTAACACTCTCCTCTGTGACATGGAGCCACTGCTTTAACACAATTCAATTACATCTTGAGAAGAAAATAAGAGAATATGAATCAGCAATGCATCAATAAATGGATCACCCTGGATATATCATTCTGAAACCAATATCAATGCATAACATTCTTCATACACTTCTGGGTTAAGGCCTCCCAAATCCGCTTCCACCACCTCTCACCATCCTGCTCCGTAACAAACCTGATATTCGCGCTCCATCTCCTCGGTGTGGGTCTCTCGGGCGCGCTCCATTCGTTGACTGCAACTCTGTTATTTTCGACCACTTCAAGCCAAATGCCAATGCTTTACATTACCCGTGCATTTTACATCTACCGTATGCATAATTGTAAAGAACCACCTTCAGAATAGCTAGACATCCTTTATTTATGGACAGGTGAGAGTCCATTGAAACCAGACATATCTTCTTCTTGGTTCTTTCGGTAAAGTCACGTAGAAGGGAAGTAATAAAATAATAAAAATAAAACAATAAAACAATTATTATGTTTTATTTTTATTATTTTATTACTTCCCTTCTACGTGACTTTACCGAAAGAACCAAGAAGATGAATCCCTGCAGTCACGAAAGCTTTAAATCGAAATTCAGACATATCTTATTCAAGATAATGTGTCAACCCGCTCGACTTGCTGAAAACAAAAATGGCTCGTGTCCTCAATGGAATATCGTACTGTACTTGCAACTTATGATGTACCTTTTGAGTATCGTGTTTTACAATACTCCTGTCGTCAGTCAATAATAATAGCACATAGGCTACCTGTCTGCCTGCTACACTATGACCACACACAGCGAAATATGAACGCACCAGAGCGGCATATATGCCTATGTAATTCGGTAACCTGGCAACAAACTGGCCGTAACATAATATTCTTGCGTGACAAGCTTGGAGACATAATCTATCCGTCATATCAATCCCTTTAAGATAATGTGTGGTAGGATCCTGGTCGTCCCTCGGGCCTTAAATGGCAACAGAATGAATCATATTTTACTTTACATCGATTTCCCGAGTTGAAAGTGATGATTACACTTGCTTTCGTTTCATTTAGCATCTGCCTAAAATAAGTACATATGGATGGATAAGCCTTTTTGAAATTACAAGCTGCATTGCATCCTTGTGTTAGATTGTTGAGACGCAATGAGAGTAAAAACACACTCAAAATGTGATCATTTCTAGACAAAAAAGCCAGATTGTGAACATAGAATCATTCCTCCCATCATGACCTGTATTTCCTGGTATATACCACACTGCGTGTACATAGAGTGTATATAGCCTTGTGTTAGACCACCAACTCTAGTCAAAATTGTATCCATACTATTTGAGACAGCAGCTGGACACGAAGACAACTCTATACTGATAATTGTTTTTTCCCCTTTTTTCTGGCAACAAAACAGGTGTTAAGATGTTTAAACACCAAACTGAAACGTTTACAAGGAATCATGTCTGCATTAACCACAATGCTTGTGGTCAGAATGCAAACAAAAAACATACTCTGATAATATATACATTGTCCTTGAAACTGATTGGTCCACACCAGAGACAGCTTTCTTTTGTGCCTCGTCTCAAACGGTGTTAGACCAGAGTACGCCAAAAGGCGTACAGCCCATAGACAATGCACTATCATGTTGATGTAGATGCTCACCCCGAGCTCCATTACTCTGATAGTGCATTGTCTTTGAGCTGTACGCCTTTTGGCGTCCTCTGGTCTAACACCGTTTGAGACGAGGCTCAAAAGAAAGCTTTCTCTGGTATGGACCAATCAGTTTCAAGGACAATGTATATATTATCAGAGTATGTTTTTGTTTGCATTCTGACCACAAGCATTGTGGTTAATGCAGACATGATTCCTTGTTAAAGGTTTCAGTATGGTGTTTTAACATCTTAACACCTATATTGTTGCCAGAAAAAGGGGAAAACCTATTATCACATTTTCGTACTGGCAACGGAGGTCCTATGAACTCTATACTGGTTTCAAAGTTTTTAGGAATCATCATTACAGTATAGCCATCATTGTCTACTGCTGCCGTGTGTGTGGGCTAAGTGTTTGTTGCTCATTGGTGATGTTGTAGATCGAACTAAAATGGAATTAAAAACCTAAATCCACAGCAGTGCACGTCCCTCGTATCGGTGGGGTTTCTCTATTGTCACAAAATACTGTGCTCAATATTTATGTTGACTGTGACTTAAAATACGAGAACCACAATGTGCTTCTTCAGGAACTGCTGATGGGTTTTTTTATGCAAAAAGGCTCACAGTGAATTTAAATATTTGTGTGTGTTGTTTGAAACGTATGGGTTTCTGGGACTGAAATATAATTTTTTGTTATGATATAATTTTCTCGTAATTAAAGATGTAATTATTGTTGGCATTCGCCAAGCTAATAGTCCCCCATAAATGTAGTAGCGGGGACTCTACGTATATGGTTCCCAGAGGCCAACTTTGCATTGGTGACTATACAGTACTGCACTGGCGAATCATAATCTCTATATGACTACTGTAGTCTGTCCATCGGTCACGTTTGCTCGAATCAAATTTAATAGTTACCTAGCACAAGAAGATCACATTGCACTTCCTCAGGATATGCTGCTGGTTTTTGCATAATGCACAAAGCCTGAGTGGATTTACACGCTTGTTGGTGCTGGACGGTAACGCTGTGGTGAGCAGTGCCGTGGGGGGAGGGCCAATTTCGATTGGCCATTCCCCTCATGACGTTTGTAGCCACCACAGCGGCCAAATGGGGGCTCTGGATGGGTGCAAGGGGCTGGTAACCCCTCCACCTTCAAATAAATTACCACTGTCTCAGCCTCGCTGTGCGCTGCGTTGCACCGCTAGCTGAGTAGTTAACCTCGCGTTCAATAAACCCTTGGAGCCAGGATGAACGTCCGACTCCAAACGTCATTTATTGAGTTTAACGAGGTAAAACTGGTGAGAAAACACAGATACAGCATCTGTTATAACCCGGAAACACCAACACAATGAACACCACAGCACCAGAACATTGTCCCAGATAACATGTTTCCCAGCAATAGACCCTGGATGGACCAGGCCCCCACACTACCACTGAACAACTACACAAGAGCACAAGCCGCTGCGTTGCATAAAGGCACATCGTGTATTCATCACACTGCACCCCAAATGTACGGCATTACACATAACACTAAACTGTGGATGAGATACTTCGTCATCTTTGCTCTCAGAATCGCAACATAGCCACCTGGGCACAAGTCTGACTCGACCTACTAAATCACAAGAAAAATCAACAATAAGGAAAGTTGCAGGCTTCGTTGCTAACTAGGCCTCGTATTTACCACAACAACTTAACAGCACCATAAAGGCATTTACATCACTATAACGGTCATTCCAACATTACAACAGCATTGCCAATATTATAAAAACATAAACAAACTTACAGACAATGCTTCTCAAAGTCCCACGATGGACAACTGTGGCTGGCTTCACTGGGACGCGATGTGTGCCGCCATCTTGAATCATGTGCATAATGGCCGATGCCCGCGTGGTTAAGCGGGAATCTTAATTCGCAACTTCCTGGTCACGTGACCAAAACCAGCATCAAAAACAGGAAATTCCTGTGTACATACGCCCCCCCCATCTGCCGTGAGGCAAAACTCCTGCCGTGAGGCAGAACAACCACTGTTCTGCAAATAAAATATCAAATGAAACTTGTGCCGGAGGCCCAGGGGGGGGGGGGGAGGCAGGCGTCTATGACGTCTCCTGGCCAACCCCCATTTGGTGGAGCCAGGAAATTGAATCCTTACCCTCGGGGTTCCTCTAGAAGCAGCAAAAAGCCACTGCGCGTCGCCACGTGGAATGTTCGAACGCTCACTGCGGATGTCTTGCCTCACGGCAGATGTGGAGCGTACGTTCACAGGAAGTTCCTGTTTTTTTATGCTAATTCTGGTCACGTGACCAGGAAGTCACGATGTTAGATTTTCAGTGAACCACGCGGGCATCAGCCATCTTACTCATAATTCAAGATGGCGGCACGCATCGCATCTCAGTGAGACCACAGCCGCACTTGTCCATTGTGGGAGCTTAAGAAGCATTGTCTGTAAGTTTGTTTATATTCCTATAATATTGGCAATGCTGTTGTAATGTTGGAATGACCGTTATAGTGATGTAAATGCCTTTATGGTGCCGTTAAGTTGTTGTAGTAAATACGAGGCCTAGTTAGTAACGAAGCCTGCGACTTTCCTTATTGTGGATGTTACTTGTGATTTAGTAGGTCGAGTCAGACTTGTGCCTATGTTGCGATCCTGAGAGTAAAGATGACGAAGTATCTCATCCACAGTTTAATGTTACGTGTAATGCTGTACATTTGGGGTGCAGTGGGATGAATACAGGATGTGCCTGTATGCAACGCACCGGCTTGTGCTCTTGTCTAGCTGTTCAGTGGTAATGTAGGGGCCTGGTCCGTCCAGGATCTATTGTTATCTAAGACAATGTTCTGATGCTGTGGTGTTCATTGTGTTGGTGTTTCCGGATTATAACAGATGCTGTATCTGTGTTTTCTCACCAGTTTTACCTTGTTACAATCAACAAATGACGATTGGAGTTGGACGTTCATCCTGGCTCCGAGGGTTTATTGAACATAAGGTTATCTACTTGACTAGCGGTGCAACGCAGCGCACAGCGAGGCCGAGATAGTAAAAATACAGTCTTTTTGAAGCTTCCAACCAGCCCTGCAGCCAGCCCTGCAGCCAGCCCTGCAGCCAGCCCTGCAGCCAACCCTGCAGCCAGCCCTGCAGCCAGCTCTGCAACCAGCCCTGCAGCCAGATCTGCAGTCAACTCTGCAGCCAGCTCTGCAGCCAGCCCTGCAGTCAGCCTGCAGCAAGCAAGGAGCTCTGCAACGAGTCTACATTAAAATCGTGCTGCAAGCATCGCAGCATGGAAAGCCACAGTTCAGCAGGGAGAGATGCTGAAGGCGAACCAAGCAATCCAGGACCTCCCATCCTGCCTCAAGAGGACCAAGGAAGTGCAAGGCCAAAGAGGGAGGTCAGGTTGACACAAAGGGCCTTGGAAAGCTATGATGCTGAGAAACAGGACCTTGATGCCAGGATACAACGGGCATGGGACCGGGTTGAAGCAGATTTATCTGAAGCTTCAAACGCCTCAGACACAGTGGCCTCAATTCAGCGGGCCATCCAGCGAGTGAAGGTGAGCAGCTCAAGCTACAAGCTCCTGGCAAATAAATACATCTCCCTCCTGATGAAGGTGAAAACAGATGAGGGCATTGAGGGAGTGCGTATGCAAGAGCACTTCCTTGAACTGCTCGATGAAAATGTTCAGGCAGTGATACAAGAGGCAATGGACTGTGTGGAGGGCTTAAGAGAGACACGATCTCAGCACTCTGTCTCATCCAGGTCCACCACAAGATCTAAATGCTCAGCGCACTCACATACATCATCTACTAGTATGGCAGCAGCTCAGGCACGCGCAGCAGCAGAAGCAGCAAACGCCCGTATTGCCTACATGGCTGAAGAGCAAGCCATGCTAATTGAAAAGGCTAGCATACAAGAAGAAAGTATATTAGCAAATGCTGCCGCACGGAAGAAAGCAGAGCAAGGAAAAGCAGAGCTTGAAGAGCAAGAGAGTACGTTAGCGGCTACTGCCACACGGAAGAAAATTGAGCTGGATGCTAAGTTAGGCACCCTACAACTCAAAAAGGAAGCAGCTGCTGCAAGGGCCCAGGCAGAGGTGCTCGAAGCAGCAGCCAACCTGGATAAGGAAGAGAATTGGAGTGAGTTTGGCACTCAGATACCTGTCAAGGACCGTGATCAACTCACCAGAAAAAATATTTTGGACTGGTCTGAACAATGCATCAATGCTCCTCCACTAAACGATACTGAATAAAGGGTGGACCTTCAGGCATCGCCATCTCCACAGCGAATGAACATGAATGCTGTCTACGGGAATGGTGGAAATGCAAATCCTGCCCTGGCAGTTAGTCGCCGACTCAGCGTCGCACACGTGGGGTCAGACGTGGATGCACCAAGTCAGACCCACATTCCAGATAGTCACATAAGGGGATCCAACCAACGTGATCGAAACCCTTTGGGCTCACAGTCCAACATCATCGTGAATGACGGCATGTAAGGTAATATAGCCAATAATGCCACCTCACAAGCGCCAGTATGGATACACCCTGGATCAGCAGGACTAGGGGACTTTGCTAGGTACCTGGCTCACCGCGAACTAATCAACACAGGACTCGTTAAGTTTGATGACCACTCTGAGAACTATCGAGCCTGGAGATCTACCTTCAGGAATGCAATCCGAAATGCAGACATCTCTGCAAGTGAAGAACTCGACCTGTTGGTGAAATGGTTAGGAAATGAGTCTGCAGAGTACGCAAAAAGGATCCGGTCAGCAAACATTGACGACCCCGCCTCAAGCCTGCATGCGGTGTGGGAGAGGCTCGAGGAGTGCTATGGTAGCCCAGACACTATTGAGAAGGCTCTCTTCAAGAAGTTGCAGAACTTTCCAAAAATCTCTGGTAGGGACAATAAAAGGTTACGAGAGCTTGGAGATCTTTTTATGGAGCTTGAATCAGCCCAGGCTGATCCCTACTTACCAGGTCTCATTTTCTTGAATACCTACCATGGCGTGAACCCCATAGTAGAGAAATTGCCATTTGACGTGCAGGAAAAATGGAGAACAGCGGGTTCAAGATACAAGTCAGAGCATCAGGTTGCATTCCCCCCATTCTCTTTTTTCTCAAAGTTTATCCGCAACCTGGCTAAGACTAGAAATGACCCGAGTTTCATGTTTGGCACCACGGGGATTTCCAGTCCAGATCTCCCAAAAATGGAAAGAGCAATGGCGAAACGAGGAACAGCGAGAGTGCCAATTTCCGTACACAAGACTGAGGTGTCTCTTACGACATTCGCAAACTCCGTCCAGGCAACCACCACAAATAAGAAGATAGAGGATCCAGAGAAGCAATTCCCATTGCATGATAAACCTCACTCCCTCCAGAAATGCCGTGAGTTCAGGAGGAAGCCATTGGAAGAGCGGAAGAACATGCTGAAAGAATTTGGAGTGTGCTTCAAATGCTGTGCTTCTACAAACCATCTTGCAAGGAATTGCAAAGCAGATATCAAGTGCGAGGAATGTGGCAGCGACAAACACGCAACTGCTCTGCACACATTTTACTCCAAACCCAGTGGCACTAAGGCTTCCGATCCCGAAGCAAAGCACGGCGGGGAGCAAGGCGAGACCGCCGCACCCACTTCCTCAATCACAAGCAAATGCAAAGAAGTCTGCGGAGAAGGCTTCAAAGGAAGATCCTGCTCAAAGATATGCCTCGTCCGAGTGTATCCCGAAGAACATCCTGAAAGGGCAGTAAGGATGTACGCCATAATGGACGACCAGAGCAACAGGTCTTTGGTAAGGTCAGAGTTCTTTGATCAGTTAAGCGTAGATGGGAATTCCTTTCCATACACGCTCAGAACATGCTCAGGACTGATGGAGACAACGGGAAGAAGAGCGAGCGGCCTCATGGTGGAAACCATCGATAGCACCACGAAGCTAGACCTTCCTACGTTGACAGAGTGCAATGAGATACCGGACGACAGGAGTGAGATTCCCACGCCCGAAGTTGCACATCACCACCCACACCTGAAACCCATAGCAGAGTTCATCCCGCCATTGGATCACACGGCACAGATTTTACTTCTGCTCGGCAGGGACATGCTGAGAGTCCACAAGGTTCGCGACCAACGCAATGGACCTCATGACGCTCCCTACGCCCAGAGACTCGATCTAGGATGGGTCATCGTGGGTGACGTTTGTCTCGATGGAACACACAAACCAGACCACATTAGCACATTCAGAACGAGTGTGCTCCTAAATGGACGCACGTCGCTCTTCAAACCGTTCCCCAACCACTTCACGCTGAATGAGAAACTCGGCAAGAGAAGTCAAGGCTGTACCGTGCAGACTTACGAAGAAACCACCACGACTTTGCTCGTACATCCACCGTCTTCGCTGGAGTTTGTTCCTCCACGTTTCTCCAAGCCAGTCCTGACTGATGGGAAGAAGACTAAGACGAAGCCGCTGCTCGTGGCTCTGCTGGTGGTCGTGGCGGTGGTCGCTGCGACCGTGGCCTCTCCGTTCCTCGACTCGGAGCTGTCGTCTGAGTGGGAATCCTGGAAGGAGTTCCACGGCAAGGCCCCACAACCGGACATACCATCCCAAGGCTCAAGCTGTGCGGAGCCGTTCTTGCTACAGATGTGGCGGAACTGATCTTAGACGAATTGGACATCAATCTGGATGCGGTCAAGTTTTACACGGACGGTAAGGTCGTACTAGGCTACATAAACAACCAAACCAGAAGGTTCTACACCTACATCAGCAACCGAGTGGAGCGCATCAGGAGATCGACGCAGACAGAGCAATGGAATTAGGTTCCAACTGACCAGAATCCAGCAGATCTCGCAACTAGGTCCGTCCCTGCATCTCTGCTGAATCAAACCATCTGGCTGATGGGTCCAGCGTTCCTGTTACGACGTGACGGTGGCCCATGTACTACCAAGGAGACCTTTGGACTCATAGAGCCCGAGTCCGACAAGGAGATTCGTCCTCGAGTGACAACTTTCGTAACAAATGTGCGACCAAGAAGTCCACTGAGTCCACACGATTTTGAACATTTCTCGAAATGGACCACACTCGGGCGAGCGATAGCACATTTAATGCATATCGCAGACTGCTTCCATCGCCCGATGAGAGGCACCACTGGTAGCTGCAATGGATGGCATCACTGCACAGTGCCACGCACTGAAGACGAACTTTCCAGAGCAAGGAAATCAATCTTCCGCTGTGTGCAACAGGCAGCTTATGCAAGTGAGATCAAGGCCATCAACAAGGGAGAAGACCTTCCTAGGGTCAGCACCCTCAGGAAGCTAAACCCCAGGATGAACAAAGACGACTTGCTCAGGATCGGTGGTCGGCTAGGGAATGCAAAATTAGATGAGAATGAACGAAACCCCCTCATAATCCCAAGCCAGAGCCACATCGCAATCTTACTTGTGCGCCACTACCACGAGAAGGTCAAGCACCAAGGTCGGCACTTCACAGAAGGAGCAATCCGATCTGCAGGGCTGTGGATCGTTGGAGCAAAGAGGTGCATCGCCAGCACAATCCACAAGTGTATCCGGTGTCGTAAGCTACGTGGAAAACAGGAAGAACAGAAAATGGCAGACCTCCCAGCCGATCGACTCAGTGTGGAACCTCCCTTCACCTCTATAGGGATCGACGTGTTCGGACCATGGACAGTCATCTCCCGCCGCACCAGAGGAGGGCTCGCGAACAGAAAACGTTGGGCAGTGCTGTTCACCTGTATGAGTACACGAGCAGTGCACATCGAAGTCATCGAGTCCATGGACTCTTCGAGCTTTATAAATGCACTCCGGAGATTCTTCGCCATCAGAGGGCCAGCCAAGCAACTCTGTTCTGATTGTGGAACCAATTTATAGGAGCATGTAAAGAGCTTAAGATCAATACGGAGAATGTCGAAGATGATTCTGTCAGGAAATACCTTAGTGACCAAGGCTGCACATGGATCTTCAATCCTCCCCACGCTTCGCATTCTCGACTCCATGCTATGTGATGTCGGGTCCACACGGCTCTCTCACGAGGTCTTGACCACTCTCATGGCCGAGGTCTCAGCCATAATTAACTCAAGACCCCTGATCCCCATCTCAACCAACCCGGAGTCACCATTCATCTTGACTCCTGCTACACTTCTTACCCACAAGACAGATGTGCTCACAGCACTTACCGAGGAGGCCAGCACTGCAGACCTCTACAGACGTCAATGGAGACAAGTGCAGAGCTTCGCGAACACGTTCTGGCGTCGCTGGAAAAACGAGTACCTTACGACACTCCAAGTGCGCAACAAGTGGCAGTCTAACAGACCAGACATCCAAGAAGGCGACCTCGTCCTACTGAAGGACAACCAAGCCAAACGGAATGAGTGGCCAATGGGCCGCATCCTCCAGTCGATTCCAAGTGCCGATGGAAAAGTTCGAAAGGTCGAGGTTATGATTGCGAAGCAAGGTATCGCAAGAACTTTCATCAGGCCCATAGTCGAGATAGTACTACTTCTCTTTCACAAAAATATGGACAAATAAGTCGACCCGTTGAAGTTGTTATACACTTGTTTATGAGATAGGAAATAAATGGTGGTATCTCCTAGATACCAGACGGGGAGTGTCTTGCCTCACGGCAGATGTGGAGCGTACGTTCACAGGAAGTTCCTGTTTTTTTATGCTAATTTTGGTCACGTGACCAGGAAGTCACGATGTTAGGTTTTCAGTGAACCACGCGGGCATCGGCCATCTTACTCATAATTCAAGATGGCGGCACGCATCGCATCTCAGTGAGACCACAGCTGCAATTGTCCATTGTGGGAGCTTAAGAAGTATTGTCTGTAAGTTTGTTTATATTCCTATAATATTGGCAATGCTGTTGTAATGTTGGAATGACCGTTATAGTGATGTAAATGCCTTTATGGTGCCGTTAAGTTGTTGTAGTAAATACGAGGCCTAGCTAGTAACGAAGCCTGCGACTTTCCTTATTGTGGATGTTACTTGTGATTTAGTAGGTCGAGTCAGACTTGTGCCTATGTTGCGATCCTGAGAGTAAAGATGACGAAGTATCTCATCCACAGTTTAGTGTTATGTGTAATGCTGTACATTTGGGGTGCAGTGGGATGAATACACAATGTGCCTGTATGCAACGCACCGGCTTGTGCTCTTGTCTAGCTGTACAGTGGTAATGTAGGGGCCTGGTCCGTCCAGTATCTATTGTTATCTAAGACAATGTTCTGATGCTGTGGTGTTCATTGTGTTGGTGTTTCCGGATTATAACAGATGCTGTATCTGTGTTTTCTCACCAGTTTTACCTTGTTACAATCAATAAATGACGATTGGAGTTGGACGTTCATCCTGGCTCCGAGGGTTTATTGAACGCAAGGTTATCTACTCGACTAGCGGTGCAACGCAGCGCACAGCGAGGCCGAAATAGCGGAGGAGAGGCTGCCACACTGGTACCGCCTGGATCTCTGTGGTATTCAGGAGATCCGGTGAACCGGCTGTGGCTCCTGCCACCATGAGGGGTGGACAGTCCTCTACTCGGGCAGGAGACTACTTAGCGACAGGGAGTGGCTCTTCTTCTGAACAAAAAAATGAAGGGGGTGTGGGAGCGTGGCGGTGAGGTGTGGGAAGCTGTAAGCCCCAGTCTACTTTGGGCTCGCCTTCCCATAAACCAGAGGCGAGGAGTGGTGGTCGTGGAAACGTATGCCCCTACCGAAGATGAACATCAGTGGAGGGATGCACAGGTGCTAGCTTAAGTGGCCCTTCGGGATAAAGTCATCCTGTTGGGTGACTTTAATGCCCAAGTTGGTCATGATGCTGGCACCTGGTCTGGAGTGATTGGAAGGCATGGGTCAGATCAGCTCAATAACAACTGTAGGAGGCTACTAGACTTTTGTGCAGCCCATGGGCTTGTAATTATCAACACGCTATTCCGGCGTCGGCGCATCCACACAACATCATGGATGCATGCTGGGTCCAAGCAAGAACATCTGCTGGACTATATAGTGATGGAACAGCAGATGCGGGCCCATGTCCTTGCGACCAGGACCTACCGTGGAGCTGATCTGCCCACTGACCATAGACTTGTCATCTGTAAGATGCGCCTGCCATCCTTCCACTCCGGTGGTGGGTGTACACCCAGGACCCCATTCAAATCCATAGTGGCCTGGTCTCAGCCAGCTGATGAAAGTTGCAAGTGATAATTTCATCATCGCTTGCAGCTGGGGTTGGCATCGTCCCCCACTCCTCCGGATGTCGAGGGGAAATGAGCGAGATTTAGGACTGTGGCTCATGAAGCTGCAATGGCTGCCTTCAGTACACGGTCCAGACCTCCCCAGATACCCTGGCTGACAGAGGAGGTGTTCATACTGGCTGAGAAAAAGCGACAGGCCCACTCTCATCGTCTACAGCATCCCACATCAGAGAACGGGAGGCTTACCACAGCCACGCTTGGAGGTTTGGAGAGCTGTGAGGTGCTGCAAGGATGGGTGGTGGTCGCGGGTTGCTGAGGATATGGAATCTACCTCAGTAGCCTGCAATCACAAATCACTTTTTTATTCAATTTAGAAAGTAACTTGTAGTGCCACATCTATCACCATCATTAGAGGAAAGAATGGTGATCCAATCTCCAACCCCCAGGAAGAGGTTAATAGATTTGCTGAGCATTTCTTGAGGTCCTGGGAGAGGGGAAATCCCTCAGCCTGGAAAACATCATGGGACAAAGTGGGAATGACCCAGCTGAGGCTGCGCTGCCTCAAATATTGGAAGAAGTAGTCACCCCCTGTGAGTAGCTGCCTGAGGTACCATCTGTTGAGGAGGTATTGAAGGTGATCCAGAGTCTGAGACCATGAAAGGCACCGGGCAAAGATGATCTCCCAAGTGAAATGTTGAGGAAGGGTGGCGTTGTGCACAGAATGCTAAAACATTACATCATAATAACAGTCTGGACCACTGGACGGGTTCATCAGGATTGGAAGGATGCCCTGGTGGTCCCCCTCTTTAAGAAGGGGGACTGCACAGACTGTAACAACTACAGGGGCATCCCACTCCTAAGTGTGCCGGGAAATATCCTGGCAAGGATTATTCAACATCGTCTTGCCAGGCATGCTGAGGAGAGGCTTGGGGAGTCCCAATGATGTTTTCAGAAAAAAAGCGATCCTGCACAGATGCCATATTTTCTGTCTGCCTGCTACAGCAGAGGTGTAGGGAATTCCAACAAGACCTTTATCACTGCTTTTTTAACCTGGTCAAGGCCTATGATACCATTAGTAGGCCTGGGCTCTGGATTGTTATTCATGCTTTCGGAGTCTCTGACTCTCTGCTCATGATTATTAAGAACCTTCATGATGGTGAGCGGGCCAGGGTAAAACTACGTGGCCAGGAGTCGGAGCCATTCCCTGTTCACCTTGGGTTGTGACAGGGATATCCTCTGACTCCTACATTATTTAACATCTATTTCAACCATGTAGTTCGTGAAGCCTTTGATGGCTGTACCGGGGAATTTACATCTGGTACAGATACAATGGGAGGCTAATCGATGCCCGGGTGCAGTCAAGGCATGGCTCCCTATTGGTCAACCATGTTATGTATGCCGATGATCTGGTAATTTCTGCTCACTCAGAGGAGGAGTTGGAGGCGCTGCTGCTGAACCTGGAACATGCCACTAAGAGGTGGGACCTTACCATCAGCCCCATCAAAACTAAGCACCTGCCTGGGTATTTTGTACCATCAGACACTCCACGCCCATAACTCCCAATTGGTGATGGGGCAGTTGTGGAGAGAGTGGAGAGTGTCCCATACCTGGGCAGTGTGCTCATTACCGGCTCCGGTTTGATAGCAGAGGTCTCACTCCGAATCAGTCGAGCGGCATTATATTTTCATCAATTGCGTAATGCTGTGTGGAAGCTACCAGGTCTGTCGATCCATACGAAGCTTCAGGTCTTTTTGGCCACAGTCATGCCCTCCCTTCTCTACACTTGCGAAACGTGGACCCTCCCTAATAGAACATCTTTGCCGGTTAGAAACATTTAGGCTGGCCTGCCTACGATTCATCTTGTGTTTAACCAGGCTGGATTGTGTGAGGAGCTCACAAATCCTTGAAAGATCAGGACAAAGTCCCATCGGTGAGCTCCTCCGGCAGGCAAGGATGCGTTGGCTGGGTCATGTAGCCCGCATGCCCAGCCACCACATGCCTAAACAGCTTTTGTTCGGCAGGATAGAGGGGACTAAATGGGCCCGGCACGAGCTAGAGAATAGGTGGAGCGATGTGGTACAAGAGGATGTGGAGCTAAGTGGGCTTGCCGATGACCAGCGGTGGCAAGATCGGCCTCTGTGGAGAAATTACTGACTTGCCAGACTAGCTCACCCAGTTTCTACTGAGCGCATATCCTCTGAACCATCGTTCATAGAGAGTGTCCAAGCAGATAACATCTGGCAGCTCACCAGCATTGGTTCAAGCAAGCCTGACTGCTGATGAGACTGTGTGTAGAAACCGATCTGCTGTTTGTTTTGAGTTAAGGCCTTGTGATCGATGGGACGTGTAAAAATAACGTGTTTTATGTATGTGGAAGGAAATATATAATATGAATGGGATATATTGTCAGCTTATTTGTTGTTTTACTCATATTCTCCACGACGACGCTCATGATTATGTTGGGTTATGTATGTGTGTGTCTTCCACTCTTCTCACAAAGCATACCTAGTTTAACACGTAGGCTTTCACAACCAATATCATCCATAATACAGGTTTGTGTAAACGAATTTCTCAATCATCTCAACTCGCAAAACCCATCCATCTAGTTCACATTGGAGTGGAAGCTGACAGTACTCTACCGTTTCTGGATATTCTGCTCGGATGGGGTCGAAATGGTAAAATAACACAGAATTTATTGAAAGAAAACGCACACTGACGCCTATCTGAATGCAGACTCACACCATCACCCTGCACATAAATCCGCTGTTATCAAGATGCTAATTCATCGGGCTTAGAAAGTGGCAGATGGTGATAGTCTGAGAAGTGAAATTAAACATATTCAAGAAGTATTCTTAGATTTTTTCGGTAAAGTCACGTAGGTAAAACATCAAAATTAATGAAAATAAAATAAAATAAAACAAAAATCACGACGTTTCGGAGGCAACACAAGTCTCCGTCATCAGGTGGGACCGTCACAGCCAGATTAGCTGCATCAAGTGAGGCAATGATTCAAGATGTAATCCCTTATAAGCAAGTTGAAGGGGGGAGGAGAGGGGCGGGGGAGCTCATCAGAATGTGGTAGCCAATGAATGGAACGTATCGGGAGGGAGGGGGGCGGGAGGGGGGGCGGGAGGGGGGGGGGCCAAAAAAATGGACGACGGCTTAGACGCGGTTGCTGCACACGCCAACACAATGGACAGAGAGGGGGAGGGGAGGTCTGATACACATGATAGAACAAAGGAACGAAAATGCCCATGTTTATACCAATGCTGGCTGAACAATGAAGAGAGTACTGTTAAAAAATAACTGGGGATGTTAACACTCGGTAAAGTAAAGTAAAATAGTGCCTGTCAGATAAGATGGTCCAAAAAAGTGTAATTAAGTCTTTTTTGCGTGGTTGATAACATCTTTCCAATGATTACTAAGTTTGTACCCATCATCACGGTTGAAATTATGTCTGTGTTTGTATATTTGTATGGCTTCGTGTACAAACCTTTGATGGTAGCCGGGAGGTTTGCAGAGAACCTTGGTCTCGGAAAAGACAATTTCATGAGAGCCTACCGAGTTGTAGCAATGATCGGCAACGGCAGAAGAATCAGTTCTGCCGTGTTTCAGATCTGACTTGTGCTCGCGGACACGATCAGAAACATGACGTTTCGTTTCTCCAATGTAGCAATCACCACAAATGCAACTCAATTTGTAGACTCCAGGATACTGTAAGTCAGGAACGACATCCTTCACAGATGGAATCAGATCACGGATTTTATGCACTGTACTGAATCGGACTTGGATCTTATGTTTGTTTAGCCGAGAAAACAAGGTAATACCCATCGCTTTCACACTCACATCCGCTGCTGTGTCCTCACCGAACTCCAAACAGATCTTATTTAAAGCTAGCCTATCACTAATCTCGGAGAGAATAAGGTTACTCCGATCTGAACTCGATAATTTAGACAAGACTCTCTTACAAACACATTTAATGTTAACACAAAAAATGTCACCTTCTGATTGGAACCACGTTGATAACATGACTTCTGCTTCTGCTGACTCAATGTCAGCCAAATGCAAAGCTAACCTGATTTCTAAATTCAACCTCCTATCTAAGAAGAAACCAGAGCCACACATCGCAAAGCTGGATGTTAACAAGACCGTGATTAATCAGAGTAACATCCCAATTTCTGACACTCTAAAAACGGTACTGGCTAAAGGACTAAATTTCGACGTCACCCCTAAATATATACCAGTAGAGGATATGATTTCTCAGATTGATGTAGCCCTCAGAGGCATAGGACACATCCATGCGGATGTAGCAAGAGCTGAAATAGCTACTATTATTAAGAATGCTAAGAAACCCACTAGTAACATCAGCAAAAACGAACGCTCTGAACTCGCGGACCTAAAAAAGAGAGATGATATAGTAATCATCTCGGCAGACAAGGGCAATGCCACGGTCATCATGGATAAAGATTCATACAACAACAAAATCCTGGACCTTCTTGATGATGGGAGTTACTCCAAAATTAAAAACGATCCCACTAAAAGCCTAACGACGAAAACCAACAGTATCATCACGAGTTCGACTTCCCTAATCGAACCAAGCAAACGTCCCTCTCTAAAACCATCGGCTGCAAGACCTCCCAGACTCTATGGTCTTCCCAAAATCCATAAGGAAGGCACCCCGCTACGACCCATTGTGTCGACGATAAACTCTCCTACGTACAAACTAGCCCGTTTTCTATCAGATACTCTGCTCCCTTTCACAGGCAAGACCTCTTCGGCAGTACTCAACTCAACCCAATAAGTCTCTATGGTTAAGGACATGGTACTATCTCCTGATGACATCCTCGTCAGCTTTGATGTAGTATCTTTGTTTACCAAAGTCCCAGTACCGGACACCCTAACAATAATTGAGGACTTAGTCCAACATGGATTGAATTCTGATGCACCTGCGCTGGTTAGGCATTGCCTCACCAACACCTATTTTACCTGGAATGGCACCTTCTACAAACAGAATGAGGGTACCCCTATGGGCTCCCCTTTGTCACCAGTTATAGCCAACATGTTCATGTTCATGGAAAAGTTTGAATCAGACGCCATCCAGACATCCACCCTGCGTCCTTCCCTGTGGAAGAGGTATGTGGATGACACTTTCGTCATCTGGCCACATGGCCTCTCAGCATTGAACCACTTCTTGGACCACATCAATTCTAGACACCCATCCATCAGATTCACCATGGAAGTGGAGAAAGACGGTAAACTACCATTCTTGGATATTCTGTTTGAGAGGAGGCCTGACGGATCCTTGGGACATTCTGTCTACAGGAAAGCCACCCACACAGATTCCTACTTGAAACCGGATTCCCACCACCACCCATCTCAAAAGAATTCTCTCATCAAAACGCTATACCACAGAGCCCATGGCATTTCTGACAAACACCACCTGACCGGTGAATTAAGACATGTACATCGGGCCCTCAGGATGAACGGACACTCTGACCGTACTATCCGCCAAGCTGTCCCTCCCACCACACAGAAACAGCCACATGAAACTCCGACCAAAACCATCACGTTACCATACATAGCAGGCGTGACCAAAAAGATCTCCAAAATTCTAAACAAACATAAGATCCAAGTCCGATTCAGTACAGTGCATAAAATCCGTGATCTGATTCCATCTGTGAAGGATGTCGTTCCTGACTTACAGTATCCTGGAGTCTACAAATTGAGTTGCATTTGTGGTGATTGCTACATTGGAGAAACGAAACGTCATGTTTCTGATCGTGTCCGCGAGCACAAGTCAGATCTGAAACACGGCAGAACTGATTCTTCTGCCGTTGCCGATCATTGCTACAACTCGGTGGGCTCTCATGAAATTGTCTTTTCCGAGACCAAGGTTCTCTGCAAACCTCCCGGCTACCATCAAAGGTTTGTACACGAAGCCATACAAATATACAAACACAGACATAATTTCAACCGTGATGAGGGGAAAAAACTTAGTAATCATTGGAAAGATGTTATCAACCACGCAAAAAAGACTTAATTACACTTTTTTGGACCATCTTATCTGACAGGCACTATTTTACTTTACTTTACCGAGTGTTAACATCCCCAGTTATTTTTTAACAGTACTCTCTTCATTGTTCAGCCAGCATTGGTATAAACATGGGCATTTTCGTTCCTTTGTTCTATCATGTGTATCAGACCTCCCCTCCCCCTCTCTGTCCATTGTGTTGGCGTGTGCAGCAACCGCGTCCAAGCCGTCGTCCATTTTTTTTGCCCCCCCCCCTCCCCCTCCCGCCCCCCTCCCTCCCGATACGTTCCATTCATTGGCTACCACATTCTGATGAGCTCCCCCCCCCCTCTCCTCCCCCCTTCAACTTGCTTATAAGGGATTACATCTTGAATCATTGCCTCACTTGATGCAGCTAATCTGGCTGTGATGGTCCCACCTGATGACGGAGACTTGTGTTGCCTCCGAAACGTCGTGATTTTTGTTTTATTTTATTTTATTTTCATTAATTTTGATGTTTTACCTACGTGACTTTACCGAAAAAACCTAAGAATATGATTCCTTGCAGTCACGAAAGCTTCAAATCTAGAATATATTCAAGAAGCGCTGCAATTGAACGGTTACAATGATGCACAAATCAAAAGGGCATTGAATGCCAAACCCAAATCAAATAACACGAGCATTGAAATTGCCAAAGTAATTAAAACCATTAAAATACTGTATATTGCAGGAGTAACTGAAAAACTATCCAGATGTATGGACAACAAAACATCCGAGTCTGATTTGGCACAGTACTTAAAATACAGACATTCATATCTGGTGCTATCAAGAGAAGGTGTGTACCGGATTAATTGCACTTGTGGCAAATGCTATGTTGAGCAAACAGGACAAATGATCACCACGAGACTAATAGAACACCAAATAACTATTAAATACTCCCAAATACAACTGTCAGAAGAAGAAGAACACGCGTGCCAACAAGGACTCTCAATTGATTTTGATAATGTTGAAGTTCTGTGCAAAACTAGTTACTACTGGCCAAGACTAATTAGAGAATCTATCGAAATTGAGAGAAATAAAAAATAGTTTTTACCGTTCGGATAACTACAAACTTAGTGCTGCTTGGAAGCGAATCATCAAATAATACATGGTTTCAATGCATGCCTATACAGGTCAGCATACTTCTGTAATAAAGGACTCTGTCAGGCGATGTTGGTCTCCGTTCGTCTTTTATTTAGGTTCTTCCCCGCACCCCACCGGTCTCCTCCACGGACCAGCGTCGTTTCTTCTCGCGTGCCACGCACGCTCTTCTCGCGTGCCCCGCACGCTCCTCTCGCGTGCCCCGCACGCTCTGCTAACCACTCCGCTAGCCCCGTGTGCCCCGCACACTCTGCTAGCTACTCCGCTAGCCCCGTGTGCCCCGCACACTCTGCTAACCACTCCGCTAGCTACGTGTGCCCCGCACAGTCTGGCCGACGTTGTGCCAAGCCCCATCAGCCACGTGGCTGATGGCACGGCGGCCACCCAACGTGGTCTCGCCTCTTCACTCCATCGACTGGCCCTGATCTCTTCCGGACTCCCTCCTATAACCTCTCTCCCACGTGACCCTGACTCCTCCCTTCCGGATCGTCACATCCGGCCTTCCCATTTACGCTCGCATTACATGACCCCCCCCCCCCCGATGAAAAATCCAGCCGTCCCGGCTGCAATAGGATAAAATAATGCGAGCGAAGGCATCACAATCAGGAATCACCCCAGACACAACGGAGAGTATAACAACAAACACAATTAACGAAAGGGAAGGGATCTGGATCCGGTACGGAACACCGGCCCGTCTTCCGCGCAACAAGCAAGAAAGAATTAAGGAATGGAAAGCAATACACAACAACGGTAACCGACATGCAAGAACGGCCAACGCGCATAAACCAGGAATGCGGTGTCTTAGAGCGTGTCCATGTTGCTGGTCCATCCGCCTGGCTCAAGTCCAACTTCAGAGAGCAACTGGTAGAACAGGAGTGACGAACAGACGCTCCACTCCCCCTTCAAGTCCACATCCGGTTAGCACAACCGGTAACACCCAGTGTGGCAGGCGCCGAAGATCTGTGACGAGAAGGAGAAGCCAACCCCCTGAGGCACAACACAACAAAACGCACATCCGCATGTCGTACACGACAGCCACCCGGCCCCAGGGTAGTGGAGATGATCGAAATCCGGCCCACGTAAAGAGAACCCCAATAAATACCCAAAAATAGACGCGATGGATGCCCCAGTATTTACATTTTAACTAAAATATTATTTACACGTGACAACAAAAAATTTCCTGCTCTTGCCCACCAGCAGTCTTCCCTTGAGGACCAGCACAGACATCTCACGTACACAGCATCTACCCACTGTCAATCTCAACAAAGCCCCCAGCCGCACACCCTCGCGTGGAGAGAGCCACGCTCCCCAGCGGTAACATTTAACTCGCCCTCACCCTCACCGTGGTCGTCCAACCACAGCAACGTCCACTGGCCATACACTCGGCCAGTGCAATTTCGGGGACGAGACAATGGCACATCGCAACAACTCAGCCACGCTCCATCCCGTACTATCCCATCACCAATGGACACACCCCAGCATCTTATAGTCTGACGCTTTACAGACAAGGGAAGGTTCATCCCTTGGCAAGGCCAGACCCCATCGACCCCCCCACCCCCCCCCCCCCCCCCCCACGGGGCAATGTTCCCTTATACATTCAATAACGTCATAACCCAGAGTGGAACAAGTCCGCGGCCCTTCCCGCAGGAGGACCCGCAAGGGGAATCCCCGCCCCATGGTAGTCAGTCTATCCAAAATGCTAGTGCAATGACAGGCCCCCCCTTAGTCAGACACGGGCCACTATGCTCCTGTCACCCCGATGGGCGCCAACACGCCAGCATTGCGCACAACACGCAATGCACACACACAAGTTAGAGCGCAATACGAGAGTCAAGGGATGATATCCATAACCGCATTCCCGTGGCTCGACGTGTATACTCAAAATGGCGGCGGCACGCGCGAAGCACCCCACCGAGGTTTTCCCCCCGCACGCTCAAAATGGCGGCCCCCTGCGCCACGCGCATCCCCGCGATTTCCCGCGCGCGCACAAAATGGCGGCCCCATGCGCCGAGCGCATCCCCGCGGTTTCCCACGCGCGCTCAAAATGGCGGCCCCATGCGCCACGCGCATCCCCACGATTTCCCGTGCGCGCTCAAAATGGCGGCCCAACGTGCGACCATGTCGCCAATTTTTCCCGTGCGTGCACCCCAGCTGCCCCTCGCTGGGGGTCACAACACACATCCCCTGTCACGTTGTAACAACCCCCCCAACGATACGACGCATAGCCGCAGCTCGCTGCGCACAGCAGTCGTATCGGGGATATTTTTAACCCATAGTTGACCCAGACACATTGCTCACACACAACAACTCGCAATGCAACCCCTGGCCGCATGCAATCAACAGAAAGAGCGACGCCACTTGGCGGAAATTTACGGCCCCATCTCGCAACACTCGCAATTTGCTTTGAACACACACGCAATCTCGTGTGCATGAACACCCATACAACCAACATTTTTGGGTCCCCCACGAATTGACCAATTTCCGAACAGGTACGCACAACTAATAACAATCCCGAACCCAATGGTCAAACAATGCACCGCACTCCGTATTCGTACAGAAAACAGTCTATACAGTACATGCAGTCAGCATATCGCGATTACAAGCGTACATTATGCACAATCGCAAGCAGATCTGCAGGCAGACAACACACCGTTAACCCTGCCGCACCTTGCAGCAACAAATAAAAAATCATCAAATAACCACGTCGCACACGGCAACCCATGGGATGGTAACAGCGTGGGACACTCGACGCAACCGAATAAAAAATTAACTTCGCCATCAAGATAACATCTCCATGCCGCAACGCAAAACCACTATTTGACACAGAGCAAAACAAACAGACAGCCCGTCCATACTCACACACACACACAGCCCAACCCGCGCTCCGCACTCTCGAGACATACAAACAATCGCACCCCGGCACAAGCAAGATGGGTGAGGTGTGTTTTAGGGCCGGGTGCATATCGTCACGACTCGCCCGGGGCTGCAGCGAGCAGAGGACGGCAGGGTGGTGACTTGAGACGCCTCGCAGAACTCGGACGGTGAGCGCGGCGTCCTCCCGCGCCTGCTCCGGTGTCTCGCACACGAGCCAGGACGGGGGTACTCCCGCCCCGGCAGCAGCAGCGTCGGCGTCCTCTCCTTGCGGCTCCTTCACGCAAAACAGCTGCTCAGCAGCAGGATGCACACCACGCGGCGCCTCCGAGATGTCAGCGCATGGCCGCCTCTATGCCGCGATGTTCAAGATGGCGGCGGCTTCCCGCCGCGGCGGCGACAAGATGGCGGCGTCCCGCCGTTCATTCCCGACCACACCCAAGATGGCGGCGTCCTGCCGCGTGTCGGAGAGGGCGGGAAGCGTGGGCCAGGCCCCAATGGCGGACGGCTCAGCCCCACTCGAAGGCTCACCGCTTGCAGGCCCGCCGCGTGGCCGATCCGGCATCGTTGCCGGCACCACCAGGGTGACAAAATCCAGCGATTCAAGCTGGACTGCCACGTGGTCGCTGGAGGACGTGCGTCGGTGGCCGTTTCTTCGTCGTCGGAAGACGTAACAAGTGGGTTACGCTTTTTCAAGTTCTCGGCCATCTTCCTCGATGTTATTTTGCCTTGAAAAAGTCCACTTCTGACTCCAATGTAATAAAGGACTCTGTCAGGCGATGTTGGTCTCTGTTCGTCCTTTATTTAGGTTCTTCCCCGCACCCCACCGGTCTCCTCCACGGACCAGCGTCGTCTCCTCTCGCGTGCCACGCACGCTCTTCTTGCGTGCCCCACACGCTCCTCTCGCGTGCCCCGCACGCTCTGCTAGCCACTCCACTAGCCCCGTGTGCCCCGCACACTCTGCTAGCTACTCCGCTAGCCCCGTGTGCCCCGCACACTCTGCAAGTCACTCACTAGCTACGTGTGCCCCGCACACTCTGGCCGACGTTGTGCCAAGCCCCATCAGCCACGTGGCTGATGGCGCGGCGGCCACCCAACGTGGTCCCGCCTCTTCACTCCATCGACTGGCCCTGATCTCTTCCGGGCTCCCTCCTATAACCTCTCTCCCACGTGACCCTGACTCCTCCCTTCCGGATCGTCACATCCGGCCTTCCCATTTACGCTCGCATTACACTTCAATAGCAATTACCGTTAGTACGGCTATTTTAGTACACACAATGGACAAGAAGTACAAGATCAATGGGCTCACATAATGCGCATGCATAATGTACGTTGATTCATTAATCCCCCCACTCCCACTTCGCGCAAGAAGAGCGCACAAGTGTTGTCATCACATCTACGCCTCTATTTAAGGAACGAAACAGGTGGACTTCACAAATCTGGCTATTGCCTGATGAAGCTAGTTGTAATGACTGGCGAAACGTTATACTCAGATTGTAAATGTTGTGGCTTAGCTCTCCAACGAATTTGCATGTTCTGTTTATGTGACAAACCTTGCTAATTGGCTGTGTCGGGTGGTGGCGGGTTTAATGACACATTTATATATTCATACGATCTAACCCAAAACACCTATATTATGAAAGCATACCTATATGAACCCTCTTCTCATTTTAACTACACGTTCACAATGAATATGGTAAATATTCTTATTTTACATAAATATACGTTTTAAGTTTTGTTTTATATTGGTGTAGTGGTATGGCGCTGGCTGCTGGCAGAAAATAGTAACTGCGGTATACGGCAGTACTCACGTCCGCAGGCCACGATATATACGAGAGGGGGACATCTAGGGGAAAGGTCACAGAAGGGGCCCAACGCTAGTAGGTTCCAGAAAGGGGGCGTGGATGAGGCGGAGCAAGGCCACACTGGGAGTATAAGAGGGGCTCCTGAGTGGGACCTTGGGGCTGTTGCTGGAAGTGGGATCCCCGTCGAGCTGCTCAAGATCATCGTCGTCACCATCTCCTCGTCGTCGTCTCTGTCTTCACCATCCCGGGGCGTCTTAGTCAGACAGCCTACCAACTGTTCTAAGTAGTTCAGCCGACAATAGACGGTCTTAATAATAATACAAGTGTGCACCCACGTAGGGTGTGTGTTATCCCGATTGTGTTTGTTAAATAAAAGAAGTGCCTCCAGTTATTACCGTCTCCGAGTTGAGTCACTACATTGGTATACTCTGTAAAAGATCATCGTAGTGTATTATGTGCACATAACCATGTATATTAATAATAACAATAGCCGTGTTTAGATATACTTGCGTGCGTTTTTAAAAGGTAAGACCTCAAACCTCTGTGGTAGAGACTGTGGAAGTGGTTCTCAAAGTTGAATTCATAACATGGGAAGGTGTTAGCATTGGTTAATTTTTTTCTCAAATGAGGTGCATGGGGAGGAATAAAATGTGTACGAGGCGGCACAGTTTGCCTTCCGAGACCACAATCAAACCAGAACCGCTTAGGGCTTTCTCAACAGACACGCGATCGTATAACAACCATTACTGTGATAATATAATTGTGCTCTATACAATACTAGGATCTTGCACCTGGTAGTCTCCCCACAGGCGAGTTTAAACTTAAGTAGATTCCATGGGAACGATGCGGGGGGGGGGGGGGGTGCACTGCGACGCTTTCATTAATTTGTGGCGAGTTTTCTGTGATCATTATGTGGTGTGTGAAGTATGTACATCTATTACAGC
This sequence comes from Lampetra fluviatilis, assembly GCF_964198595.1. Lineage (NCBI taxonomy): Eukaryota > Metazoa > Chordata > Hyperoartia > Petromyzontiformes > Petromyzontidae > Lampetra > Lampetra fluviatilis. Next base: position 16,565,179 of record NC_136275.1, read on the forward strand.
CCCTTGTCAGGCCACTACTGGATGAGGTCAGGCCTACGTGGCAGATGCACCGGCTTGGTGGGGGGTCTATAAAATTGCTTGCCAGCGCTATAAGATATTACCCAAGCGATATATTGCTTGTGAATGGTGATTCAACAGCAAGACAGAGAAACTGCTCCAGGGCTGAGATACAGTATTTCTAGATTTGAAGCTTTCGTGACTGCAAGGATTCATATTCTTAGGGTTTTTCTGGTAAAGTCACGTAGGTAAAACATTAAAATTAATAAAAGTAAAATAAAATAAAAATCACGACGTTTCGGAGGCAACACAAGCTTCCGTCTTCAGGTGGAACCGTCACAGCCACGACAGCTGTATCAAGTAAATGAGAGATTGCAGGAGCTACCACTCCGTTTATATAATGGTTGGAGAGGGGGGGAAGGGCCAAGTACAGCACACTTTTTATTCATATGGTAAGGTGAGGCTTAAGAGGGTGAGCCTTTGTTATGGTTTGTGACAACTAAACATGGTAAACATGGTAAACCTGTAATAGTTGTCTGTCAAATAATAAATAAGATTGGTCAAATAAGTGTAGTTAAATCTTTTTTGCATGGTTAATCACATCTTTCCAATGATTACTCAGTTTGTAACCATCATCACGGTTGAAATTATGTCTGTGTTTGTATATTTGTATGGCTTCGTGTACAAACCTTTGATGGTAGCCAGGAGGTTTGCAGAGAACCTTGGTCTCGGAAAAGACAATTTCATGAGAGCCCACCGAGTTGTAGCAATGATCGGCAACGGCCGAAAAATCAGTTCTGCCGTGTTTCAGATCTGACTTGTGCTCGCGGACACGATCAGAAACATGACGTTTCGTTTCTCCAATGTAGCAATCACCACAAATGCAACTCAATTTGTAGACTCCAGGATACTGTAAGTCAGGAACGACATCCTTCACAGATGGAATCAGATCACGGATTTTATGCACTGTACTGAATCGGACTTGGATCTTATGTTTGTTTAGAATTTTGGAGATCTTTTTGGTCACGCCTGCTATGTATGGTAACGTGATAGTTTTGGTCGGAGTTTCATGTGGCTGTTTCTGTATGGTGGGAGAAACAGCTTGGCGGATAGTGCCGTCAGAGTATCAGTTCATCCTGAAGGCCCGATGTACATGTCTTAATTCACCGGCCAGGTGGTGTTGGTCAGAAATGCCATGGGCTCTGTGGTATAGCGTTTTGATGAGAGAATTCTTTTGAGATGGGTGGTGGTGGGAATCCGGTTTCAAGTAAGAATCTGTGTGGGTGGCTTTCCTGTAGACAGAATGTCCCAAGGATCCGTCAGGCCTCCTCTCAGTTGCATTTGTGGTGATTGCTACATTGGAGAAACGAAACGTCATGTTTCTGATCGTGTCCGCGAGCACAAGTCAGATCTGAAACACGGCAGAACTGATTCTTCGGCCGTTGCCGATCATTGCTACAACTCGGTGGGCTCTCATGAAATTGTCTTTTCCGAGACCAAGGTTCTCTGCAAACCTCCTGGTTACCATCAAAGGTTTGTACACGAAGCCATACAAATATACAAACACAGACATAATTTCAACCGTGATGATGGTTACAAACTGAGTAATCATTGGAAAGATGTGATTAACCATGCAAAAAAGATTTAACTACACTTATTTGACCAATCTTATTTATTATTTGACAGACAACTATTACAGGTTTACCATGTTTACTATGTTTAGTTGTCACAAACCATAACAAAGGCTCACCCTCTTAAGCCTCACCTTACCATATGAATAAAAAGTGTGCTGTTCTTGGCCCTCCCCCCCCCTCTCCAACCATTATATAAACGGAGTGGTAGCTCCTGCAATCTCTCATTTACTTGATACAGCTGTCGTAGCTGTGACGGTTCCACCTGAAGACGGAAGCTTGTGTTGCCTCCGAAACGTCGTGATTTTTTTATTTTACTTTTATTAATTTAAATGTTTTACCTACGTGACTTTACCGACAAAACCTAAGAATATGAGATACAGTATGTCTTTTATAAGTAGCGCACAAACCTCTGGATAAAAGAGCTAAACAGCCCAACATTTTTATACCGCTTTTAAAAGGTATATTTTTTGTTCCTGAATCAAATGTCACAACACGTTACATTCAAACATCCAACTTACACAAATTACCCAATAAAGCAGCGCATTACCATCATCAGCAACAACCATGATCCACTGTTGGATGAGGGCCCACGCTTATCCATCGCCATCATCCCTACATTCTACAATTTTTTTTACACATTTGCCACGAATACAGTTTTATCACATAACATATATAATGAGCCGTAAGGAGAAATTTCCTGGACGTCAACGAATTGTATGCTTTTTTCTGTTAGAAATCGGAGTGGATAACAAATGTCGGTTCATCATTTTTAATAATACATAATTTGTCCTTGCGCATCATTTATAACTACTGTTTCATTACCTACAAGTGACAACACCAAAACACACATTTTTTTCCCTGTCGTTGACAAACATAAAAACAATATCTTAAAAAACCCGGACCTCTGTAATAATCATCTGGGTATTTACTCTTTGGTTCTTTCGAAAAGTCACGTAGAAAGAAAATGAATAAAATAATAGAATACGACGTTTCCATTGCAACACAAACAATCGTCATCAGATAGAACTAAATTTGAGAGAGAGACAAAACACAGACACGGAGACACACAGACAGACACACAAGCAGAGAGACACAACACAGAGACACACAGAGGGAGACACACAACATAGACACAGAGCTTCAAATCCAATCTGGGTATTTGTTTATGAAGCTGGTTTAAAACACAAACAAAATATGACCACACATGCCAATTAATCCGCTCATCCGCTGCCCCCACTCTCCATTCGTTGCCCCCCCCCCCTCTCCCTATTGCTCCCATTGGGGGGATTAATACTGAGTCAATATTTGTTTGAAGCGGACAGACCGGTGGGCTCACAACAGCACACCTGTCTGGCAGGTGCACAGGTGCTGTTTGGCTGTGTCGAGAATGTCAACAATACAAGCAGGTTTCGGTCCCTAAACAAACTGCGGGCCAGATCTCGCCAGGCGTCAAGGGAGACATCAGATATGCTGAATTATTTCCCTTCCTTCCCGTTCAAGAGTGAACGCGTCTCCTGCTGAAATAGCAGTTAGATAACGCTTCTTTGTTTGACCGCGTCCTTGTCGCGCCCCAAGTGAGCTAATTAAATTACACCCTCTTATAATTAAATCCACTGGCCTTTTGTTGATCCACGGCTGAATGAAGGCATCTCCTCCACTATCTACGAAAGCACGCTGATCAGTGCGGAGAGATCGAGGAGAGGTTCAGGTATCACACGCTAATGATATTATTCTTGTCCGAGATTTGAACTCAATTGGTCATGTTCATAACGCAGCGAGTGACTAACTTACCCACTACGTCACCACTCCCTCCCAACTTATTTCATTAAACGCACAGAAATATATGATACAATGTATCCTGCGTTTAATGTGTCGCGGAAACCCGCTGCACGTACATGTGAACCCAATAAAGCGTTACGATTGCTTCCAGAATTCACTGAAGCCATAATTGTGAACTCGCATGGGAAGGCAAGAGGCGCGTTCTGTCCAGGCTGTGTGGATTCGCATCACCTATATTGCCGATTCCTTTCATCTTAGCGAACAAAAGCCACAAATGGAGGGCTTGATATATATTTTTTGTATTACTATTACATTAAGCCGCGTATGGATGATGGTCGATGGCCAAGACTAACGTCGGAGCTGCAGCCAAAAGAGTGGAACGCGCTCTGAGAGGAAGTACACCGCAGGAGATGGAGCGATGAATTCAGTTCCTGCTTATGACGCTTTAGATGTGGACCGTTATATATCGCACGACCGGGAGAGCCGGCGACGCCTTGTGGAGGCGCTTCGTCCAGCAGTGGATTGATCATGTGTGATAATGGTTGTGGTCACTTATGAAAGTTATAACTTAAGCATAGGTGATGTTGTTCTATAGCTCCATGACAGGAGAGGGCATATCTACTCACCGTGCGGGCGCCACGGTGGCGAGATGTTTACTCTCTCGCCTGGTATATAGGGTCATGGGTTTGATCCCGAGAACCTGACGCCTGTATATTTGGAGTTACATGTTCCCCCCGTGGTTGCGTGGATATTTATCCGGGTCCTCCGGTTTTCCCCTTGTCACCGATGTTATCCGCGGCCTTGAATATAACCCAGGTGACCGCGAGGTTTCTAGCCAGGTTTCTAGCGCAGCTGCGCTAACCACTGTCATATCACAGCTCCGCGTCATGAACATATGCATTCATTATTAAAGGCAGCAGTGGGGGGGGGGCGGCAATAGTGGAGGTGGCTTTGTGCGGTTGGCGCAGGTACACGTGCGTCGTATTGATGTGCATGGCGACCTGGCTTAGGGGAGGCGTCACCGCTGCCGGAAGCAGCCAGAGCATCGCTCCGCCCTCCGCTATTTGATCAGAACCCGAACTTCCATTTGGTCATTCGCGTTCATCACCTGGGCGGCCAATGTAGGTTACACACAAAGCCCAGGCGACTTCCTCGCTCTTACATCCAGCCGGCATCGTTATATCACCGACAGTTCTACAGAAACGATGTTAGCTATATATGTATACGATACTTGCAACGGCGTACTTTTACGTCTCGGTTGTGCTGTGTAGCTAGCTGCTCTCCTTTGTGTTTTTCGGGGTTTAACGCATATTGTTCGGGCATGGTGTCCGTCGTTTCGCTCCACGTGTTTTCGCTCCAAGCCTTCACTTCAAATGCTTCTTCTAGCAATTGAAGCTCTCGAAAAATGTGAAACGAAACGTAGGGAAATTATTCTGAAAAAAAGAACAACACGAAAAACACATCGAAGAGAGTGTAGTGGTTCTAAGTTAAAGATTTGAAGAGTGAATGGGTGAGTTCTTCGGGCGCGTTGGGGCTTTTCCTTCCTCTCTCGGGTGGCTCAGAGCCGGTTCTCGCACTCAGATGGGTAAGACGCTTGCTGGTACTTTTACAGCTGCATTATTAGCTGCAACAGAAAGTCGTAGCACCTGCATGTCATCATCATAACCATGACAGTATCATAGATAAATTTGTGAACCGAGTCAGTGCGCACGCTGCTATGTTATTATATATAAAGTATTGTGATTACATTGATATTTACCATTAGACTGGAAAAAAAATCGCAGTGCAGAGTGGGCGAACGTAAGTGCTGAATTCGTTTACACTTTAAGTGTACCTTTAGTGACTTTGAACAGTTTAAAGTTACTCATAATCTCACATATTCGTTGGTCATTAGTTTAGCAGAAACACAATTTGTTTTCCAAGATTCAATGCCACAAACTGGTTTTCGCATCTTCATGTAGAACTCAGGCTATGGCTGGGTTTACTATACCATACGACAAAAGCAGCAGACCTACACATTTGAAATGTGGATTTATATAGCGTCAAAATTAGACATCTCAGGACCGCTGTACAGATATAGTGATCAACAATTCGTGGTGTGTATCTGGTGCTCTGTGTGAAAGTCAAGTGTAAAAGCATTCGCTAGATAAAACGAATTCTTGGAGAAAGAATCAGTCAGTCATAGGCATAAGGAAATACGAAGATCTTCAGTTTTTCCACTACTTATATATGTGTAAATACTTCATCATTGATCTCGGGCATTTGGGGGGGGGGTGAGGCGCCGGGTGGAAGGTGAGAAGCGTGGAACACGAGAGGCTCCCTTACACGGAGGGGGATGTACGGATGAGTAAGGTGACCCGCGGATGAGGTGACCCGCGGATGAGTTGACCCGAGCTGGAGGAGAGAACCTCACGCCTCGTCTGCGTCACGCCGAGCCCGACGCGCAATGCTGGCCGCCGCTGTGCGCGCTTTGTTCGTTCGGCTCGCGTTACGCAGGCGGGGGGGCTCTTCCTCTCTCAGGCTCTCTTCGCGGCCACGTTGGTCCCGAGACGGACGCGCGGACAAGAAAATCTTGCATTTTCCTCATCCTGGATTGAAAACTCATTTCTTTTTAACTGCTTTTTTGTGTTTAGTTTGTTGTCCTTGCCCCGCAACTCCGATTAGCACGGTTGACTACGCACGGCACGAAAGAAGTTCAACATACATATCTACACGACAACATGTACTCCTATCTTGTGACGGGCTGGGGACAGCCAGACATTCGCCTCCTACAATTAACGTGTCCGTGCTGATGAGTCCTGCTGATGAGTCTCTGAAAGGCGAAACCGGTTCGCGGAGTTTACCTCTTCTAAAAATTCTGCTTAACTATCTTCCACAAGGGCGACAGACGGGTGGACTCAAATATAAATTTTCTTTTCAGACGTTCAGATTTGTATTGTTGTTGTTGACCATAGTCCTCCACGATTGCGTATAAGGAATGAGTTGTACAAATTGGCTTGTCAGAGTAATCGTATTATTCATTAATGCACGCGATACATTATGCCGCAAGTTCACATGCAGTGCAGTAATGCATTGCTGCAGGTACATCTGCTAAACCCACATACTGTGTAAAACGTGACCAATCTATTTTCTGCGCACGGTAGTGATTGGGCTACCTTCATTATATTTTTGAAAGTAAATTGTATTTGTTACTGCTTAAAATTTTACGGACATTTCACGCACAAGCCACTCGTTTTTGGTGTTCTGTAACCAGTCATATCGTGGGTTATCTTTATTTAACCAGAGGACATGATACAAGACATGTAATCTCTACTTTTTATAGATAAAGAACACGACTGTTGCCGATTACTCACACACACAATAGCGTATAGGATATTCGCATTTTATACTTAGAAGAATAATCATAAAAGCAGGATTTAAAATTACTCCTCCACGAGGAGGAACACAGCGATGTCCACGTCCTGACACTTTATGGCACGTGAAATTTACTCGGCACTCATCAGCGTGGTGAAATATGCTCAACAACTCTCATGACCGACACCGTGAGGCAGTCCTTCATCCAGCAGTGGTCTCACAGAGATATATTAACCTGCTACACACAGAGTGCGACCTAGTCAGACACATCAGCCGCTGTTTGTTTTGGGGGGATCCTTATTGTGGTAATTTTATTGTGCTAATTTTATTGTGCTGATGATGTATAAACCCGTTTACGGCATACCTATTTTCAAAGCAAACACTGTATCAAAATTAAAAAAGAAATCCTTAATGTATGAAGGGTTATGATTATATTTTGCAATTAGTATGCGCCAAAAGAGTTTGAAATCGGCAGTCTACTTGCTTAAATAACATAATAAACAGCATCTTTGTGGAGAATATCATGTAACAGAATAGTTAAGCAGACAATATATCTTCACATATCCGTCCCTTCACATAAAACATAAACGTATATTTTTTTACACAACCTATTCGTCCCCACGACCTTCTGGGAGTGCATAATTTCAGCAGCACTTGATTCAGCGCAAGCAAACTGGAGCGGTTTTGACAACACAGTGTCTCATCAGCAGTCAGGCTTTCTGAAATCAAAACGATGAACTGCCAGCGTCCGAGTTCAACACAAAATTACATAATACTTCATACATCAATGCAATTTGTAGAGGAAAGTATCTAAATAAATGGCAGTCTCATGTGTCTGTTTTATACGCATGGAGAACGGGTTTGCACTTCAGAGAAAACGTGAAGATGTCACGTGGCTTATGTCATTTCACAAACAAATGCGGTCAAGTTCTTTGTTTTTATTATTTCAGGTCTGATCAAAATGTTGAAACTTAAAATGGAAATGTAACTTGAAGATCATCGTGCAATTCATTGTTTTACTTGCTTTCCACAATGCGTTGTCACCTACTGGACTTGTGTGAAAAAGAGCTTAATAGCTCATCGGATAACTCCAGTATAAAAAGAGATTCTTATTCTGAATTGCAACTTCGTATGCTTCCTTTAGGATTTATATAGTTATGACGTAGTGGGTTGTACACTGCGGTAAAACGGGAGAATTGAGTTTGATTCCTGGCGTCAGTGAAGAATGATAGATCCTGGCATACCACTTCCTCCCCTTTCGCCAACTCGCACTGACCAGCGTGGTGAAGTATGGTCAAACAACCACCACAACCAACAGGATGTGGGGAGGCCTCCATCCACCACCAGACTTGACAAAGGAGTGTACACTATTTTAAATACATTATGTACATGATTATAATTTAGTATACATTACCATGATGATATTTTTGTTTATCTCTGTATGCATACCCCATATCTACCATACAAACGCTTTTCTCATAAAAAATGTGGCTTCTGAAGACCAGTGTCACAGGCATGGAACGAGCAAATGAGCCTTGTATCAACCTATTTTCCAGACTAAGATGCCAATATTAATTATTTAATTTGTTGCAAATATGTGTGAGAAGAGTACAAAGACACGAGTCTCTGCAAGACCACGTTGGTAATATCATGTGAAATAATTATAGGCATGAGATATCAACCCAGCAATATGTTTGTATTTTATTGTGCAAAGTTGTATTAATAATATAAAACAATACAACTATCATTTTATTTAAATATATTGGCACACTTAACCGACGCGGGCTTATTGTGTATAGCACTTATACAACAGCATTTAAAACATCTGCACTTTATAGTGAAAATAACACATTATATTTTGACAAAATATATAAGCATGACAAAAATAAAACAATGCATCGAACACATAAACACAGTGAAGAGAACACAAACAGAACAAGGCATACAGAACTACAGATAGACACGCGAAGTCCCTGACAAGTCAATAATACTGTGTTTAAGAGGACACGCACTTCACATGCCCCATGTTGCACATTGCTAGGCTTAATGCGCTGAAACAACGGATGCCAATTTGGCGCCGTGAGCCGAAAATAGAGAACCCGGCTTAAAAAGTGTTTGTCTTGGCTGATATCCATTCTCCTTCGTAGACATCTATAGAAACGACGCTATTTATTGTCACGAGTTCAACCAAAACATTTTATACAAATGGCATTTCATAAGCTTTGCTCTTTTGCACCAACACCACTTCAAACGTACGTTAAAGGCTAGTGTTAGTTATTATACAAGACCATTTATAAAGATTTTAAGGTAATTTAATAGATGTGAGCTGCAGTGTGCTTCTTCAAATAAGTATTTGAAAATAAATATTTGAATAAACAAAATGTTAATAAAAAATGCATTTATTTTATGTGGAGAGACAAATGGAGGTTTATTTTCGCTATTGTAGACCCTAATATAACTGTAAATTGAGATCAGCAGATTTAGCTGTTGTGTATATTTTTGTTTACAGTGCTGCTTTGAAAAATACAGCATCCTGAAAGTATACAGCTTTTGAAATAAACTGCCAATGTCTCCGTTACTAACCAAAGGGGGAAGTCGCCAGTTTCTCCACAAGATGTGAAAACTGGTTTTTTATCAACTAAAAATGAATTTGCTTTATGTTTTTTTTTTCCAGAATGCATTACTTCAACGACGGCGCCAATGAAAATGGGGCTTTATCTATATTAGACAGAACATTATTCATTCATTACACAGACCATGACAGTCGTCTCCTGTTCGCAATATTTACATTGACAAGGAAACTGGCGAATGCTCACCAAGCACAACTGCTCTCTTTGGTTCGCCTTGCTTGTCATGAGGTGCATAGATAACGTACTGCAATGCTACTGCGTAGCTTTTGCAATTGCGCTATACAGCTCTCTGATGTGTGGTAATGGGTGTTGTTTGGGATCAGATCCTAATCATCAAAAACCGCCAATATCGAGCGAAACATCAGACATCATACTGAGTAACACGTGGTACAACCCGAAAGCACATCGAAAAACGGACTGCATTGTTATTTCAATCAACATCATGGTGAAATGTGCCATTACACACGTACAATTTTGAAGATGATTGTCCCAAATTTGTCCACACACATGCCCGCTGCATATGTGATGTACATATGTAATGTACACTATATTTTTAAAAAATCAGCATTCGACAAGGGGCATTAACGTGGCGCCTTAATTGTACGACAGCCTGGTACCATGTATTACTTCAATACACGCTCGGTGCATCTCCGCTTACCGGAAAATTAAACCATCACACCTCGCTATGATTGTTTAAAGCGCAACATTCAATTATAGCACATTGGCCGGTGAACAGTGTGTCCAAATCTCCTAAATATGCTGTAAAATAAGTTTTCTGGTAAAAAAAACTGGGGTTTAACAGGATACTTATCTACACACTGATTGTCACGCACCGCCTATCCTATGCATTTCAGGTGCTCGCCTTCATGGTGACATTTACAGATAATTGTCATTCACTGTTCAATTGGTGCAGAACAGCATCAATTGCCACACAGGGTTTACTGTCGACAACCAGAAATATAAGCACGTTTTACCACCAACGTGACTTTAGGAGACATTCAACATTCGTAATTTTATATGTTGTACTTTGGAAAACCGACACTGTACAGCCATCACTGCGCTGTCTGTCGTGTGTATGCAACACAAGGGCTAACATATTTTTGTTTTGTTTACATGTTTCGTGGAACTTCCGTCAGGGTCATTTGCAAGCGAGTGGCATTAACTTGTGAGAACAGCATCGCCAGTCTGAGCCGCTGTATTGCTGAATCTCCACTGTTCGTCGTATTACTTGGAATAGCCCTGTCATGCACGATACCCTTCATTAACACACCGTAATTTCCTTCACTGTCTCTTGTTATGCATAGCACGAGACTTAAAATACTAAAATGTTTAATAAAATGTCAAATGTACATTTGTATAGACGTGTAAGTATATAACCCTACATATATTATATGGGTTTTTTTTGGTATCTAAAATGTTTTAAACCGTTACAAAAAAAATAAAGCATTTATTATTGTACACTGCATCCAGTCATCAGAAACATCGTGTTTGTGTTTTCATATGCAAGTTATTGCATCATATATATAAGTAAAGTAAAAATAAAAAGACATTTTGAGAATTTTTGAAGTACAAACTTGAAGGACATCCACTTGGTTTAACCAACTTTACAGAATCAAGCATGAGGTGCCACCTGTATCAAACAAAACCATCAGTAAAAATGCTGTGATAATATTCTCCCTATCAAAGTAAATAATGGCCGATTGAAGAAAATAATGTGAAAAGACAAAATATAAAAATGCGTCAAATAATAAATGAAACATTTTCTTGATGGACTTTTTTTGTAAAATACTAATTTAATTTATTTATATCCTTTGATCATTTCTAAAGTAAGTGCAATGCACACCAAGTTTCATTTTAATTTGATTTGGCACAAATTCTTCTTAGCAACAAGTGCAAATTAGGTTAGCATTTTTTGATATCCCATAATCAGACACTGCAAATATTTTTATTAAGGTTGAATTGTAAATATGTACTGTAAGATAGGAGAAAGGAAATGCATATGAATAGACAAACCACAGGAAATGCAGCTTATTTTCGCTGATAAAGGAAAACACCATTTGCGTGGCAGATATATCAGGAATAACATTGCCTGGCCGATATGAAACTTATACCCAATTGCTCCCACGCTTGATTTAAAAGTGTATAGACATCCCAGATTCTATCCAATTATTGTCCTGTGTAGCTACAAAATAGAATGACCTTCAAAACTAAGTAGAACTGCATCTTGATCACAGAAGGTGTATCATGGGGGTAACGTTTGTTGTCAGAGAGGCCATGCTTTGGCACAATTCACGTATAAGAAAATATCCTTATCTTGTTGACAATAGCCTTTCGCAAGAAACAATTACAACATGATTTACTCACTGCATTTACAATGTCTATTCATCAGTGCTTCCTTATAAGCATGGTTGCATTACTAATAATCGCCACGATATGCCTACATTTATAACACTATTGTTATCTCTTTGAAAATGTTAGAAAGCGATCGACTTGGTGAGCAATATGTGCCATAATGGAATGGATCCATGTTGCCACATCCATATTGCGTACTGCTTAATACACGACAGAGTTAAACCTCGGAAAGAGAAGGTATGGGTGTGGTTCCCGAGGACCTCGGTAAGTTCATAAAAAAATAATGGTCCTCAGCATGATACATTTTTTTGCAACATTCTGCTACCAATTCAGGAGCACAACACCCTGTGACAAGTGACCATGAGCACACCCAGGAGGAGAACAAAGCTAGGGCCTGTGGGAGGAGGGGAGACGCCTGACACGCCACCTGTGGACACGTACACCTGGGCGTTGGTGAGAGCCGAGAGGGGCACATGAGACACCAGCACTGGACTGCCCGAGTTGATGAGCACTCCTATTTTCTCAGCCTCTTTGCTGCATGCTTCAATCTGGAAAGAAAAAATACATACATAGTATAGTTTACATTTTCTTATATAATCACAGTGTTGCAGCATAAAAAAACATTATCTTTCCAATGTAAAATGAAGTCTACATACTGAAACATCCATTCGCCTATGGTACTGTGCAACCACAATTGAACCCACTCTTGATGTAGGCCATGATTTAATCACTCCATCTCCCTCTTTACATCTACACTCTTGTTTTTCATCAGCTGTCTGACTCACTCCAACTAGTTGCGTGTAGGATGATGTCAAGTTCTAGCCTAGGCTTGCAGTGAAAATGCTGTGCTTATTATTGTACACATATATTATTCCAGCCAGGTGGTGCTGTAGTTAAGGTTCGAAGGTTGTGAATTAAAAATCAACAACTGCGGTTTACTCAGCCTGTCACTATGAGACCAATAAAATAAGTGCTGCTTGTGGGAGACCGGCAGTGGTTGCCTTAGAGAGGAACACAGTGCCCACCATATACAGTGAGGGAAAAAAGTATTTGATCCCCTGCTAATTTTGTGCGTTTGCCCACTGACAAATAAATAATCAGTCTATAATTTTAATGGTAGGTCTATTTGAACAGTGAGAAACAGAATAACAACAACAAAATCCAGAAAAACGCATGTCAAAAATGTTATAAATTGATTTGCATTTTAATGAGGGAAATAAGTATTTGACCCCTCTGCAAAACATGACTTAGTACTTGGTGGCAGAACCGTTGTTGGCAATCACAGAGGTCAGACGTTTCTTGTAGTTGGCCACCAGGTTTGCACACATCTCAGGAGGGATTTTGTCCCACTCCTCTTTGCAGATCTTCTCCAAGTCATTAAGGTTTCGAGGCTGACGTTTGGCAACTCGAACCTTCAGCTCCCTCCACAGATTTTCTATGGGATTAAGGTCTGGAGACTGGCTAGGCCACTCCAGGACCTTAATCTGCTTCTTCTTGACCCACTCCTTTGTTGCCTTGGCCGTGTGTTTTGGGGCATTGGCATGCTAGAATACCCATCCACGACCCAATTTCAATGCCCTGGCTGAGGGAAGGAGGTTCTCACCCAAGATTTGACGGTACATGGCCCCGTCCATCGTCCCTTTGATGCGGTGAAGTTGTCCTGTCCCCTTAGCAGAAAAACACGCCCAAAGCATAATGTTTCCACCTCCATGTTTGACGGTGGGGATGGTGTTCTTGGGGTCATAGGCAGCATTCCTCCTCCTCCAAACACGGCGAGTTGAGTTGATGCCAAAGAGCTCCATTTTGGTCTCATCTAACCACAACACTTTCACCCAGTTGTCCTCTGAATCATTCATATGTTCATTGTCAAACTTCAGACGGGCATGTATATGTGCTTTCTTGAGCAGGGGGACCTTGCGGGCGCTGCAGGACTTCAGTCCTTCACGGCGTAGTGTGTTACCAACTGTTTTCTTGGTGACTATGGTCCCAGCTGCCTTGAGATCATTGACAAGATCCTCCCGTGTAGTTCTGGGCTGATTCCTCACCGTTCTCATGATCATTGCAACTCCACGAGGTGAGATCTTGCATGGAGCCCCAAGCCGAGGGAGATTGACAGCACTTTTGTGTTTCTTCCATTTGCGAATAATCGCACCAACTGTTGTCACCTTCTCACAAAGCTGCTTGGCGATGGTCTTGTAGCCCATTGCAGCCTTGCGTAGGTCTACAATCTTGTCCCTGACATCCTTGGAGAGCTCTTTGGTCTTGGCCATGGTGGAGAGTTTGGAATCTGATTGATTGATTACTTCTGTGAACAGGTGTCTTTTATACATGTAACAAGCTGAGATTAGAAACACTCCCTTTAAGAGTGTGCTCCTAATCTCAGCTCGTTACCTGTATAAAAGACACCTGGGAGCCAGAAATCTTTCTGATTGAGAGGGGATCAAATACTTATTTCCCTCATTAAAATGCAAATCAATTTATAACATTTTTGACATGCGTTTTTCTGGATTTTGTTGTTATTATTCTGTCTCTCACTGTTCAAATAAACCTACCATTAAAATTATAGACTGATCATTTCTTTGTCAGTGGGCAAACGTACAAAATCAGCAGGGGATCAAATACTTTTTTCCCTCACTGTAAGTGTTGTATTTCCACCACAAGCTTAGGTGCCACCATTAGATGTAAGCACCGCCCCTATGCTTTGTTTTTTAACGGGGGGAAAAGGACGTGGCGACGTTTTAAAAACATGAGCATCTGACCTGCAAAGCGGTGGGCTTGAGGTCAACAGGAAGCACCAGGATGATGATGTCAGCCTCAATGCTCAGGTAACCGAAGACGTCACACTGTGGCACGGAGACGTGAAGCCGCAGCCCGTGCACGATGTCGCTCACCGTGATTGGGCCACGGTTGGCCGTCTACAAAAAAATGTAAATGCGAAAGACCCAGACACGACAGCTGCCGGTTGAAGTGAAGAAAAACAATGCTCTTTTAAATAAATATATTATGAGCTACAGATTGCACGAAACATTACAAAGAGATATACACATTCGAAGGATATGCTATGAAGAGCGCGTTTTACAAAATCCACTTCTCGTATTTTTCTTCTGCTCCAGACTTTTGTCTCTGCCAATCTATTTTATTTACCAGGTAAAGTCCATTGAGCTATTAGCTCTTTTTCAGCGGCGTCCTGACCACACGAGATAGTTCATCGAAGTGGGTTTTCATATGGGGGAATGTATACTCGCCAAAATAATCGTGAGATGTACGCATTGCATTTAATAACTGCGTTACGTATGAATGGGGTGGAGCGCTGGCATAGTTGTTCGCACACTGCGGTATGAACGCGGTGTCTTGAGTTTAATTCCCGGCCAGGGCAAACATCAGTGGCGAGTGATATCTGCACCAGCCCAGGGCCCCACACTTCACTAACTTGCAATATGTGTATGAGCAGTGTGGTGAAGTATGGTTAAAAAAAGACTTACAACTGACATAGCATGAAGAGCCCCTCATCCAAAAAGTTAATTGACAAGGGGCTGTAGATTTAGATGTTAAAGTGTGAAAGGTGATATATGGCATGACATGAAAAGGTAGACAGACCAGAGAGAAGAAAGTTATCATAAGAGGGAATCTGCGATGATGAAGTTGCTTACTCTGGCCAATATGTCAACCTGCTCCTTACTCCAAAGGATTCTCATCATCCCAGCACATATTGGACAGCAAGCCCCTGTGTGAAACATCGCACGGCATGTGTTACTGGCAAGTACATATCTCTTTCATTTTTCCATCCAGCCTCGCTTGGTCAACGAACCTCCGGCAGCATCAATGTTCACGAATAATGCAAAGATTAGACTTGGTATAATTTCCAGTATTAATCAACTCGATGACAAATAGGGTTGCCACTTGTCCTGGTTTTCCCAGATGTCCTCTTTTTAAGGCCACTGTTGTGAGAAATCCGTAAGTATTCCTGGGACATTGAAAGTCCCGTTTTTTTGTCAGTTACATAATAAATCACTCAAATCAACACATTTACACGTAATTCTGCCCCTGCAGCTGTATTGTAAAATATCTGCTTCTTCCCTTAAATATACCCTGACTTTGTGCACCTCATAAGGGGTGGCAGCCCAAAGTGCGAGCGCCCACTTTTCCCGCGTACCTGGCGGGGTGATGGGCTTGCAGCTGGCGACGGGGAGAGCCGGGCAGGTGACAGTATCGCATTCGGGCGATGCGACGTGGTGCGACAGCAGCCCCACCGCCTGGCAGGGCCCCGCGTAGTCGACGGCCACGCGCTCCGAGTAGGCCGTGCACACACTCGCGTACGACTCGCCATCGTGCCCACACACCAGCCTTGAGGGCGGCCCACACATGCTCTGCATACGGCGTGCACACGGGCACAATGACAACAAAGGCGAAGGTCCCTGTTTAGCCTTGAACGGTCTGTTAGGGCAAGTGCTATGAAGGGGGTGGGTGGCCGAGACCACACCAGACAATGTCTGTCTCCCAGCGCTGATGTTTACACACCACACCAGGTACTCAATTACGGCTGAGACGACCTAGAGGAGGCCCTGGGACTGGTTCAGATATTCGCCGCTGATATTGGCCGTGGGCAGGAATTGAACTCGGGTCGCCGGGTTCACAGTGCAGCCCGCTAACCATTACACTACCACACGCAAGCACACACATTCATACACTGTACGTACTATTTAATAAGGGGCCGTCCATAAATGACGTCACGCGATTTTGGACGATTTTTGACCCCCCCCCCCCCCATTGTCACACGGCGTCACAAAAAGTCAGACCCCCCTCAAATATGACGTCACAAAGCTCTGCCCCCCCCCCACCCAAAAAAAATAAAACATGCTTCAAATCGCTTTAAACTGTTGTCATTGTAGTGCGTATGTCATGTGCCGCTGCACTCTGATGTAGAAGAAAACATTTATTAAAAAGTCTATTTAATTAAGTAGAACGTGTTGTCTATATTTATTTAAAGTTGCGCATTTTTATGTGACGTCACATTTCTCACCCCCCACCCCTCGTCGCACATCGTCACAAATGTCTAACCCCCCCCCCCCCTAGGTGCGTGACATCATTTATGGACGGCCCCTAAGTGTACAATATGCCGATGACAAAATCGCGCCCAAGCTTGTCAGATCTCGGCAGCTAAATCGGATCATGCCCGGATATTTTCTCCAATGGGTGACCACCGCGAAAAATGTAAGTTGTATGTATGTTAAACTTCTTTCACACCATACGTAGCCAACCATGCTAATCGGAAGTACGGGGGAAGGACAACACACTAAACACAAAAAACAGTGGTAAAGAAATGAGTTTTAAATTTGAGATAGGGTTGTGGCTATGTGGTGGGCAGTAATGAGCAGTGCATACAAATATATCGTTGTACTGTATGTCTATGTTCCCTCCTCTATGTTCCACCCTACGCGACCCCGAAATGACCAGTGTGGTGAAATAATATAACCTCCACGACCCAGAGAAGTGCATTGACAAAAGGTATGTACATGTGTACAATATGCGCATGCTATAGTGTTACATGTGAATTGTAGCACAAGTCGAAGACGAGGTAGTTGCAGGAGGCACCTTCTTTTATTGTTACACTTTTCCGGCCGTTTACACACAGGATCGTCGCCTCTCTCGCTCACGTTGCCTTACAGCCTGGCCGAGACACAACCCGAACCGCGTTGCACCGACGGCGTCAACAGAGACAGCCAGCAATTATTGAGTGAAGACGACAGCGACGACGAGATGAGTCCACTCCCAGAACCGGCAGCCCAGAGCTCTCGCTCTCTGCTACTTGTATTCTACTCGACATGGCCTGGCTCCGCCCTGGCCGCGCCTTCCTTCTTGAACACACTAGCGGGTTCCAGGGGCTTCCCGATGAGGTCTTCAATGACCCTTGCCCCAGTTCCTCCGCACTGCCGGCACACCCGTGTATACGCTCGACGACATGTACGCTAACTGTCCACTGCAGTTGCCGCGGCTGGACAGCAGTCGGCGCTGTGTCACTACATCACCCCCTTCCATTTAAAAAAAACAGCCGTCCCGGCTGCCAATACAGCAGCCGCAACCGGTGGACAGGCAGAGTAACCCCTAATACAGAGGAACACCCCTAGCATGAAGAAAAAGAGGAGAAAAACATTTTACAGCTGCGACAGAACCGCAGTGCCCCCCGCGAACCAACAGCACACACACAATGCGGCACCCACCCCACGAACCGACAGCACACATACACAACGCGGCACCGTCTCTGCGAACCGACAACACACTCACACACGTGGTGCCCCCCCCCCTACCCCCCCCCCACGGACTGGCAACACACCCAACACAACGCGGCACCCCCCCGCGAACCGGCAACACACTCATACAATGGGGCGCCCCCCGCGAACCGACAACACACTCACACAACCCGGCGCCCCCCCCCGCAAACCAGCAACACACCCAACACAACCCCTTACACAGGCCCTTACCACCTCCGAATCCCACCGTGCAAGGGAGAGTCTGTCATTACCGGGACATAGCTCGCGTGATCCGGTCGCTAGCACCAGTCACCCCCGTCTCAGCAGGGTCTTGCACTTCGGGGACTCCGAGGGTTGTGGAGAGATGAAGGAGGTCTGCCACACCTGTCCGGATCTGGTCCCCGAGACCTCGCACATGGCAGTCTCAAAAGGCCTCAGAGACCCGGTCTGGTGGGAATTGGGAAGACGATGCCGGTGGGTCGGAGGGCGTCTGTGACACTGCCAACGCCCCGCTGACACCCCGACACTCTATAGCAATGTGGCCCGACCGGCCACACATGAAACACTTGGCCGTGGGTTCCCTGGGCGGGAGGAACTTCCCCCGCCACCGGTCCACCTGCAGGGACCCTCTTGCGTGCGTCCCCCGGCTGCCCAACACCGTCATCATGTCCTCCATCCACCATGCCCAAGCCTCCATCCTTGACCAATGCTGGTGTTCCTCGCCGGCTTGTAATTTTCGGACCACCATTATGGACAAAATCTCTGCGCCGGCGGTGGGGGGCAGGGTGATCCTCAACTCCCGCGCCAGTTCCCTCAGCCTTTCCGCCACCCGAAAGAGGAGCACGCCCTCACCCAAGTGCGGGTATACCTCCCGTCCCAGCGCCAGCAGCGCCACCCGGATGGCGTAGGGTGTCTCGGCCTCCCCTTACTCTCTCTGGAGGAATCTTATGCGAACCTCCCGTGGCAGGTCAAGAGCGGCTCCTTGCAGCACCACCGACCTTCGTGACTTATCCGTGCGTTCCCGCGCTCGCCTCAAAATGGTGCCCGCTGGCTATGGTAGGTGCTCCAAGGGCAAAATGGCGCCCACCATGTGCACGGTCTCCTGTCCGGGCTCCCCCATTCCCACTCCAATGGAAGCTCCAGCCAGGGTTTCCCCATGACTCCTGTCCGCGCCATCGCCTGGGGTGCGCCCTCCGTGGCGGTCCTCCGCCATGCCACATGGTCGACGCGCAACTGCGGAAAATCGCGCCGCTCTCCTCGCAGATGCGTAGCTGCTGTCCCGCAGATGCGTAGCCGCTTTCCCGCAGATGCGTATCCACTCTCCCCGCAGATAAGTAGCCGCTATCCCCGTCCATGCGCAGCGGCTGTCACGCCAATTGGCGGCAGCTCTCCCGCTGCTCCCAAGGCTATAGGAGGGATGACCGCCTCACCGTCCTCATTCCGATGACACTATAGGTGGGTTCCTCTTCGGGGCCTCTTCGGGGCCACTTTGGAACCCCATTTATGACACCAGATGCAGTGTAGCACAAGTCGGAGACGAGGTAGTTGCAGGAGGTACCTTCTTTTATTGTAATACTTTTCTATTGTAACACCTTTCTGGCTGTTCACTCACAGGATCGCCTCCTCTCTCGCTCACGTTGCCATACAGCCCAGCCTAGACACAACCCTAACCGTGTTGCACCAATGGCATCAACCGAGACAGCCAACAACTGTCCGGCAGCACAATTATCGAGCGAAGGTGGCAGCGACGAAGGCGGTGAAGACGACAGCGATGGCGAGACGAGTCCACTGGCAGCCCGGAGCTCTCGCTCTCCGCTGATTTTATTCTACTCGGCGCGGCCAGGGGCTTCCCGATGAGGTCTTACATAACCCTTGCCCCAGTTCCTCCACCTTGCCGGCACACCCGTGATCGACGGTGTGTGCTAACTGTCCACCGCAGTTGCTGCTGCTGGACAGCAGTCGATGCTGTGTCACTACACATTGTACTGACGTAAAAATGTAAATGCATGTATTGTATATTTCAGTGGGGGGGGGGAAATCGATGGTATTTAAACATGTAATACTGCACAGCACAGCTACCACCTTCATTCTATATTCAACTAAATGGAACAGTTTTTTTCATTTATATTACGTTGTATTAATGAAATTAAGATACATAAATAAATGTGTAATTTAAGTCATTAAATTAACATTTGGTGTAATACTTGATTATGATTCTCATGTATACCAAATTTATATGATTTTGAAATAAAATTTATCATTTAACTTCGGACATGCTTGCGGATAAATCAAACGTCTCATGTTGTCTTAACGCATCGTTTTCTCTCTCCTGGTGAAATGAAAATGCATACTTTGCCACAAATTCATTTTGAGGAAAGGGGTCTAAGATGGGTGAACAATTTTCACAATCGTGCACGAGCAAGAAAAACAAGTACAATACAGTAAAACCTTGGATTGCGAGTAACTTGGTCTGCGAGTGTTTAACAAGACGAGCAAATTTTTTAAATAAATATTCGTTTGATTAACGAGCGAGGTCTTGCAATGCGAGTAGTATGTATACGCTTTGTCTGCCGAGCGTCACGTGATCACAAGTGATATACGAGTGCTTTGGATTACAAACACGTTTCCGGAACGAATTATGCTCGCAATCGAAGGTTTTACTGTACGTCAGAATATGTATTAATACCATTTGTCTGGAATATGGTTGGAATAACTATATTGGCAGTGATGTAGGGGCATAAGATGAACATACTGCACCATTGTCACTAATGACAAAGCAAATATTTTTGCGATAACCCTTATTCCTCTGCTTTATCTGCTCTCAACAAAGGACATGAAAGACAGTTTTGTTAGTCATGACAGTGGTGAATTATTATTCCACATCTGAATATACCTTTATATTACACGATGTGTTTCCAAGCGTATTGTACAATTCACAGAAACCTTTTTACTCGTCGAACTTTATTCACAAAAGTGCAGTCTGCAAGGCACTCCATTTGGCAAAAACAAGCCTTTGGATTTGCAATTAATGCAAGATACATTTTATCTCCAGGATTATTTGATCAAGCTGGCATTAGTCAAAGAGCAGGTGGTTAATTCAAACCCGTTGCCATGCCAGGCATTGGTATCAAGTTTATTTTCTTTTACAGCTTTGTGTGCCTCTGCTATCTCTGTCACTTGGCAGCTAAGCCTGTCAGGAACACGGAGGGGATAAAAGTGAATTAGGTGCCAGTGGTGTTCTTTTCTGCTAATGTGCAGTCTCCTGTTGCTAAAATTGTAAGCAGCCGCGTTGGCCGTACGTGCACTTTGGTTAAATGAAACAATTGTTTTAAAATACAACCATAAATTGCGCATTCTTAATTGTCTTCACGACCACAATTTTCTACTTAGATTCTACAATTAATTGCTTTTAGTGCAGGAATCATCAATAGCCATGTTTGGTTAATTCAAGAAAAGGTCATTATCAATCCACTGTTGGATGATGGCCTTCCCAAGCAACCATGATATCTCATGGTCCTCATACTCACATAATTACTCAACCAGACAAAACAGAACGGACCTGTATTCTGTTTCTCATGTTTAAGCACTTACTCTTATATACACCTCCAGCAAACATGTTTGTTAGCATGTAGCAGAGGTGTGGACTCGAGTCATGTGACTTGGACTCGAGTCAGACTCGAGTCATGAATTTGATGACTTGCGACTCGACTTGGACTTGCATAACAATGACTTTGTCCCACCTATGAGATGTGGACTCGAGTCATGTGACTTGGACTCGAGTCAGACTCGAGTCATGAATTTGATGACTTGCGACTCGACTTGGACTTGCATAACAATGACTTTGTCCCACCTCTGGCATGTAGTATATATTTTATGTCTCCTCTAACTCCACAAGCAATTTAGAATTAAAAATGTAATTAATGCAATGCACTGTATTTAGAGATAGTATTGTTTAGTATATATTTAATATATGACATGGCAGGTGACCTGAGCACATGTTAAAATGTGCCAAGCAGTATTAATTCACACAACCAAAAGGGGTAAACTTAATTAAAATAAATAAATACATGCATAAGTGTTCGATATAAACTGGTGGAATCTGACCCTGGCACAGTTATGTAATTTGCGTATTTAAAATGACACGACACCATATTAAAATCAAACGGGTAAAGAAATGCAGTACTGTAATGAAATATGCCACAATATCTTTGGCAATTAATAAGTGCTGCACAGAGTTTAAACGCAGATGGACTCTTGTGAACATCATGTGTGGTCTTTATGACGTTTACAATGCAGGAAAATGTCAATCGACTTCATGATCATGTCATGGAAGATATTTCGATTTAAAGCTTTCGTGACTGCAGGGATTCATCTTCTTGGTTCTTTCGGTAAAGTCACGTAGAAGGGAAGTGGATGTCCTAATCAAAAGGAGACCTGATGGTTCAATGAGCCACTCTGTCTACAGGAAAGCCACCCACACGGATGCTTATCTAAAACCGGATTCCCACCACCATCCATCCCAGAAGAATTCCCTCATCAAGACTCTATATCATAGAGCCCAATGCATCTCCGACCATGAACACATTTCCAGTGAACTCAAACACGTACGCCAAGCTCTTAAGGCTAATGGTTACTCCGACTACACAATCCGCAAAGCCATCACTCCAACCATCAAGAAGGATCCTGTTGAGGAGCCTTTCAAGACCATCACCTTACCCTACATTGCTGGGGTCACAAAAAAGATCTCCAAAATCCTGATTAAACACAAGATCCAGGTCCGATTCAACACAGTACATAAAATCCGTGATCTGGTACCGTCTGTAAAAGATGTGATTCCAGACATACAGTACCCTGGCGTCTACAAACTAAGTTGCCTCTGTGGTAGCAGTTACATTGGGGAAACCAAACGACACGTCTCAGACCGCATTCGTGAACATAAAGCTGATCTAAAACACGGTAGGACAAACACCTCAGCCGTGGCAGACCACTGTTACAACTCAGTGGGCTCACATGACATTGACTTCTCCAAGACGGAGGTTCTCTGCAAGCCATCTGGCTATCATGAGAGATTCGTTCATGAGGCGATCCACATATACAAACACAGAGACAATTTTAACCGAGAAGATGGATTCAGGCTTAGCAATCATTGGAAGGACGTAATAAACCATTTCGATACACATTAGGGTGAGTTGAATAATACATAGTGGTTTACAGCAATACAGTATATAATTTAATGTTGGGTTTATCTATGGCAGTATATAGTACTGTATATGCTAAGAGAATAAAGTTTAGATGGAAGTATATTATATACTTCTTACGACGTAGAATTGTAATTTATTATTTGTTGTTAGTAACTCAGCTTATTGTAGAGTATAGTAAGTATCAGTTTATATTTTAGTTTTTTATGTAGTTTTTTACTTTGGTTTTCTACATGGTTGTTTGGTAAATGCAGCTACATATCATTAACATTCCTTTCCTTTATTAACGCTGTTCCTTGCGCCCCCCCGTGGTGCTGTTGATCCTGCATAATGCATGGGCATAATGGGACTTTGAAACCCCTCCGCCAACCTCCTACGCATTGCCCATTGGTATGCTAAATTCCTCTTCATATGCACATTCTTTTGTTAAGGCGCTCCTCCTCGCTACACCTATATAAGCTCCTAGCTTGATAATGTCTCATTTTTCGCCTGAGGACGGCTGCTTGCGTTGTGGCCGAAACGTCGTGAGAATTGTTTTATTATGTTTTATTTTTATTATTTTATTACTTCCCTTCTACGTGACTTTACCGAAAGAACCAAGAAGATCATGGAAGATAGATAAGCAGAACAATGTCTGTCTCCTTCACATATCAAAAAAATCAACACACTCTTCAACAACACTGACTCAAAATTCAAATATATATTATAACATAGGTGACGTTTTGGGAAATGGTCCTTCATAGCACTTCTTCACATTACTGCACATCATATATCAGTGTCTTCACGTAAAATAAAAGTATGTTTTACACAAAGCCTTCTGGGAGTGCAATAATTTCAGCAGCATTGATTCAATACAAGCACGTTTTAGATCAATTGTGACTGTGTCTCATCAGCAGTCAGGCTTGTTTGAAATAATCATATAATCACAACACTAATGATTATTTTGTGTTGTGTATTATATAGTTTACTTCGAACTAAGACTCATATCTTAAGGAGGGGGTCTTTGCATATAACATCTGGCAGTTCACCCACATTGATTTAAGCAAGCCTGCCTATGCTGAGGAGACACTTTGTTAAAACCAGTTCCGACATGCTGATGAGACACTTTATTTAAAAAATCCAAATCAGGTCTGTTTGCAATGAAGTGGTGCATGCTATGAACATGGGCTTTGAGGAACAAGACAAATAATTACACCTGTCAGGAATTAAAGATTTGGTAAACGGATGGACAAAGACTATTGCACTTCAAGGGGAGGATATACAAAAACATAACATGGGTGTTTATAAAACCATTTATGGTTGGGAAACATAATTGTGGAAAAATAATGTAATAAAAAATATATTGTTGAAAGATGCTTTTGAGTTCACTCATTTTGGACTGTCAGCAACTTATTTATATGTATAGGTTTCCAAGAATAATGTACTGGATTTCAGTTGCATAACATATATACTCCACTTCCTGAACCATCATTGGCTGTTCCTCCCAGCGGCTGTGTCACCTATTAGAATTGCAGGTAAAAAGGACACCGAGCTGAAATACAATTCAAGTTGCTTACACCTTCTGGATTATTATCGAAATGTTTATATTGCTGCCCCCCATGCCTGTCCCACTGCTCAAAAACGTATGTGTGCCAAACAAACATTGGTGGAAGTAGAACTGGAAAACCAAAACCCATTGTTCGCCGCACATAACAAAAGCACATGGATAACTCTTTTTTTGCATGTCAGTTTTAATATTTCATTTACTAACATGACAAAGATGCTCCCGATCCCATCAGACCTCGGAAGCTAAGCAGGCTCTTGAGCCTGTATAACGCTTAGAAGGGCAACCACCATGTTAACAAAAAAACACATTGTAGTGGGCGTTGTGGGCAATAAAGGACAGCGCAGCAAAATTCATTGTTGGTCTGTATTTCCCCAAACTTTATTTGCTTTCTAAGGCCACTGTTGGCAGAAGGGCCTCCACGAGAGTGAACTCTAGAGTGGTATTTGATCTACTCTTCCACATTGACCAGAAATGTTGTAAAACAGGTGGGCGTACCCACACTTTACCCCACCACCACACTTAACTGCTGGGTAGACTCAGGCGGGGGCTGGGATTTGAGACACTTGATTCAACTAGATTGATTCAACAGTCACACCAGAAGGAGGTGGAAATGAACCAGCAACCTCTGTATTGCAAGTACAAGCAAGTATGCTAACTGCCACAACAACGCCATGTTCTAAGAGTACATCTCTAACAGCAACAATAACCATTACCTAATGCCTCCTCCAGTGTATACTCATGTGAGTGCTGCTGTTGCTCTGTGCATTAATTGTGACATCTGGAAACAAGCCTGGGCAGCAGTGTGGGGGCGCACACGTGGCCTTTATTGCTACCCCAACAAAAAAAAGTGTTCTGCCTGCAGGCTAGACGCCTCAACCCCAGCACAGCTGCTTGGCCCTGTGCATTTCCAACGGCTTCTTTTTGTTTAATTAGACATCTCTTGAATCATTTAACAGCTGCGATCATTGAGCAAAGTGGGGTTTCCCTTCAGTAATTATGAAACACACCAAAGTATAAAATTTTGCATTATATATATTTTACTCAAGAACTGCGAGCACATATATGTGGTGATTTGAAGCACTTCCGAATATTAAAACAGGCCAAGGGATTTCATATATTTATGGTTATCGTTGTGAATGGTTTTGATCCCTGACGCACACACCTTTAAAATAAGCATTATTTCATGGGACCTCCTTTGCCAGTACCAAAATATGAGAATAGGTTTTCCCCTTTTTTTCTGGCGACAAATCAGGTGTTAAGATGTTAAAACACCAAACTGAAACCTTTTACAAGGAATCATGTCTGCATTAACCACAATACTTGTGGTCAGAATGCAAACAAAAAAACATACTCTGATAATATATGCATTGTCTTTGAAACTGATTGGTCCACACCAGAGACAGCTTTCTTTTGAGCCTAGTCTCAATGGTGTTAGACCAGAGGATGCCAAAAGGCATACATCACAAAGACAAGCACTATCAGAGTAATGAGAGCTCGGGTTGAGCAGCTCTATCAGAGTAATGAGAGCTCGGGGTGAGCAGCTCACCCTATTCTCATAAGCATTATTGTTTATACAAAATTGAAGTAAATAAAAAATACTCAATATGTGTATTGTGAGCCACCCATTTCTTTGTCTGTTTCTCAGCATGTTTAAAGTACGAAGAAGGACATACATTTTACTCTTAAGTACCACATGGCATGTGCTTTTAAACTAGTCTGCTGTTATTCCATTTATCATTTACACAGAATTTTCGTGAACTATGGATCTGATTAAAGCTTTAGCCATTGATTATATGCCACAGTATACTTCCTTTATGAGCCTACCAGCTGGGTTTAGGAAGTGCAGAGTGGGAATACACTTTAATAAAATGCATGCAAGTCAATGGATTGCAAGTAATGAATTTTCTCATACTTGCAGGGAGAACATCTCAAACTGCACTGGAACTACCTTGAAATGTTCACACAATATCTAAGCTGAACATTACAGAGGTATGAGACCAAAAAATTGTATGTGTGACAACTCTGCAGCCATGATGTGAACCATATGTAGGGCTGTTACGGAGGGGCTGTATGTGTAGGGCTGTATGCATAGGATCACACGGGAAACAAGCACAGTGGGCGGGGCTCCGTGAGTGCACGGGGAGGTGCCCGCAACGACGTCCGCACCGGGCAGCCTGGGGGGTTGCCCGGAGTTGTGATCCTCCGGGGGGTATAAATGGGGATGAGCCGGAGAGCTCGGGGCTCAGTATTAGCTAAGGAGGGAAGACCGAAGATCGTCTAGCTAGAGCCCTGGACTCCCCTGGGACGCCGCCCTTGTCAGGGCCGCGCAGGACCGAGCCAGCGGCGTGGTCCCGAGAACCAGAGCTAGTGCTCTGGGACTCCGGGTACCGTAGCCCGACTTACCAGTGTCGGGACAGACAGCCTCCCCTAGCCCGTTAGTGGAGGACTAGGAGGTAGGTCAGGGGTAGCTAGCAGAGTATCCCCAGCTATCCGGGTGAGGGGGCCGATACACCCTCTAGTATTGTATGTCCACAGTTGTGACTACTTGTACGGAATAAATACGTGTGCCTCACCAACGGTGTCCAAGAGTCATCAACGGTACTTCATCTGGTGTCAGAACAACTACGAACATGGACACGCGCCGGACAGCTCGAGCCGGAGTACCGCAGGTGGAGGACACCGCTGAAATTGTTGAGCCCGAGACGGCTCAACAAGACATCGTGCAGCCGGGGCCGGACGCATTCTTACCGGGCATCAGGATGAAGAGGAGCCGCCATCAGAAGGGCTGAGGCTGGCTCACGCGAGGCTGGCGGAGCTGCTTTACGCCGCTGCCGCCACACTCGAACACATCACGCGGCTGGGGGCTGGTGGACCACCACGGGGCGAGGAGAACCGACGTCCGATGTGCCTTCCCGCCATCTCAACGGATTCAAACTTTGAATCTCCCGCCATCGCCGCAGCAGCTGCTGAGGGCGTGGCCGGCCTGAACCTCGGGTCCAACATCGCTCTCGCTGGGGCTGCCGCGTCACCGCCAGCGGAGGGAGCGTCATCACGGCTGCGACAGGCGATACCATCTGCCGTTCGCGCCGAAGCGCAGCCGAGTTACGGGGACAGCAGCCTGCGAGCTTCCATGGCGACCGCTGCGCTGCACCAACGGCTGCCTCCGCTCAAAGAGTTTGTTGGCGCGGAGGGCGACTGGGGCGGCTTCCAGCGACGCTTCCTCGCCCACCAAGAAATGGCACGCTGGTCGGATGCTGAGGCTCTCTGCGCGCTGCCGGCGCTCCTCGACAGCGATGCACTCGCCGCCCTTACATCGGCGCCGAGGGAGAAGCGCTCCACGCTACAGATGGCGCTGCAGTTGCTGGCCGGGGTCTACGGACCTTCAGCGGAATGCAGGCAGCAGTTTTACGATCGCCACCGGGGTGCAAAGGAGTCGCCCCTGGCGTACAGGACGAGTCTCCTGGCACTGGCGAAGACGGCCTTCCCTCGAATGGACGACGACGGCGTGGACGCCATGGTCACAGAAAAAATCCTCCTGCTGGCAGACGACC
Source organism: Lampetra fluviatilis (assembly GCF_964198595.1). Lineage (NCBI taxonomy): Eukaryota > Metazoa > Chordata > Hyperoartia > Petromyzontiformes > Petromyzontidae > Lampetra > Lampetra fluviatilis. Next base: position 16,593,468 of record NC_136275.1, read on the forward strand.
TGGACATCGCCGTCGTTGCACAGGAGGACACGGAGATGAGTTCCCTTCAGGCTGCGCGGCTCCTCCACGCCAACCTGCTGTCACAGCGTCGGAAAGCCAGCAGGGCAGCGGCCGGGCGTGTGGTGGCTGCAGCCACCCTCCCGGCGGAGGAGGTTTACGCCGTCGACCGTCGACGGCAGCAGGGGACGGGAGCACGGTCGGGCCAGGATGGGTCGAGCCGCTTCGACCGTCCGTCATCGCCGCCGGCGCTCCCGCGTTGCTTCAACTGCGGCGTCCGGGGCCATGTCGCCTCGGGGTGCCGCTCTCCTCGGCAGCGCGGGACGACGCCTCGACAGGACGCCGGCCCTCCTCCTCCCAAGCTCCATCAACATAATCCGGCGAGTCGCGGCACCCCTCATGTTTGGCCCAAGCACACACTCGTCACACACTCGCACATCGCAACGAACGGGGGGCCGACATTGCGCTGCGACGGGCCAACACGCACCACTATGGGGACTCAAATCGAACCCACGCAGTGGTCTATGTTGGCCCATCGCGTTGTGGCCACGTCGTCGGGGTCGTCGGCCGTGGTGGGACACATTGACGGGGTGGAGGTACGCATCCTGGTCGATACGGGGGCATCGGCGACCATCATTTCCGAACTCATTTACAATATTCTACCTGTCCAGAGCCGTCCTTTACTGCCGGTTAACGTCCCATTCTATGCTGCTAACGGGGGCTCTCTTGGCATCATTGGACAGATTCGAGCGCAAATTTGTATCGGGGATATCAAATTGTCGGGCCCGATTTTTGTTTCCTCCTCGCTGGCGGTTCCGTGCCTGCTGGGGACGGACTTCTTGGGCAAAATGCCGATTCGTATTTTAATAGACCAGGGATGCATTGAGCTCCCGTCGGGACGACGCATGGCGTTCCTGCCTTCCCCTACTGCGGCTCGGACGGCGTTCGTAACAGTACCAACGTTCGTCGTTAAAACAGTTCGTGTGCCGCCGGGAGCTCAAATGTTGGTGCCTCTAAAACTTCGTCGGCCCTTCGCTGAGGGCATTGGGGACCAGGGAATTCTGCTGGGACCATCTAGGGCCGGGGTTAGTGGACCTCATTTGATTCCGGCCCAGACCGTCGTAAGAGGGGACGGGGACCCTTTCATCGCGGTCCTCAATGTGGGGTCGCAGACAGTGGTAGTTCCTCAAGGGACGGTGCTTGCTCACACGACGCCGGTGCCCTGCGAGGAACCTGTTGCGAATCACGTCGGCACTGCTCCCCGGCCGCACCCACATTCGGACAGCGATGGAGGGTGGCTCGATGCGCTTTGTGCGGGATCAACGGACCTGTCAAATTCAGAGCGCCAACAGCTTAGAACGCTACTGCGGGAATTTTCCGACTTTTTCAGTCGGGACAAATACGATTTGGGTTGCACTCATCTGCTGCGTCACCATATTGACACGGGTGACAGTGCGCCAATACGCCAGAATCCGTTTCGGTTAAGTCCCGCCGAAAAGGACCATGTCAAATCGGCTATTGATGACATGTTAGCCGCCGACATCATTTCTCCTTCCACCAGCCCTTGGGGAGCGCCGATCGTCCTGGATAAAAAGCAGGACGGCTCGTTGCGGTTTTGCGTTGATTTTCGGCGCCTTAACAAAATTTCCGTTGCCGACGCATACCCGCTCCCACGGATGGACGAATCGCTGGACGCCTTGGCGGGAGCGCGATTCTTCTCCACACTGGATTTACTTTCGGGATTCTGGCAGCTTCCTCTGGACGATGATTCAAAGCCTAAAACTGCTTTCCGTACACCGCACGGCCTGTTCCAATTCAACCGGTTGCCGATGGGCTTACGCTCAGCGCCGGCAACTTTCCAGCGTTTGATGGAATTGGTTTTGGCTGGATTGCAATGGGAGTCGTGCCTGATTTATTTGGATGACGTTATCGTCTTTAGTAAAACTTTTGACGAACATCTCCAGAGGTTGCGGGCGGTTTTCCTAAAGATGCGGGCTGCCAATTTGAAATTCAAACCCCAAAAATGTCATTTGTTACGCGATTCGGTGCGTTATTTGGGGCACATCGTGGGGCGCTCAGGTATTGCTACCGATCCCGCCAAAACGCAGTGTGTCAGCTTCTGGCCGACTCCCACCTCGGTGGGAGAGGTCAGGAGTTTAATTGGCTTCGCGTCGTATTACCGACGGTTCGTCGCTGATTTTGCGACGATTGCCAAACCCCTACACGCTTTAACATCAAAAGGGGTTCGGTTCCACTGGGGTCAGGAGGAGGAGGCTGCTTTCTGCTCCCTTCGGGACGCCCTGGTAAAAGCTCCTCCCTTGATTTACCCCGATTTTTCGGAACCATTTTTGCTCGACACCGATGCGAGCAACACGGGTATTGGGGGCGTGCTTTCCCAGGTGGTTGACGGCGTGGAACGGGTGGTTGCGTACGGCAGTCGGGTGTTGTCTCCAGCGGAGCAAAGATATTGTGTCACCCGTAGGGAACTGTTGGCAATTGTCTATTTCATCCAACAGTATCGCCCATATCTGTACGGTCGGCATTTCACCGTCCGCACAGATCATGCGGCACTGCAGTACGCCCTGCGAGTTCAACAGCCATCGGGACAATTGTCCCGATGGTTGGAGATCCTCCAGGATTTTGATTTTGAAACCACCTACCGTAAGGGCGTTCGCCACACCAACGCGGACGCTCTGTCGCGCATGCCAACCACCTCCGAATGTGCATGCCTCCTGGGGTCGGGACGTTGCAAGCCAGCAGGGGACATGCCGGTTCCGGTCCTGGCGGCCGCCGCCGATGACGAAACATTGCTTCCAAATTCTATCACACAACAGGGAAAAGATTCCCTGCTGGGTTTGCCCGTTAATGAATGGGGGCGCCTCCAGATGGAGGATACCTCCCTCCTCGCGTCGCGTCGTCGCGCCAGGGAGGCGGGGCGGGGGACAGGTGATGCCAACGCATGGGAAATGCACGCGGGGTTGCTGATGCATTGGGACGGGAAATCCCATCGACACCGGCTGGTGGTCCCTTCTGGGTTACGGGGTAGGGTGGTGTGGGCTGCTCATGAGCGCCTCCTCCACCTGGGTACCCAAAAGACCCTCGCATTGTTCCAGCTTGATTTTTTTTGGCCAGGCATGACGAGGGATGTCGCAGATCTGTTGGCATCATGCCCTCGGTGTGCGCAGCGAAAACCACCAGCACGAGAGTCAAACCCGCCTTTGCAGTCTATCAGAGTCTCCAGAGTGAACGAACTTGTCGCGCTGGATATTCTGGGGCCATTTCCCGCCACCCCTAGGGGCAATAGATATTTGTTGACCGGGGTGGAATACTTTACGCGCTGGCCTATGGCCTGGCCCCTGGCCAACCAGTCGGCAGCAGCCATCGTGGAGGCCTTTGTCCAAGGTTACGTCATGGACAAAGGTGCTCCGGAGCGGCTGCTGACCGACCAGGGAAAACATTTTTCCGGCAAACTCCTCCAACAGGTCTGTGAGCTCCTGGGAACGAAAAAAATTCGTACCTCTCCCTATCACCCGCAAACTGACGGGATGGTCGAGCGTCTGCATCGAACCATCACGTCTATGTTGTCGCAGCAGGTTTCGGACTCACAGACCGATTGGGACTTGCAAATTCAAGGGGTCCTGGCAGCATACAGATTGGCCCCCCATGCTGCGACGGGATTTTCACCCTTCTTCCTCATGTATGGCCGTGAACCTGACCCACCTGTTCGGGCACAGCTGCAGATCCCCGCGCCGCTGGGAAAAACTAAATTGGCCGACCATGTTAAATTTAACCTTGCGAAATTGACTGAGGCACGGGATGCTGCCATGCTGAATTCCGACAGGCGTCAGAAAGCGAATGAGCGCCTCAGACTGGATCGCGCGCACGTGCTACAGTGGAAGCCGGGGGACAGGGCATGGCTGCACTGTCCCCAGGTACCACTCGCGACCTCCTCAAAACTGGTGCGGCCGTGGCGGGGCCCCGTCGAGGTGGTCGAGGTTTTGCGGCCTCAGTGCGTTCGCATCAAATGGGGGAAGCGCCGGTGGTTTGTGCACCCCTCTAGACTGAAACCCTTCGTTGCGGTGCGAGGCCCCACTCCACACACGCGTGGCCAAACATGTGGGGGGTCGGCCGACTCAAAGGGTCCGTCTCTGCTGCTCTCGCCTGACGTGTTGCCGGCTGTCCCGCCCCCAGGTGCACCAGGAATGACGGGCTCCCGCCCAACAACCCCTACGGGGGATGCCGAGGGTCTCGCGACATCAAGCGCAGACTCACTTCGAAATGGACAGCTGCCACCGGATGGTCCGTGTGACGGGCCTGCGGCAAGGACGCGCGCAAGAATGCGCAGACTCTTGTGATGCACAAAAAGACATTTTTTTTTTTTCACGTGCATGGTTACTGTGCGCTGCGTCGGTGGTGTGCTCCTGGCACATTGTGCTGTGTTGTGTGTGTGTTGGGGGTTCCTTGCGATTTGTATATACGTTGCTTTTACGGAATTCGTATTTATTTGGGGGGGGTGCGTCGGGTTATTTTCCCTTCGGGGTTTTCTGGTTCTTGTTGTTGTTCTCTTCGCGTTATGGTTGAAAAAATTGAGGCACACGCGGGGCTCAAGGGGTAAATAAACCTTTATTGGAATTGTTGCAGCCGGGACGGCTGCGAGCTGTGCAGGGGGGGGTGATGTAGGGCTGTTACGGAGGGGCTGTATGTGTAGGGCTGTATGCATAGGATCACACGGGAAACAAGCACAGTGGGCGGGGCTCCGTGAGTGCACGGGGAGGTGCCCGCAACGACGTCCGCACCGGGCAGCCTGGGGGGTTGCCCGGAGTTGTGATCCTCCGGGGGGTATAAATGGGGATGAGCCGGAGAGCTCGGGGCTCAGTATTAGCTAAGGAGGGAAGACCGAAGATCGTCTAGCTAGAGCCCTGGACTCCCCTGGGACGCCGCCCTTGTCAGGGCCGCGCAGGACTGAGCCAGCGGCGTGGTCCCGTGAACCAGAGATAGTACTCTGGGACTCCGGGTACCGTAGCCCGACTGACCAGTGTCGGGCCAGGAAGCCTCCCCTAGCCCGTTAGTGGAGGACTAGGAGGTAGGTCAGGGGTAGCTAGCAGAGTATCCCCAGCTATCCGGGTGAGGGGGCCGATACCCCCTCTAGTATTGTATGTCCACAGTTGTGACTACTTGTACGGAATAAATACGTGTGCCTCACCAACGGTGTCCAAGAGTCATCGACGGTACTTCACATACACTAATCTGGTCAGGCATGTGAACAATCACTTAATTTAGTTACCATTTTTTTCATCAATTTTATTTTACTAATCCGATTCCAATAGTATTTTGAGTGCCATTGCGCAGAAACCACGTTTTACAAACTACCATTACATCGGCTCACAACCATTTAAAAGTAGACTGGGTGAAAAAGTATCATTCACTCCCAGAAAAATGCGTGTAATTCCTGACACAAGCAACCTGGGAACGTTAGGTCTTGTGTATGCTTTGTGTAAACACGCTGAGGATTCAAACCTGCCAGCGATGGACACTCACTTGGCACGGTCCGGTGTAGGCCAGGGAACGCCCTCGTACGTAGAGGGCACACAGGGACGGGTGCTCCGTGTTGGTGGTGTCGCACGCAGGCTCCTGGGGTTGCCCCTCACAGGCCGGTTGCCGGGAGAGACACTCAAACTGCTCGCAGCTGAACTGCTCTAGCGAGCTCAGGCACACCCTGCGCGTGGGCACGCACCTACAGCGCAAACGTCATACCGGGGAAGCGAAAGGGGACTGATGAAGAAAAGCACCAAGCGCCGCAGTGCAACAATTGACACCAGGATTGTTATGACCTGGTCGATTCAGTCCACCATACTGTGTTCAGCCACAAAACTTCTGGTCCAAGCACCCCTCTGCGTATTCCTCACACTGCTCAACCTTGGAAAATTCCCTCCAATCATCTCTAGTCCAAATCTTATAACCGTGTTCAATTCAACAAACGTGTAGTGGCATAGCACTGGCTGCTGGCAGGAAAGGGGATCTGTGGCGTACGGCAGTCCTGACGTCAGCAGGCCAGGATAGACACGAGAGGTGGATCTAGGAGAATGGTCACAGAAGGGGCACACCAGGAACCCGCTCGTAGGTTCCAGAAAGGGGGCGTGGTCCGGGGCTGACAGTATAAGAGGGGCTCCTGTAGGGGACCTCGGGGCTGTTGTTGGAGTGGGATTCCCATCGTGCTGCTGAAGCCTTCGTCACCGTTCTTCTCATCATCTTCACCATTCTTCTCGTCGTCTTCACCATTCTTCTCGTCGTCATCTCCATCTTCACCATCTCGGGGCGCCGCTAGTCAGGCAACCTACCAACTGTCCTGGCTGAGTAGCGTCGCCGACAATAGATGGACTAATTATTAAGAGTGTTAACCCCGATGGTGCTTGTTAATAAAGAAGTGCCTCCAAGTCTTATCGTCTCCGAGTTTGTTGGCGGTGGCCGCATGGCGATTTTGGGCCTTTAGACCCTTGTGCTTAGCAACTACCAGAGATAGATAGATAAGTAAACAACAAACTTCTCACCGCTGGCCGGACGGGCAGGGGCTGGGGCTGCAGGGGTCGCGGGTAGCACACGTGCCATACTCGATCTCACTGTCCTGAAGGCCGGTGCAGCGGGCAATGCATGCATTGGGGTACGTGCGTCCATTGATGGCGCACACGGGCACAAACTGGTCGGCGCAGTTACACGGCAGGCCTGGGGTGGGGCGGTGGGATGATCGATCACATATTTTACTTGTGCGTGTGCATGTGTGTGTACACCCAACAATCTTTTGTAGGTGAAAAGCACAGGCCTAATTGTATAAAACTGAACTGCAGCATCGCCCCCTACTGGTGATTACATCCGTTTGCCAAACATAGCTCCTTCATGATGAGAATAGCGTGACTAACCGAATGTAGTAGTTATTGTTATTACTGGAACCTGTGAAGCGCCGGCGATCCTCCTCACTGCTCTCTCCACTTAGGCACTGGCGCACGGAACAGCTCAGCTCGCCAGCGAAGCAGGAGCAGACGTTGCAGTCCACTCGGAAGTGTGTGCCGTGGCCTGTGGGGATGCGCGCATGCAGGCAAAAGTCAAGGTCTGGCATATACACACAAAGTTTGCCAATTTATCCTTATAGACCAAAGGGACGAGTGTTTGTTAGCGAGCCCCTCTAAAGATCAGCACAGCACAGAAGATATATGGCCCCTCACAACACCCCGCCCATCCAACTATGCCTCTCAAAATCTGATGCTTCATCAGTATTTTGACCAAATAACCTGGAGAGCACCACATTTAATCAGATCTCAGATGCTAAGCAATGTTTAATATCGTATTTGGATGGATGACCATTTTGCATAACAGGTCTAAAATGATGTGGGGCAGCAGTGGGCATTGCATCAAAATGTATTGTTATTCTGTACTTCTATGCTCTAACATCTACACTACACACCGTCACCAATACAAACTAACCAGACATTATAAAGTATGTTAAAATAACCCTCACAATCCAATGGCACAGGGAGGCAGTTGAATGATAAAAAAGGGCTATAAATTTAGACAAAGGGAGGCCTTGGACAGCTTCAGAAACTACTTGCCACTGAAGTACATAGTGGGAAATCAAACCCAGGCTGCTGTATTTACCACTGTGACATCAAGAAAGTGCTAGGGGAAGCCTTCATCTAGCAGTGGATTGATCATGGTTGATAATGATGATCGTGATGACCAAGGCAGTGTCTCCGTCATGGCAGAGTTCGTTTTGGGGGTCCTGCGTACTCTTGCGCTGTCCCCCGACGATGCAGGAGCGAGTGTCGAGGCAGGGCGTCTCGGCGCAGTCCTCGAGTCGCCCGCTTGTCCCGCACGAGCACAGGCGGTAGCAACCGACCTCACCCGAGGCCACCGGCACCCGCACCATGCTGTCCTTCCGTACAAGGAAGTCAGATGCCTCTCCTAGCTTGCAGCCTATGCACAGGTAGAGGGGGTTGGGGGAGGGGGTTAGACGTGATGAAATGTTTAAATAGGCGGTTAGTGGAGATCACCTTCTGACAAGGAGCTCAGGAACCTATGGTCTATATCAATGGGCCCCAACATTGTGTACAAATGGCATTCGATGACAGATTAAAAAATTACCACTCATTATTTATACGCAATGCCGGTGAAAATTGAGATTCATTTTTGTATTCTGATAAATAATAATTTAGTCATATTATTTGTTTTTTTTACAGGTAAATCTCCGTTCTTTGTCGGCAAATTAACCAGGAGGTGGTTTAACCATGTGTAAAGACAGTACAGGGGACTAGCGGTCACAGGGGATAATGACAGGGGAATTAGCAAAGGAAGAGACTAGGGGCCACAAGGGGTAATGACAGGTTAATTGACATAGTAGGCACGGGGGTAATGACAGGGGAATTAGCATGGGGAGAGACTAGGGGCCATAGGGGGTAATGACAGGTTAAGCGACAGACAGGTGAACGATCTGGAGTCTACGAGAAGGATCGAGAATAGGGGTTGTGGCCAAGTGATAGAAGGGGGCAGGTGGAGATCAGGGACTGAGAGCAATTGAGAGGGTTCGAAAGAAGGGACGTGGCCAAGGGTCAAGGGATGGCCATGCTGGGAATAAAAGGGGTCGAGAGGAGAGGCTCGAGGCTGGTGTTGGAGTCAGGGTCTTCACCTGTCAAGTGAACGTGTCTTCAATAAAGAATGTCTCCTGGAGTCGTTACACGTTTGCGAAAATAAGCATTGAAAATGTGCACGCACAATAGTTGAATTATTTGCTGTTCTTTACTCGTCAAGGGCTCATGACTCAGGTGCCCACTTGACCACAAATGCCTGCAAGTAAACCATTTACTTAATCTTCATTTTATGTAGATTAAAACTGAATCAACCACTCACAGGCCTCATCAGCCACTGTGTCCACAGCCTCTCACCTGGTACGCACAGGTAGGGCAGACAGTCCTGACCCGGCGTGCAGCCCTTGCGGTTCACCTCACACAGGTGACTCGTGGGACACGGGTTGGGGTTGCACGGGTGGACCACCTCCTCAGAGCTGACTCCAGACAAGACCCCACCACTGCCAGACCCCCCCGGCCCCCAACCTTTGCCCCCACCACCACTGCTGCCGCCACCACCGTTGTTGATGGATCCTGGGGCTGCGTGACCACAGCACAAGAAAGCGCACACACGTGCAAAACCACACACACGCACACCGGGCTCACTTGAGACAAGCTTAATTGCAACACACACATCTGGGACACTGTTGTGATGCCACCATGCAAATTATGTATTGCATTGCATTATGTATTGCATTGCTTTCACTACAACACTGCATACAGACCGTGTTGGTACCTGCTTTCACTACAACAGTGCATACCGACTGTGGTGGTACCTGCTATGATTACATCAGTGCATACTGCTGTGGTGGTACCTGCTTTACATACAGCAGTGCATACTGACTATAGTTTACCTGCTATCACTACAGCAGTGCATACCGACTGTGGTGGTACCTACTATGATTACAGCAGTGCATACTGCTGTGGTAGTACCTGCTATGATTACAGCAATGCATACTGACTGTGGTGGTACCTATTCTGTTTACAGCAGTGAATACTGACTGTGGTGGTGCCTGCTATGATTACAGCAGTGCATACTGACTGGAGTGGTACCTGCTATGATTACAGCAGTGCATAATGACTGTGGTGGAACCTACTTTCACTACGGCAGTGCATACTGACTGGTGATTACCTGCTTTCACTATAACAGTGCATACTGACTGAGGTGGTATCCTGCTATGACTACAGCAGTGCATACTGACTGTGGTAGTACCTGCTTTCACTACAGCAGTGCATACTGAATGTGGTGGCATCCTGCTATGACTACAGCAGTGCATACTGGCTGTGGTGGTACCTGCTAAGAGTACAGCAGTGCATACCGACTTTGGTGGTACCTGCTTTCACTACAGCAGTGTACACTGACTCTATTCTTAGGTTTGTGCGGTAAAGTCACGTAGGTAAAAACATTAAAATTAATAAATGTAAAATAAAATAAAAATCACGACGTTTCGGAGGCAACACAAGCTTCCGTCTTCAGGTGGAACCGTCACAGCCACGACAGCTGTTTACTTGATACAGCTGTCGTGGCTGTGACGGTTCCACCTGAAGACGGAAGCTTGTGTTGCCTCCGAAACGTCGTGATTTTTATTTTATTTTACTTTTCATAATTTTAATGTTTTTACCTACGTGACTTTACCGAAAAAACCTAAGAATATGAATCCTTGCAGTCACGAAAGCTTCAAATCTAGAATTACACTGACTCTGGTGGTACCTGCTTTAACTTCAGCAGTGCATACCGACTGTGGTGGTTCCTGCTATCACTACAGCAGTGCCTACTGACTGTGGTGGTACCTGCTATCACTCTAGCAGTGCATACTGTGGTGGTGTCTGCTATGATTACAGCAGTGCATACAGACTGTGGTGGTACCTGCTATGATTACAGCAGTGAATACTGCTGTTGTGGTACCTACTTTCAATACAGCAGTGAATACTGACTGTGGTGGTACTTGCTATGATGACAGGAGTGCAAACTGACTGTGGTGGTACCTGCTATGATTACAGCGGTGAATGATGACTGCGTTGGTGCCTGCTATGATTACAGCAGTGCATACCGACTGTGGTGGTACCTGCTATGATTACAGCAGTGCACACTGACTGTGGCGGTGCCTGCTATGATTACAGCAGTGCATACTGACTGTGGTGGTACCTGCTTTCATTACAGCAGTGCATACCGACTGTGGTGGTACGTGCTAATACTACAGCAGTGCATTTCAACTGTGGTGGTACCTGCTTTCCCTACAGCAGTACATACCGACTTTGGTGGTCCCTTCTTTCACTACAGCAGTGCATACTGACTGTGGTGGTACCTGCTATGACTACAGCAGTGCATACTGACTGTAGTGGTACCTGCTAAGACTACAGCAGTGCATACCGACTTTGGTGGGACCTGCTTTCACTACAGCAGTGCACACTGACTGTGGTGGAACCTGCTTTAACTTCAGCAGTGCATACCGACTGTGGTGATTACCGTTGTCACTACAGCAGTGCCTACTGTGGTGGTACCTGCTATCACTCCAGCAGTACATACTGTGGTGGTACCTGCTATAATTACAGCAGTGAATACTGACTGCGGTGGTGCCTGCTATGATTGCAGCAGTGAATAATGACTGCGTTGGTGCCTGCTATGATTACAGCAGTGCATACCGACTGTGGTGGTACCTGCTATGATTACAGCAATGCATATCGACTGTGGTGGTACCTGTATGATTGCAGCAGTGCATACTGACTGTGGTGATACCTGCTATCACTACAACAGTGCATACCAACTGTGGTGGTACCTGCTTTCACTACAGCAGTGCATACCGACTATGGTGATCGCTGCTATCACCACAGCAGTGCATACCAACTGTGGTGGTACCAGCTTTCTCTACAGCAGCGTATACAGACTTTGGTGGTACGTGCTTTCACGACAGCAGTGCATTCTGACTGTGGTGAAACCTGCTTTCACTACAGCAGTCCATACTGACTGTGGTGGTACCTGCTATGATTACAGCAGTGCATACTGACTGTGGTGGGACCTGCTATGATTACATCAGTGAAAACAGACTGTGGTGGTACCTGCTATGATTACAGCAGTGCATACCTACTATGGTAGTACCTGCTATGATTACAGCAGTGCATACTGACTGTGGTGGGACCTGCTATGATTACAGCAGTGCATACTGACTGTGGTGGTGCCTGCTATGATTACAGCAGTGCATAGCGACTTTGGTGGTACCTGCTTTCACTACAGCAGTGCATACTGACTGTGGTGGTAATTGATTTTACTACAGCAGTGCATATCCACTGTGATGGTACCTGCTTTCACTACAGCAGTGCATACTGACTGCGGTGGTACCTGCTATGATTACAGCAGTTCATAATGACTGCGGTGGCACCTGCTATGATTACAGCAGTACATACTGACTGTGGTGGTGCTTGCTATGATTACAGCAGTGCATAGCGACTTTGGTGGTATCTGCTTTCACTACAGCAGTGCATATTGACTGTGGTGGTAATTGATTTTACTACAGCAGTGCATATCCACTGTGATGGTACCTGCTTTCACTACAGCAGTGCATACTGACTGCGGTGGTACCTGTTATGATTACAGCAGTGCATACTGACTGTGGTGGTACCTGCTATGATTACAGCAGTGAATACTGATGGTGGTGATACCTGCTATCACTACAACAGTGCATACTGACTGTGGTGGTACCTGATTTCACTACAGCAGTGCATAATGACTGTGGTGAAACCTGCTATCACAAAAGCAGTGCATACCGAATTGGTCGAACCTGCTTTCACGACAGCAGTGCATACCGACTGTGGTGGTGCCTGCTATCACTACAGCAATGCATACTGACCGTGGTGGTACCTGCCATCACCACAGCAGTGCATACCAACTGTGGTAATACCAGCTTTCACTATAGCAGTGCATACCGACTTTGGTGTTACCTGCTATGATTACAGCAGTGCATACTGCTGTTGTGGTACCTACTTTCAATACAGCAGTGAATACTGACTGTGGTGGTACTTGCTATGATTACAGCAGTGCATACTGACTGTGGTGGTACCTGCTATGATTACAGCAGTGAATGATGACTGCGTTGGTGCCTGCTATGATTACAGCAGTGCATACCGACTGTGGTGGTACCTGCTATGATTACAGCAGTGCACACTGACTGTGGCGGTGCCTGCTATGATTACAGCAGTGCATACTGACTGTGGTGGTACCTGCTTTCATTACAGCAGTGCATACCGACTGTGGTGGTACGTGCTAATACTACAGCAGTGCATTTCAACTGTGGTGGTACCTGCTTTCCCTACAGCAGTACATACCGACTTTGGTGGTCCCTTCTTTCACTACAGCAGTGCATACTGACTGTGGTGGTACCTGCTATGACTACAGCAGTGCATACTGACTGTAGTGGTACCTGCTAAGACTACAGCAGTGCATACCGACTTTGGTGGGACCTGCTTTCACTACAGCAGTGCACACTGACTGTGGTGGAACCTGCTTTAACTTCAGCAGTGCATACCGACTGTGGTGATTACCGTTGTCACTACAGCAGTGCCTACTGTGGTGGTACCTGCTATCACTCCAGCAGTACATACTGTGGTGGTACCTGCTATAATTACAGCAGTGAATACTGACTGCGGTGGTGCCTGCTATGATTGCAGCAGTGAATAATGACTGCGTTGGTGCCTGCTATGATTACAGCAGTGCATACCGACTGTGGTGGTACCTGCTATGATTACAGCAATGCATATCGACTGTGGTGGTACCTGTATGATTGCAGCAGTGCATACTGACTGTGGTGATACCTGCTATCACTACAACAGTGCATACCAACTGTGGTGGTACCTGCTTTCACTACAGCAGTGCATACCGACTATGGTGATCGCTGCTATCACCACAGCAGTGCATACCAACTGTGGTGGTACCAGCTTTCTCTACAGCAGCGTATACAGACTTTGGTGGTACGTGCTTTCACGACAGCAGTGCATTCTGACTGTGGTGAAACCTGCTTTCACTACAGCAGTCCATACTGACTGTGGTGGTACCTGCTATGATTACAGCAGTGCATACTGACTGTGGTGGGACCTGCTATGATTACATCAGTGAAAACAGACTGTGGTGGTACCTGCTATGATTACAGCAGTGCATACTGACTATGGTGGCACCTTCTATGATTAAAGCAGTGCATACCTACTATGGTAGTACCTGCTATGATTACAGCAGTGCATACTGACTGTGGTGGGACCTGCTATGATTACAGCAGTGCATACTGACTGTGGTGGTGCCTGCTATGATTACAGCAGTGCATAGCGACTTTGGTGGTACCTGCTTTCACTACAGCAGTGCATACTGACTGTGGTGGTAATTGATTTTACTACAGCAGTGCATATCCACTGTGATGGTACCTGCTTTCACTACAGCAGTGCATACTGACTGCGGTGGTACCTGCTATGATTACAGCAGTTCATAATGACTGCGGTGGCACCTGCTATGATTACAGCAGTACATACTGACTGTGGTGGTGCTTGCTATGATTACAGCAGTGCATAGCGACTTTGGTGGTATCTGCTTTCACTACAGCAGTGCATATTGACTGTGGTGGTAATTGATTTTACTACAGCAGTGCATATCCACTGTGATGGTACCTGCTTTCACTACAGCAGTGCATACTGACTGCGGTGGTACCTGTTATGATTACAGCAGTGCATACTGACTGTGGTGGTAATTGATTTTACTACAGCAGTGCATATCCACTGTGATGGTACCTGCTTTCACTACAGCAGTGCATACTGACTGCGGTGGTACCTGCTATGATAACAGCAGTGCATACTGACTATGGTGGCACCTTCTATGATTAAAGCAGTGCATACCTACTATGGTAGTACCTGCTATGATTACAGCAGTGCATACTGACTGTGGTGGGACCTGCTATGATTACAGCAGTGCATACTGACTGTGGTGGTGCCTGCTATGATTACAGCAGTGCATAGCGACTTTGGTGGTACCTGCTTTCACTACAGCAGTGCATACTGACTGTGGTGGTAATTGATTTTACTACAGCAGTGCATATCCACTGTGATGGTACCTGCTTTCACTACAGCAGTGCATACTGACTGCGGTGGTACCTGCTATGATTACAGCAGTTCATAATGACTGCGGTGGCACCTGCTATGATTACAGCAGTACATACTGACTGTGGTGGTGCTTGCTATGATTACAGCAGTGCATAGCGACTTTGGTGGTATCTGCTTTCACTACAGCAGTGCATATTGACTGTGGTGGTAATTGATTTTACTACAGCAGTGCATATCCACTGTGATGGTACCTGCTTTCACTACAGCAGTGCATACTGACTGCGGTGGTACCTGTTATGATTACAGCAGTGCATACTGACTGTGGTGGTAATTGATTTTACTACAGCAGTGCATATCCACTGTGATGGTACCTGCTTTCACTACAGCAGTGCATACTGACTGCGGTGGTACCTGCTATGATTACAGCAGTGCATACTGACTGCGGTGGCACCTGCTATGATTACAGCAGTACATACTGACTGTGGTGGTGCCTGCTATGATTACAGCAGTGCATAGCGACTTTGGTGGTACCTACTTTCACTACAGCAGTGCATACTGACTGTGGTGGTAATTGATTTTACTACAGCAGTGCATATCCACTGTGATGGTACCTGCTTTCACTACAGCAGTGCATACTGACTGTGGTGGTACCTGCTATGATTACAGCAGTGCATACTGACTGCGGTGGCACCTGCTATGATTACAGCAGTACATACTGACTGTGCTGGTACCTGCTATCACTACAGTAGTACATACTGACTCTATAGCAGTATATATCAAATCTATAGCACAAAGTACTCACCTGGCAGAGTGGCGTGGTGAGGCCTAGTCCCGTGCAGAGCCCCCGGCTTCACCTAGATTGCCCAGCCGGCCGAGGTGGCACCTTGGTAGGCTGGAGGCTGGGCCGCTAACCCCCCCCCTCCCCCACCCACGATCCCCCCTGCCCGCGCTACAATAATACTATCTAAGCGCTATAATATTAGTATCTACCGACCCTAAAATAGTAAGTTCACATATTGGGTGGGATGGGGGGGGGGGGAGAAAAGGACATGACACTTTGATGAATTTACCTCAGCGTTGTGTGTATTTTATTGGCATTTTGAACGTGAATGATAAATCCCCCCCCCCCCCTCCACCGATGACGTGTGTGCATTGCTAGGGGCAACCCCCGGGCAGCTTTAGCGGTGTGAGGAAATAATAAATAAATAAATTTCACTACATTCTTTATTTAACTGCTTTAAAGTTGATGGATGGGAAAACGGAATAGCGCTGGCTCACCACGGGGCTTACGGCGTGGTACCCGGCTACTTTTTCAAAACGTCAACCCCACGGTTTGCCAGCCAAATCCTTCGCAAGTGTGCGTTCACAGACAGACGGACAGACAAAAAATTACGTTGATAGGTAAGATAGTGTGCACCCACGTAGGGTGCGTACAGTCCCCATTGTGTGCAAAAATAAAGAAAGGTGCCTCAAATTATTCCTGTCTCTGAACTGCGTCACTACATATACATAAGTGTCATGAGATGTGGGTTAGGCATATACACCTGATAACGTATTATGGAAGTTTTGTATTGAAGTATTGAATCGAAGGATCATTCATAAGATATACATAATACGAATTATGTAAATTCTCCACGACCAAAATAACATGTTTGTTAAGTACATTTTTTATAATGAAAAATCATTTGGTTAGTGAGGTGAAAATCAGTTTCCATGCAGACTCCATTAACAAGCTATTTCTACGTCTATCGAGTTCCCACACCATCTTGTTGCCAGTGTTATGTAAGGTAACATCGCCACGACCATATGAACCTTATGGCGGTACCCCGGGGTACCATAGCACCCCGGCTCTCGCATAATGTCCGTGATGCAGTCATTTTTAGTCTGTTGATGGTCGGGGATGCAGCAATCGACTCATCTCGAGCTGTACACGATGCACTGGTGCATACGAGCGCTCAGAGTTTCGGCACAATCGTCCTCGCTGCGTTTCGACATCGCGAAGTGGCACTGATTTTGGGTTGATTGGTACCCCAGTCGCGGAGTTAAGTACACCCCTGGAAAAAATAGTGTCCCAGAAATAAAATATTTTATTGCCTCGGCCATTTTGTATTATTTGGTAACCCGGGTTACCGCCAAAAGGATCAAATATCAACCTATCTACGTGATTTTACCGAAAGACCCAAAGAATAAGAAGAGTAAGATCTCCGTCTTTCTCAGTCTCACAATAAAGAATGTTTCCTTGTTTAATGTCGTTCCATTTAAATCGTGTAAAACATTTTTTGTATAGAATGATTCCAGGATATTGTGTACATCCATATGGAGAACAATAGGATGCACGAACACCTGCAAAACTTCATTGTTGGCCTCAATGTCAGGAGTATAACCAGAGCCTGCCCAACCACCTTTGTTTTCCCAGTGGCTCTAATTGCATACTGCAGCAGGAATCCATTTTAAGGATGAGCCGACCTAAAGAAGGCTGTTTCAAAATAATCAAGGCTACAGACGCACATTACACCGGGGGAAATTAAGAATATCTGCGTTCACACAATCTTGAGATGACCTCCGGAGGGAAGGGAGTTTTATATGGGTTATGACATTAGGTGTCAGGATGTCCAGGCAGCCAGAACAAAGGTGCAATTAGGCTGACCAGATCAATGCAAGGGGCGTGATGGGAGGAGGAGCTTTGGGCTTTTGACGTGTCTTAGGGAAGAAGTCCCTATGTACCAATATACGAAAATCATACAAGTTAGTCTTGCTGAGGGGAAACTCCGGGGTATGGTCCTCGCAAACAACCAGAGAGTCGAGTCTTGCTGAGGCAAAGGCTCTGTATTGCTAAGTGTTGAGTTCTGCACTGACAGACTCTGAGTATTGCTGAAAGTTGTATTCTATGTTTTTCCTTATGTTTTGAGCCACTTGCAGAGTCAAGGACTTCGAGAAGTTGTACTGTACTAAACTAAGAGTAGTGAGAAGCTAAGAGGTGTGAGAATGCATTTTCATATAATACTGTGGTCAGCTTAGATATGTGAGACGTTAAGTGGATATTTTAGTTAAATACTAATATCGAGTGTGCATTAAATGTTGTCCAATCTATAGGCTGGGAAAGTTATGTTGTCCAAGTGACTGATATTCTGATAATAAGAGTTTTCTGGAGAGTGAGCGAGGAGCAGTGAGACAACGGCGCACAGCAGGAGACCTCCCGAGAGAGGGGGGGGGGGCACCAAGGGTGCTCGCTCGAAGCAGGCAGCTGACAAGGAATAAGAATATGAATCCTTGCAGTCACGAAAGCTTCAAATCTAGAAGGAATAAGGAGCAGCGTGACCACAGAGTACTCCAACTGCTGATCGAGTATGATGCACAGACAACAGTGCGAAGGAGCAACGAGCAGCAGGGCCGCGAGCGCACTACAACTGTGGACCAAGCCTGCCGTTCTACATACACATCGTTGTGGAACTTGAGGTATTGTTCATAAAGGAGAAACATTAACTTTACACTCACTCACTATTGTTAACTGTACCTTTTACAGGTTGTGGGCCAAGAAAAATCTCAGCTTGCATGCCTCACACACCATAACAAGGGCATTGTGCATGGTCGCGTTACCATGAGACAGCCTATTGTTTATTTTCATCACGTGATTGTGAGATCCGATGGTTGACGTTTTCTAACTATTTTATACGCATTTGATGAGAACGCATTCTACGCGAATATTGCCATTTTAAGGTGTTGCCTATTGTCCTGGTTAACCCCGGGATCGTGAAATTTGACCACTGATGCTTTTATGATCATCCAGTACGGATTGATGAGTACGTATATTTTCATGGGCACTGTTGTCGGTATTCTGATGGTAAGAATTTGGTGTTAGAGTAAGTAATATTAAAGTTGCTTAGATTAAAAACAGGTTTCCAAGTGCTTCTTTCCTAGATTCGTGCATTATTGTCGTAACGACCACCATCAATTCCATAGACCCAGCAATCAAATTCACCATGGAAGTAGAAAAGGATGGCATGCTACCCTTCTTGGATGTCTTAATCAAAAAGAGACCAGATGGCTCAATGAGCCACTCTGTCTACAGGAAAGTAACCCATACTGACGCCTACCTAAAACCTGATTCCCACCATCGTCCATCCCAAAAGAATCCCCTCATAAAACGCTTCACCAAAAAGCTCAATGTATCTCCGACCATGAACACCTGACCAGTGAACTCAAACACGTACACCAGGCTCTCAAGGCGAATGGATATTTTGACTACACAATCCGCAAAGCCACCACTCCAACCGTGAGGAAGGAGCCATCTGAAGATCCAATCAAAACCGTCACCTTACCTTACATAGCAGGGATAACCAAAAATATTTCCTAAATCTTGAACAAACACAAGATCCAGGTCCGATTTAACACAGTGCATAAAATTCGTGATCTGATCCCATCTGTGAAGGACAAGATTCCTGACATGCAATATCCCGGCGTCTACAAACTAAGTTGTATCTGCGGCAGCAGTTACATTGGGGAAACCAAACAACATGTCTCAGACCGTGTTCGTAAACATAAGGCAAATCTGAAACACGGCAGGACCAATACTTCTGCCGTGGCTGATCATTACTTTAATACGGCTGGCTCACCTAAAATTTATTTCTCTAAGACGATGGTACTTTGCAAGCCGACTGGCTATCAAAAAAGATTCGTTCACAAAGCCATCCATATATACAGACACAGACACAATTTAAACCGAGACGATGGTTTTAAACTCAGCAATCATTGGAAAGATGTCATCAACCACTTTGGGTCATGACATGATTTGTGTTTTCTTGTCCACCTCCACCGTCAGCAGTGTGGGTATGTGGAGTGAGGTGCAATGCTTTGATTGGTGTAGACCTACTGCCAGGGTCGGGGCCCTCTCCTACATTAACATTAGATACCCCGCCCAACTCTAAACCTTTATAAACAGCTTGCCCTCAGAGGCTAACCTCCCTGTTCCTAATGACGACCGCTTGTGTTGCGATCGAGACGTCGTGATATTTTATTATTTTTGTATTCACTTTATTTTAATTTTTATTATTTTGTTATTATTTTTCTATCTATGTGACTTCACCAAAAGAACCATAGAATATACATTTTTATATTTAATTTTAGAAAAAATCACAATATATACAACCGTTAACTGGCTATTTGCCTGGCAATCCGGTCGTCTCTCTTTGTCGAGCCATCATACAATCAGTTGAACTTATATCTGAATTCCAATCATCTGATAAATTATTTACGTTGGGCCACAGTTGCAGAGGTAGAAGGGCTCACAGGTGTCAGAATCATATCGAGCTCCAGCCCACCATGCAGTTCCAGGCAAGAAGAAGGTTGCATGAGGCACTTGGCCTCCCATACTTCACAAATCTGCCACAGCGCTCTCGACATATTTACTAGTGGCTCTAAAGTAATCACCGTTTTCTACAAACATGTATCTCTGGGTTATAGAATAGTCCTTGTGAACTCTTGATCACAATTAACGTGTTGAGAATGGGAGCAACGCAACCCAGACTACATAAAGATGCCTATCTCGATCCTGACAAGATGGCGTCCCCCACCTCTCATGGCCTCTTTCATAACTCCTCTTCTCAAAGACCTCCTCCTGAAAATGCGTTCTACCACTGAAAGATCTCTACCATGTTTGTTTGGAAAATTTCTTCTGAGAGATTTTTTTTTATATATATAACTACCAATATGAACCTAATTCTGAACGCTATGAAATTAAATTGGGCACTACAGATAGAATCAAAGTGAGAAAGACAGGCATACTCGGTGCATTGATCGCGGCATGATAGAATGAATGAGCTATTCGCGTCTCAATGAACGCACACATACAATCACATGCGGCACAGCACATCTGCAGTGCTGTGTTGCATGTGATTGTATGTGTGTTGTTGGTTATGTACGGTACAAAAGAAGTTGAACATACATTCACAGCACGTTTTTATAGACTGCAGGGCTACATAGTACAGCAAAATTCACTGTTGTACTACTCTATGCTCCCACATCTATGCTCCACACCTTCACCAAACTGCATGAATCAGCATACAGAAATATTGGCAGTATGGTGAAATATCCCAAATGATCCGCATGCAATTGGGGACCCTCATCCAGCAGTAGACTAACAAAATGGTACATTTACATATCTTTTATAAAAGTAGGCCACTGGTACCTATTCCCAGTGACACAGCTATTGAATGCATGGGCAGTATAACTTCTGGGATACAGCATGTCAGGGGAAATTTGACAGAAGGGCCAGATTTATTCCTTACACCTAAGCCTATGCCAACACACGCTACGTCACTGCCTAT
Source organism: Lampetra fluviatilis (assembly GCF_964198595.1). Lineage (NCBI taxonomy): Eukaryota > Metazoa > Chordata > Hyperoartia > Petromyzontiformes > Petromyzontidae > Lampetra > Lampetra fluviatilis. The sequence continues at coordinate 16,614,475 of NC_136275.1, forward strand.
TCTGACCAGTTTATCTTAAGCTTGGTGGTGTAATCGCTGCCCCGTACAAAGAATGCAAGCCACTCGTGACAAGATGCATGCATGTGAAACTTACTAAGGTAGCGTGAGAGAGGGATACATTGTTCCGGCTCATCTGTGGGCGAGAGGATGTCGCAGATTGTGTCAGCCGAGTGTCCGGCAGGAAAGCGGTCCATGTCCCCACACTGCTCCAAGATGTCCACACAGTCAGACCTGTCCATGATCATACACATTTTGCACCTCCGATTAGCATGGTTGACTATGTACGGTGCAAAAGAAGTTCAACATACATACACATAATGACCACATCAGCTACCAGCATGAACATCAATGACAGTACAATGACCAAACACTCAAGATTCTTTTTCTGAAATTGCATCATCATATTTACGTGGCATCTTTAATGACAGAATTGTTTGGAATGTACTACTATAATGAGCCAATAATGTCTGTGTGTCTCGCGTGTGACGTAACTCCATGTCGGCCAGCCCCCCTCCTTAATAATCATGAACAGGTGACGTCCTATAAATAGACCCCCCCCCCTCATTAATAATCATGAGCGGGTGACTTCACTCCACATGCAGCACCCCCCCCCCTCATTAATAATCATGAGCAGGTGACGTCACTACACATCGAAGAGCCCCGCTCATTAATAATCATGAAGAGATGACGTCTTCCAAATGGACACCCCCCCCCCGTCATTAATAATAATTAGCGGGTGACGTCACTCCACATGGGGGGGCGAGGCGCCTCCTCAGCGTCAACTTACAACCCTCACTATAAAGATAGAACCCTCACTTCACGCGATCTCAATAACGCCATTGAGACAGAGAAGTAAAAAGGACGTCATGATGAACAAGGGATTATCACTTTTAAATGATATAAGTCTGTGTCACCGCGGCCTTACAAATTGTACACAAATTGATGCAATGAATATCACGTCGTGATCTGATTTTCACTTGCAAGTTTCAGATTTACTGAAATACGCCCGTCCTTGGACGGGCAAAAGGCTAGTTTCTAATAACAGTTTAATGTTCGGTGTGTAATCATTCACTCCCCCCAGAGATTCGATGAATTATAAAAATCTGGGGTCATGATTATATCCTAACATTATTATTGTTTAACTCGCTGTCTCTTTGATATTGTTTATCATTTGTTCTGTTTCATTTGCAGTGTCCCGTTTACGATATTAGCAAAAACTAAATGTTTCCATAAACTTGACATTGCATAATTTCTTACATGCACAATTCGACACATGTTTCATGAACATAGAGAACAGATATACATATGTAATGACTTAACACACATTTCTTGAGATGGCACTTTATTAAAGACAAGTTCACTTGACATCAGGCGGAGACCCCACTGCAACGACCCTGCGTCTCCCGCGCATTTCCCTTATATACCAACACGAGGCCACGCCCCCCTTCCCTAACCTTCTCGCTGACTCTGGACACTCGCTCCACTGGCAGACTCTACCGTCCTCTTCCGTTACCTGACTACGCTCCCTTCTCAAACATTCCCGTAGCCATCAGTCTCTTAACACTCACAACTCATACCCCTGTCATTACCTCCCGTGGCCACTAGTACATTCGCACTGTAGTCTGACTCCCCTGTCATTACTTCCCGTGGCCACTAGTCCACTCACACCGCATTACACACATATAAATGAACCAGACAGCTCATCACATTGTTTATTTGGGAAGGAGTGCGTGGCGGTGCTTCCTGTGCCGCCGCAAGAGTTCCCCACCTGCATATGATGGCAACAGGAGAGCTACCGAGGCACGGCTTGACCTGCAACACGCATGCGATGGCCTTCCACGTTTCGGGCTGGCAGCGGCGAATGTCTTTGACGGGAATGATGAGGAAGGGCATCTGGATGGTGCCGCGCTCCCACAGGCGGATGTCATTGAGTGCACCCTGGTCAGCCTGCGCGTTGCATCCACGGAACAGCTCCGTCGGCCTGCCAGGGTCGCACGCCTTTTTCGTGAGAATAATGTATTGCATAGCATGGCTTTTATCTGTAAACCAGTGAGTCAACTAGTTGTCATTTTTTCAGATTATTGCCGATTGGCCTTTGATCAAGTCACCTAGAAGATGCCTGACCTTTTCAAATCTTGAAAGATCAGCAAGGGATTATTTCAGCTGGGAAAGCCTCACTGAAGCTCTTCACTTTTTTCAGGAGGGTCCCGCCAAGTTTTTCACAGTAGGGGGCGATATTTGCTATGTGCAATGCCAATTGAGCAATTTGCAGGTACGTTTTCAAAGTTTACAAATTTGGACCATGATGCCAGGTCACAATGGCCTTCTCTTGCGAATGATATCATGGGATTTTTGAATCAGATGGTATGTATATTTTATGGTTAATGCATCTGCAATAATAACCAGGGTGGCCGCTGCATCCAAACCATTAACCTCTACAACAAGCGGTGAATGCTTTACTGCTGGATCACGTCAGGATGTTTCTTAGGTGGGTGACCAACAGGCACAGCGAGTTGTTATGAGGTCAGAAATTTAGACAATGACAAAATGGAGCGAAAGCGTACAAAATAAGCGTGGAGTGGTAAATGCTTGATACTACACTGAGAGGCAGAGTGGAACAAATTGTTCGGAGAACATACGTGAGTCAGAGACATGACGTTGAGAGATTTAGCCAAAGGAGGCAACACACCGAAAATGACGCACACTACAAACTTTGCAACCTGAGCACGATTGAACCTGGATAGCGCTCGGATATGATGCACGTGCAAAATGTTGCATGTAATGTGCTGAAACTGGATGTATGACAGGTGGAAAAGGGTAATGGTGCAGCCCTGCAATCGCTCGCTCTAGTCGCTACTGGTGGAAGGGCCTCCTTTAGATGGAGCTCGAGAAAGCTCCTGTAGAAGGTATTTTGGCCTACTTTTCCAAACTGACCAGATGTCTTGGAAGAGGTCAAAATGAATACCACTGCATCGCCCCACCACACAACGATCTGCCAATCGACTAACTGTGGTGTATCCATGTATACTATACGTATGACATATATAAATGTAAATGAAAAATTAGGTCCAATTTTGGGAAGCTACAATCAACTTCAAAGTGGATGATAATTACGCACCAGCAATGAATGCACAAGTACTGGGCGTCTGGGAAGCTGCATGGACTGTACGTGCTTATTTAGCAAAGCAAGCACATAAGCCATTGCTAAATCCACCTGTGCATGCCACCTGAGACTGTAAAAATCCGAGATGAAGCTTGTAGCCCCCACAAACAGAAATCATGAACTGCCACTGCCTGCAGTGGTCATATTCCTAGATATAGATCCCACACACAAAAACAACTAACCATTGGGCTGTCTCAGGATTTGCTTTAAGCACACACACACACCTGTTGTTAAAGTTGGTGCAGTAGTTGAGGTCCCGACAGCCCAGCTGGCACGGCTCTCGCACGTCCGCAAGGCAGCCCATCATGGATGGCTCCTGGAGTCGGTACTCACACTCCCGCTCAAACTCCTGCCAGCTCTGGGCACTACCCCAGCTCATGCTGAAGAGTCCAACGCATAGATCCCTGAACCACAGCAAGAGCGACGGGGGGGGGGGGGTGAGGCGACACACGAATATGCCAGTAGGCAAGGGAGAATGGGCGATCGGCTCAAATATCAAGGCCTTAATTTTTCCGGTATCAGAGGAGAGAACTAGACTGTCTTATACTACTGCTCATTCCCATATTTTTCTCTCCACGTAGAAAATACGCATTTTTTTACGCATTCTATCAGCCACGTGGCCTTCTGCTTTTGTGTTATATGCTACCACGTAGGTTTTTGCGGTTGTGATGTGTAGCTCCCATGTGTTTTCAGGTTGTACCGTGTGTTGTTCGGCACGATGTCCAACAATTCCCTGCACATTCTGGAAACACCTATAAAAGGCTCACAACTCAAAAAACACATTAGAGAGAAAACTGGTCCCATATGCCACTTGGGGTTCAATAATGTGATCTACTGCTGCATTGAGGCGTTGACATGTTTCATAGAATTGGTGGTTGTTGTCATAAACAATGTCACAGAAAGTCAATGTTTTCAATACAGTATTTGTGGAAAGTCAACAGTGCGTGCACCATGAATAAAATTGTTCCTTCTTACAGGATTTTGAAATTTCCACTACTTTGTCAGGACTATCGCTGGAAATAGCAAGCATCTCCATAATGATTTTAGCAGAGCCACCGAAAGGTTTTTGGACGGTCTGAGCAAAATGCCAGATGAGGTGCCCTTTGAGGCTCCCTCTGCCCTAATTGACCCCCCTTGGATTTGAGGCCAAGGTACTAATTTTATTGACCTCCGAAGGATGATGTGCTGATTGAACCCCTAGCTTGTTGGTGCTCTCCCACAGCACGAATCAGCCAGATCATACATCAACGCAGCACTGCACAGAAAAACAAACATTGGTCATGTTCAGTGTGCTGACTAAAAAAGGAAAACCAAACACAAAGAGCAAACAATACGAACTGTACCAGACCACTCTACTGGCTTTCTCTTCCCTTTGCTGTGGGGAAATGGTGCCACCTATTGCCCCAATGTAGAACAAAAACAACAATAACTGCGATATTATCTTCATCAGGTTTACTTTACTGTAGTATAACGCAGTTTTTCCTCATTGCAAGGCTCGCGGGCCACTGGCGACACCCTGGTGACCTTTCGTGCGGCCCCTGACGTGCAGCCCCCCGACAATACACGAATGGTGAAAACACCCCCTTGGCAGGCGGGTGTGGTGACACTCACACTGATGATGTTTTATCGGCGAAGGTGTCCCCCCCTCTCATAAATTAGTGAACAGCACTGGTATAAACGTGTCGAATAATCGCAACGATGCACGTAGCGACTCGTGCTCCTCCCTATTAGAGTGTCACAATTCGGCGGCCGCAATTCAATTCAAGAAGCAATTCCATATATACAACATTGTGGAATTCGTAGCTCTTTTGGTGGCTGCGATGGCCTATCATGTGCAACATATACAGTACGAATAAAACAAAAGAAATTGATTATCACGCACTTTATGCGTAATATATTGTCATATATAAATGGATGCATCGTTACGTACTGTGGGGGGAAATTGTATATCACAAGGAAAACATTGGAAACCCAAAGCAACCCACTTTTCCAATAACCAACATTTGTCACTCCAAATAGAAACGTCTTGAGGTAGTGTTGGTTTTCTCATACGACCAAAATTACCTTCTGATCTCATCAGATATTGGAAGCTAAGTTGGATTGAGCCTGGAGAATCTCTTGGATGGGTAACCACCTTTCAAAAGCAGGTTCCCATCGGCCTGCGGAGCTGCATGGTGGACAGTAGAGGGCAGTGGAAGTCAAATGCCCACTTTCACTAACCTACACTGGCCAGCATGGCACGGTTGACTACGTATGGTGCGAAAGAAGTTCAACATACACACAAAGTGTGGTCTAGACCAAGGGTCGGCAACCTGCAGCTCGGGGGCCACGTGCGGCTCTTTACGGACTGCTTCGTGACGTAATGTAAGAATGTATTCACATGCATTGTGGCTCTTGAAATATTGAGTTTTGTACCGAATTCGATGTTTTTGTTAAATGGCTCTGTTTGATATTTTAGTGGCCGACCCCTGGTATAAACCCACGTGAGCAGCATGGCAAGGAGAGGCCCCATTCACGCAGTGGATTGACAAACGGTGTTGCCGATCACCTTGCACCAAACGGGAACAGCTGCCACGAGGTAGTTGTGGGGGGGGGGGTCCACCTTAACAACCCCACTGCAGGGCATTGGAACGGTTGAGATGAAAAGCGGTGATGCGAGACGCATTGCGTCACTGCCGAGACGCTTTGCGTCACTGCCGAGGCGCTTCGGCGAGCGCTTTTTAGGAACGCAAGTCGGCCCTCGTGAGCTTCACGCGAGCCAACCACCTGCAGTGCGGGGAATTGGCTCGCGAGCAGCACTGCAGCTTGGCTCCATCCAGGCCCGTGGGTGAAGAGGCCGCGTCCTGCGCACCGCCGCCGCCGCCTGAACGCCGCCGGCCGCCCCCCGTGTCGGCGCCCTCCAGAAAGCACTGCCAGAGCGGGTCCTGTGGCAGAGGCTGCCGGCCGCAGCCCTCGATGAGGCCCTCCACCATCTCCTGCTCCGACGCGATGGTGACGAGCACGCGGCGGCATGCCGCCTCGCACTTCGAGTCAGCCGCGCGCTCGCAGCAGTGGAGGCCTTCGTGCGCGCGCACAGTCAACAGCGGTCGTTCGTCATTTACGTTTGTTTAAACACGTAGTAGGCTTTCACGACCAATATCATCCATAATAGTTTTTTTTTGGTGGGGGGGTTAGATCGCATATGTCGCTAAACCCGTCACCACCCGACACAGCCAATTCGTAAGGTTTGTCACGTGAACAGAACTTGCAAATTCGTTACTAGTACAGCACACTGGTGTCTTGGGGAAAAGAACCTTCATTACGGATAATTTACGATTGTGAAGAGGTGCCTTTCGTCCGTAGATGCCCGATGCGCCACTGCGCATGGAAAGCGGGGCATAACCAGAACCTGCAGGGTCAACGGAAATAACTAGGCGGGAGCGGGGGGGGGAGTAAGGCCAATTTTAAAGAAGTGAGTTTTCAAAACCGACTTAAATAGGTCTAAACGACTCTGAATATCTTCTTGGTACATGAAAAGCATTCCAAAGCCTGGGAGCTGCACTGGCAAAAGGGGTGATTACTCCAGGACACGAGCCTTGACCTCGGCATAATTAAAAGGTGATCTTAAAATCTCTGGAGAATAAATATGGATCCGTTTCTGCAAATATTACGGGGCTAACCCATGGGGTGCCTTGTAGGTCAGTAGCAGGATCTTATCGTTCACTTGATACTTGACGGGTAGCCAATACAAAGACCAAGGACCCCCGTAGAGCCGTAGACTGTGGGGGCAAGTGTTGTTAGCGAGCACCTGTGAAGGTCGGCACCAGCACACAAGGGGGTGGGTGACCAGCAACAAACCCGCCCACCTTTGTTTCCACCAGTACTGATGTTTCATATACACGCACCGCATCGGGTACTGAGTTAAGGCTCAATAGACCTAGGGGAGACCCAGGACCGGTTCAGATAATCATCACCGGTGTTGGCCGGGACTGTGAATTGGACTCGTGTTTCCGGGTTCGTAATGCAGCAATTCGACAACACGATGTGTTGGATATTTAACAGGAACTTACTGGCAGAGCTAAATGAGCTGGTTACGCACCCAATGAATGCTTTTCATCGCGGTGTTTTGCTTGCAAAGATAATGCTGTATCACACCGGGCAATCAGGCATTCGTTCGTTATATTCTTCCGTGTGGAAATATGCTCAGGAGCTAAATGGCAATGTCGAGGTCTGATAAGCCACGCGACGAGAGGGCTTCAGGCAGGAGTTAGAGTTCATGTAGTTTTGTTACTCCTCTGAAGGAGCACAGACTGCAGCGGGTCATTATATGGGCCATCGTTTGGGTTACATGGCCACAATCGCACTGTGGCTTGCGTCTTAAATGTTTAATTTTATAAAAGAGACGTGCGCATCGGTCTAATTGTGTTTTGATACGGTTGATGACACACCAGCATCTTTAAGGGATGTCAGAGCCAGTAAGTGTGACGTTTGAAACCCGAATGAGTTGTTTATTCTGGACGTCCGAATTGTTCAATCCCTTTTGCCGGCGTTCATTCATTCCAGGTGGACGGAAGCCATGCGTACTCACTGTCGAGGGGGTTGCGCGCGGGGTAGGACTGTGTGTAGTTGTCGAAGCAGCGCACGACCGCGGGGCTCGCGACACTGCAGTAGTTCTCGACCGTACGGATCTGGTTGGGAGTTGGTGCCGAGTCTGTGCGGAAGATGGCCTGGCAGTACTCCCGGCAGTTGGTGTGGCGCCCCGCGTGGCTGCAGCACAAGGAGCCCACTGCACGCGGAGGAAGCGGCACGCGCGTTTCTTTTATCATAAATCAGAACTGGAGGAATCCGATGAGCTCTGAAGCTCTTTTTTCATAGATGTTTAACTTACGTCTCGTGCAGAATAAGGCTTTACAATTGGCATTGATGTTTCTTGCAGCTGTTTTCTAATGCCGTATGTGTTTTTTTTTTACATAACGCAGGTTTTCCTGGAATAAGATTTGTGGTCTCAATGTGCACAAAGATGGAATGCATCCATATACAATATATTTTATGTACACTACTCATGTTGGGCTACCCTGATTGTGTCTATTGAAATGTGTGTACAGTACTTTCAGTTCTGTGAATTTTACTTTTTCAATTCATTTCCAATCATAGTAATGGATGGAAGTGTTCCTTACACCATATCGGTAAATGGGGTTGTTTAACTATACTTCATTCTGGTGAGTGTGGGTTGGACCGGTTCAAATATCACTCACCACTGATGTTAGCCATGGCGGACAATTGAACTTGAGGTCACGTTCATAGCGCAGTGCATTAACAGCAACAGTAGAACCCCTCTTAACGACCACCGATGTTAATGACTAATCGCTTAACGACGGTCCTCTATAGAGCCCAATGTGTTGTGCCTCAATCGAGCTCAATGTATTCGCTTACCAACCATTCCCCTGTTAACGATGGGCTGTTGTAGGTCCAGTACATATTAATTAATGCATTGATTTACCATGTTTCTTTTAATAATGTGTTTATAATGTTGTTCGTATATTTATGTTGTAATAACCATTGTTTAAATATTATAAAGAACGTTTTTTTGGGTGAAAAGCGTCAATTTCTATGCTATCGGAACGAATTAATCCTTTGACATGTTTTTCCTATACTCGCTTAACGACAAAATCAATTAACGACCGGTTTCGTGGAACCAATTACCGTCGTTAAGATTGATTATTTTCTGTACCTCGCTAATTACTGATTACACTACAAGTATAGTTTTCAATATAATGCTACACTCCTATAATTGCAATATAATCAGTAATCACTGTCAGTTTAGCAATTTTGAAACAATATGCATCTTAAGTTAAGCTTTTTTATAAGGCTTACCCACGATTTTACAGCATTCCCCTAACTTGTCCAGATTCTAACCGCAGGTAATTCATGGAGGATGGGAATGGAAATCTTCCACATACAAAATATAAGAGTATGGTTGATGATGTACATGCATTTACTGCTGCGTTTAAAAGTGAAGAGACATACTCAGATATGTGGTTAGCAGCACTTACTCTCATTGCGATTGACACAGTTGTACAAAGCAGTCTGAAAAAATGAAAAAAGAACATTTTATCAATACAATTATTGCCATTCTAACAATGCTCTGCAACTAAGGAATGTATTGCCCGCTGTATTCCCTAATTTCCAGCTATATTAATAAACTAGTGATACATGCAACTTATCATTAAAATATAACAATTTAAATTATGTTTAACAATAATTGCAGCGTAATTTATGTGATTGGTGTCTTATTATTATAAATGTAACATTCGTTGCAGTGATTATGCATGTTTAATCAAGGTTGTGTCACCTGTCAGAATAAAATGTGTGAAAATACTGGCATGGCGCTCAGAAGTTTAAAAGTGTGTACACTCTTCTTTATGGAAGGTTAACTAATAAACTCCCACAGGCTTTTACGACCAATATTATGATCATGATTGTGTTTTTTTGGGTTAGGCCTTTTAAAGTTGTGTGTCGATCTGAGCTCTTGTTAACCTGATAATGCTGAACATAATCTCCAGCGAAACGTCGTAGCCATTTAAATGTTGTGGTGTTGCTGAAGCAGCAATACATTTGGTACTTTTTTTCATCACGTGACACTTCTATCAGTTGAAAATGTCGGGTGGGGGAGGGCTTACGACACATTTTACACGATCTAATTCAAAAGAAACCAATGATGAATCAAACTCACACAACTTTGATAATTTAACTATTCAGCACTAGTTCTCACCACGAGGTGGCGATACAGCACCAAGACAACCCACAACGTTTTACTTTTGAATGACAAACCGCAATTGTATTGAATCGGCAAGACAATGCCAGCGCTCTACGCTGAATGTCAACATAAATGGCAGAATTTATGTTGACATTATATACAGTACAGTACTTCATGTATATTTATGTATTTTTTTCACTGATAAATGCATTCCAGGATTTCGTCTAAGTAAGCTACAAACATGCGCCTTACATGCAGTACATATGTCTGCCGAAGGCTGTGGTGGAAGGTCCACATTTCTATGGTGGGGTCAAGTCCACACACGAGATGACCTATGTTCACTTCCCACAATGTGGTATCTGTTTCATAATCCTCGAAGTGATTAATGGTCGCCTTGATTCCAAAGGAAATGTTTTGCCACTTCATAAATACATATAAAAAGACATACAATATCTTTCCTTTTTACTGATGCAATACTACAGCATCTCGTATTTTCTTCTTATTCAGGAAAGCTGCTACTGTAAAGCTTAGTGATCCGTTTGCAATTTCCCATGTAATTATTTTCATTATTAAATGCGCGAATAATTAAATTGCAGCAACGACTTAATAGAATACCGAAACAACAGTGACCTTTAAATCAGACGTGCTTATCTGTCACGTGAACCTTATGGCGGGACCCCGGGTCCCATAAGCCCCCGGTTCTCGCATATACATTATATTACAATGGAAACAGAAACTTTGCTCTTTTTCACCAATGGGTTTGAAGGATGGTGGCAAGTGTTGTTAAACTATTCCTTTAAAAGTGAAAACTACTTACCTGCAGTACCTCTATTTAAATACACTATCGAAAAAATAATTCACACCCCTCTGTCAATCATCGTGTTTCTCAGTGTGGATTTGTGAACACACTTTGTAAGCAGTACATAAAATAGTACGCGTTTTCAATGCGCTGTTCATATTCTAACAAGCGTTTATACCAATGTTACTCTACAGAGTAGTGGGTCTCCGCTCCTCTTATCCGCATTGATATGAGCGGTATGTGGGGACTATGGCTTAACCGCAAAAAAAAATATCTGGACAGATGCATACAGACAAGAAAAGTATTTTCAAACAGGAGGAATTAACGGTGCAACACATCTCATCTGTTAAATATCTGCAGGTAATAGGATTGTCATCGATTGATCCTGCTGCAGACATTGGTAGGTCACAAATAATAATGAAGATAAGAGAGCAGTTTTACTGTATTATGCATACAAATAAAGGACTTAAGTCGTGTAGGCAGTTTGAGCAGCTTTGGATACGACTTATGATCCTGCCCATACCCGAGCATGGAGTGCATTCGCTTGTTCAGCTCTTCTGCGCATTCGTCCTCTATGCGCTTGGACGACATTACAACAAAATGATCCGCACCTGGTGGGTCGCGGCGTTTATGTGCGCGGTGGGTCGGAGTCGCCAAAAATAAATAAATTAATTACGATTTTTATTTCCGTTTATTCGGGACCCCGGGGTCCCGCGTTAAGGTTCATATATTAGGGTGCATGTTTATAAAATTCCAAATGCGACAATGCGGTTTGCATTTGTTCGTGCACTCATCGGCGCCAATGGCAAGAGAGAAAACATTGACCTGGAAATTGAGGACAAGCATGTGACGTGCACATGCAGCCCTACTGGGGGAAGGCCAGCTGCACACGATTCAGCCATGGCTTGAATTGGCTGAAAGCAGCAAGAGGGAAATGTTTAGGCTGCAGCTTCCAAATCTGCCATCATCCTCAGTCTACCTCCAGTGTTTTTTAGTCGATGGTCCCTTTGTACTCTGGGCCTTAGGGCCTCGCCTTCACAAATGCAATTAAATAACCTCCTCCCCCCCAGCCCTGGTGCTGACTCTCTACATGCGTTCCCACAGCCTGTATGCACACCTCATACTCTTTCCTGCACTGCGAGCTGATGCCGCTTTTGGCTGATGCCTGCAAGAGACAAAGGGGTCGTGGGTGAGAGACAGCAAAACACTGGCTGATCCATTTATAGACACCCCACTAAAATAACTATGAGACATTGCAGAAAAAATACCGAAAACGTCTCCCACCAATCGAAATACATATTTTAACGCTCTCCTTTAAGATATGGAGCAATCACTTGCACAATATTCAATCAATTGTTGAGAAGAAATTCAGAGGATCGTAAGAAATCAGTGGGGTTTCTATAAATGGTTCAGTCTGTACTTTACCACGAGACAATGCACAATGCAGCACACCCTGCACGTCACATGTAATCACGCGGTACGCAAACACAATTCAATAGTGTCATCTGCACAACACAACAGCAAAACTCTCAATATACCACAGGTAACACGTTTCGCGTCATAATGGACTCAGAAATAAGTGGAGCTTAATGCAATTTTCTAAAGTAGCCATACAAAACACCACAATACATCACTCAGTGGAGCATATCACGGTAATCCACATTTCTACAATACAATACCGCAACGTGCCACAGTATCGCACACCTCACGTGAGAATACCCCAGGCTGGCAGCCAGCACCATTACTGCGCCGTAATTACTTTCCCAACCATATAATGAAAGAGGCAGCCTCATTTATGTATGAGCACATGCATTCGCAGATGTAAGATTGTACCATTGTGCACGTGTCCTTGTTTGAAACCGCATTATTCTAATTGTGTGCAACTGTCTATGTATGCAAATGAAATATAGAAAATGCATAAGTCCCTGAATATAAGCATGTGATTCCCCCACCCCCATATTCCAAAGTATCAATATATTGACCGCTATATTATTATGCTTATTTATACAGGGCAAATCAACTGCACCTGAATTGTGCTCTACTTGAAAGGGTTTATCTGCATTCAGAGGCACACCCAGGGGGGAGAGAATGTTTAGATGGCTGTTGAATGCCATTTACCTTTGTTGTAGATTTCTCGTATATGTGAAATTGTACGTAAATAATGAATAATTGTTCACAATTGGCTGGGTGTGCCACCGTCAACATTGGTTTGTATTCACAATGAATTGACCAGTTTATTGGCATATCTGGTTAATGTGTGCTATCCTTGAAGGTGGAATTTAGGACAAACTGAAACCAGCGGAAAATTACATACACGCTGTGTGCGTGTGTGTGCATGATCCAAATATGTAAATCAGCATTGACAGCCTGAGGCTGCCAGCTTTTTTACACCCAATTCCCGCACTCGAACCTAACAAACTGCACACGTCCAAACATTTAAAACACATTTCGCTTAAATGTCCTAATGTGCTAACCATGCGAGTGAGTGAATTCAGGGAACAGCGTCTGCGGGGAGGCGTGACTGCTACCTTCCGGTATCATCTGATGTTTTCCAACCAGCACTTCACTCATGTGAGATAGCACGAGCACATCCGCTGTACACCTTTATAATGGGTGGTGCAAATTATGAATGACACATTGGCCAAATCATGCGCCAAAAGTTAAACATACTCAAGAGTGTGGTTCATTAAATTAATGTCTTGTCTACATACTCTTTGGTTCTTTCGGTAAAGTCACCTAGATAGAAAATTAATAGATCACGACGTTTCGATCACAACACAAGTGACCGTCTTCAGGTGACGTTACCGAAAGAACCAAAGAATATGGATTCCTGCAGTCACGAAAACTTCAAATTAAGTATTGTCTACCTTTGTCACAATGATGAGAATTGTCATGTATTTTCTGGTGTCCATAGCATAGCCTCCACTCCCTTCATTTGTACTTTTGTCAGCACAATTTATATAAACACATGGATACATATTCATGTGGATGAGCATGACGATAAATTAATAATGTATGACACACGCATGGAATAATACAGTCCTGAGTGAAGGATGCATCATAACAAGTATCACTGTCAGGACTAATGAGTATTCAATTAATTACTGATATAATTTGCTTGGATTGTATAAGGATTGTTTCGAAAATTTAGAGGCATCGATTGCACCACATGCCAAAATAAGTTGGTAACATTTAACTGGTATCCTCTGTATCTTTAAAATAATATCTCTCTGTCTAATCTCTTCCAGCTATTTGTCCTTTATTTATTTCCTACCTCTATCATTCTTGTGCGTACTGGTTCTTCCCTCTTAGTATGTCTATATATGTGTCACTGTTTCAAAAACACACACACACACACGTGCGCACACACACAGAAGCTTCAAAGCCTCCCAGGTCCCGGCTTTATCTCAGCAGGATACCCAGGTCTAAAGCGCATACGGGCCCGCTGAGATGTGCGCCGCACCACGGGGGGCCTTTAAACATCCTTCCTTGATGTGCCTCGCTCTCACATGGGCTGCGAGATAATCATGCCGCTCGGCTGCCTCGTACTAGCGCACTATTTAGCAACTGTGAGCCCCTTTCTGTAGCTACTCACCAAGGCATCCTAAATAACACAATGCAACACAATTTGGAATGATATAGTGTCTAAAAACACGGAACATAAACCAGTGGGTATAATATAGATTGAGGCAGCCAATCATAGGCTGAGGGGAAAAACGGGAATTAATAGTAACGGGGAGTCGACAGCATGGATGTTAGGGGGAAGGGAGTTCCAGACTATTGGGGAAGCAGAGTAGAGTGAGCGACCTGCCACTGAGCGAATGTTGACTGGGGGCTTCAACAGAGGCCGTGGCTGCTGGAGCGGAGAGTGTGTGCAGTGGAGCAGAGTGAGATGAGCAGGGTAGAGATGCGCAGGGCTGAGTCGTTGGAGTATCTTGAAGATAGTGACATCTGAAATTTGATCCAAGATTGAATTTGAAGCCATTGGAGGGATTGAAGTATTGGAGGGATGTGGTCTCACTCACAGGTGCGGGTGGAGATCCTAGCAAATGGATTATGCATAATCTTGAGTTTGGAAATGAGGAATTTGTGGAGGCCATAGAGAAGAGAGTTGAGTTACAGTAAGGGAAAAAAGTATTTGATCCCCTGCTGATTTTGTACGTTTACCCACTGACAAAGAAATGATCAGTCTATAATTTTAAGGGTAGGTTTATTTGAACAGTGAGAGACATAATAACAACAACACAATCCAGAAAAACGCATGTAAAAAATGTTATACATTGATTTGCATTTTAAGAGGGAAATAAGTATTTGATCGCCTCTCAATCAAAAAGATTTCTGGCTCCCAGGTGTCTTTTATACAGGTAACGAGCTGAGATTAGGAGCACACTCTTAAAGGGAGTGCTCCTAATCTCAGCTTGTTACCTGGATAAAAGACACCTGTTCACAGAAGCAATCAATCAATCAGATTCCAAACTCTCCACCATGGCCAAGACCAAAGAGCTATCCAAGGATGTCAGAGACAAGATTGTAGACCTACACAAGGCTGGAATGGGCTACAAGACCATCGCCAAGCAGCTTGGTGATAAGGTGACAACAGTTGGTGCGATTATTCGCAAATAGTAGAAACACAAAAGAACTGTCAATCTCCCTCGGCCTGAGGCTCCATGCAAGATCTCACCTCGTGGAGTTGCAATGATTATGAGAACGGTGAGGAATCAGCCAGGAACTACACGGAAGGATCTTGTCAATGATCTCAAGGCAGCTGGGACCATAGTCACCAAGAAAACAGTTGGTAACACATTACGCCGTGAAGAACTGAAATCCTGCAGCGCCCAAAAGGTCCCCCTGTTCAAGAAAGCACATATACATGCCCATCTGAAGTTTGCCAATGAACATCTGAATGATTCAGAGGACAACTGGGTGAAAGTGTTGTGGTCAGATGAGACCAAAATGGAGCTCTTTGGCATCAACTCGACTCGCCGTGTTTGGAGGAGAAATGCTGCCTATGACCCCAAGAACACCATCCCCACCGTCAAACATGGAGGTGGAAACATTATGCTTTGGGGGTGTTTTTCTGCTAAGGGGACAGGACAACTTCACCACATCAAAGGGACGATGGACGGGGCCATGTACCGTCAAATCTTGGGTGAGAACCTCCTTCCCTCAGCCAGGGCATTGAAAATGGGTCGTGGATGGGTATTCCAGCATGACAATGACCTAAAATACACGGCCAAGGCAACAAAGGAGTGGCTCAAGAAGAAGCACATTAAGGTCCTGGAGTGGCCTAGCCAGTCTCCAGACCTTAATCCCATAAAAAATCTGTGGAGGGAGCTGAAGGTTCGAGTTGCCAAACGTCAGCCTCGAAACCTTAATGACTTGGAGAAGATCTGCAAAGAGGAGTGGGACAAAATCCCTCCTGAGATGTGCGCAAACCTGGTGGCCAACTACAAGAAACGTCTGACCTCTGTGATTGCCAACGAGGGTTTTGCCACCAAGTACTAAGTCATGTTTTGCAGAGTGGTCAAATACTTATTTCCCTCATTAAAATGCAAATCAATTTATAAAATTTTTGACATGCGTTTTTCTGGATTTTGTGTTGTTATTTTATCTCTCACTGTTCAAATAAACCTACCATTAAAATTATAGACTGATAATTTATTTGTCAGTGGGCAAACATACAAAATCAGCAGGGGATCAAATACTTTTTTCCCTCACTGTATAATGTGTTGAAAGCATTCATACGCTTCTCAGGGTCAGTTGGGGTAATGAAATGAAAGAAGTGAAAGTTGTTGCACAGATGGAGGTCCGAGATCCTGTTGATATGTTGACACGTGGAGGAAAATAAACGACAACTCAGGATCAATGATAACACCAAAGTTGTCAGAATTTAAGAGGCTTAGGCTCAAACTGGAGTCTTTCCTGAGAGTGTATTTTTTTCCAATGAGGAGTGCGTCAGTTTTGGCAACATCTAGCTGAAAAAAGTTAGAAGGAAACAAAGATGATATTGTATCAAGGCAGAATGTGCGAGAGGACAGTGAGGTTGAATCCATGTAGTCAGCCGTGATGTAGAGCTGCCTGGGTGTCAGTGGCATATAAATTATGATTAAGAATAAGACTGGAGATGTTGCCAATAGGGAGTAGATTCATTGAGAAGGGCAGGGGCAGAGGATGGAGTGATGTGGGGGTTTTGATAGGAAGACAGTTCTTGCATGGGAAACAGAAGAAGCAGGTTTGAGAAGTAGGTGTGGAACCAGGATAAGTATGTATGTTGAACTTTTTTGCGCCGTACATAACCAACCGTGCCAATCGGAGGATAGAAGTATGCTGGAGAGTATAAGTCTGATTTGGACCTTGCCAGAACTGACTCATCTGATCTTATGTCAGTCTTCCAAAGTGTATTTCAAGTGCAAATGTATTGCATTGTCTCTCATTTCTACAACCAAATAATGTTTTGCTCATTCCAGGGGATGGGGAGATTCTAGAAGAGGTTCCACTCTTCAAGGAAGCGAGATTATTCACAGCGTTGGGGGAGGGGGTGGTGCGGTGAGAACTATAGTGGTAGTGAGATTGCGAGGCCCCATTTTTCGGCACACTTTGATATATTTAATTGGAATGTGGTACGGTCATTGCTACAAATGTTTATTAATTCAGCAGTGCTAATGTTGAGTATTCACACATGTCACTGCATTTTTGTTTAATTGGCTAAATATGCTTTGGAAACATGCGTGATTATGTCCATGCAGTTCAATGAGGCTAATTGAACACTGGAGCCGAAATGTTAACATCAAATAGATACTGTATCTAATGGCGCACAAAGCATGCAACTTTCACATTAAAAAGTGTGAAAAATGTAATATAATTAGCAGTACACAAGTCCATTTGGGTGTTTCAAGTTTGTACACTGCTTAAAGCAAAGTGAACACATGACACAAATACCAATATCTTGATTGTTTTCTTTTTTGGCGTGATATAGCGGTTCGTATGACCATCATGATCCTGCGAAGCACTGTTCGCTTGCCACTTGTCGCAGTTTGGAGGCGGCGCGCTCTATGCACGTGCTGCTAACATTGCGGCCGCTCGTGTGACATGCGCAATTGTGTGGTTTCCAGCCAGCCACCACCAGAAGGCAGACACGTGCGTTACGACATCAAAACAAATTAAAGTTTTCTTGATAAAAAAAAACACATTTAAAATAACGCCGCATTTAAATATATTTCACTGAAATTATGTTCTGTGAAGCTGACTAACATGGATTTCAGTCACCAAGCTACGATCTGGGTGCTCTTTATCAAGACAAGCCAGAGCCAGATGTAAATGGTTGGGAATTTTCAAAAGGCAGGCACCCCTCTTACATTGACAGAGTATAACACTTGAGATGTATAACTTGCCAGAGAAATCACTACAAATTGTGTGTTTCTTCCTTCCTGAACCTGGCACTGTGCCCTCTTCCCCCCACCCTTGACCCACCCCTCATCTTAATCCGACATCACTGAGCCAAAACAAAATCAATGGAAATAAATTCTGTAAATGAGGAGGCAAGAACTTTGTGGGCATCATTAACACTATTTTCATGTCGGATTTTGTGTCATTGTCCATTCATTTGAAGCAAATTAACTCTGAGTAAACCATATCGAATAACACGGCCTGCAACCAAATACATTTCTCAGGGACAAATTAGGAAGAAGGGTATAAAGGTGGAATTTTTGGCATGAGATCAATATGAAAACCTCCCGGCCAGACGGGATGACAAAGGTGCAGGATCTTACATGGGCACACGCACTGGTAAGGGCGGTTGTGCGCATAATTAGAGAGTATTGTCGCTCACATAACAAGGAAACGATTAGTCCCACCTGCGCCAGGCTGCGTATCAGGTTGTAGAGAGGGGTGTAAGGAACCTTGGACCAGAGCCCGGATTAGGGAGCGTGGAAAGTGTGTCCCACACAAAGGACATGTCCAGACAGTGCTAACACCATGACACGAGGAGACAGCATGCAGTGGGACATATTAACTGGTACTGTATAACATTGCTCGTGTAATACGCCTTCGTGGCCTGCTGCTAATAAAGCATGTCTCGGACAGTGCCAGGACGGAAAGCAGGATTTCGTGTTATTGCTCCTTGCTTGATGAAACATTCAGTACTTTACCACTGACGATGTGCAGCAAGTTTTGTGGAATACTATGTGGAACAAGTTATATTATGTTTGCTGTGTTGTCTTGACAATTGACACCACAAATGTGCCTCTCACATCAACATTCGCTGCAGAGATATTGTAGATTGTCTGACCTATAAAAGGCATGTTTTGTCTGTCTGTCTGTCCGTCTATCTGTATGTGTGTCCGCACACTTGCAAAGGATTTAGCTCTCAAACGGTGGGGTTTACATGAAAAAAAATTGCCAGGTATCACGCCGTAAGCCCCGCGGTGGGCAAGCGATAATCGTTTTTCACGTCCCTCAACGTTTAATTAGTTCAATTAGCGATTTGGTGCGATTTTTCTTTAATTCATTATTTATTACGAGCGCTCGACCATACCAACTCACACGCCTTCCGTGGGAGGAACGGCCCCTGCCAAGTCGCACGCGTTCGGTGGTGGTGATGGGGAAATTTTATTTCTCGTTAAAAATGCTATAAAAAAGACAAAACTCTGAGGTCAATCCTTCACAGTGTAATGTCCCCCCCCCCCACGCCGATGCGTGCAGTTACTACTATAGAGTCCGTACATATTAATAGTATAGCGCTTAGATAGTATTATTGTAGCGCGGGTGAGGGGATGGTGGGGGGTTAGCAGCCCAGCCCCCAGCCTGCCAAGGTGCCACCTCGGCCGACTGGGCAATCTAGGCGAGGCCTGGGGCTCTGCACAGGACTAGGCCTCACCATGGCAATGTTAAGTACAATTTTCCTGCTTCTTTCGCTAAACTCACGTTGATAGAAACCTATTATTTAAATAATCACTTTGCAAATATTACATTAATAATGTTTGTGTGTATGCGGACAACTCATATTTATATTCCTTGCTTTTGTTTCGATAAACTCACGTACATAGAAACCTATATTTTTACTTATCACCATGGAAATATTACAATATTTTAGTTTGTGTGCTGACAACTAATATTTCTAAATTTACTTGGTGAATATAAATCTATTTATTATTGTGTAAGTCCTGGTGTGCATATGTGAGTCCATGTGCGTGTCTGCCACGATGTGTGTGTGTACAGTGTGGGAAAAAAGTAATTGATCCCCTGCTGATTTTGAACGTTTGCCCACTGACAAAGAAATGATCAGTCTATAATTTTAATGGTAGGTGTATTTGAACAGTGAGAGACAGAATAACAACAACAAAATAAAAAAAACGCATGTAAAAAATATTATAAATTGATTTGCATTTTAATGAGGGAAATAAGTATTTGACCCCTCTGCAAAACATGACTTAGTACTCGGTGGCAAAACCCTTGTTGGCAATCACAGAGGTCAGACGTTTCTTATAGTTGGCCACCAGGTTTGCACACATCTCAGGAGGGATTTTGTCCCACTCCTCTTTGCAGATCTTCTCCAAGTCATTAAGGTTTCGAGGCTGACGTTTGGCAACTCGAACTTTCAGCTCCCTCCACAGATTTTCTATGGGATTAAGGTCTGGAGACTGGCTAGGCCACTCCAGGACCTTAATGTGCTTCTTCTTGAGCCACTCCTTTGTTGCCTTGGCCGTGTGTTTTGGGTCATTGTCATGCTGGAATACCCATCCACGACCCATTTTCAATGCCCTGACTTAGGGAAGGAGGTTCTCACCCAAGATTTGACGGTACATGGCCCCGCCCATCGACCCTTTGATGTGGTGAAGTTGTCCTGTCCCCTTAGCAGAAAAACACCCCCAAAGCATAATGTTTCCACCTCCATGTTTGACGGTGGGGATGGTGTTCTTGGGATCATAGGCAGCATTCCTCCTCCTCCAAACACGGCGAGTTGAGTTGATCCCAAAGATATCCATTTTGGTCTCATCTGACCACAACACTTTCACCCAGTTGTCCTCTGAATCATTCAGATGTTCATTGGCAAACTTCAGACGGGCATGTATATGTGCTTTCTTGAGCAGGGGGACCTTGCAGGCGCTGCAGGATTTCAGTCCTTCACGGCGTAGTGTGTTACCAACTGTTTTCTTGGTGACTATGGTCCCAGCTGCCTTGAGATCATTGACAAGATCCTCCCGTGTATTTCTGGGCTGATTCCTCACCGTTCTCATGATCATTGCAACTCCACGAGGTGAGATATTGCATGGAGCCCCAGGCTGAGGGAGATTGACAGTTATTTTGTGTTTCTACTATTTGCGAATAATCGCACCAACTGTTGTCACCTTCTCACCAAGCTGCTTGGCGATGGTCTTGTAGCCCATTCCAGCCTTGTGTAGGTCTACAATCTGTCCCTGACATCCTTGGAGAGCTCTTTGGTCTTGGCCATGGTGGAGAGTTTGGAATCTGATTGATTGATTGCTTCTGTGAACAGGTGTCTTTTATATAGGTAACAAGCTGAGATTAGGAGCACTCCCTTTAAGAGTGTGCTCCTAATCTCAGCTCATTACCTGTATAAAAGACACCTGGGAGCCAGAAAACTTTCTGATTGAGAGGGGGTCAAATACTTATTTCCCTCATTAAAATGCAAATCAATTTATAACATTTTTGACATGCGTTTTTCTGGATTTTTGTTGTTGTTATTCTGTCTCTCACTGTTCACATACACCTACCATTAAAATTATAGTCTGATCATTTCTTTGTCAGTGGGCAAACGTACAAAATCAGCAGGGGATCAAATACGTTTTTCCCTCACTGTACGTCCGTGTGTGTGGGGCAGTTGTGGAGAGAGTGGAGAGTTTCCCATACCTGGGCAGTGTGCTCATGACCGGCTCCGGTTTAACAGCAGAGGTCTCACTCCGAATCAGTCAAGCGTCAATATCTTTTCATCGGTTGCGTAACGCTGTGTGGAAGCTACCTGGTCTGTCGCTTCACATGAAGCTTCAGGTCTTCTCGGCCACGGTCATTCCCTCCCTTCTCTACGCTTGCGAAACGGGGACCCCCCTGATGGAGCATCTTCGCCGGTTAGAAACATTTAAGCTGGCCTGCCTAAGATCCATCCTGGGTTTAACCAGGCTGGATTGTGTGAGGAGCTCATACATTCTTGAAAGATCTGGGCAAAGTCCCATCGGTGAGCTCCTCCGGCAGGCAAGGCTGCGTTGACTGGGTCATGTAGCCCGCATGCCCAGCCACCGCATGCCTAAACAGCTTTTGTTTGGCCGGATCGAGGGGGCTAAACGGGTGCGGCACGGGCTAGAGAAAAAATGGAGTGATGTGGTACAAGAGGACGTGGAGCTGAGTGGACTTTCCGACGACTGGTACCAGCGGTGTCAAGATCGGCCTCTGTGGAGGAGGCTCGTGAAGGACGCTCTTTGGGCAATTGGAGGCAGTCGCCCTCCAACAACAACGGAGGGCGGAGGAGCGACACTCACAACAACGAGCAGAGCGCCGGGTGGCTAAAGCACAGCAAGTTGGCACAGTAGGGGGCACAGGTGGTGCATCAGCCAGTCATCTCAGTCATCTCAGTCAGTCGACCCGTGGCACCTGGGTCTGCCCCATGACCTCCTGCCAGCGGGCGTTCAACACTTCACGTGGCCTCAAGGTGCACATGGCCTGGCACAAGCGTCGTGGTGACGTCACCTCCACTTAGTGGCGAATGGCGGTTGCTGTTGTTGTGTGTACCAGTCGATGTGTGTGCGAGTCGATGTGTGTGTGCGTGAGTTGATATGTCTGTGTGTCAGTCGATGTGTGTGTGTTAGTCAATGTGTGTGCGTGGTGTGTGTGCGTACACAACTAATATTGAACAAATACGTTACAACTTTTTTAAAATCATAATGTGTGTGTCTAAGTCCATGTGTGCGTGTGAGTCGATGTGCGTGTCTGCGTGGATGTGTGTGTGTAAGTCGATGTGTTTGTGTGTGTGAGTCGATGTGTGTGTGAGAGTCGATGTGTGTGTGCGTGAGTCGATATATGTGTGTGTCAGTCGATGTGTGTGTTTGCGTCAATGTGTGTGTGTGTGTGTGGGGAGCGATAGTGTAGTGTACTCTTTGGTACACTACACTATCGGTAAAGTCACGTAAGTATAAAATAAAATAAATTAAATCACGACGTTTCGATCGCAACACAAGGAATCATCATCAGGTGGGAAAACCACGTGACTTTACCGAAAGAACCAAAGAGTATGGATCCCTGCAGTCACGAAAACTTCAAATCTAGATTGATAGTGTAGCGGTTAGCGCGCTGCGCTATGAAACCGGAAACACGGGTGCGATTCCCGCTCACGGCCAACACCAGTGACGATTATCTGAACCGGTCCTGGGCCTCCCCTAAGTCGACTCAGCCTCAAATGAGTACCTGGTGTGGTGTGTAAACATCACCACTAGGGAGACAAAGGCGATCGGGCGTGGTGCTGGCCACCCACCCACTCGTATACCATTGCGACCTTCATAGGTGCTTGCTACCAGCACTTGCCCCTACAGTCTCTTAAGGCTATGTGGGGGATCTTTGTCTTTTTTTGTGTGTGTGTAAGTGAAATTAAAAAAATTGTGTGTGCGTCTAAATCGATGTGTGTGAGTCGATGTATGTGTGTGTGTGAAAGTCCATGTGTGTGTGTTAGTCCATATGTGTGTGTGTAAGCCCATATGTGTGTGTGATTCGATGTGTGGGTGTGTAAGTATATGTGTGTGAGTCCATGTGTGTGTGAAACTCCATTTGTGTGTATCTCAAGTCGATGTCTGTGTGTGAGTCCATATGTGTGTGTGTGTAGGGCGTTGTGTGTGTAAGTCTATGTATATGTGTGTGAGTCGATGTTGGTGTGTATAAGTCGATGTGCGTGCGTGGGTCCATGTGTGTGTAAGTCCATGCGTGTGTGTCTTAGCTGATATGTGTGTGTCTACGACCATGTGTGCGAGTGAGTCAATGTGCGTGTCGTTTTAAGTCGATGTGTGTGTGTGAGTCGATGTGTGTGTGTGAGTTGATGTACGTGTGTGTGTAAGTCGATGTGTGTGTGTACGTCCATGTGTGTGTGCAAGTCTATGTGTGTGTGTGGGGGGGGGGGGGGTCTATGTGAGTGTGTGAGTCGATGTGTGTGTGTAAGTCCATATATATATGTGTGTGTGTGTAAGTCTGTGTGTGTGAGTCGCTGTGTGTGTGTGTGTGCAAGTCGATGTGTGTGTGGGCCGATGTATGTCTGTGTGTAAGTCAATGTGTTTGTGTGTGTCAGTCCATATGTGTGTAGGATGTTGTGTGTGTGAGTCTATGTATGTGTGTGTGAGTCGATGTGTGTGTGTAAGTCGATGTGTGTGCGTGGGTCCATGTGTGTGTGTAAGTACATGTGTGTGTGTCTTAGTCGATATGTGTGTGTATGTCCATATGTGTGTGTAGGTCGTTGTGTGTGTAAACCCATATGTGTGTGTGTGAGTCGATGTGTGTGTGTGTGAGTCACTGTATGTGTGGACGTCGATATGGGTGTGTAACTCCATGTGTGTGTATCTAAAGTCGATGTCTGTGTGTGTGAGTCCATATGTGTGTGTGTAGGGTGTTGTGTGAGTGATTATATGTACGTGTGTGTGTGATGTTTGTGTTGATAAGTCGATGTGTGTGCGTGGGTCCATGTATGTGTGTAAGTCCATGTGTGTGTGTCTTAGTCGATATGTGTGTGTGTAAGTCCATATATGTGTGCAGGTCGATGTGTCGCTGTATGTGTATACGTCGATATGTGTGTGTAACTCCATGTGTGTGTATCTAAAGTAGATGTCAATGTGTGTAAGTCCATATGTGTGTGTAAGTCTATGTGTTTTTGTGTGTGGGTCAATGTCTGTAAGTGTGTGTAAGTCGATGTGTCTGTCTGTCTTTTTCGCCCAGGCAACGCCGGGTACTTCCCGCTAGTTACCAATATAATTGTTTTCAAGAACACAGCATCTGTGTATATATGCTTATTGCATAATTACATGTATGCACAGAAGCTCCAAACTTTTTACACACGTTTGTGTTGTTTAAATGTATGGTTTTCTGGCCTGAATTTGGCTTTGTTAATATTGTTCTGTGGTCGTCCATTAACATGCTAATCTCTCACATTAACATCACCACCTCAGGGCGCTGGCCGTGGAGGCTGCTCAACGATCTTACTTTAACATGCTAATTTTTACTTGGCAGCCCTTTGATTGGTGGAATACCCACCACCGTCGCGGTCGCTGCCCACCACTTACATTGACATTGACTGCTGACATAGGACTACGCCCATTTCAAAACTTTATAAACAGTTTGCCTTTAGAAGCTAACCCCCTCTTCCTGATGACGAACGCTTGTGTTGAGATCGAAACATCGTAGTTTTTTGTTATTTTCTTTGAACCTATCTACGTGACTTTACCGAAAGACCCAAAGAATCTGATACTTTACAATTCATGCAGGTTAAACTATTCAACAATTTTTTTTATTTTACCAGGTAAGGCCTGCTGAGCTATAAAGGTCTTTTTCAGAAGCGACCTGGGCACAAATGATAGCTCAACAAAGTGGCTTATCAAGTGGAAATTGATAGCAGCCAAATACTCTAAGCGCATGTTTCTAAATGGGGTGGGGATCGAACCCACAGCCTCCTGTATACCAGGCGAGGTAGTTAACATTTTGCCACCGTAGATCCCATTAGCTTATCATCAAATATGAAACTTATTATTTTATTTTACCAGGTAAGGCAAAATGCTGGCGTTACTGGCAATAATCAAGATTTGATTGGTATATTTGGCCTCCTGCATGTTTGGCGATCGAGCTGCGCTGAGGGGGCGCGGTATGAATAATGAATGATCACGACGTAATGATGATGTCGATGTGCATCGTGGGATCCCTTCTTACCTGGCGGCAGGCTCGCCTGCACTCATTAGCGATGGCCAACTCGCAGCATCCTAGCCCCACCCAGCCCTCCGGCTTCCTCTGCACTCCTGGGGGGGAGGGGGCGAGATGGGTGAGGTGGGTGCTGAGCGGTCAGTGGCGAAAAAGGTGATGCGGTAAAACTGTCAAATTCACAAAGTTGATATTTCAGTAAAAGTTTGAGACCATGCCACCCTAATTTCAAGCGATCATGAGAACCAAAACAATGCAATAATTGAACATAATATTGACATATTTTAACATAAATTCACAGCTGGATGGGGGTTGTTTGATCATACTTCACCAAACTGGTTAGTGCAGGCTGTTGAAATGGCTACCTAGGACAAGTTCAGATATAATTTCCCACTATTGTAAATGACTGGGAATCAAACTCAGATTTCCGGGTTCACAGTACAACACGCTAACCACTTCACCACCGCTCACTCCACCCTATACTTTTAAATATATATTTAAATATATTAAGTCATAAAATGCAATTCTATTTAATTTTCACCATAAACATTGATGTATTCAACACGTAAAAGTTTAATGTGCCACATTTTTCCATTAAATTCCCTCAGCAGTCCTAGAATGGCAGATTTTGCATTCGGGTTTACTGTACGGCATACAATCAAATCACAGAGCAGTGGGAATAGGCAGCATTTCTACCATCTTCAATTTCACACATCAGGATGCTTCCAGGCATTCTTCACACCAAAAAAACCCCATCTCATTTGCGAGGGGTTTCCATCGGTCGTGGAACCCAGCGGGGTCCCTATCCGCTTTAATGGAGGGAGCACATTTTTTAAATGCCAGGCTGCTTGCTGTCTCAGGCAGAACCATATGGCAGGAAGAAATATCATCACTAACAAGGACTCATAATGAGGACATTAATTGGGTTTGAAATCAATTAACAGGCCCTCGGTTCTCACTGCAGGGGCCGCCACTGGGTGCACGCATGCACACCACATAACAATAGGGAAGGTGAAATATAATGGAAATGTGGGTTTTAGGGGGAGCGAATCAGTGCTGGTTCGTAGCAGAAAACCTCCTCCTCCTCTTCATGCGAGGCACATTGGCGTCAACCTCGGTTGTAGTTCGTGCACAATAACAGACTTGGCAACACTGCCGAATTAGGCATCTTGGGAGAGGGGAAAATCATTTAGAAATCGGCACGCGGTGAAAGTGTTTAAAAATCGATAGCCTGCCGCTTGCATCGGTAGGGTGGGCGAGTGTGCATTAATGATTTGCTACGGGCAAGTGTCACCCCTCCATCCCATGTTATCCTGTGTTCCAACAGGTGTAAGTTATCGAATGCATCTAATTGAGTGTGACTTGTCATATTAAGTAGTAAAAGGATATTAAGAAGATACAGAATGCTGAGTGTGTCTTGTCATATTAAGTAGCCAAAGAATATTACGTATCGAATTATGCAGACACACGTCAGTACACTCAGTGTCAATGTAGAGTAAATGCCAGGTATGACAGCGATACAAACTGGCTCACAAACTGAAGTTATTTATAACTGGCCAAATATACCACAGTAATAATCATAATACTAATAACACTGTAATGCGTGCATGTTAGTGCACTCGACTATGTATACCGAGACCTACACTTGATTCCCAGCCACGGATAACATAGGTGGTGAGTGGTATCAACATTTGCATTGGGCCACCCCTTAAAATGCATACCTGGTGTGGGTGTGTAAACATCAGCGCTGGGGAGACAAAGGGTGTTGTGTAGGCCATGCCATCCCCTTATGTGCAGGCCTCAATAGGTAACAGCACTTGCCCCACACGTTTATGAAGGCTGTATGGCCTTGACAAAGCCAGTGCAGACAGGTTTCTCATCTTCTGAGGTCCACCACAGTAATGACAACCATACTGACACCACCAGTGCTCGATACAGCATAACTGTGCTTACTTGTGCATCACATATGGCAGCGTGAAATGTCTTACTTTTCCAGCACCCTTTGTTTCCAAGGTGACAGCTTTCAAACAAAACTGCACATTTTACATTTCCTTGGAAACCAAGTTGAGGAGTAATGAGCCAAGTGGAGCCTATCCAATGGGGAACTTCATTGTGACTTGAGTAGGCGAGCACAGATGGGTGCCGTCTCTTACGCCAGCCCTCATTGCCCTGGTCCCAACGATGCTAATAGCACACACTCTCGCTTTGAATGTCTCAAAGCTTCGGTTATCAACAGCTGCTCTTTCACAACAATGAACAGGTCATACTGGTCGTCAGTTCATTTCAACCTGCGATGTAGAGTGACCTGTGTTAATCCGAAATTAGATTTTCAGATTAAATATTGATTTGCTTCTCAGAGAAACAAATCCAAGTCGATGTGAAACACGGGGAGCTTTCAATTAATTTATAATCATGGATGGAGAATGTCTAATTGCACAGACAAATACCCGACTACAATAATACATGCATTAACGGTCTCGTACAATTGTATCTACTTTGGTGGACTGCTACGACATATATGACTGCTCTGAAATTATATTTTAAAATGTCAACACATTCCAGGGGGGTTGCTTTGACACTTAAAACAAAATATATATTTTTTTGCTTTTAATAAGCCATGCTTGAGAGGTTAAAACATTTGGAAGCAATTTTAGTCATCGGGTGCAGAGTGCCAAGATGGTGAACCTTCCCGTGTCACTCTGACTGTAACCCCAGCAGTGCCCTTCCTTTCTGAGAATAAAGCGATACTTTCCGCAGAAAAGTACGAGTGAAAATAGTTTTTGCAATGTCAACCAGGATGTGCCTGACATCGACTCAAAGCTCGCCTCACACACCCTCTCCTTAGAGCTGTATATCACCCCGATCTCCTCCAGCAAAATTATCAATTCACTTTCCACAAAAACAAGTTAATGTCAATGTGAAATGTGCTCATGATTTGTATTAATTTATAATCACATGGCTAAGTTTGTAACAGCACAGACAAGGAAATGCGCAATAAGCAACACAATGCAATCCTTGGCCAATTCATTTCAAATGGAATTTACTCAACATTACACACGCGAATATATTTGCATCATAATTAAATATCACAACCTCTTCTCAAAAGCTTAAATAAAATACCACACATCCGTGTTCCAGTAAATTATTATTCAAGGATTTAGATCAATCATTAATCAATATTATCTATTAATATATCAATATACTGTGAATTAAAGCATTTCCGTGACAAGATAATCGGTAGAGCTGTGGTTATTTAGTTTTTTTTTTAAGTACACTTATTCTTTAACGTTCGCATTTTAGCGTTTCATGTTCAGTTCATGTTTTAGGAACGTTTATTAAAATAATACAGTATAAATCAAAGGACAAAAAAAAATCATTGTACTTGTGCTCCAAATGTTTTTCGGTGCAACCCAACCCAACATCTTTTACTGCTCTAAGTGCTGCATTTACACAAGGGAAAGGGTAACAATGATGTGACATTTGACGAAGACGTGATTGGTATGTGTGCTGCATACAATAGCCATTCGAAAAGGTTATATGCACTTATGTTTGTATGAAGAGTGAAAAAAGAATGGGGTAAAGATCAGTGGCCTGGATAAGCTAAATAGTTATACCCTTACACCACGCACGCTAAATGGCACAATTTCCCCAAAGCGTGCATTTTTTTCGCCTCTGCGTAAATGCATGCCGCATTTGTTGTGGAAAGTAATACATTTTATTATTATTATTATGCTTGTTTACTCAGGAAAGCCTCGCTTAGTCTTATGACTCTTTTTCGGAGGGACCTGTCTAGTTTTTGCAATGGGGGGCGATGTTGCTATGTGTCATTCAAATTTTAGTAATTTGCAGACATTTTTTTCAGAATTTGGATGTTTGGCCAATACCAGTTACATTGTCTGTTTTTTTTTAGCTGTGGAAGGAAAGTGGGGAAACCTGAGGAAAGAAAACACATGCAGAACAGGGTAGAACATGCAAACTCCACACAGAAAGGCACTCGAGTCGGCAACCAAAACCAGGTGTTTATTGCTGTGAGGCACAAGTGTTACCACTGCACCACCCTGCCGCCCATTTATA
Source organism: Lampetra fluviatilis (assembly GCF_964198595.1). NCBI lineage: Eukaryota > Metazoa > Chordata > Hyperoartia > Petromyzontiformes > Petromyzontidae > Lampetra > Lampetra fluviatilis. The sequence goes on from NC_136275.1 coordinate 16,644,142, forward strand.
AAGCATGTATGTAAAATAAACAAAGAAAACCTTTTTTTATTTGAATGATCTGTGTTTTTTTAGTCATAAAAATGTAAACAACAACGTTTAACGAAACCGATCAAAATGGCTTATGGTCCAAGCCTGTTCACCTTAGGACTCAAGGTAACGGAGATCAAATTGAACATTCACCTCTCTACGTCATATATAACTCTTATGTTATAAACAAACGTATGTATACAAGAAACACCATTTTGAGACAGCATAACAGTATTTTGAGAGCTGTTTAACACAGGGCATAGTTTCAGTAGAACCGAAAACACATGGCCCTTTTGGGATACTTGGCAACAATTAACCCAATTGTAAAAAAAAAAAACTGAATTGGACACCGACTTTGGGTACCTTTTGGGGCACTTAGCAGCAATTAATCTCATTGTTCAAAACAAAACTGGACACTCAGATTTCAAAGATACGTATGCATTTGTGCTGAGCAACATAAAGTTTTATCCTCCACAAGCAATAAATACGGTCGCTACATCATCACAAACTGACCCTATTTCCTTTCTGACCATGTGGTGGCTAAACATTAAGTATTCATCACTCTGGGCCACCTAACACGTTGACACACTTGAGGCTGCGAATTTATTGGCAAAAGGCCCTGCCGTGCACGGAGGAAGTTTTACCAAGGAGTAACGGATGGCAACAGTAAGGGATGCAATAAGGATTATTTGATGAGATTTTAACTTTCACCATAACCATCATTAGTCTTGATTCGAAGCTTTCGTGACTGCAGCAATTACTCTTTGGTTCTTTCGGTAAAGTCACATAGAAATAAATGTAATAATAATAGAATACGACGTTTCGATTGCAACACAAGCAACCATCATCAGGTACAAATGAATGAGAAAACACACGTAGTAAACTTGGAAATATAATGCAATATAACACAGAGAGTCGGTCAACACAACAGTCAACACCCCACCTGGTTGATTACGTTCTTCCAAAGATTGCTAAATTTGAGAGAGAGAGAAAACATAGACACGGAGACACACAGACAGACACACAAGCAGAGAGAGATTCACACAGAGACAAAGAGAGAGACACACACATTAATTTATTTCTACGTGACTTTACCGAAAGAACCAAAGAGTAATCATCAGTCTCTATAAATCCACTGCGTAATGAAGGCCTCCCCAAGTCATTGCCATATCTCACGATCCTGGAATGTGATACTCCATCGAGCACCTGCATTTCCTTTACAAATGTAAAAACGGTTGACGTCACTAATGCAAGAAGAAAACAGTGACACGACATATACTGTATATTTTACAGTGTGTGTGTGCCCCTTGCGAATATTTATGATGCCAATAAAATACCCATTATATATTTTGAATATTAAAATATACGATAAAAATTGTTATTATGAACCATACAACATTATACTACACAGCATAACAATGATGTTTCTCGTAAAAGCTGCATATATTTAGGATTCCTATATTTTATCCATTATATTACAAAGGAGAGGCCTCTGTATATAAACAGACGTTGTGTGGGAGGCACACTGCTTAAAATTAATCCAGCAGTATTGTTCTGGGTATCCACAAACCACTGACAATTGCAGCTTCTTAGCCACTATCCTGGCAGCCCCGAGGGCTCAGACATAACTTGATGCACCAGTCTTTGGCAGAAGGAACTCGCATGTCATAAGCGGGAGTGTTCACTCCGTTTGAAAGAGGTGAGCTTTGTTGTTATTATTCGTAATTGCAGGTGTGATTCACATGTTACAAACTGGGCAGTTACGCCTGGCGAAGCCGATTTAAACTCCTCTGCCCACAGCACATCACCAGGCAAGACGCATGAAGTGTGAATCTTGCCATATGGGTTCAATCATTTTTTAGCTTATGCTACTTTTAATGCTCACAACGCGTATTTTGTGTTTATTCTTGGGCTCTGGATATTGGGTGAGATTTACATCTTCGCGAAATGATCTAAACACGTCACCTCGGCGATTTGTCCCCTTTTTCGGTGACAAAGATACCGGCGCATTTTTTTCTTCCAAAATTAGGAAGGAGAGTAACATTGGTACAGCAGCACGTGAAACCAGCCCTTTTGTATCGCACTCCTCAAGCTGAGACTGCCGCTCGCTGAGAGGGAGTTCACTCCAGGGCTCACATTCCCGAAAGAGCACAGCCGGCAGGGATGTGTGGTGTAAGGGATGTGTGTGCAATTCACAATCGCCCCTCCCAGTGATGAGGTGAATGGGCAGCTGAGAGAAAAAGAGAAGTATAACATAGAACATTTTGAATGTGTACTACTGCATAGGTTTTCGCAGTTATGATTTATAACTTTACGATGTGTTTTCAGGTTGTACCGTGTGTTGTTGAGTGATCCTCTCAATGTTTAGGGGGCTTCTTTAGGAAGTGGATTGAGGAGCTCACTTTCTCAATTCAGTTCCTCAAGAATCTCCCAGTGCATGGAGTGAAACGTTAGACATCATGCCAAACAGAGTGCGGTACAACAGGAAAATGCACAGGAGAGTAATTTTTGTATGTCATCAGATGTCCATCAAATAATGTGTTATGGGCAATTGTGCCCAAGTTTTCTACACACACATAAACACAATACTTGAATATAAGTATGTATGGTGCTTACTTTTACAAACAATTGTCGTGGTCCATGATCTAACTGGCAGCCACCATGCCCATATTTGTGGCACTTGAAAATAATTGCGCAAATAAATTAGCAAATGACGCACGCTCGTGCTGCAGCGGCAAAACACTTGCAAAATGTCAATCGTGTGTAATCGTGAGGGAAAAGACAGAGATAAGATATACACATGCAGCAATTTCTACTTTATTGCACGTCAATTGCAGAAAATGGCACTTCTGAATTTGACAATGAAACAGCCCAAGAGATGGGCCCAATACGGGACTCAGCCAGCCACGCTGCCATATCTGCGTGACCTTTCCTGGCCCACTCTCTCCAGGCGGCCCGGGATAAACCCATCAAACATAACCAATAACTCCTTTCCTCTGCTGTGGCGCGCAGCTGGCCTCTTTGTGATCTCTCTCGAACAGCGAGGGATCCGTGGCCTTGCCCCCTCCTCTGCTCCTGCAACCCTCCCCATGACAATCGGTGGCGCTTTATTTGGCCGCTGTCACAAATGCGGTCTAGGTGCGGGGTGCTGAGACGGCGGGCACACACGCAGGGGTCACTCTTATCAGCCTGGGGCCAGACGCGTCGCCGGTTGGCAATCACTGCACGGCATATACCCGGCACCACCGGGCCAGCCTTTAATTATGTATTTTCCACACTGTGTTTTTAGCTGGCACTGTGTTTTCATTTGAGAAGTGTTTTGTGTACAGTTTTTTTGTATCACCTTTATGGCTTAAGATGGCTTGATAATAATTATTTCTTGAATTGATTAAAATGTAAGTAATGTGGCACTTAATGAGTAAATATGTATAGGTTATGCATTTCATTGTTAACAGCAATGTCGAGGCCACAAAATCACGAGAGCATATTGCTGTCCTTTTTGTCAATTTCACAAGTTCTGCACAAAGGAAGGATTCCGTTGAAACAACGGTGCAGGTATATTCAATCTCCTTATCCTCCGCACCTCTGTCCAACCAGAAGTATAAATGGTACAGTGTAGTTATTTGATTGGCGGATTGAGTGTGATGAGATAAACTGTGGATACCCTTTCTTCTTCCAACAAGTCTAACCATCGTAGAAGTTTAGGCCAAAATATGCCCTTCCATAAGCTGCCTCGACAAGATGGGCTCTCTAGAGCTTCATCTAGTGGAGGCCCTTCCATCAGCTGCGACGAGAGCAAATAATATCAGTGCTACACTTTTGTACAAAATACCACAGGTTTATGTAAAAAATAACACACAGCACTAGGCCCTTAGTGGTTCCTATCAGCACCCCTTCGTGAGCCTCCCAATTTCATAAGAGTGAACTGTCTGTACTCTAGCTTTGCCATGGAGCATTATTTATTGGAAACAGTAGACTACCCGTGGTGCCAAGTCCCATCGCCAAACTATTTTGATTTAAATTACCGCAGAATGTATCAGCTGCGTGACAGATGGAATCATATCCTCTGACTTGGAAAAAACTTTATTTTTAAAGATCTTGGCAGCATGAAGGGACAGGCACTGTGCGGAAAAAAAGGCTTAACAAAAATAAATAACAAACACGTGTTGGGCGAGATAAACAAAGCAGGACAGTCGTCTAATGTTACGTGCCCTTGCGCACATCACCTTGCGCACAAAGCAGCTGCGCGTGGACTCTAGCGTTATCCATTCGGCTCAAGTTATCACTTCACGATACTTTTTTGTTGTTGCTGGGGACTCCTGAAACGGGACACCGAGGCGGCTGCTGCGATGACTTTTCCGCCCCTGTGGGGACGCCCAGTGAGACTACGTAAGTCATTAGACAAAGTTACTGCATTACTGTGTTATTTACATTCGTTCTGGTAGTCTGCCATTCAAAGTGGGATGACGTTTATTCAAAGTCAAAAGGTGAAAGAGTTCCCTTTACCAAACCGCTGGCGGGTGGCACCAATGTCAATTTAGTAGCCCTGAGCCACTAGATGAGATTTCACATTTCTATGGATGAGGCCAGTCTCTCTAAAGGGCAATCAAGCTTGATATCCATCATAGAGGTTGTTTGGGTAAGATCGCATAGATATAAATGTGTCGTTAAACCCGCCCCCACCTCACACAGCCAATTAGTAAACAAAACATGCCAATTGTCACTAGTTCAGCACACCAGTGTGTTGGAGAGTAAACCCACAACACTAGCATGGTACATAAAGAGAGTAAACCGACAACATTGGCATGGTACATAAAATACAAAAACTAAGATCCCGGTACTAAATATGTTTTACTGAAGATATCAATAGAATGTGTGTGCCGGATTAATTGCTTTTGTGGCAAATGCTATGTTGGTCAGACAGGACGAATGAGCAGCATGGGACAAAAATAACACCAAAGACTGTAATATTTTTGATATTCAGTCAAGAACATCATCTCATGCAGAATTTACCTTTGTCGTCAAGCCAGGAAGTGAATCTAAGGGGCGACTTTTACACAATGTTTTCATTGTTTGATATTCGCAGTACAAACTGTATTTTAATTGGAACTTGTGGATCAGATATCCACATCGCCCGTGGGAAGTCCTGATGCAGTTTATGATCAACTACTGTCACTGGGATAGTCTGAATCCAGAAGGTTCTTCAATCAGGCTCCTGTTTTTGACATCTGAACTGTCCCCATTTGTGTTACAATTTTTTCTTTGGCGTGATTTTAGCCTGGGTGGTGGCAAGCAGTCACCATCTCCGTGGATGGATAGCATCGTATTTTCTCACACCACGATAAAGTGGATCAGTCTCGTGGGCGATCCTCTTCTGACAGAAATGCAGTGAGCGTTTGGTTAGCTTTGAATTGCTAAGATGGAAAGTGCCAGTGTTGAAAATGTTCTTACATCCTTCTTTAAGTTGGTGGTGAGGCTGTCCTCCGTTTCTATGAGTGTTGTTACCTGCGCCACCAACCCAGCTTGCCCGGCGATAAGCCATGGTGTCGAGATGTTAATACCTCGCCTGGCAAACAGGTCATGAGTTCGATCCTGGCTGTGACGCCTGTATATTTGGAGTTTACATGTTCTCCCCGTGGCCGCGTAGATTTTTCTCCGGGTCCTCCGGCTTTTCCCTCAACATTTAGAAATATGCGTGTAGAGTGTTTGGCTGTGATACATTTCCACATGATAAGCCACTTTGTTGAGTTATAATTATTCCAGGCCCAGGGAAATGGCATGCGAACACCCCGCGCTAGGCAGTATCCACGAGGGATTGTCATCGTGAAATGAAGCGCACTTAGCTGGAACACACATACACACATGTATGGACGTCCGCACTGGAAACGTTTCAAAACATGAACGGTTGGAAGTTACAGTTTTCCTGGTAGATTATAAAAATAATCGTAGACATTATGCAGGGACTTCATTGCAGTGGAATTTGTAAGCTATTTGGCATATACAACACGCAAAAACAACAATCCCCCGTATAGCATGTAACAGACTGTTGGGGCACGTTCTGTTAGCGAGCACTTATGAAGGCCGGAACGGTACACGAGGGGGTGGGTGGCGATGTTTACACACCCCACCAGGTACTCATTTGAGGCTGAGTCGACCTCGGGAATGCCCAGCGTCGGTTCATATAAACGTCACTGGTGTTGGCCGTGAGCTGGAATCTAACTGGGGTCGCCGGGTTCGTAGCGCAACGTGATAACCGCTACACTACCACTCCCCCTACGTATACGACCTGCACACACACGCGCTCGCATTTATACACGAACGAACACAAATCCGACTGATGTACAGCCAAAGGCCAAGCAGCAAGTATCATTGTGCCGACTCGCTGGTTTTGACTGTTGCCCCGACTTAGGAGCAGACGTTTCCTGCGGGCTGCTCGCAGCTGCCTCGGGCAGCCGAGTGACGCGACCAATCCTCCCTCGGGGCCCTCTGGCACGTGGACACGCAGGCGCCCTATGATGTCAACACCCCGTGACAGCCACCGAGCTAAACCTGAGACAAAGTGTAACCAGATGTGTGTATCATTTATGTTCTGGATTGCAAGTGCAGCGTGCAAACTATTACATTACGGCAGCATTCCGTGAAATGTGTTCATTGATATTAACTTGGGGACTCCTAAATTCTCCAAAATCAAACACGCTGTGTCCGTTTTTTGACTGTAATATTAGATACTGCGCTGACTAAGAGAGTATACAACAACCAATTACATTATAGGTGGCTATATTTTAGAAACACTGGTATCAGTGTGTTAGGTAGCAAATGCATTAGCATATGGAAGTGGGCTTTCAAAATGTCGACACAAAAGTGCGAGGAAACATGAAGGCAAGATATCATTTGGCATGCATACCATGACAAGGCACGTGTGTTCATAAGAAACTGTAGTAAAGGTCATTTCCCCGAGGTCAACCCTGACCAAAGCCAGACTGCGACCACAACTCAAAGTGATGCTGCTTAAATGTAGTATTTATTTGTAAATCTATACCACCGTGCATACCTTTTTTAGCTTTTTACAAGGAGTGAAATGGTGAGTTCTGTGTAACCAAACCCAGGCCACAATCAAATCCCTGTAAGCCCTTTGAGGCTGCGGGGTGCATTCCTCGGGGTGTGTAAATCACGCCTCAAGCCTCACATCTTAGGAGCACACCAGTATCAACGTTTGTGACGAAGCACATATGAGTTCCACATCCCAAAAGGCAGAGGATAAAGGTGCTCACGCCGCTGCTGTCAGAAGGGGCTGCACGAAAGGGAACTCCAGTGAGCCCCTAGATGGTATTTGGCCTACTCTTGCACACTGGCCAGGCCTCTTGTAAGAGGCAGGAGCACTCACACTGTCCTCCACCACACTCGACATGCCAAATTAACTGATTGTGGTGCACCCATTTATACTGCCGGGTGGACAGAGCTCGAAGGGGGCTGGGACCTAAGCAACTCGCCCATTATTTCGACTCCCTTGCCGACAAAACAGACCGGTGCCCTCGATTTCAAATCCAGAGCGCTAACCATTATACCATGGCAGTATCCCACCGGCATGCCCAAGGAGAGTGGGAAATGTCACGAAGATGGCATGGTGCCAGCACGCAGCACCTCACTACAAGCCGGCCCATCGCTCGTCTGTCTAATCGGCAGCGATTGCGGCTATCGACACTCAACCCTTGACAGCTGTCGATTCACACACAGCTATCCAGCCCCGAAAAACTCCATCCTTCCAGTCCTAAAAACACACTCCCTCCAGCTTTCATTTATCCCTGCAGCTGATATTCTTGTTGTCCTTCCCCTGCACCTCCGATTAGCACATTTGACTATGTACGGTGCGAAAGAAGTCCCACATACATACATAAGTGTTACTGTGACTTGGTATACCACCAAATCACCCTGAATGCTCCCTATATTGTTGAATGAATCTCAGAAGCTCAGCAAGTATGATCGTGGTTAATGCTTGGATGAGTGTCTACCAGAGATGCATGAATGGAATTGGCCAAACATCTAAATGCAGGACACCTTCTGGGAAAGAGCCTTGAATCTCAGTGATGCTTTCTTGGGTAAACAATTGTGATGGTGATTATTATTATTTGTTATATTTCATTAAATATCTTGCTAAAAAACTATACTTACTCACACAAGCATGGGATGGCGCACTTCTCCATTAGCACCTGTGAGCCAGCGGTGTACATTCCACATTACTATGGGGAGGGTTAATCTTTGCACAAGATTTCCTACAAAACAGCCCTCATTTTATCAACTCAAAAGAGATTATGGACCAAGTTGAGAACTCAATACCGTAAATGAATTACAGTACTCCATTTCACACCTCCGACTAGCAGCACGATTGGCTACGTACGGTGCAATTGAAGTTCAACATACATATGTAATGAGTCTCGGACAACTTCTTTATCGCCGTTATTTATTTATTAAGGCGCGTCGTGCAGAAAACGTAGTCTCGTATCCTACAGATATTTGGGCTAGGATTAACATACAAATACTTGGGCTAGGATAACAACAGATACTTGGGCTAGGATAAAACACTTGGGCTAGGACAGCACCCAAGTAGCGACGACGCAAAGACAGCGACGGCCCGAAAACAATGACGCCGTGGAGACAGTCCATCCCGATCCCTCGGCATCCCCGAGCTCCCTCGTCTGCCACCTTATATCCCCCCGGCGTGGCCTCGCTCCGCCCCCGGCCACGCCCCCTTTCTCAAATTGTCTCGGCCAATCCCAAACTTCCCCGATGGCTCCCTCCTGTAATTATCCCTCGTGACCACTTGGCCACGCACTTTCCCTGCACCCGCACTGTCTCCACACACGCACTACCTGTCTTTCTCCGCACTGTCCCTACACATACATACATGATGAGGTGGATGGATATGCAGCCATTCACAGGCTGTGGGGATGCACTGGTTCAAACTTGTGCAAATCCATTTGGTCAAGATAATTCCATTAGATTTATTTTTACTCCATTACTGTCAGAGTTGCATTACCTTCTTAAATTGATGCCAATTGCCTTCTTCTTTGGTGGGGAAAAAACATCCAGATCTTACCTTGAGACAAATAATGTCTGTTCTACAAGTAAGCACATAAACATATTCATAAGAAAATGCACCTGCTGCTCACAGTTTATTTAGTGAGCGAATGCTTTTACACGTGACTTTTGCACACTGAGAGCACCAGATGCACAAATAAGGGTATCCCAAGGAAAAAACACCTTAGAGACTGGTCAGCAAAATAATCATGCCACCTGATCTGGCCCATGCTTTAGAATCACTCCCACCTAATTTCTAGTGCCATGACCCACTCCTGCATTAAAGTCACCCAATAAAATGGAGCTGTAACCAACACAAGGCAGAGGTCACAGAAGGCTTCCGAATCTACACGAATGTTTATATTCAATAGGGGCATAGGCCACCACCACAATTCCTCATCTCCTGTCGATGGGTAGGCAACCCACAATAGCTTCAGAGCATACTACACCTCCCTCGCAACCATGCTCACACATCCAATTTATTATTTTAATCATAACAAGAATCTTTCCCTACTGTCTGGTATTATCTTGCCCAAGTAGACGACTGTTCACCCTCATGGTGACATCAGCCAGGACCAGTACACCGGATTTTCGGTGTTCTATCGAAGTCCAGGCAGTATTGGTCCAGCTCTGCAGAGAGGAATCGCAGCCTCTCCTCCACATAAAGCATCTTGACATTCCATGTGGCCAGCTGTAGTAAATTTCTGTTGTTTCTGGAGGCCCCCTGAGGGTTGGGTTCAATGGCGGAGCCAGGATTTTCAGGTAGGGGGGCAACCCCTCCAGCAATGAAAAATGATAGAAGAGTTGTTAGTAAGTAAGGACTTGTCCCTTGCTACTTATTCGACGCGTGTGCGGCGATGGCGCAGCCATCGATGAGGGTCGAATTCGAACCGCGTGTGATCGGCATCGCGCTCGCTGAAGGTATGCCTTCAGGGAAGTCGTGTACTGTATACACAACTGCGCACAATTATGTGAGTCACTTATAACTGCTTTGCCGTTACTTATTGCCAATTATGGACTCAGACTATTGACCTATCATCTCATAGAGTCCCTGTCACGTAATAATATGCTACACAGTGGCAGTGGGGCTCGCAAAATGCCGATTTATTACTAATAAACCCCAATATGATCCGATCGAAATTCGGGATTTCGATTGGATCATTGGGGGGGCATGTGCCCCCCCTCTCCCCCCCCCACTGGCTCCGCCAATGGTTGGGTTGAGTCCCCTGGCTCTCCAAAATGGGATTTGACCAGGGGATTTAATAGAGGGTTAATATTGCCCAGTGTGGTGGAGTTTCATGAAGGAAGCTGCTGGGAAGTTAGAAGTAGCCACCCTCCGCCAATAATGGAAGACAAAGGAATGACACTCGCAAAATTAGTAGAAAGCAGGGTGGCACAATGGAGAGTACGAGATTGTGCATCTGCCAGTCGCCTCTGTTAATTGACCAATAACAACTGGCTCTGTCCCATGACCTCCTGGCACCAAGGCATCAATAGTTTGAGTAACCTCTAAGTGCACCTAGCCTGGTACAATCACTGTGTTGATGTCACACAACGTAGTGGAAAATGGCGGCTGTTGTTGTATGAGTAGTAAACTCAGTTCCTATGACACAATCTTCAGTAAAATTCCACCAAGGCAGACCTAAACCGAATCGTATTTTGTGATGTAGGAAGTCCAAATAATATTTCAGTTTTTGACAGTTGTGGCCTGGTTACAAAAATACAATCCTGAAAAGTGTAATCTAAAGTGAGCTATAATCTCTCACAAAATGACCAATTCATCTCTTGACTTTGGAATGGAAATTATACCCATCAAGCACCGGGTATTTGACTGTGGAAATGACACGGAGCTTTATTTTAACATGTCATCGTTCTGCTGAACGTTTTCCACAGCGAAATACAGCCAGTTCTCCCCACATCATTATACCCAGCTGCTAGAATAGCAAGTCAACCTGACGGGATAAGTACATGGGCAGGAGGGGAATTAAATACTAGGGCCACGTGCAGACACAGGGTGGAACATGAAGGTGGAAGTAGAGTCAGGGGTGGCTATTGACCCCACTACTGGCTCAGCCGTGCAAAATGTCATGCAGCCTGGCTGTGGCGGCGCTCTAGCACTAAGCACCAGCGTGCTCCTTTGGCAGTATACATATGATTCTCACTGGAGCGCCATATTCCACCAGCATGTTTTATTAATGTACATGAATAACATATGCTGTTGTGTCACCCTCCCGTCTGAGTGTATAGTATTTTTGGTGCCTTTCCCACCCCACGAGACCGTACGAGAATGGAAATGTGCCATGCCAGGATGGCACTCCTGCGCACTGCATCGAATGGCCGGTCAATGAAGAATGTTGCAATATTGTGACTGCATGAGGAGTAAACTTCGAGACAGTTTTCCCCATAGGCGAGACAGTTGGCTTGATGCTAAAGACACGAAGCCAACCACACCTTGGAAAAAGCATGCGGCATCCACTGTTTAGTTTTCCTACCCCACTAATGCAAAAAGGCCCTTTGTGGCAAGCTTTCAGCTATTATCTTTTTGTTATCGCCAGTGTTAGCCGTGCTCTCACTGCTACTGGAATTCAGTCCACTTCACAGCTGTGTAAATATCCTGGGAAATTTCTGAGATGGCTTTGGATAATAGTTTAATTTTGCATGCCTGCACGTGCAGTGATCGTCTATTTGAAACATTAGAAATGTTGTTTGTTCCATTTAACAAACTTCTGATTCTGATGCAGAAAGTAGTTATTTCGTTTAAAGTGGGTCAAACCCGCTACAGATAGTAACAGATGTTTTTTTTATGATGTTGCAAAATAATATGTTTTTGTCTCCTATAAACATTTCTGGCATGGCGAAGAAGACATGTGTGTCATGTTTATACTCCTAGCTATGCTTAACTAAATAAGCCAACGTTTTTTTTTTCTCAGAGCAATTAGGTTAGCAGAAAGTGCCACTAGAAATACAATACTGCAGTACTTTCATTCGCAAGAGTGACATTGTGCAGATTTTATCCACCAAATTTCTTAAAGTCACATGCTTCTATGGTCAGAGAAAAAAATATTTATTTCACACACCTATGTAGGATAATGAAAAGGTGAATATCAACAAATGAACTTTTGTAATGAGGGAATTATTGTACTTTATTCCCATACTTGAGGAAGGTTAACACTGGTTATACGACACACAGCTGTTATGGAATTGCTGCCTCTGGCTGTGTTTGAGGATTTCAAATAACATCTTTGTCAGAGACTCAATTTAATAGTTGTCTAAACCTCTTTTTACCAACCACATGCTTACAAACTGCTCATTCACGCACCACAATCCTTCTGAACATATACCAATGGTTTATACATCTATATGTTTATATGTATATGTTTCAGGGCAAAAAGGCTGGAGTTGAGTGATTTGTAGAAAAGCATCATTTTGAAGAGCAAGCTGGAAGTGCTGAAGAACTCGCAATTGAACAGTAAGTCACACTCAGACTTTTAAATGCACGCATTAAATAAACACTGATGAACGACATCAAGACTACATACGCACTTGCACAATAGATGACGCACGTTAATGTTACAATACTAATTTGATTACCCAAATCGTAACGATGTCCTAATAATTCACTTATCGCCAAGAAAACACCCAACTTTGTTTGTCCGCCACTTTTACGTCTCAGAACAGATTGCGTCAATGTTCATTCCCTATTCATGATAAGCGTCACGGCCGCTCAGCAGAGACGTAGCTAGGATATTTTGCGCCCGGGGACGAACTATAAAATTGGCGCCCCCCCCCCCCCCGTTTAATCACATTTTCCTATTACATCGAATAAGGAATAGCAATTAAAATTTTAATGAAACATTGTCTTTAAAGAAGCAAATTTATAGAAATTATATTACATGGCTCACTCAGTCACTGTCGTAGACTGGTTGACATAGTCTACAAAAGATTAAATTTTCCTGATTTCACTGTCGCAAACTGGTCAATAACGTAATCAAAATCTGTTTTATTCCAATGTTTCTCTTTCAACGCTAAGAAGAGCAAGATCGCTGAGACGATCTTGTCCCATTGAAGCACGCAAATACGACAAAATAAGTTTCAATTTGCTAAACGACCGCTCACAGCTTGCAATTGAAACTGCTATTGTTAATAAAATTTGCAGTGAAATTCGCAAATTCGGAAATATGTCGTCTCCATAAAACACAATAAAACAAAGAAGATCCAAAGGAGTTTCTGGTAGAACTTCATTCCGGTTACTGAACAGCATTTTGCTATCTCCAATTTCTGGAAAAGTTCGTGGCCATTGATGTCGGTGTCATAGAAATTTCCAAAATCTGTGCAATTTCGACGAATTGCATCGACATCTGTGTTGGATAGAAGAGTTTTGACGTCCAGCAGAAATCCTAATTTTGTGTTCAGGCCTTTTAGTCGTAAAAACCGTGTTGACATCTCCTGTTGAAGTCGATAAAATACGCTCTTCATAATGCGCACAATTTCTTCTTCTGCCTGCATCTCTTGCCAGTTCTCCTGGCATCTTCCGACGTCGCCTAATTCTTCTGTCCACATCGATCCCTCAGGCTGTGCATCTTGTTTTGGCGTTTTCTACAGCAACTTGGCTCAAATCATCACGAAGCTTGACAAATTCATGCTCCAAAGATTCAATATCAGTTGCTGCTTCCTTGAAATTCATAGTAGGATCCTGTAAGCGCTTCTGAACACGATCAATTTTTTCAAGAATGACATTCCAGAAATGTAATAAAACTATGAAGTTAAAATGTAATACACATGCCTGTAACTGTTCTGCATCACTTCTGGTTTCAGGCGTCATAGTTACGTCCTCCGATAATTTGTCTAGCAGCCCTACTAGTTCATCCAGTCCTTCATAGATAGCTTTAACAGCTTCTGATCGTGCACTCCAGCGTGTTTCAGACTCCCGCTTTACTGTGATGGGCACAGCTTTTTTTAACTCTTCCCAACGAATTGTTGAACGAGAGGAAAACAAATATATACTTTCAACTGTTCCAAAAAATGTGACGACAAGTGGATCCTGTTTAGCTGAGTGTACTCCTGCTAAGTTTAAGCTGTGGTTGTCACAGTTGACAAACAATGCTCTGTGATTTTTGTCACATATTCGTTGTTGACTAAGGCTGAAAGACTGCGCCTGTCTGTTGTTTGGGACGTTCTTCCATGTAAGTTATTAATAGGCGCGCGTACCAAAATCTAATTACATGACATGTAGGCTGTGTGTGGCGGGATATATAAACTTTTAGGTTGAGGTGTAGATTTGCGCAGTAGTTTCAGGCTGCCGCGCCCGCCGCAATAAGTTATAATGTACCGTTGTAAGCCTCATTTTGGCGCCCCTATACCTTGGCGCCCGGGGACATATGTACCCCCCTGCCCCCCCCCCTAGCTACGCCTCTGCCGCTCAGAGAACCCCCAAGGCTCCCGCGATCTGGGTCCTAGAGACGACGTAACCCTCGTCGAACCACAGTAAAGCAACTGTGACGATCTTCATAATTCACCCGCAACGCTTCTTAAAGTTACGTACTTATCGGGTCTGAAAAAAACTAATTATTACACAACTATGTAGTTGTGTAATAATACGGTTTTTTTGCACGCTTTACTACGATGTTTGTTAAAAATAGGAACAACAATAAATACTTGTTTATGTGACAGTATGATCGGTAATGGGTTGGCTTGATAAGATTAATACTCTTGTTGTTTCTTTAATATTTTCCAGGAGAGAAATAGCTGTTAGCGTGGTTTTTTTTTTACAGAGGAACAACTCTGCAGTCATAACTTTGTTTTCAAAAGATGTTTTTGTTGAAAGACGCAAGGACGCAATTAGGCGGAGAAGGAGCAACAGCCGCACCCAAGTAAGCCCCCCCCCCCAACCCGCGCGCACATCTTTGTTTGTGCACGGCCTTGGCAGTTTTTTTTTGTTAAACTGAACTCATTCACAGCTTTTGAGAGTCAGCTCAGGTCTGTGAGGCCACTACTTTTGTCGTAGGCTTGCTTGCGCAGTGCCGTAAGCTTGTTTCCTCTGAACATTTCCTGTAAGGCACTCAGGAGGGATTAAAGGCGCTGCTTTGCTTACTGTCGGAGAGGCCGCAAAAAACACTTTTCCTTTGTTACAACAAAATCTCCAAAAAAGTATCACAGAATGCCGTAAGCAAGCGGAGAATGAGACGCAAGATTGGGAGTAAATGACTTCTCAATATTTATTATGACTCTTCAAGCCAGATTAATTTTAAAATTTCAAGGTGGCCGTTGTGTGTGCGTGGAACGCGTGGGAAAGTTTACAATCACGCTTCCTCTATGAACACCAACGAACCAAAACAAATATTGTTTATATGCGCACGCTTCTTGCTCAGCCTCGCTTTTCAGGAAAGGATAACCGCTAGCACGCAGCAGGCAATCTGGTCTCATTAAAAAAAATGATATTAATATGTAATACCCACCAGAGGCAGGGGATGCACTAAAGCTGATTTTCTGGCTAAACAACCCATACAATCATAGATTTCCTGTACACTTACATACATTGTTAATTAATAGGGACTGCTCAGCTCCATTGCTCCCAATTCATCTCGAAGATAACCGAGCTGAAACTTCGCATACATTTGTATGTTTTTCACAATTTTATTCAGAATGTGATGTTGGCGTCTTGTCATATGCACAGTGTAGACCTGTGTGTTATGGAATGGCCTGCAGAAAATGACTTCACGGAATTATTTCTGAATCCCATTCAAACGACCCTTTTTCATACGTACAATTGGGGACACACTTTCCGCCATATCCTACTCCACAGAAATATTTGTCATGGCAGTCAAACCAATTTTAAGTTCTTCTCAAAACTCGAATTGAGCAAAATTAAGTGAAAAAACTAATATTACTGCAATGGATTTTTTTGCGTGCAATCTTCGGTGACCAGGCTGAGACGATAAGCTCACAACACTTGAGACCCCAATATTACTCAGGATCTTAGCAGTGCGGCTCAGTGCTCTGATCAATAAGCTATCCCCAACACATCCTGCAACTCTCCTAAGTTTTACAAAAAACACAGTCGCTGCCCGTGCTGTGCAAAAAACTGCGCGAATTCGAGCCACCATCGACGGGTCCTCGATATCGAGCCACTTTCAAGTTTGTGCTCTCCACCTCTCAAGCACAGGAACCTGGCAGCGAGGTCAACAGCCTTTTAATGAAGTGTTGATGCAGCCTCCTCGTAATGGTTTCTCAAAAGAGTCACTATTAAATAAATCGTCCATTGGAAATTCAGTCAGTGTAAGCGAGTGGGTGGAAGAGCACGGAGCGCCAGCAAGGATGCCTCCTTTATCTAATTGCATTCATATGGCCTGTAGCAGATATCCAGATCTTTCTTCACACTTACTGGTGCATATGTACCATGTGCTTTTAGCCTTGGAACTACTTTAAGATAATTCCTTCCTTATAAATTGAACTAATTGTGCATTTATATAGAAACTGTAATGTTTCAGATGATGAATTTTTTTAGGCTTTCAAAAAAATGTTCTCGTCAATTAATAGGTCATCGACAATCAGACCTAGGATCAATGATAACCATAGTTATAACAACATTGTTACATGAATTACAATTTTTATTGGAGCCCAGGTCTATCGGCAGTGACATGTTTTATGAAAATAACTCTCAGAGCACACACTCAACCAAATCTATAAATATGCGTATAAAGAATAATAATGCAATTTCTAACGTGCACATAATTATGCGGATAGAACTGCCCATGGCTCTGAGGCATGGAACCAAGCTGAGTGTCACGTGAAAGCCTGACAAAAGATATGGGGCCTTTAAGTGTCTTGTAAAATTCGGTATAAATTTAATACTGCGAATGTGGAACGGTACAGTGTTCCAGACGGATGGAATTGCCATGGAAAAACGGCGCCTGACAGTCCTGGTCCTTGATACATTGAGGAGGTTGTGTCTCATGTTGCGGAGCATTCTGAATAAACACTGTATAGTAGTTGTTTTTCAGACTCATAGAATTTCTCTGAGACTTATTAAAAAACAAGCTTCATAATGCTGGTCCACAACACGCCTCTCTCCAGTTCTCATATCCTTTTTTTATGCAAAGAAGAGCAAGGCCTACAAAAGGGGGAAGTGCCCCTGACAGAGAGGGCCCGAACGCAACAGGCATCTGCCGCGTTCTTCCTCAAAAGCTTTCTCCGCAAATCCCCGAGGAATATTGTACAATGCCTGGAAAGAGGCTCTGTACAGGCCGCACAGATTTAAGCCAAAGCCAGATGAAAATCACCAGCCACCTTTCTAATTCACAGAAACAAAAACAGCTCATTCAAAATATGCCGACAGTACCAGTCAACCCGATTATATTCAAGTAAAAACCAAAACAGTGCATGCTTTGTGTATTATATATATACTCTTACGTTTGATGGAATCAAAAACTATTATTTTGCTAGGTTAAACATCATCTCACAAAAAAACAGAGACAAGCGGTTGAAAGCAGTGGAAAGCTAAAAGCACCCAGGAGAGAGGAGAATTAAGAATTTAACATCAGCAACTCTTGACACCAGGGTCCCCCCCCCACCTCACACACAGGGGTGGAAGCACACACATTCCCGTCATGCTCCAAACCTTTGCCTGACCCCGCAATTAGAGCAGTGGTCTGTACGTATGTGTTGAACTTCATTCGCACCGTACGTAGCCAAGCGTCCGGTGAGAAAAGAAGTTCAACACACATGGTCTGCCCAACAGCCAGAACAGCAGACAGCAGCAGCAACACATCACGTGCCGTGACTGCTCGCTGTGTTCTGCGAGGAACAGCGCCGACAGAAGATTTTTATCTGTGTGCACAATCAGCACGGCACTGTCTTCAACAATGCGTTCTAATTTGATTCTCTTCGTGTTTTGTTCCCAGAAAAAAACAACGTTCAAGATCTTTTGAAACCAATTGCCTTTTATTTAAGGAATGCATCTCTTTGCAACATCACGGCCACTGTTCGTAGTAACCTTCCTTCTAAGTTATCCAAATAAATAAATAAACGTACACAAAGCCTTGTACAAGATAATAATTTGCGCCAAGAGATGTTTTAAAAACAAAAGGTCAAGCCCCAAAACTTTTTTTAACAGCGTCACCGCTTGAGATTTCCTCAGCCGGCGTTTTGTTATCATCGCCAGTTCTCAATGCCGAATGCCACAAGGTTTGGCTGTCAACACATGCCTCTGGACTCCTGTTTAATTATAGAACAGCAGCGGGCACACACACACACAAGCCCACGGGGATATGACAGGGGTCCGACTAGCCTTGAGAAGCCCTCTGTGGGTCCACTCAGCGGCCTGCAGAAATCTTCAAAAGACTCAATCCATCCCAGCGAAGCCTTTAACACCGACCCCCATAGTCCTCTCCCCCCACCCCCACGCCAACTCTCACTTCATTCCCTGAGTTCCCCAGTCTCCCCACCCCACCTCTCCTCTACTATCACCGTGAACCCACACTCACACCCCCTACTGCCCCCCTTTCTCCAGGCCTCAAAACATTCTCGCCCACAGCCGTCGCTCACTCCCCCGCACGCCCCATCGCAGCTCCCACCCAACCACTGCAATTTGTTCCCCTTTGTGCGGGGCCGGCGGGGGCTGGCAGCCAGGAGCGGGCGACAGGAGACGACGGGATTGTGTGGCACGCCGCGGCGTGACCAATGCACGCCAATTGGCCCCGTGCGCCGCGAGGAGGGCACGCTCTCATTACTCCCATTCGCGTACTGCATACAAGGAATGGAACTCTTTTCTTGAATGACAGTTTTTGGGTTCTAAATAAAAAAAATTGGTCGAGATTTTTCTGTAGAGGTTTGGGGAGGGAGGGATGGATGGAGGGAGGGGTCCATTTTTTAAAAAGGCATCCTTTTGAAAGAAATAACGTGCAACTAATTCTGCTTCCTTTCCGTGGCTTCGGCTTATTGCTGGCAGCTGCGTGCATTCCATTTTTTTTAAGTCAGACCAATTCAATTTAGATTCATGTACAATATTGTTTTTACGATGCCTAGAAAATCAATAAGCGCACGAAAAAATCAAACATTTAACTGATTATTAAGGAAAGTTTTGCCAAATATATGATCCAGATTTGAAGCTTTCGTGACTGCAAGGAAATACTCTTAGTTCTTTCGGTAAAGTCACGTAGGTAAAAAATGAAATTGAAATTAATAAAATAAAACAATGAAATCACGACGTTTCGGAGGCAACACAAGTCTCCGTCATCAGGTGGGACCGTCACAGCCAGATTTGCTTCATCAAGTGAGGCCGGGATTCAAGATGCAAGCTCTTAAATACAAGTTAAGGGGGGAGGAGAGGGGGGAAGGAGCTTATCAGAATGTGGTAGCCAATGAATGGAAGGTATCGGGAGGGGGGGGCGGGGCTAAAAGAAGGATCGAGGTACTCGTGGGCGTCCTCGACGTGGACGTGTTTGTGCGCAAGTCACTGTGGATGCACATGATAGAAAAGAAACGAAAATGCCCATGTTTATACCAGTGTTGGCTGACAATAAAGAGAGTACTGTTAAACGCTGGGGATGTTAACACTCGGTAAAGTAAAATAGTGCCTGTCAGATAAGATGGTCCAAAAATGTGTAGTTAAATCTTTTTTGCATGGTTTATAACATCTTCCCAATGATTACTAAGTTTGTACCCATCATCACGGTTGAAATTATGTCTGTGTTTGTATATCTGAATGGCTTCGTGTACAAACCTTTGATGGTAGCCAGAGGGTTTGCAGAGCACCTTAGTCTCGGAAAAAACAATATCATGAGAGCCCACCACGTTGTAGCAATGATCGGTAACGGCGGAAGACTCAATTTTGCCGTGTTTCAAATCTGACTTGTGCTCGCGGACATGATCAGAGACATGACGTTTCGTTTCCCCAATGTAACAGTCACCACAGCTGCAACTCAGTTTATAGACTCCAGGGTATTGCAAGTCAGGGATGACATCCTTCACAGATGGAATTAGATCACGGATTTTATGTACTGTACTGAATCGGACTTGGATCTTATGTTTGTTTAGAATTTTGGAGATCTTTTTGGTCACGCCTGCTATATATGGTAACGTGATAGTTTTGATCGGAGTTTCAAGTGGCTGTTTCTGTATGGTGGGAGAAACAGCACCATCCGCCAAGCTGTTTCTCCCACCATAAAGAAACAGCCACTTGAAACTCCGATTAAAACTATCACATTACCATACATAGCAGGCGTGACCAAAAAGATCTCCAAAATTCTAAACAAACATAAGATCCAAGTCCGATTCAGTACAGTACATAAAATCCGTGATCTAATTCCATCTGTGAAGGATGTCATCCCTGACTTGCAATACCCTGCAGCTGTGGTGACTGTTACATTGGGGTAACGCAACGTCATGTCTCTGATCGTGTCCGCGAGCACAAGTCAGATTTGAAACACGGCAAAATTGAGTCTTCCGCCGTTGCCGATCATTGCTACAACGCGGTGGGCTCTCATGATATTGTTTTTTCCGAGACTAAGGTGCTCTGCAAACCCTCTGGCTACCATCAAAGGTTTGTGCACGAAGCCATTCAGATATACAAACACAGACATAATTTAAACCGTGATGATGGGTACAAACTTAGTAATCATTGGAAAGATGTTATCAACCATGCCAAAAAGATTTAACTACACATTTTTGGACCATCTTATCTGACAGGCACTATTTTACTTAACCGAGTGTTAACATCCCCAGCGTTTAACAGTACTCTCTTTATTGTCAGCCAACACTGGTATGAACATGGGCATTTTCGTTTCTTTTCTATCATGTGTATCCACAGTGACTTGCGCACAAACACGTCCACGTCGAGGACGCCCACGAGTACCTCGTGCCTTCTTTTAGCCCCCCCCCCCCTCCCGATACCTTCCATTCATTGGCCACCACATTCTGATAAGCTCCTCCCGCCCTCTCCTCCCCCCTTAACTTGTATTTAAGAGCTTGCATCTTGAATCCCGGCCTCACTTGATGCAGCAAATCTGGCTGTGACGATCCCACCTGATGACGGAGACTTGTGTTGCCTCCGAAACGTCGTGACTTTATTGTTTTATTTTATTAATTTTAATTTCATTTTTTACCTACGTGACTTTACCGAAAGAACTAAGAGTATATATGATCCAGAAGCAATCGATGCCAGAGACATCGATTTATTTCATTCATGTAGAGATAATTCTTGACAACAGCCGTATGCAATTCAATGGCCATTCTCAGAGGAGGTGACCCATCGGTGTGTACGCTCCTTACTAATAATAAAAGCAAGGCAGTTCCAAGTCTATTAAATGATTGCACAAATATGTTTTGCTCAGTGAATATTTTTTCCACACTGAATTAACACAGCAAACCCCAAGTCGGAGAATCTAGGAGTGGTTTACAATTACTGCAGTGGCTTGTCACATCTAAGTGCTGCTCCTGCAACTTGAATTACAACTTCGAATGGCCCTGAAATGTGGAGGCATTAGCTGCCGCTCACCCACAGTAACGTCTGTGGCAGCACCAGACTGTAAGAAGCTGATCCCTCCGGATTATTGGCTTCACAAAACGTAACATCCTGTCACAAACACTGGGCAACAAATAAACCACGGCAATGGCTAATTCCCACAGGGTAGAGTCATGCACTTGAAGTTTTGCCTGCCCATCTGCTTTGCCTAAGCCCTGCTCTTGGTGTGTGAACTGTGCATGAGCGCATCGTCTCCATTGCGGGTCTCGCGCTCACGCGTCCACCCAGAGCGACCTGTCCATTGGTTTGTGAAATCCGGGGGCTGACAGGTGTAAAATTAACAACGTTACGTTAATTTGAAGTTTATATTTCATGAGACAGAGCTCGTATGCTGTAGCTGTGAGGGTGGGGGGGAAATAGAGAGAAGTGTGACTTACTACTGCGTTAGGTTTTCACGGTGATGCTGTATAGCCGGCTCTGCAATGTGTTTTCAGGTTGTTCTGTCTTGTTGTTTGACAATCTCTTAGAAATTGTCAGATTCATTTCCTGAATAAGCTCTCATCACGTAGAGTGAAATGTAAAATAGAATAGCTGAACTACTTTGAGTGCTTTCAGGGGCATTGGATGAAATTAATTGCCCTCTTGGATAGCTGCGTATGTATGAATGATATTTTTTTTTATTTCCCAGAAAAAACTCACCAGGCAGCGTGGAATTAATGCAGTCCCAGAATCCAATCTGAAAGAGAACAAAGCACATCAAATCCGTCAATATCAAACCTGTGGTTCTCGGAAAAAAACACTTCACCTTGTTTACAGTACACTTTATCATCATTAAAAATATGCATACAAATGTAGATGCTTAATTTATGCATAGGGAATTTAAGTCTGGCTTAATTGTACAACTCAAACGAGGGTAAATTATATTCACTTAAAACCAAGCTTTGAAATGTTTTAGGCCAATCGACCCATTGCCAATGTAAGATAAACACGAACTGATTGTGTGTTACAATATATCGGGCATACATATCCTGCACCGACACAGGGCTCATGATTAATTGCCATTGCCAACAGACAACGAATGTAGCCACATTCACAATTCACCATTCTGCTGCGGTGATGTACTTCAAGCAATAAAATATCCAGTCGACACTTTTCCGCTGAACTCACTCCCTGGATTAAACCTCCGATGTTTAATCTGCATCTCCCAAAGCTCTTGACTGGATATCAAAACTTCACGTCATGTTGTACAACATTGCTTTTCCTGAGGTAGGTGGGGTGACTCAGACGTCAGAATGCTGAGCTGGCAACGCTGAGACTCTGGGTTCAAATCCAAGCAATCGCCTGTGATTAAACCAGTTTCTCATGTGCAATGAGTTGCAGCCTGGTCATCAATGGCTCCACCAAAAAAAACATGATTCTAAATTTGGTTCTGTGTTTAATTTGGCTAAATTCTAGATCTAGAGATGTATAATATTTGTTTGAATGTTACGTGACAAATATTAGAGAGCAGGTGCTTTCCTCTAAGGTGTCAACCAGAGGTCACTTGAAGGGATCTCAGAGGTAGCTCTGTGATATTCATTTCCTTTGTAAACTTCTAACTTGAAGGGTTGCACTGGTTGGCAAGAGACCCAAATGAGTACTTCATCTAATGACATGACGGCGATAGCGCAATCATGATCAAATGTGGCATATTTTTCAGCGATAAATACCCACATTCCTCCAAACTATTGCACAGAGCTCCCTGTCCTTGGTCACAGAGTCTGCAGGAAAGTCGAAGGCTTGTGGTGCCAACTTAATTTACTGAGGTTCAAAAAGGCAGTGGATTCTGAGCTTGGGAAAGTCATCAAAAGAGAGGTCAAGAGATCACAATGTTCCTCCCGGCCAGTGGGACCCCTTTGATATTGTAAATGCTGTAATGTGTGATACATAGTGCATACTGGCAAAGCCACCAGCCTCTCTTCGTTCTAATGTTCACGAGTTTTGTTTGGCAATGCATGATTCTGCAACGGACTTTTTGTGCGGTAGTGGCTCCTGCATGGGAGGAACAAAGGATCGGTGGAGCCGTGCCTCCGTGAGACTGTACAAACAAAATATAAGCCGTGTTACCACTAGAAAGCTTATTCTGTACAAATTCCCACTTGTTCAAAACACTATGAAAGTGGAGCTAGATTAAACGGACATAGACTCAGATAATAACTTGAGTTCAGGACAAGTAGAGATGCACATTAAGGAAGTTCAACTGGGTGTGACCAGAGCTTGCAACACTGACAAAGTGTACGTATGTGTATTGAACTTGTTTCGCACTGTACGTAGCCGACCGTGATAATCGGAGGTGCAGGACAGGTGTGGAACAAGCAGTGAAGCATGGGCGCATGCATGCTTGGAAATACACTGAGACAAAAAGACAAGGGCATGGATCAAAAAACAAACATTTGTGGCAGTATATTTACTGTTAAGAAACGTAAGTGGACTTGGGCAGGACACATAACACGAAGGGATGATGACCAATGGGTGGCAACCAAGAGGAGCGAACAAGCCAGAGAGAAGATTCCCACCACAGAGGTGGCATGATGAGATTAGCTCATGTGCAGGGGTGAGATGGATTGTCACATCGCAAGACCACACGATATGGCGATGGTGCGTTGAGGCCTTCATCCAGCAGTGGATTGTCTAATGGCTGAGGATGATGGTGATAAATATAACATGTGACGAATGCCTACTAAACATATCCAATACCCACATTTGCAGCTTCACATGGGAGCCGGGGAAGCGATTTATGATTTGTGACCTTTCACAACCAGTCGCGATAACTTTAGTGTAACAGATTCTTAAAACGTATAATCATTTTATATCGCAGCACAGAGAATACTTCCTTTAAAAAAAATGTTGTCCAAACTTTCACCCAAGGCTCTATCGTCGACAAATGTGGTAATGAACCATAGTTTGTGCAGCAGGTGTAGTGATACTAAAAACAATAACTAAAAAAAGTTCAAATGTATTCATTCAACACTAAGAATTTATATATTGTTTTATGTTAAATCATGTAATGGTCATCTGTAAAGTGCAGCTCATTCGTTTTTGTTAATCATATTTGCTGAGCACACACCTACATATCTATAATACAAAGCAACCAGCATTTCAGACCACTAATTATAACACGTGTGTCCCCAATGGCGTGTAAGCCTTTGGGTTATTTGACCATACTTGGGCAGCATAAACGTGAGCTTAAAAACTACAGCACTGGATTAGAGGCCGACCGAAACTAATTTTCTGGTTTCGGCCAAAACCGAAACCAGACCGAAAGTAAAAAAATGACTTTCGGCCGAAACCGAAGCCGAAACCGAAAGTTTAACTACACTTTCGGCCGAGACCGAAACAGAAAGGTATATAACCGAAGTTACCGAACACAAGATATATGAAATATGTCATGATGCAATGCTACTTTAATTAAAAAGATATCTAGAACGAATCATTCAGAGCCTGCAGTAAGAGTCGCTAAATATAAAATCTTTAGGTGTTACTTACTTAGTAATTATATCCAAACAAACGAATGTTGTAGTTAAGAAACAACCGTTTTTCCGCATTCAGCCAGAAAGGCTGCCATCTCTTGACCGGTCGTATATACATTAGCGGACCATGGTTGCGGCTGTAACCTCGCTCCCAAGCTGCTGCTGCTGACGTGTGTGTGTTTGCAGCCTATCGCATAGGATTGCCTAGCGCCGACTGACCGGCCGATAGGCAGAGTGATAGACGTAGCACTTGCGTTATATTCTAAAAAATAGATCTTTGGTTAATGAATGACGACCAAAAGTCAATATCAGTTTCGGCGGAAACCGAAACCAGACCGAAAGTAAAAAATTTACTTTCGGCCGAAACCGAAAGTATGCCGAAAGAGCCCATTTGCCAACTTTCGGCGCCGAAACCGAAACCGAATTTCAGTCGGCCTCTACACTGGATGTTGCCTCTCAATACACATATCTCCGCAGCTGCCGACAACAACCTGGCGTCAGGGGCGGTTTCTTCATTAGGGCGATTGGGCGACGCACCACCAATGTCATTCAACCACAGAGTCACGCTAGCCGTCACTGTGCCTCTGGATATAGTCCAATCAGCGTCATGCTACGTTCTGTGGAGTACCGCCTCTTTTTAGGCGATTTCCCTCCAGCTGAGAATCGCCCCGAGTGGTCCCATAGACTTACATTCAAAGATGTTTTTTTTCGAACGGGGGCGCTGCAATGCATTCTCTATGGCTTCTGGGAGGGCTCGCCCTAACGTGCTTACGTCATCATACGTGCTTACGTCATCATACGTAAGCACGTTTCATCCAACAATAATATTTGTCGCCACCTAGTGGAATCTTTAATAAAAGAAACTTGAGTGGTTTGTTTTAATAGTGAGTTTAGAAACAAACAAGATGTATTGTAAGAGTCACTTTATTTTTCATTAATATTAAAGAAGTGAAGTTGCCTTTACATGCTTAAGCTGTTAATTTATCCATTGCATGGGTGGACCTTATCCTTATCAATCATCCAGACATTTGCCCCCCCTGAGAGATTTTGCAGGAGCCGCCACTGCCTGGCGTGTATGGTGGTCGCCCATTCAAGCACTATCCAGGCTCAACACTGCTTAGCTTACTAGATCTGACGATAACCAGGAGCATTCTGGGTGACTTGGTCATCGAAAATTGTAGCATCGTGTAGAATAAATATTATTTCGGAAGATAGGAAGGTCATAAGAGCTTGCATCAAGCAACAATGGGAATGATTCCAAAGTCGAGCAACACAAGGGAAGGAGAAAAATAAATGTATCCTGCAATACGAATTTAAATTTCGATTTGAAGCTTTCGTGACTGCAGGGATTCATCTTCTTGGTTATTTCGGTAAAGTCACGTAGAAGGGAAGTAATAAAATAATAAAAATAAAACATAATAAAATGAAATAATTCTCACGACGTTTCGGCTACAACGCAAGCAGCCGTCTTCAGGTGAAGAATGAGACACTACCAAGCTAGGAGCTTATATATAAACTGGGTTGGAGGTGGAAGAGCGCCTTAACAAAAAAGAATGTGCATATGAAGAGGAATTTAGCATATTCATGGAAAATGCGTAGGAGGTGGGCGGGGGGGGTTTCAAAGGCATATTATGCCCATGCATTATGCAGGATCAACAGCACCAAGGGGGGGTGCAGGGAGTAGCATTAACAAAGGAAAGGAATGTTATTGATATGTAGCTGCAGTTACTAAACAACCACGTAGAAAACTAAAGTATAAACTACATAAAAACTAAAGTATAAACTGCATAGCACCATCAGTATACTTACTATACTCTACAATAAGCTGAGTTACTAACAGCAAGTAATACATTACAATTCTACGTCGTAAAAATTATATAATATGCTTCCATCTAAACTTTATTCTCTTACATCACACGAGCATATACCGTACTATATACTGCCATAGATAAACCCAACATTAAATTATATACTGTATTACTATAAACCACCCTATACCTTATACATTTCAACATAACACTATGTATTATTCTACCCACCCTAATGTGTATCTGGCTATCATGAGAGATTCGTTCATGAGGCGATCCACATATACAAACACAGAGACAATTTTAACAGAGAAGATGGATTCTGGCTTAGCAATCATTGGAAGGACGTAATAAACCATTTCGATACACATTAGGGTGGGTAGAATAATACATTTACCGAAAGAACCAAGAAGATGAATACGAATTTATTCAACCTGAACAAAGCGCAGCAACTAATATCTTACCTATAAACGTCATTTTTTGTCTGTGTGTCCATCTGTCTGTCTGTCCATCTGTCTGTCTGCGCACACGCGCTTGCGAGGGATTTCGCTCTCAAACGGTGGGGTTTATATCAAAAAAATGTTGCCAGGCAGTACGCCGTAAGCCCCGCGGTGGGCAAGCGACATGCCGTTTTCCCGTCACTCACAATAAAAATAGTTAAAACTAAGTTTTTTGGCGATTTTCTTTATTTATTTAGTTTTGCCACCTGCCACGGGACAAAGCACGCAATTGCGCATGCGGGAAACACTGACAGGAGTTGCCCCTAGCAACGCACACACGATCGCTAAAAAATATACACACAATGCTGAGGTTCATTCTTCACAGTCTTATGTCCTCTCCCCCCCACCCCAATGTGTGCAGTTACTGATATAAAGTCCGTAGATATTAATATTATAGCGCTTACTTAGCATTATTGCAGCGCGAGTGGGGAAAGCAGCCCAGCCCCCAGCCTGGCAATGTGTCACCTCCTCCGGCTGGGCAATCTAGGTGAGGCCGCGGGCTCTGCACGGGACTAGGCCCCACCACGGCAATGTAAAGTACAATTTTATTTAATCTTTCACTTAGAACTCAGGTTCATTGTTTATTATTATGAAACTAGTAAGTTGGCAAATATTACAATATTAATGTTTGTGTGCAGAAAACGAATGTCATTATGAGGTTGCTAAATATTTCCTTTTTTAGGTGTGTTTTTATGACGCTGCGGCAGTGTACTGCCAGTCTGTGCTGTGGCCTGCTACCTGCTGATAATTAACGTCAGTGCACTGGCACTCTATTATCTACACTGCTGCTTTTGCCCATTATGAGTGTATGCCAGTCTATAATCTGTTGCCTGCTTCTTTATCTCAATCAGTGTACTGACAGCCTTTCATGTCGACTGTATCCTGCTTTTTCAGCTGCTGACCATATTGCCAGCTTTTCATGTGGACTGTAGCAATGTTTATGTCATTGAGTCGGCGTACTGGCAGTCTATAATCTAGACCGTAGCCTGCTTCTCAACTTACCTGTGCGTATTGCTGCTCTTTAATGTACACTTATTTCAGCTTATTTCTTCGATTGCTCACGTCACGCTATTTACTGATACGTAGTACTGCGATGCTGATTAATATGTTATACTGCTAAATACGTTGGACTTTCTTAGCTACAGCCCATTGCATTTCGTCTATTGTTTTGTTACATTCGTGAGAACATCACCCATTTAAATTTTGCTTTACCGCACCTTTACTTTCCACCAAAGCGGGGAGCACGCAGGGAGGTTCAATGCCCCAAATATTGTTGACCTTGCTTTCTTACAGTGGGTGAGGAACATTGTGAGTGAGACATTGTTCTTCCATACCAAGAAAACACCATCGTACAATTTCCTGACACTAACAGAGCATATGATGCCCTACAATAACACATTTTCCTGTCACAAGGCCAAGATGGGTACCACGTCAAGATTCCTCCAATTACAAAGCTGCAGGACAAAGACATCCTCACAAAAGTGTCTCCTCTAAAAAAACTTCTATTCCTTCGTGATCATGGATAGAGGAGGAAACCACATATTACGGTGTGCCAACCTCTTTCACCAGTATATTGTCGATGAGTATGCCAACATTGAGAGTGAGCGCCTTCTTTACATTCAACTGAATCAAAACCGCCTGCGTGTGAACAGTATGCTCATCTCTGGGACACCATCAATGCCAAAGGAGATGCAAACGGTCACAATGTGGGCTGATTAGTTATTTTGTCTTCATCCTTCACAGCTCCACCTAGATACATGCATGAGAAGACTCAGGATGCCATGATTTACATCAGCCAATATGGCACGCCCCATCTCTTCATCACCTTTACTTGCAATACCAAATGAAAGGAGATGCAGGTTTACCTTTATCCAAACCAAAAGCCACCAGACAGACATTACATCTTAGCGAGGGTCTTAAAACTCAAAGTTTATGATCTGATGATGATTATTACGACCAACGAAGGTGGCATCTTTGGATAGACAAGCAGTAATTTGCACACCATTGGGTGGCAAAAACGTCGTCTTCCTCATGCTCACATTTCGCTATGGATGAGGGAAACAATTCGTGCAAGTCACATTGACTCATTTATCAGTGCTGAGCTACCTCACCCCCATCAAGACCCTGCCATTTTTCTATGTGGTCTGCAACCAAATGGTCCATGGCCGATGTGGCCAGTTCTATCCAAATGCGCCATGTATGCAAGACCACAGGTGTACCAAGAGGTATCCACGGAACTACTTGAAAGACACTCAGTCGGCCCATGATGGCTTTCCTCTATATTGTCACAGAAACACTGAGCATGGTGGATTTCAAACAACGCTCAGACCTGCCACTTACTCGCTAATTAAGGTTCACATCCGGTGGATCATTCCCTATTGCCCTCTTCTGTTCAAGATCTTCCAGGCCCACTTGAATGTGAAATTCTGCTATTCTAAAAAAAGCCAACAAATAGATTTGCCAATACATCAACAAAGGCTCTGACATGGCTGTCTTTGCCTTACAAAACAAAGGGGCAAAGTGTGCATGAGCTCAAACTTTTTTTCCAAGGAACATACATCGGCAACAATGAGGCCATTTGCAGAATTATTGGCTTCCCCATCCATGACCATTCCCCACAATCTATTTGGCACTTCACCTCCAAAATGGTCAACGCATCTACGTCACCAATGGAAATGCCCAACAACAGGCCCTGGCTCCACAAGATACTACCCTTATGGCGTTCTTTGTTTTGTGCTCAAGTAACCCATTTGCTGCCAACCTGCTCTACCATTAAGTTCCCTCCTACTATACATGGACTGCTAAAAAAATGGAAGCGACGTGCTGCTGACGGTGAAGCTGATGCCTGAGGACGAGTCTACAGTTCATACCAACAATCAGCAGTGCTACTTTCTCCCAATGCTTCTCCATGTTGCCAAAGGGCACAACTCTTGCCAAGACCTCTAAACAGTGGAAGGAGTTGTCTGTCAAACATACAGGCAAGCTTGCAATCTTCGTGCAATTCTTGTGCATGATCACCATCTTCATGAAGCTATGAAAGAAGCTTCTGTTGGTCAGTCCCCTTTCCAACTAACATTGCTCTTCTGCATTAATCTTTAAGTTTGCAGCCCATCTAACCCCATGAGTGAGGACATCCTCCACGGATCTCAATGACAAAATACAAACCTCGTCGTCAACTTTTCTGATGTCATCTTCAAACAGGCCCTCATCCTCCTTCAGGACAAACTGCACTCCATTGGTGGAAAATACCTCACGTCTATGGGACTACCAACACCCTACAGGGACAACCTGCATGCCCTTGCTCAAGAGATCCTACGTTAAATATGATATTATGCTTTACAGCTTCGTAAATTTATTTAGTAAAATTAACCAAAGCTGATGGATGCACAAATAGAAACCTACACGAAAATCTTGGAACACATTGAGACTACAAATCGAGTCTTTTTTGTCCTTGATGCACCTGCCAGTACTGGGAAGACCTTTGTTTTCAAACTGCTCCTCGCTAAGGCTCACCAGAGAGAGAAAATTGCTCTAGCTGTGGCATCATCGGGGATTGCTGTGTAAGTCGATGTGTGTGTGTTTGAGTCCATATGTGTGTGCGTTTAGGTCCATGTGTGTGTGTAAGTCGATGTGTGTCTGTCTCTTTTTTGCCCGGGCAACCCCAGAAAAGAGATTGGCTCCTGTCATAGGAATGTGGATTTATCACCACAGACTCAGAGGCACTAACAGTGATGACTATCATTCATTGCTCATTTGAGCATAGAAGCACAGACTTCGACTTCACTATTGCAGATAACTCACTATTCTGTAATAACAATTTATTTTAGTTCATAGCAATAGAGGGGCTACAGACGAAGGCATTGTGGAATAGTCGAGTTGCAATTCGGACAATGTAAAATTTTCTCAGGACTGCTGGATTTTGGCTCAGAGCAGACATGTAACGTGTGTAAAAAAAATAAAAGTAGCAACTTTAGAAACTTCCGCACTTTATTATTTCAAGGAACAAAGCATTGGAGCATTTGTTTTTATTCACTGTATATGCCTACGTCCTGTAGTAGGCATGTGAACTCTGCAGCACTGGCTCCAGTGGAAACAAATGGACATGGAGACTGCCCACTCCATACGTGACTGACGAGGACAGTTTTGACTTGAGGCATTTTATTAAATTCAAAACAATAATAATAAAAACTCGTGTATCGGTTAATTTCACGCGTATGACTGAAATGTTTTAAAACTCATGACATTTTTAAGTGTCGGGTTGTTCAAAACTGCCCGAAAAAGATCGCGTCCAAATTATTTGAACAACAGCACATCTTCAATTGCCTAACGATGACAACAGCGCTGTTTTTTTTATACTTAGAATCCTGCGCTGCCAATCCAATCACTGAGCCAGAGCCAAGAGTAAGTGACTGACTTCACTCGGGCCGGCCCGTCCAAAAATAGCAAGCAGAGTGAAATCCTCCACATTCTAAATGGCCACATGCACAAACAAACAGTGTTTTCTTAAAGAGACCACTGCTCCCAGCTCACCCAGCAGCCTCTCACAGACAGTGGTGGGGGGGGGGTGAAGCAGCCAAAGGAATAGAGAGATGGCCTCACGAGTTCCATCCAGTGCACTGTAGCCAACAGAGGAAAGGTTCTACAGGCAAAGGCTGTAAGCTAAAGTGCTACTATTCTAGCATCAGCCTCATTGATATTTCGTTTGCCCGCAATAGCAAGCGGTCTCCTCTATGAGGGGACCCTTCATGGGGGCGCCGGTGGCACAACGCTCGCCTGCAGGAGGGGCAGAGGCTGGCAACGTTTGTGGCCATTTCATCGCCACGCGTGTAAATGACCCGCGTGACGATTGTGCCGCCACAGGAAACACCGCCGCGTTTAACCGAGGTAAAAGTTCAACGAACGTGAACAACAGCTTTTAAGCGTCAACAAAAGGGTGCATATGTACCTGTGTCGTTTGGAGCTATGCAAATCTCAAGGCGAGAAAACTAACCTTTGTTATCACGTGACCACAATCTCACGAGCCAGCATTATGCCCGGTCGGGTTGAATGAAAACTGGATGCAACACATCAAACGAGACGTTTCGGTGCATTTGAACGCGCGGGTGGCTGCCATCTGTAAGGCACGTGTGCCTTATGAAACACGCGCGCTGACATTGCAACGCGCGTGAAAGATTGTTATTGCGAGCGTGGCATCTGCCACTTGCACGTCCCGCAGCGTTCGCGCGTGATTCACCGCGGCGTTTGGCATACGCTGAATGCAAATCCCCAAGCGAGAAAGCGGAAAAGTGCACACGGAGGCGACCCAGCTAAGACGACACCAGCACTGAGTGATTGGCAGCACAATGGCGGCTATTATGTCGAGCCAACAATGGCTGGTAAGAACAAAAATAACAGCACGACTGCACAATGGTTCAATTCTCTCCACCATCTCCCTTCACGTCTCCCCCCCGTCCCCACCTCCATTCGAATGCCTCTTTCGAGCTATTTTTGAACGCCTTCCATAATCTCGCGATGCCAGGGAATGGGGAACTCTTGCATGGCCCGGATATCGCAAACAGCTCAGGGAACAAAAATCCGCAAACAATAACGCAGCTCATGGTTTGCTAATGATGTTCCTTTTTGCTGAATTATTGCACATTACCAGACTTGCATTCATAAAGTCATCCGTGCGTGGTCATTGTATACAAACTCAAGATTCCCTCAATTAGGCGTGTAAGAAAACTATTTTATGTTTCATTACGAATAAATGTTTGTCGTTGAGTGCATATGCACTCATGCATGTGCTGAAGACACACAATCCACCGTTGTTATCACTGTGTTTATCAAATACAATGGGGAATTGATCATTATTCTGTGCAGCGATGTATGTAACCTATACATATAGTATTTATATATTCACATTCTTGGAAAATGTTCACTGTAAGAACGGTTTACAGATGGTTATGTAAATTTTCACTTACCCCGGGCATGGAGTGTGACTATGAATTAAATATATCCCTGTAGGGTCACCAATGTATCTTTAGCCAAAGTAAGATTACACTCAGACTCTATTAACTGTAGCAAATGCAGGAAACTATGAAACATTCCAGAGTATGTCAATGTAGAGTACTGTGAACAAAACATTCTAGACTGCACGAATACCTCCAAGTAAGAATTATCCAATTGAAAACGTGCTCTTATTATTAGAGTATGAAATGATACATTTGGGGGGGGGGGGGTTGGTGATAAAATGGCTAGTAACGCACTAAAAACAATGATTTACAGGTCATTGTCAATCCACTGCTGGATGAATACCTCCCACACCGTGTCGGCCATGGGGCCGTGGTCAGTGGGGGCCTGGTGGAGGCGGTGGGGGTCGCAGAACCGCTTCAGATTTCACTCGCCACTTTCCAGGTTCCAACCAGTACGATTCGTGGCAAAATGTATCGAGTAGCATTGTTACAAGGAATGAAACAGCCTCAGAAACGGTTGTAACAATTGCTCATTTAACTTGCATCAATTTCTCAAATTTGACGCGAACCAAACACCTTAGCTCCTCAATGTTGTTCCGGTAAGTTACTCAAACGCTCGTACACGCTACGGGTTATCAACATGCAACCTTCTGGAGGGGCTCTCTGCAGCTCCTGCTCACGGAGATCCTAAAACCAAGAGTGTCATGAAACCAGCAGATTGCAGGGTTGCACTCTTTATCTTTTTCACACCAATGTGCTTCTTCTGCCTTAGTTGTTCCCGTTTGTCCCCTGCAGCTGTGTAACAGCTGAAATATAAACAGTGATGATGTTCAAGGCTGCGAGGTGGAGATAGGGGTTGGTGGTCCGCGCAGAGATCAGTTTGTGTTTATCTGACACTCATCGTCTGCTCATCTGCTGGACTAAGAGGTGGTCAGCAAGATGGCAGCATATCAAAGTGGACCCATGAGTCTGTCTGTATGTAGTTTTGAGTATTATCCTCTTATACGTGCGATGCTTTTGGATAAAAGGAGTCTTACGACTCAGTGAGGCTAAACAAGGGGCATTATTTTATTAAATGAATTCAAACACCACTGTGAAGAGAGTACAGGGGATTGAGTCCCCAGCCAGTGAATGCTGCATTCATAATTCTGCTCGAGTGAGGTGCTGCAGCACACACACACACGGAGGGATACATGTGTAAAGGAGAGCCAACACAAGGTTGCAGGGGGTTCGTCTTTTAATCCTTTTCTCCCATCCACACCTGTCCCCAGCCGTCTCAATCTCGTTGCTGCCAAAGCTTCCCTTCTTTCCGCCCGTTATCACCCTTATATCTCCTCGCTTACTCCTCCCCCTTCTCCTGTCACCGTCCCACTAACCCTCCTATTGGTGGGAATCCTTCCTCTGACACCCCTACACATGTATCTTCCTCGGAGGGTGCTAATTACAGCGCACATATCTGTTTAGCACAATATCCACGGGGAGCTAATCATTCCTCAAATTACGCATCACATTAAACATGACAAGGACATTCTTAAGAGAAACATAATGGTGTTTTGCTGCTGCGGAATTCTGCTATTGCTGCATGAGTTACCATAAGGTATAATGAGATATATCTCAATCCGCTTGTTTTGGCACACTCGGTTTGATTGGAACAAGAGACGACTTGTAAATGTACAATTAAAAGGTTATGTTTAATTGAAATGCAGAATTCTAAAAATATTTCACAAGTATCTACTTATCTTCACACTTCATGGGGTATCTTCCAATTATCCAGAAGAAGAAGAAAAAACAATCCTTAAATCTTAGCCATGGGTCATATTGTCCATCCGTCCTTCGCTATATCCACACACACAGCCAATATTCGCCATTGAATGCCGGTGACATCACCACAGCGCTGTACCAGGCTAGGTGCTAGGTACACTTTGAGGCCACGTGATGTGGCAAATTCAGACTTGCGAGATATTAAGGACAGACCGAGGTGGTATGGATTCTCTTAAAATGTAGCCTGCAAAGACCTCTGGGGAAAGCGATGCGAGTGAACACCTATTAGGGCTGCAATGACACACGAGGGAGTGTGGGGTCAGCACCACACCTGGCCTCCTCTGCCTCCCAAACTCAGTCGAACTAGGAGTGGCCCACAAACCTGTTCAGATACCACCACCACTGTTAGCCGTGACTGAGAATCAAACTCAGGTCATGGGATCAGTGACGCAGTGCAGAATCCATTGCGCCACCCACCACCTCCCACACACACGCTCACGTGCTTGCACAGCACTTCAAACATATATATCAAACACCTGCATAAGAACACGGAGCCAGCATGTGTGTGTGTGTGGAGAGCGGTAACGTAACGGTTAGCGCATTGCGCTACGAACCTGACAACCCGAGTTCGATTCCCGAGTGACGATTATCTGAACCGGTCCTGGACTTCGACGAGGTCGACTCAGTCTCAAATAGCTACCTTGTGCGGTGTGTAAACATCGGCACTAGGGAGACAAAGGCAGCCAGGCATGGTCCTGGCAACGCACCACCTCGTGTGCTGTTCAGGCCTTCATAGGTGCTCGCTAACCGCACTTGCCGCAACCGTCTGTGAAGGCTATTGGGGGAATCTTTATATTTGTATGTAAAGCGGGCAGCTCCTGTGTGCAGTTTTTTTGTGGCCGTTACCTGATACATGTCGGGGCCAATTTGAACCAACCGTCGGGATACCGACCTCAGGTTGTCTGCTTATGCGATTGGACTGTGGACCCCCTCCCACCACTGATGAACGGGGAAGGACAATTTTCTTACGAAGCGCACGCACCCATCCGTGTCGATGAGCGCACGTGTGGAGAGCATGCACGGGATGTGCGCGTGGCCGCACAGCGCAGGGTGAGCAACAACAGCGCAACACGGTGAGCGGTGAACACCTCCTCCTTGTATAGCCTCCCTCTTCTTCCTCCCTAAGCCTGACCCCAGCCCACCCTGTCACCCCCACCTCAGGCCCCCACCCCCCATCCCTGCTACACTGAACCCCTCACCTTCCGTAACAGGATCCAGGCTCGTGACGGCCCTAGGGGCTCCAAGCAGTCACCAGCAAGGCCTCTCGTTAAACTCCCGAGGCCTGAATGTGCTATTGATGAGGCAAATAGAAAGATCAAGGGACAACCATCCAAGCCTGCCCCCTTTTATTTAGGGCACAAAACCAATGCCAGGTTCAAGAGCTTCAAATCAACATTTTTTCCCTCCTCCTTTCTGCACAATAACTTCTTGAAAACTACAATAGTCACTTTCAACTTTGAAGACAAGCCATTCTCAACTTGCTCATTAATTAAGGGGATTTGTCGAGCACAAGTAGACTATTTTTAGAATAAATAATAGAAGCAAAATAAAAAAACTACGAGTATTTTAACCAACTTTTACACTGCAAGTTCAGTGGCTATTGAAATAGCATACAACCAAATTTAATTGCCAAACATATGTGGAATGATTTAGGCACAAAATGCTTCCATAATCCTGTGCTCTACAACTACAAAGGCAACTGTTATATAATTATATACTAGCTTTACTACCCGGCTTCGCCCGGGACTTGGATTCTTGTCTTGGATTAATACACGGCCTACGCGGAGGGTGGGGGGGGATGCGTGACGTGAGCAGGCACACTGCGTAACGCTGCCGCATGCGGGTTACATCACAGATATGACGTCACCGCTCACTTGTCGTGCAAAATATATCCATTATTCCGCCCCCCCCCCCCCCCCCAAATACAAAAGTCTATTTTTATACTTTTTACATTGTGTACAGTCTGGAAGCTACCCACATGCCAAATGTTAAGTTTGTTGTATGTCGGGAAGTATGCTAAACCTTTCGAACAGACACGCATCGTCGCTTTAAGATGTTCTCTGTTCATATTTTGTTTGTTGCGGTTGCACCCGACTCAAGAGCCGTATGGCTCACAGGGCTATACCTAATAAATTAAACTTAAAACATTCACAACTTTCCCTTTTATATATATAGATAAGTACAAATATGAGAGCCATGAGGCTGATGGGCTTCTAAAATATATATGGTTTTATTTGTGGAGACAGACCATAATGCTGCATATCAACACAATCACGAGGTTGTCTACAAGGTCAATTATATAAAAACAATATTATTAAAATAAGCCTGACTTGTAGCCACTCTCAATCAGTGTGATTTTTCAACAATTTCCAAACAACGTCTTTCTCAAAGACACTTTTATGTGGGCACTGGCAAAGCACCAGGGATAAGGGACCACAAGCGAGATATAAAAACACCACTGGCATTTTTAAAAAACCCGACCAAGGCTTCTCTGCTCTTAGCGAAGGAGGCGCCCAGATGGTAACAATTATACACTTTCCAGTGCAACCTTCAAAGGAATCTGGTAAATCTGAACTAAAGTGACCGTGACATGCAAGGACACAGAGGAAAAACACCGATGTCAACAATACGCACAGAGTCGACGGTTACGATACCAAAGGAATCTCTCGGAACAACTGCCAAAAAAGAAAGGAGGAACCAACGCGTGTGTGTGTAGCTCACTCACATGCATATTTTGCAGCAGCTATGCCAATATCAACGTCTTCATGCCAGGCAGACTGGCCATATATATACTTTTAGTTTTGTGTCACTGTTGTAAAATGCACATTACGAGCACGAGTTATTTAAAGACATTTAAAGTATGGTAACAGTAAAAGTGTACATACATTCCTGGCAGCTTGCAAAACAGTCGAAATTCCTGTGACAGTGTTTTGATTTGGAATTTGCAATAAGAAATTTTATTTTGTAAGGGCTCGTAGATATGATTAGATAAATACGGTTGCTGTATATTGCCACTTGAGCTGGCTAGGTGGTCTCACAGTGGTGAACTGACCCTTGAGACGAGGATTCCTCTCTTAACATTGCCAAATTGGTTCATAGTCGTCTCTGGACGGCATTTCAAATGAGATCACCAGTATATTTTTACGTCTATGGCTTGTAACGTCTCATTTAAGTGGAGGATTAAGATAGAGAGCAATGACATGACCTAAGCTTGAAAGCAAACATAATTTAGTAACTGGTACAGTAATATTAATCACAATTATTACATGTCACATGTTCTACATCATCGGTGGTCTCGTTAAATATACATAGTTCTGAAGTGCCTGATTTACTATTTGTAATGAGATATTTGTGTACCCCAAATGTCGTCAGTTTTAACACCCGTCTCATCATCATAATCATCATTAACCTTGATGTGTCCACTGCCACATGAACATCTCCCCAACTCAGTCACCATTTACAACAATCCATCTGGATCGGGGGTTGGCAAACTAAACAACAACAAGAGCCATTTTTTTCGAATTCGGTAAAACACTCAACATTTCAAGAGCCGGAATGCACGCAAATACGAGACGGTGGTGCTTAATAAATGACGTCACGAAGCAGTCCTTAAAGAGCCACATGCTGTTCCGGAGCCACAGGTTGCAAACTTCTGCCCATGGTAAACTGGACTTCTATGGTGAACTAGACTCTCATGGTAAAATGGACTCCCGTAGTAAACTGGACTCCCGTGGTCAGGGGTCGGCAACCAAAATAACAAGAAGAGGCATTTTTTTTCTAATTCGGTAAAAAAACTATCAATTTCAAGAACCACAATGCAGTCCTTAAAGAGCCTCATGCGGTTGCAGAGCCGCAGGTTGTCGACCTCTGCTCTAGCTCCTGCACTCGAGCTGACCTCATTGCTCCATCTCCATGGAAGGTGACCTTCTCTGGCATGTTCCCTCCTTTGGCTAGGCACCCATCTGGACTTCAAGTATTATTGTGTATCTTGTAAATTCAAGCACAGGAAGTCTATGATAAAAAAAAAATCTAACTTGGCCTTTAAAAAGAACTAACAAGAGCGACACATTTATAGTTTTTTAGCATCACATGCCATGCCATTACAGGCAATTATTGAATAAGTGAATAAAAAATATAATGTATTGATTAATTGACATCCTATCTAGCTGCAAATGTGGCCATGGCTAAATTGAAATGCTATTTAACTGAAAAACAAAGTCCATCCATGCATGCTGTAGTGTCTACCATGGTCTAGGGTTAATATAAATTAATCCAACAGCAACCAAGGATCCATAGGATAAAGCAGGCATCATCAACGTATTGTGAACGCTAATAACACTTTATATTCGTCATGGTCAACAGTAGCATCATAACATACAATTCAAATCGAACAAGTGCCTGGCTTTTTCACAGTGGTGATTACTTCCAGTATAGCCATTACACGTTTACGAGGCTGCTTGCATTATAGCTGTCGTGCCACCACATATAACTAATTCATATGTGCATATCGGACACTATGGGTAGTCGAAAAAATATGGTCTGGTTTATTTTCTGTCATTTTGTTTTTGGGATGGGGTGGGGAATGGGGGGGGGGAAATAGTGGAACCCTGAATTTTAGTAAGAAACAACAAACACTGGATGTGCTAAAAAGGCTGCAGTGACAAAGCCAGGCAGAGGATTGGAGGCATCATATGCGGCACGCACCATGGAGTCAGGGCAGTAGCCTGGCAGCCGGTGCAGCAGATGCCTCAGCCTGGAGTCGCTCTTGGTTGATGTGAGCTGTTGAAAAAAAATTGGGCAATATAATTCATTGTAAAGAACATAATCAGATTCAGAGCAATAGACATACTGCGGCAAAGCCCAACGATGAGACATCACCTTGGCATTTTACGACGATGCCCAATAAAGCGGCACAGTATTTTGTGAACAAAGTTGGAAAATAACAAAGTCAAATGCTTCAAATAAAAAAAACGTGTTCATGGCCAGCGATCACATACCATTGCGTCACAACGGAGGTTTGCACATTTGTCGTCAATTAAGAGCTAGTGTGGGTTAGGGAGAGAGGCAGGATGTATCATCCTAATGAGCCAAAGTAATGTTAACTATACGGGCTCCCACATGGCCGCACACAGGAAAGCCATTAAACGGAGCCGGCCTGCAGGATGCTCTAATTGGAGAATGGGTCAGAGTGCATGTGATGAGCATATTGGCATGAGCAAAATACCGGTTCAGTATGGAAAATGATGAAGTGACATAAAAGCTATTTCTGCAATGTTTTTATGGTCACAGGAGGAATGACCTTGCGTGAACACAGGCACACACAAATGGGAAACGTAGGACAAAACCGGCTTCAGTCATTGCTTTTTGTGAAGGGGCAGCAGAACATAGTAACAAAGGGTAGTGGCAGCGTGTGCGGTTGTGCGTGTACTAGGACAAGCTGACCTGTTCACATGCCTCCCGGCAGATGGGATACTCCCGGGCCTGGTAACAGCAAGCGGCATCTGACAGAGATTTGGAAATGGGATTAGATCCAGATAATCAATCTTCTAAATCACCAGAAATTAAAACATTGGCTGTGGACAAACCAAACCAACCATTCACAGTTAAATCTTAATTTTAGAACTTTCGTGACTGCAGGAATTATTATTTGGTTCTTTCGGTTAAGTCACGTCTAAAGATAAAATAATAAATTAAATTAAATAATAGAATACGACGTTTCGATTGCAACACAAGCAATCATCATCAGGTATAATGAAATAGCGACATAATATCTAACCAGAAAACTATAGACAGACATATTAGCAGACAGATATCACAAGATACATACATAGCGAGAGCAACACAGGTGACAGAGAGGGGTGATCGTCTCTGTGGGGTGGCCTTAAATAGACAGAGGGGGGGCGGAGGCAGAGAGAGGGAGGGGGGTTAGAAAAAATTAGCATATCAATGAGTGGTCCAAAAGAAAACGTGGTGCTGCGAGTACGATGGCACAGCAAGCAAGCCTGAAAATCAGGAGAAAGACACACTAAAATTAAATAACCTAGTAAAATATCGAAATGTAATGTAATACAACACAGAGGGTCGGTCAACACACAATTAACGCATAGCCTGGTTGATTACGTATTTCAAAGATTGCTAAGTTAGAATTTAAGTGTGAACATTCTAAAGAGGACACAGGCAGATAAAACAAGTCGCCAGAGAGAGAGAAAAAAGATAAGCTTAAAACTTCCCCGTAGAAGTGGTTCAAAATTAAGATTGAACCACTTCTACGGGGAAGTTTTAAGCTTATCTTTTTTCTCTCTCTCTGGCGACTTGTTTTATCTGCCTGTGTCCTCTTTAGAATGTTCACACTTAAATTCTAACTTAGCAATCTTTGAAATACGTAATCAACCAGGCTATGCGTTAATTGTGTGTTGACCGACCCTCTGTGTTGTATTACATTACATTTCGATATTTTACTAGGTTATTTAATTTTAGTGTGTCTTTCTCCTGATTTTCAGGCTTGCTTGCTGTGCCATCGTACTCGCAGCACCACGTTTTCTTTTGGACCACTCATTGATATGCTAATTTTTTCTAACCCCCCTCC
Organism: Lampetra fluviatilis; assembly: GCF_964198595.1. Lineage (NCBI taxonomy): Eukaryota > Metazoa > Chordata > Hyperoartia > Petromyzontiformes > Petromyzontidae > Lampetra > Lampetra fluviatilis. The sequence goes on from NC_136275.1 coordinate 16,685,870, forward strand.
CTCTCTCTGCCTCCGCCCCCCCTCTGTCTATTTAAGGCCACCCCACAGAGACGATCACCCCTCTCTGTCACCTGTGTTGCTCTCGCTATGTATGTATCTTGTGATATCTGTCTGCTAATATGTCTGTCTGTAGTTTTCTGGTTAGATATTATGTCGCTATTTCATTATACCTGATGATGATTGCTTGTGTTGCAATCGAAACGTCGTATTCTATTATTTAATTTAATTTATTATTTTATCTTTAGACGTGACTTAACCGAAAGAACCAAATAATACATTCACAGTTATTTCAATGCTGAAGATTAATGAACACATTTTTATTATAACAACTCGTATTTTCAAAAATTGTGAACAAAATATGTCATTTTATTTCATGATCTCTTGTCCCCCACTCTCCCACTGTTGCCATTTTATTTCCCCATCTCATCAATCGCCGTTGCCTTCCAAATCACTCCTAAATTTACAACATTTTTTCAATAAAATGTTACTACATTCAAGCTGCCAGCAGCATTCATGAGTTAGCAAAAAGACCACATTGTGGTTAAACAAAAAAATATACGTTATTTGATGGTAAGAAAGTTGATAATATTGACCAATTTCGAGCGTGGGATAAGTGTAGCACATTTTGAGATTTATAGAAGAAAAGCACAGCAGGAATGATGGCCGATGATCAGGAATAGTGTGGTGTGGCAGCCAAGGAATGAAAAATGCTGGAGAGGACATTTACCATGGAGATGGATCAATGAAATATGCTCGTGTGCAGGTGCTAGGTTAATTGTTACATTGTAGAACCGTGAGAGATGGCAACAGCATGGGGAGGCCTTCATCCAGCAATAGATTGATGATCATGGCTGATTAGGATGAGCAGCAGGAGGAGATGGACAATTTGAGATGAAATGAAGATTATAGCACTTCCATTCTAATGTCTGGCCCTGACTGTGCCCTCTGTATCATGGTGACAGTCTCTCTCTCTCGGCTCTGGCTGGCTCAGAAGCACTGGGGGAAAGAGACTGGGCCTCGCGCCAGTCACCGTCAGCGTCGGGAGCCAGGTCAAGAAACAAGTGCACACTCGAGGCACCTGCCTCCTCGATCCATAAAGATTTTCAACACACAGTCCTTTATCTACATAACAAAATAAATAATATGTAAAGGTACCGCCCTGAAATCCTTTTATCATGCCACAGCTGGCAGAAGTCTTCTACTCAGGGGAGCTGTAAAGCCCCCTGCAGATGGCTTGTATTGGTGGGAGGAGAAGTGGTCAGCAGCGGCCTGCAACTCGAGTTTAAGAAGGCAATGGACTCGCCTTCTGATTATAATTGGTGATTTAAATTCACTGGTAGTGGTCTGAATACAGATTATCTGAGTGAGACATGCTGATGAGACGCAGATGGTAAAAAGTTATCCATAGTTGGCCTGCCTAAACAAATGCTGGTGGAAAAATCATCATCACGATCAATTGGGCAAATAGCCCGTAGGTATCCATTGCACATTTAGTCACATGTCTCCACTTTCCTCTGTTTTATGCCAATATGCTCAAGTAGTGCCACATCTTTCTGGCACCCATCTCTGATGTCGTCAAGCCATACTCTGTTAGGTCTTCCTGTCTTTCCTGTTCCTTCCATTTTTCCGAACAACACAGTTATCATTTTCCTGTTGTTGTTCATCCTACATGTGTCCATCACTGCCTGCAGTTGAAACATATATACGCACAATGTTGAGAGATTGTTCCATTTAGGTTAATGGAGTGAACAAAACAGCACGAATGAGACGGTAAAATTAAACAAAATATTGACTCTTGAATTGCATTGAGACCCTAAAATGTACTTAATTTGGAGCTTTCGTGACTGCAGGAATTACCCTAAAATGTGACAATGCATCGATGCATACCTACAGGTAAGACAGCTACTACGCAGCCACAACCTCCACCCTGAATCATAATCTAGACTCTTATCCACTGAACACCCGTAAACCTACTGTGACCACGTGTAAGGCCGTCATGCAAGTGATGTGGCGGCAGCATACACCTGTAATTCAACACTGGAGGCGAGGGTTGGTGGATCACACACAAATGTCAAACTCCCGTCCTGTGGCGGGAGTCGATGTGCCATACCCTAAGGCAATACAGCAAGCTGACTAATATCCATCTATTTCCATCTGTATGGGGATACAGATAGAAATAGAGTGTGGATTTACTCAGGGGACTCCGGTTTCCTACCACTTGTATAAACGATCATAAAATGGCTGAAAATGTTTCATATAAAATGTCAATGCTGCAGGATCCTCCTGAAAAGGAGTCATTGGACTCCTCGTGGTTTTCCTTGATAAATTAGTAATTATTCTAAACAGTAGTATTATTATTGTGTGCATAAACAGAGCAATGCACTGCATCCCTTATACGAATTTGTGCGAGTGTACACTTCACGCATTTGCGTAGACGTTTGGGCCCACGGGGCTTATACATTCTGTGATTTATCACGTGAAAATCTAAATACTTCCTAAGTTTAAAGAGTACATTTTAAGGACATCTGTAAAAGCAGATGGCTTCCTTGAATTGTGTTATTTAACAGAATATTTCGGTAGCAGGAATTTAAGATTTTTCAGCAGCAGGTGTGCACACATCTTGCTACTGAATCAATATTTACATAAGAATTTGGTAAACAATACCTCTATATATATGCACAACATAGCTGTGCTCTTTGCACAAAAAATATTGTTTAACTTCGGTGTCTATATGAACAAATGAGCCATAGGTCTACGCACTCATCTCCTGGTAGGTTCTGACAGACAAGTTAAAACTCAACAGTCTGAAGGCAAAGACCAAGTCGGACATTCCACAACCCTGTCGACTTGTTTCTACGAGGGATGGGCTCGTGACTTAAGTATTAATCTGAACAAAAATAAATCAGGCCTAGTTATGACATTTTTAGGTGACCCGAATTTTTATTACGAATTATTCTGAGAATAAAAGTTACATCACGAATATGGTGTCACGTACACCGTGACATCGATTGATGTCACTTTTGTGAACACATAAATATTTAGCAATGTAAACGATCCGTAAATCCTAAAAAGATCAGAAATTTTCCGTAGAAATTCAAGAACTCCAAATATTAACTTTTTATTAAAAACTCATCCCTAGTCTTTATCAGGTGTAGTAACGCTCACGACTCGTTCACACCGGAGTTGGAGGCACACTTGTTTATTTAACACCAACCTTGTGACATACACATTTGAGGGGGTATCGGCCCCCTCACCCGTCTATCTGAGGACACACCTCTCTAGCTAACCCTAGCCTGCCTCTGAGTCCTCCACTAATGGGCTAGGGGAGGCTATCTTGGCCCGACACTGGTCAGTCGGGCCCGGTACCCAGAGTCCAGACCAGCACTGGCTCTGGCTCTGGTACCACGCCACTGGCTCGAGCCTGCGCGGTCCTGATAAGGACGGCGTACCAGGGGGAGTCCAGGGCTCTATCTCAGACGTCTTCCGCCTCCTCTTCTTTAGCTAAACATCACTCTCGAGCCCTTCGATACAATCCCCTTTTATACCCAACCCCTCCCTGAGGGGTGGGGCCCCGGGGGATCATAACGACCGAATCGACCCCCCAGGGTGTCTGGCGCGGACGTCGCAGAGGGCACCTGCTTGTGCACACATGTAGCCCCGCCTACTGTGTTTGTTTACCATAGGCTGCCATGCATAACGGGCTCTCTCTCTAACACCCCTACATCACTCCCCCCCGCATAGCATGCAGCCGTCCCGGCTGCCAACATACAAAAATTTGACAATAAAGGTGCCTTCACCCCCTGACCGCGCGTGTGCCTCACTATTTTTTTGAACAATAACAGGAACCAGAACAAGAACGCAACAACAAGATGAGAAACAACCCGACGCACCCCCCCGAATAAATACGAATTCCGTAAAAAAACAGCTTATATACAACCAGCAGGGAACCCACCCCGCACACACAACAAACGGTGAACCCAGCATATGTACATCCGAGGAGCGGGAAACACACCATCCACACAACACCCAATAAACACAACAGCTATGTACACATTTTCCGGCCTCACAACAGTTTGCGCATTTTAGCGCGCGTCCTTGCAGCGGGCCCCTCACACGGGGTAACCCCGCGTGGCGGACAATCAGGTGGCGACTGTCCGTCTTGAGGTGAGCATTCCTCTGACTCCGCGTGACCCTCGGCATCCGCAGGAGGGGTGATCGGGCGTGAGCCCGTCACTCCTGATGCTCCTGAAGGTGGCACAGCCGGCAAGGCATTAGGTGAGAGCGACGGAGACGGACCCAGCAAGTCGGCCGACCCCCCACATGTTTGGCCACGCGCGTGTGAAGTGGGGTTGTGAACCGCAGCGAAGGGTTTTAATCTGGAGGGGTGCACGAACCATCGCCGCTTCCCCCACTTGATGCGCACGCACTGCGGACGTAACACCTCCACCACTTCCACAGGGCCCCGCCACGGCCGCACAAGTTTAGAGGAGGTTGCCAGTGGCACCTGGGGGCAGTGCAACCATGCCTTGTCCCCCGGCTTCCACTGCAGCATGTGCGCTCGACTCAATCTGAGGCGCTCATTTGCCTTCTGACGGAGGTCAGAGTTTTGCATTGCAGCATCCCGTGCCTCGGTCAATTTGTCCAGATTAAATTTAACGTGGTCAGCCAGATTATTTTTTCCCTGCGGCACGGGGATCCGCAACTGGGCACGAACAGGCGGGTCTGGTTCTCGGCCGTACATAAGGTAAAAGGGAGAAAACCCCGTAGCCGCATGGGGTGCCATCCGGTACGCCGCCAAGACCCCCTGAATTTGTAGGTCCCAATCCGTTTGCGAGTCCGAAACTTGTTGTGATAACATGGACGAGATGGTGCGATGCAAACGTTCGACCATCCCGTCAGTTTGTGGGTGATATGGGGAGGTCCGAATTTTCTTTGTGCCCAGGAGATCGCAGACTTGTCTGAGTAGTTTACCGGAAAAATTTCTGCCCTGGTCGGTCAGCAGCCTCTCCGGAGCACCTTTGTCCAGGACATAACCCTGAACAAAGGCCTCCACGATGGCTGCTGCCGACTGGTTGGCCAAAGGCCAGGCCATAGGCCAACGTGTAAAATACTCGACACCCGTCAACAAATATCTATTCCCTCTGGGGGTGGCGGGGAATGGTCCCAAAATGTCCAGAGCGACCAGCTCGTTTATCCTGGACACTTTGATCGATTGCAAGGGCGGGTTAGACTCCCGTGCCGGCGGTTTGCGTTGTGCACATTGAGGGCACGATCCCAACAAATCCCCCACATCCCTCGTCATGCCAGGCCAGTAAAAATCAAGTTGCAGCAAGGCGAGAGTCTTTTGGGTCCCCAGGTGTAGGAGGCGCTCATGAGCGGCCCATACCACCCTACCCCGCAACCCAGTAGGGACAACCAGCCGATGTCGACGTGACTTCCCGTCCCAATGCATTAGCAGACCTTGGCACATTTCCCATGCGTCGGAACCACCACTTTTTCCCCCCGCCGCACCGCCAACGCGACGTCGCCACCCGAGGAGGGAGACATCCTCCATCTGGAGGCGCCCCCATTCAATGACGGGCAACCCCAACAGGGAATCTTTGCCCTGCTGTTCGATCGAATTAGGAACCATTGCATCGTCGTCGTTGGCGGCCGCCAAGACAGGTACCGATGTGTCCCCTGGAGGCCTGCAACGTCCAGACCCCAGGAGGCATGCACACTCGGAGGTGGTTGGCAAGCGTGACAGAGCGTCCGCGTTGGTGTGGCGAACGCCCTTACGGTATGTGGTTTGGAAATCGTAATCCTGGAGGACCTCCAACCATCGGGACAATTGTCCCGATGGCTGTTGAACCCTCAGGGCGTACTGCAGTGCCGCATGATCTGTGCGGACGGTGAAATGCCGACCGTACAGATATGGGCGATACTGTTGGACGAAATGGACAATTGCCAACAGTTCCCTACGGGTGACACAATACCGTTGCTCCGCTGGAGACAACACCCGACTGCCGTACGCAACCACATGTTCCACGCCGTCAACCACCTGGGAGAGCACGCCCCCAATACCCGTGTTGCTCGCATCGGTGTCGAGCAAGAACGGTTTTGAAAAATCAGGGTAAATCAGGGGAGGAGCGTTTACCAAAGCATCCCGAAGGGAGCAAAAAGCAGCCTCCTCCTCCTGACCCCAGCAAAACCGAACCCCTTTAGATGTTAAAGCATGTAGGGGTTTGGCGATAGTCGCAAAATTAGCGACGAAGCGTCTATAATACGACGCAAACCCAATAAAACTCCTAACCTCTCCCACTGAGGTGGGAGTCGGCCAGGAGCTTACACACTGCGTTTTGGCGGGATCGGTAGAAATACCTGAGCGCCCCACGATGTGCCCCAAATAACGCACCGACTCGCGTAACAAATGGCATTTTTGGGGCTTAAATTTCAAATTAGCAGCCCGCATCTTTAGGAAAACCGCCCGCAACCTCTGGAGATGTTCCTCAAAAGTTTTGCCAAAGACAATGACGTCATCCAAATAAATCAGGCACGACTCCCATTGCAATCCAGCCAAAACCAATTCCATCAACCGCTGGAAAGTTGCCGGCGCTGAGTGTAAGCCCATCGGCAACCGGTTGAATTGAAACAGGCCGTGCGGAGTACGGAAAGCAGTTTTAGGCTTTGAATCATCGTCCAGAGGAAGCTGCCAGAATCCCGAAAGTAAGTCCAATGTGGAGAAGAATCGCGCTCCCGCCAAGGCGTCAAGCGATTCGTCCATCCGTGGGAGCGGGTATGCGTCGGCAACCGTAATTTTATTAAGGCGCCGAAAGTCAACGCAAAACCGCAACGAACCGTCCTGCTTCTTAACCAGGACGATCGGCGCTCCCCAAGGGCTGTTGGAGGGAGAAATTATGTCGGCGGCTAGCATGTCATCAACAGCCGATTTGACATGGTCCTTTTCGGCGGGACTCAACCGAAAAGGATTTTGGCGTATTGGCGCGCTGTCACCCGTATCAATATGGTGACGCAGCAGATGAGTGCAGCCCAAATCGTATTTATCCCGACTGAAAACGTCGGAAAATTCCCTCAGTAGTGTCTTAAGACGTTGGCGCTCTAAATTTGACAGGTCCGTCGATCCCGCGCAAAGCGCCTCGAGCCACCCTTCATCGCTGTCTGAATGTGGTCGCGGTGCAGGGGCAGCGCCGACATGACTCGCGACGGGTTCCTCACAGGGCACCGGCGTTGCGTGAGCAAGCACGGTCCCCTGTGGGACCACCACCGTCTGCGAGCCCACATTGAGGACCGCGATGAAGGGTTCTCCATCCCCTCTCACTATGGTCTGGGCCGGGAGTAAATTAGGTCCACTGACCCCGGCCCTAGACGGTCCCAGCAAAACCCCTTGAGCCCCAATGCCCTTAGCGAAGGGCCGCCGAAGTCTCAAAGGAATTAACATTTGCGCCCCCGGAGGAACGCGCACCGTTCTATCTACGAACGCCGGCACCGTCGCGAACGCCGTCCGGCTCGTAGCGGGGGATGGCAAAAACGCCATGCGTCGGCCCGATGGGAGCTCAATGCATCCCTGGTCGATTAATATCCTAATCGGCATTTTGGCCAGGAAATCCGTCCCCAGCAGGCACGGAACCGCCAGCGAGGAGGAAACAAAAATCGGCCCAGATAATTTAATATCCCCGACACAAATTTGGGCTCGAATTTGTCCGATGATGCCAAGTGAACCCCCGTTAGCAGCAAAGAATGGCACATTAACAGGCATCAAAGGACGGCTCTGGGCAGGGAGAATGTTATAAATCAACTCCGAAATAATGGTCGCCGATGCTCCTGTATCGACCAGGATGCGCACCTCGACCCCATCGATGTGACCCACAACGGCCGACGACCCCGATGACGCGGCTACAACCCGATGGGCCAACACGGACCACTGGCTGGGTTCAATGTGAGTACCCAGAGCGGTGCGTGTTGGTGCCATGGTACGCGATATTTGCCCCCCCTTCGCTGCGGTGTTCGAGTGTGTGACGGGCGTGTGCGTGGGCCAAACATGAGGGGTGCCGCGACTCGCCGGATTATGATGGTGGAGCTTGTGACGAGGGCCGGCGTCCCGTTGAGGTGTCGTTCCGCGCTGCCGAGGAGAGCGGCACCCCGAGGCGACGTGGCCCCGGATGCCGCAGTTATAACAGCGTGGAAGCGCTGGTGGCGACGATGGACGTTGTAGACGGCTTGAACCGGCCCGGTCCTCCCGCGCTCCCGCTCCGTGCTGCCGTTGATGGTTGATGGCGCAAACCTCTTCCGCCGGGAGGGTGGCCGCACCGACGGCGCGCCCGCTCGCCGCCTTGCTGGCCTTCCGTCGTTGAGAAGACAGGTTTGCGTGGAGGAGACGGGCCGCTTGGAGGGAGCACATCTCTGCATCGTCCTGTGCGACAATGACGATGTCTAAGTCGTCCGCCAGCAAAAGTATCTTCTCTGTCACCATGGCGTCGACACCCTCGTCATCCATTCGTGGAAAGGCCTCCTTCGCCAGTGCCAGGAGGCTTGTGCGGTACGCCAGGGGCGACTCCTTCGTCCCCCGCTGGCGATCGTAAAAGAGTTGGCGACAGTCCGATGGTGGACCATATACCGCCGACAGCACCTGCATCGCCTTCCGCAGCGTGGAGCGCCTCTCCTTCGTTGCCGATGTTAGTGTGGCGAGGGCGTCGCTGTCGAGGAGTGCTGGCAGTGCTCGGAGAGCCTCGGCGTCTGTCCACTGTGCCATCTCCTGGTGAGCGAGGAAGCGCCGCTGGAAGCCGCCCCAGTCGCCCTCCTCGCCCACAAATTCTTTGAGCGGCGGCAGTCGCTGATGTAAGGCAGCGGCTGCAGAGGACGATCGCGCTCCCTCGTCTCCCTCACTCGACTCAGCGTCGGCCCGAAGCAGCGATGGCATCGCCGGTCGCACCCGTGGTGACGCGGCAGGCACTGTACTCCCGCCGTTGGACGCGATGCTTAGAGCGGCCACGCCCTCAACAGCAGCTGCGGCGATGGCGGGAGTTTCAAAATGTTGCTCCGTTGAAATGGCGGGAAGGCGCTGTGGTCGTTGGCTGCTGTCGCCTCGTGGCGGTCCCGCAGCCCCCAGCCGCGTGATGTTGTCGAGCATGGCGGCTGCGGCGTACAGCAGCTCGGCCAGCTTCGCGTGCGCCTGCCTCAGCCCCTCCGTCGACGGCTCCCCTTCCTCCAGCTGCTGTGGCGTGGATGCACCCAGCCCCGGCTGCTCGATGGCATCTTCAGCCATCTCGGGCCCTCCGACTGCAGCGGTGTCCTCCGCCCCTGGTACTCCGACTCGAGTCGTCCGGCGTGTATCCATGTTCGTACTTTGTTTCACTTCTGACGCCAGATGTAGTAACGCTCACGACTCGTTCACACCGGAGTTGGAGGCACACTTGTTTATTTAACACCAACCTTGTGACATACACATTTGAGGGGGTATCGGCCCCCTCACCCGTCTATCTGAGGACACACCTCTCTAGCTAACCCTAGCCTGCCTCTGAGTCCTCCACTAATGGGCTAGGGGAGGCTATCTTGGCCCGACACTGGTCAGTCGGGCCCGGTACCCAGAGTCCAGACCAGCACTGGCTCTGGCTCTGGTACCACGCCACTGGCTCGAGCCTGCGCGGTCCTGATAAGGACGGCGTACCAGGGGGAGTCCAGGGCTCTATCTCAGACGTCTTCCGCCTCCTCTTCTTTAGCTAAACATCACTCTCGAGCCCTTCGATACAATCCCCTTTTATACCCAACCCCTCCCTGAGGGGTGGGGCCCCGGGGGATCATAACGACCGAATCGACCCCCCAGGGTGTCTGGCGCGGACGTCGCAGAGGGCACCTGCTTGTGCACACATGTAGCCCCGCCTACTGTGTTTGTTTACCATAGGCTGCCATGCATAACGGGCTCTCTCTCTAACACCCCTACACAGGTAATGCAGCTAACCAGATGGGACCCCAGCCAAATGATGAGGAAATGTGTTGTGTGACTATTTCACTCTGTGCAAATGCATTTTCACTATATGCTGCAGCTTTAATCACAGTTTGGAAAGTCTGTGGGTGGTGCTATTACGATACCAAGTAAAAAATGTAATACGCGAGGCCAGAGCCGATAAATGGCAGGTTACTATAAAATTAGACACATATACGCTACTTACAGTTAATCCCTTTGGGGGGTTTTGTAAATATTCAACGATGGCCATGACAGCAGTCTAATGGTCTCTGTCAAGTGTGAATGTCAAACGTGACGTATATTTATGGTTCATCACTGCCCTAGAACTGCATGAGAGGAGACTGACATTTGCTATGGTTTTTTTGCAGGAGCAATCTGAATAACTAACAAACATTTTTGTTAGAATGTTTATGCCATTTAAAATTGGAATTGCATGTCAATGGCATGACTAAAATCCCACATTTTCACGACTTCCTTGGAAAAAGACACTTGTAGCTTGAATGGACTCTCCACTTGGTCATACAAGTGCTGGTTGACTGAAATTTGGGATTTTGGTCATGCCAATGACACAATAATCCATACCTTTTACACACAACATCCAGACAAAACAATTCAACTCAAAGTATCTCCCCAATTTACCATGCAGGACATTGCCTCATCCCTATTTGCCCAAAGCAGGGAAAACTTTCACACTTCTATGGCAGATACCAGTCTCTCCAAAAGTATGGGAGCTGGCTGCGATAAACCGGCACTACTATAAGGACAACTGCTTTTAATCGCCTGACCCATAAACTTCAGGCCATTTATCCCAGCTGAGCTGCCCAAGGTGGCACGTGGAGGGCCTTCACCTAGCAGTGGATTGACAAAAGGGATGTGCATGTACATGAGCAGCCTAGCACTTAGCATCAAATTCTAATTAGCATTTAGCAAGGGAAAGCAATGGCCGCTCACCCCGAGCGAGGAGACCGTTCCAGCCACACCTCCATGCCCCTGCATGATTAATTGCCTTCTCGTGGGCTACAAAGACAAATATCCCCCGTATAGCCTGAACAGAATTTTGGCAAAGTGCTGTTAGAGTAGCGAGCACCTATGAAGGCTGGCACGGCACATGAGGGGGTGAGTGGCCAGCACCACGCTTTACCCCCTTTGTCTCACGAGTGGTGAGTTGACCTAGGGGAGGCCCAGGACCGGTTCAGATAATTGTCACTGGTGTTGGCCATGAGCGGGAATCGAACTCGGGTTGCCGGGCTCGTAGCGGAGCGCGCTAACCGCTACACACACATACACACACAGCATGCATGCTATACAGCACGTGCTGCTAGCAGGCCTGTACCAGAACAATAATAACTAAGGATGCGCGTGCTCATATGCTGGGTGGCTAAAAAAGAATCATCAAATTTTTGTGCATTACCATAAATATTTAACTACATAAAATACGTGTAAAATATTGCTAAATGTGTAAAATAAATGTCTTCACCCAGCAGTGGATTGAACATGTCTAATAATGATGGAGATCATAATAGACTAATGTATATATCATTGTATACAAAAATAAAAATTGTAAGTGATTTAACAATGTAATATTCAAAATTATTTGCATATTATAATATACAGCATTTGATTCATGATTCACTGCAAATATGCCATCGCATCGCACATACATGGTACAGAAATGTGTTATTTCAATTGTAGCAACAGCCTTACAACATTTCGATTTAAAGATTTCGTGACTGCAGGGATTCATCTTCTTGGTTCTTTCGGTAAAGTCACGTAGAAGGGAAGTAATAAAATAATAAAAATAAAACATAATAAAATAAAATAGCCTTACAACAATGATTTATTTTTTCGTCGGTCTATGCACTGTAGTGCCCGCTTGCGTCATGCGTTCGTGTAGACCCGTAAAACAAGCGTAGGAAAGAGCTTAAATATTAGCCTGACAATTCGCCTTAACATTTGCCCTGACAATTATCCCAAAAACATTAGCCTGACCACCCATCGTGTGCACGAGTCATTATGCATGTAGCACAGATCATTGTCCTTACATGTGAGGAATTCGCTACGGCATCTGGAAACGGTCTTGGAAAATGTACTATCGGCCTATTTTCCATCGAAAATAAAACGGCACGCGTTTCTCCGGAGTAATTTACAATTCACAGAGAAGTCCGTGAGCATCCATGTACCTATAAACTGAACTATTACGCATTTTTTGTTTATTTTACTAGGTAAAGCCCACTAAACTATATAGCTCGTTTTCTAGAAGCGATCTGGCCACAAAGGATAGCAACCACATACTCGAAACCAATTTCGGCAAAGGAAAAATTGTGCTTTTTGTTTCTGCAGTGAGCCAGTTCTCAATGCTTTTCACTGAGTTGAAGAGCATTAATGTGTAATTCACCGACGGTCGCCGATCGGTGGGATAGGCTCCGCCGCCTGGGCCATCAACCAATCAGAGGGATGAGCCGAAGTTCAAGGGCGGAGCTTAAAGGCTCTGGGGAGTAACCATCTAGAACGGTCGTGAGGGGGCGTGGCTGTAGGCGGGGCTTGGTTACGTAGGTCAAGGGATATAAGGGAAAGCCGGAAGGGGCTCGGGGTCAGTGCGTGGAGTCAGGGAGCGAGACCATGTCTCGCGCCTCCGGAACGCCAGCGGCCACGTGGCGGGCCGGAGGCTTCCTCCTTGCGAGCCGCCTGCCAGCGGCGCGCAGGAGCGGGGAAGGTATGAGCGAGCCGGTGCGAGCGACAACATCTAACCGCGCGGAATGGGAGTGGAGCCATGTCAGAGTGAAGAGCGCGGAGCTGTCCAGCTGTCGAGGAATACATGTAATAAAGAAGACACAATTCACAGATCGTCGTCGCAGTGGTTTATTACAAATGCATTAGCTCTGTCCGTCTGTCTGTCCGCCCATCTGTCTGTAACATTGGGTAGCTAAAACTTGCAAAATATGATTTCAATACGAATAAAACGTTCGTATAAAGCTGTGTTGCTGTAGGGACTTATCCTAATCGGTAAAATTGATTAACAAAAACATTGTCCACAATTTGGAAACCCAATAGAAATACGGGATGACAGTATTCGCAAATATCAAAACGCATTTTCCCTGATAGCTGTCTGCTACTAATTCAATACTTCAGAAGACACAAGCTTGTTGGAAAGCATTACAGAATACATGCGTACGCATTATTTTCCCAAATTTGTGATTAATTAAATACATTTTCCACATCTTCCCAAAAGAGGTCGAGCCACCTAGACCACATATAGCCTACGTTTGTACAGAAGATTTGAGCTTCTCAAACAGTGCAATACAACTTGGATTTACAAAACGTCTCAATACTGTAACCGAGCCTCGCTATAGTCAGGCGATGCTGCCGTGGTAGAATGGTTTACACACTGGACTTTCAAGTCAGAGGTCGCCAGTTCAATCTCCCGGTGTGGCAGGTCAGACAATGAGCACATTTCGAAATACCCGGCCTTCTGTTCACCCAGCAGTATAAATGGGTGTTCCACAGTTAGTCACGTGTAGTAGGATAAAGTGTGGGTACTCCCACCTCTGCCAAGACGTCTGATAATCGTGGAAGAGTAGGCAAAAATAGCTCGTAAAGTGGCTCTGTAGAATCTAATCTAGATTTGAAGTTTTCGTGATAGGGATAAATACTCTCTGGTTCTTTCGGTAAAGTCACGTAGGTATTAGATCCAGGTCCGATTCAGTACAGTACACAAAATCCGTGATCTAATCCCATCTGTGAAGGATGTCATTCCTGACATGCAATATTCTGGAGTCTACAAACTAAGTTGCACCTGTGGTGGGTGTTACATTGGGGAAGCGAAATGGCATATCTCGGACCGTGTTCGCGAGCACAAGTCAGATCTGAAACATGGCAGAACTAATAAGTCCGCCGTGGCTGACCATTGCTATAACTCTATGGGCTCTCATGATATTATTTTTTTTTTCTGAGACCAAGGTACTCTGCAAACCTTCGGGCTTGTTCATGAAGCCATCCAGATATATAAACATAGACATAACTTCAACCGAGAAGATGGATACAAATTGAGCAATCATTGGAAGGACGTTATTAACCAGGTAAAACCTTAACTGCTTTATGGTGTTGCCTTTATTTTCCGCATCTCCAGCTTCTTCAGCTTCCCACTCCCAACCCCGCTCACTTCAGCACTCCCCCCCCTCTCTATCTCTCCCCCCTTGCTTCTCCCCCCCCCTCTCTTCTTCTTCAGCTTCCCACTCCCAGCCCCGCTCACTTCAGCACCCCCCCCCCCTCTCTATCTCTCCCCCCTTGCTCCTCCCCCCCTCTTTGACCTATATAGCCTCCTGTTACAGCAGCCCTTTTGCCCAATTCAGCAATTGTTTCTTGCTGTGGTTGTCCCACCTGATGACGGACGCTTGTGTTGCACCCGAATCGTCGTGATTTAACTTATTTTATACCTACGTGACTTTACCGAAAGAACCAAAGAGTATGGGTCTGTAGAAGTCCCTCTTCTGGAGGCCCAAATGCCAGCAGTGGCGTAACTACATTATCAGCTCAGGGGGTGCGGCAATCGGTCAGGTGAGACCCCAATATTGTTGAAAACAGATCTCATGGTGGTTGTCAAGGGGGCCCAAACCCGCAGCTTTGGCCACCAGTGGGGGCCAAGGCACCCCTTTTTGCGGCAAATGTTTTCACCAAAATGGCGGAACACCCTTGCAGTCGCTCCTAATTACTTACTTATTATACACGCGTGCATTTCCCCTCTCCATTGTTTATTTCGCTAAAGTCGCGTACATAGAAAAGTATTATATACAAACTTATTTACTCTATATAAAAGTTATAGTGTGCGTGTGAGTCCATATATGTGTGTGCGTTGTGTCTGTGCGAGTCCGTGTGTGTGTGCATCAATGTGTGTGCGAGTCAATGTGTGTTTGTGACAGTTGCTGTGTTTGTTTGTGTACGTCCATGTGTGTGCGGTGTGTGTTTAAGCCGATGTGTGTGTTTCAGTCGATGTGTGTGTGTGTGTAAGTCCATGGGTGTGTCTTAGTCGATGTGTGTGTAAGTCCATATGTGTGTGTAGTTCGATGTGCGTGTGAGTCTATGTATGTGTGTGTTTAAGTCAATGTGTGTGTCAGTCGATGTGTGTGTGTACGTCGAAATGTGTGTCTGGGTCAGTGCATGTGCATGTGTAAGTCGATGTGTGTGTGTGTAAGTCGATGTGTTTGTGTGTGGGTCAATGTGTGTCAGTCGATGTGTGTGTGTGTGAGTCCGTGTGTGTGTGTGTTAGTCGATATGTGTGTTTGTGTAAGTCCATATGTGTGTGTGTGTGTAGGTCCATGTGTGTGTGACTCTATATATGTGTGTGTTTAAGTCCATGTGTGTGTGTGTAAGTCGATGTGTGTGTGTGAGTCGCTGTGTGTCTGTACGTTGAAATATGCGTGTGTAAGTCCATGTGTGATTCCTCGATATGTGTGTAAGTCCATATGTGTGTAGGTCGATGTGTGTGTGAGTCTATGTATGTGTGTATGTGAGTCGATGTGTGTGTGTGTGTGTATAAGTCGATGTGTGTGTGTGCAAGTCGATGTGTGTGTGCGTCAGTCGATATGTGTGTGTCAGTAGATGTGTAGTCCGGCAAAACAACTCCCTACCTCCTCGCGGTGCCGGATGGGCAACGATGTGGTGGACAGTGCTGTGGGGGGGAGGGCCAATACCGATTGGCCTTTCCCCTCATGGCGTCTGTGACCACCGCAGCGGCTAAATGGGGGCTCTGGATGGGTGGGAGGGGCTAATAACCCCTCCACCTTCAATTAACTACCACTAAACTACGACCAAAAATTTTAATTAACAAGCTTGTGCCGGAGGCCCTGGGGGGACAGGGGTCGATGAAGTCTCCTGGCCAAACCCCATTTGGCGAAGCCAGGAGATTGAATCTTTACCCTCGGGGCTTGTTCTGTCTCACGGCAGGAGTTTTTTCGCACGGCAGATGGGGGGGGGGCGTATGTACACAGGAGTTTCCTGTTTTTTATGCTAATTTTGGTCACGTGACCAGGAAGTTACGATTTTAGATTTCCACTGAACCACGCGGGCGTCGGCCATTACACAGATAAGTCAAGATGGCGGCACACATCGCGTCTTAGTGAAGCCAGACGCAGTTGTCCATCGTGGGACTTTGAGAAGCATTGTCTGTAAGTTTGTTTATATTCTTATAATATTGGCAATGTCGTTGTAATGTTGGAATGACCGTTATAGTGATGTAAATGCCTTTATGGTGCCGTTAAGTTGTTGTGGTAAATACGAGGCCTAGTTAGCAACGAAGCCTGCAACTTTCCTTATTGTGGATGTTACTTGTGATTTAGTAGGTCGAGTCAGACTTGTGCCCAGGTGGTTATGTTGCGATCCTGAGAGCAAAGATGACAAAGTATCTCATCCTCAGTTTAGTGTTATGTGTAATGCTGTACATTTGGGGTGCAGTGGGATGGATACACGATGTGCCTTTATGCAACGCACTGGCTTGTACTTTTGTGTAGTTGTTCAGTGGTAATGTAGGGGCCTGGTCCGTCCAGGATCTATTGTTATCTAAGACAATGTTCTGATGCTGTGGTGTTCATTGTGTTGGTGTTTCCGGGTTATAACAGATGCTGTATCTGTGTTTTCTCACCAGTTTTACCTTGTTAAAATCAATAAATGACGATTGGAGTTGGACGTTCATCCTGGCTCCGAGGGTTTATTGAATGCAAGGTTATCTACTCGACTAGCGGTGCAGCGCAGCACACAGCGAGGCCGAGATAGTAAAAAGACACTCTTCTTGAAGCTCCCAACCAGCTCAAGCAAGGTGCTCTCAAGCAGTCAGCCTGCAGCAAGCAAGGAGCTCTCAAGCAGTCAGCCTGCAGCAAGCAAGGAGCTCTCAAGCAGTCAGCCTGCAGCAAGCAAGGAGCTCTCAAGCAGTCAGCCTGCAGCAAGCAAGGAGCTCTCAAGCAGTCAGCCTGCAGCAAGCAAGGAGCTCCCAAGCAGTCAGCCTGCAGCAAGCAAGGAGCTCTCAAGCAGTCAGCCTGCAGCAAGCAAGGAGCTCTGCAACAAGTCTACATTAAAAATTGTGTTGCAAGCATCACAGCATGGAAAGCCACAGTTCAGCAGGGAGAGATGCTGAAGAAGGTGATTTAAGCAATCCAGGACCTCCCATCCTGCCTCAAGAGGACCAAGGGAGTTCAAGGCCCCAAAGAGAGGTCAGGTTGACACAACGGGCCTTGGAAAGCTATGATGCTGAGAAACAGGACCTTGATGCCAGGATACAACAGGCATGGGACCGGGTTGAAGCAGATTTATCTGAAGCTTCAAACGCCTCAGACACAGTGGCCTCAATTCAGCGGGCCATCCAGCGAGTGAAGGTGAGCAGCTCAAGCTACAAGCTCCTGGCAAATAAATATATCTCCCTCCTGATGAAGGTGAAAACAGATGAGGGCATTGAGGGAGTGCGCATGCAAGAGGACTTTCTCGAACTGCTCGATGATAATGTGCAGGCAGTGATACAAGATGCAATGGACCTTGTGGAGGGCTTAAGAGAGACACGATCTCAGCACTCTGTCTCATCCAGGTCCACCACAAGATCTAAAGCCTCAGCACACTCAAAGACATCATCTACTAGTATGGCAGCAGCTCAGGCACGCGCAGCAGCAGAAGCAGCAAACGCCCGTATTGCCTACATGGCTGAAGAGGAAGCTATGCTAATTGAAAAGGCCCACATACAAGAAGAAGCAAGCATAGCAACTGCTGCCGCACGGAGGAAAGCAGAGCAGGAAGAAACAAGCATAGCAATTGCTGCTGCACGGAAGAAAGCAGAGCTTGAAGAGCAAGAGAGTACATTAGCGGCTACTGCTGCACGGAAGAAAGCAGAGCTTGAAGAGCAAGAAAGTATATTAGTGGCTACTGCCACATGGAAGAGAATTGAGCTGGATGCTAAGTTAAGCACCCTACAACTCAAAAAGGAAGCAGCTGCTGCAAGGGCCCAGGCAGAGGTGATCGAGGCAGCAGCCAACCTGGATAAGGAAGAGAATTGGAGTGAGTTGGCACTCAGATACCTGTCAAGGACCGTGATCAACTCACCAGAAAAAAATATTTTGGACTGGTCTGAACAATGCATCAATGCTCCTCCACCAAACGATACTGAACAAAGGGTGGACGTTCAGGCATCGCCATCTCCACACCGAATGAACATGAACGCTGTCTACGGGAATGGTGGAAATGCATATCCTGCCCTAGCAGTTAGTCGCCGACTCAGCGTCGCACACGAGGGGTCAGACGTGGATGCATCAGGTCAGACCCACATTCCAGACAGTCACATAAAGGGATCAAACCAACGTGATCGCAACTCTTTTGGCCCACAGTCCAACGCCATCGCAAATGACGGCATGCAAGGCAATACAGCCAATAATGCCACCTCACAAGCGCCAGTATGGACACACCCTGGATCAGCAGGATTAGGGGACTTTGATAGGTACCTGGCTCACCGTGAACTAATCAACACAGGACTCGTTAAGTTTGATGACCACTCTGAGAACTATCGAGCCTGGAGATCTACCTTCAGGAATGCAATCCGAAATGCAAACATCTCTGCAAGTGAAGAACTCGACCTGTTGGTGAAATGGTTAGGAAATGAATCTGCAGAGTACGCAAAGAGGATCCGGTCAGCAAACATTGACGACCCCGCCTCAAGCCTGCATGCGGTTTGGGAGAGGCTCGAGGAGTGCTATGGTAGCCCAGAAACTATTGAGAAGGCTCTCTTCAAGAAGTTGCAGAACTTTCCAAAAATCTCTGGTAGGGACAATAAAAGGTTACGAGAGCTTGGAGATCTTTTGATGGAGCTTGAATCAGCCAAGGCTGACCCCTACTTACCAGGTCTCATTTTCTTGAATACCTACCATGGCGTGAACCCCATCATAGAGAAATTGCCATTTGACGTTCAGGAAAAATGGAGAACAGCGGGTTCAAGATACAAGTCAGAGCATCAGGTTGCATTCCCCCCATTCTTTTTTTTATCCGCAACCTGGCTAAGACCAGAAATGACCCGAGTTTCATGTTTGGCACCACGGGGATTTCCAGTCCAGATCTCCCAAAAATGGAAAGAGCAATGGCAAAACGAGGAATAGCGAGAGTGCCAATTTCCGTACACAAGACTGAGGTCTCTCCTACGACATTCGCAAACTCCGTCCAGGCAACCACCACAAATAAAAAGTTAGAGGATTCAGAGAAGCAATGCCTATTGCATGATGAACCTCACTCCCTCCAGAAATGCCGTGAGTTCAGGAGGAAGGCATTGGAAGAGCGGAAGAACATGCTGAAAGAATTTGGAGTGTGCTTCAAATGCTGTGCTTCTACAAACCACCTTGCAAGGAATTGCAAGGCAGATATCAAGTGCGAGGAATGTGGCAGCGACAAACACACAACTGTTCTGCACACATTTTACTCCAAACCCAGTGGCACTAAGGCTTCCGATCCCGAAGCAGAGCACAGCGGTGAGCAATGCGAGACCGCCGCACTCACTTCGTCAATCACAACCAAATGCACAGAAGTCTGTGGAGGAGGCTTCAAAGGAAGATCTTGCTGAAAGATATGCCTCGTCCGAGTGTATCCCAAATGACATCCTGAAAGGGCAGTAAGGATGTACGCCATAATGGATGACAAGAGCAACAGGTCTTTGGCAAGGTCAGAGTTCTTTGATCAGCTAAGCGTAGGTGGGAATTCCTTTCCATACACGCTCAGAACATGCTCAGGACTGATGGAGACAGCGGGAAGAAGAGCGAGCGGCCTCATGGTGGAAACCATGGATAGCACCATGAAGCTAGCCCTTCCTACGGTGACAGAGTGCAATGAGATACCGGACGACAGGAGTGAGATTCCCACGCCCGAAGTTGCACGTCACCACCCACACCTGAAACCCATAGCAGAGTTCATCCCGCCATTGGATCACGCGGCACAGATTTTACTTCTGCTAGGCAGGGACATGCTGAGAGTCCACAAGGTTCGTGATCAACGCAATGGACCTCACGACACTCCCTACGCCCAGAGACTCGACCTAGGATGGGTCATCGTAGGTGATGTTTGTCTCGATGGAACACACAAACCAGACCGCATTAGCACATTCAGAACAAGTGTGCTCACGAATGGGCGCACGTCGCTCTTCAAACCGTGCCCCAACCACTTCACGCTGAAAGAGAAACTCGGCGAGAAAAGTCAAGGCTGTACCGTGCAGACTTACGAAGAAACCACCACGACTTCGCTTGTACATCCACCGTCTTCGCTGGAGTTTGTTCTTCCACGTTTCTCCAAGCCAGTCCTGACTGACAAGAGGAAGCCAAAGACGAAGCTACTGCTCGTCGCTCTGCTGGTGGTCGTGGCAGTGGTCGCTGCGGCCGTGGCCTCTCCGTTCCTAGACCCGGAGCTGTCATCCGAGTGGGAATCCTGGGAGGAGTTCCACGGCAAGGCCCCACAACCAGAACATACCATCCCAAGGCTCGAGCTGCGTGGAGATGTTCTAGCTACAGAAGTGGCGGAACTGATCTTAGACGAATTGGACGTCAAACTGGACGTGGTCAAGTTCTACACAGACAGTAAGGTCGTACTAGGCTACATAAACAACCAAACCAGAAGGTTCTACACCTACATCAGCAACCGGGTGGAACGCATCAGGAGATCGACGCAGCCGGAGCAATGGAATTACGTTCCAACTGACCAGAATCCAGCAGATCTCACAACTAGGTTCGTCCCTGCATCTCTGCTGAAGCAAACCATCTGGCTGACGGGTCCAGCGTTCCTTTTACGACGTGACAGTGGCCCATGTACTACCAAGGAGACCTTTGGACTCATAGAGCCCGAGTCAGACAAGGAGATTCGTCCTCAAGTGAAAACTTTCGTAACGAATGTGCGACCAAGCAGTCCACTGAGTCCGCACCATTTTGAACATTTCTCGAAATGGACGACGCTTGTGCGAGCGATAGCACATTTAACCATATCGCAGACTGCTTCCATCGCCCGATGAGAGGCACCACTGGTAGCTGCAATGGATGGCATCACTGCACAGTACCACGCACTGAAGACGGGCTTTCCAGAGCAAGGAAATCAATCTTCCGCTGTGTGCAACAGGCAGCTTATGCAAGTGAGATCAAGGCCATCAACAAGGGAGAAGACCTTCCTAGGGTCAGCACCCTCAGGAAGCTAAACCCCAGAATGGACAAAGACGACTTGCTCAGGATCGGTGGTCGGCTAGGGAATGCAAAATTAGATGAGAATGAACGAAACCCCCTCATAATCCCAAGCCAGAGCCACATCGCAATCTTACTTGTGCGCCACTACCACGAGAAGGTCAAGCACCAAGGTTGGCACTTCACAGAAGGAGCAATCCGATCTGCAGGGCTGTGGATCGTTGGAGCAAAGAGGTGCATCGCCAGTACAATCCACAAGTGTATCAGGTGTCGTAAGCTACGTGGAAAACAGGAAGAACAGAAAATGGCAGACCTCCCAGCCGATCGACTCAGTGTGGAACCTCCCTTCACCTCTATAGGGATCGACGTGTTCGGACCATGGACAGTCATCTCCCGCCGCACCAGAGGAGGGCTCGCGAACAGCAAACGTTGGGCAGTGCTGTTCACCTGTATGAGTACACGAGCAGTGCACATCGAAGTCATCGAGTCCATGGACTCTTCGAGCTTTATAAATGCACTCCGGAGATTCTTCGCCATCAGAGGGCCAGCCAAGCAACTCCATTCTGATTGTGGAACCAATTTCATAGGAGCATGTAAAGAGCTTAAGATCAATACAGAGAATGTTGAAGATGATTCTATCAGGAAATACCTTAGTGACCAAGGCTGCACATGGATCTTCAATCCTCCCCACTCTTCGCATATGGGTGGAGCCTGGGAACGCATGATCGGGATTGCTCGACGCATTCTCGACTCCATGCTATGTGATGTTGGGTGCACAGGGCTCTGTCATGAGGTCTTGACCACTCTCATGGCCAAGGTCTCAGCCATAATTAACTCAAGACCCCTGATCCCCGTCTCAACCGACCCGGAGTCACCATTCATCTTGACTCCTGCTACACTTCTTACCCAGAAGGCAGACGTGCTCACAGCACCTACCGAGGAGGCCAGCACTGCAGACCTCTACAGACGTCAATGGAGACAAGTGCAGAGCTTCGCGAACACATTCTGGCGTCGCTGGAAAAACGAGTACCTGACGACACTCCAAGTGCGCAACAAGTGGCAGTCTAACAGACCAGACATCCAAGAAGGCAACCTCGTCCTACTGAAGGACAACCAAGCCAAACGGAATGAGTGGCCAATGGGCCGCATCCTCAAGTCGATTCCAAGTGCCGATGGAAAAGTTCGAAAAGTCGAGGTTATGATTGCGAAGCAAGGTGTCGCAAGAACTTTCGTCAGGCCCATAGTCGAGACAGTACTACTTCTCTCCCGCAAAGATATGGACAAATAAGTTGACCCGTCGAAGTTGTTATACATTTGTTTAGATAGGAAATAAATGGTGGTATCTCTTAGATTCCAGACGGGGAGTGTTCTGTCTCACGGCTGGAGTTTTGCCGCACGGCAGATGGGGGGGGGGCGTATGCACACAGGAGTTTCCTGTTTTTGATGCTAATTTTTGTCACGTGACCAGGAAGTTATGATTTTAGATTTCCACTGAACCACGCGGGCGTCGGCCATTACACAGATAAGTCAAGATGGCGGCACACATCGCGTCTTAGTGAAGCCAAACGCAGTTGTCCATCGTGGGACTTTGAGAAGCATTGTCTGTAAGTTTGTTTATATTCTTATAATATTGACAATGCTGTTGTAATGTTGGAATGACCGTTATAGTGATGTAAATGCCTTTATGGTGCCGTTAAGTTGTTGTGGTAAATACGAGGCCTAGTTAGCAACGAAGCCTGCAACTTTCCTTATTGTGGATGTTACTTGTGATTTAGTAGGTCGAGTCAGACTTGTGCCCAGGTGGCTCTGTTGCGATCCTGAGAGCAAAGATGACGAAGTATCTCATCCTCAGTTTAGTGTTTTGTGTAATGCTGTACATTTGGGGTGCAGTGGGATGAATACACGATGTGCCTTTATGCAACGCACCGGCTTGTACTTTTGTGTAGTTGTTCAGTGGTAATGTAGGGGCCTGGTCCGTCCAGGATCTATTGTTATCTAAGACAATGTTCTGATGCTGTGGTGTTCATTGTGTTGGTGTTTCTGGGTTATAACAGATGCTGTATCTGTGTTTTCTCACCAGTTTTACCTTGTTAAAATCAATAAATGACGATTGGAGTTGGACGTTCATCCTGGCTCCGAGGGTTTATTGAACACAAGGTTATCTACTCGACTAGCGGTGCAATGCAGCGCACAGCGAGGCCGAGATAGGGCTCCTCCAGAAACAACAAAAAGCCACTATGGATGGCCACGTGGAATGTTCGAACGCTCACTGCGGAGGAAAGGCTTCCACTCCTCTGTCGGGAGCTGGACCGGTACCGCCTGGATCTCTGTGGTATTCAGGAGGTCCGACGGACCGGCCCTGGCTCCTGCCACCATGAGGGGTGGACAGTCCCATACTCGGGGCAGGAGACTGCCAAACAACAGGGAATGGCTTTTCTTCTGAACAAAAGAATGAAGGGGGCGTGGGAGTGTGGTGGTGAGGTGTGGGAAGCTGTAAGCCCCAGGCTACGTTGGGCTCGCCTTCCCATCAACCGGAGGTGAGGAGTGATGCGGTTATGGTTACTTATGCCCCCACCGAAGACGAACATCCGTGGAGGGATGCAGGCAAGGCCGATGAGTTAGATGCCTTCTATGACCTCCTGTCACAGGTGCTAGCTAAAGTGGCCCCTCGGGACAGAGTCATCTTGTTGGGTGACTTTAATGCCCGAGTTGGTCATGATGCTGGCACCTGGTCTGAAGTGATTGGAAGGCATGGGCCAGATCAGCTCAATAATCACGGTAGGAGGCTGCTAGATGTTTGTGTAGCCCATGGGCTTGCAATTACCAACATTCTGTTCTGGGATCGGCGCATCCATACAACAGCATGGATGCATGCTGGGTCCAAGGCTGGACTACATAGTGAAGGAACAGCGGATGCGGGCCCATGTGCTTGACACCAGGACCTACCGTGGAGCTGATCTGCCCTCTCACAATCGACTAGTCATCTGTAAGATGCGCCTGCCATTCTTCCACTCCGGTGGTGGGTGTACACCCAGGACCCCATTCAAACCTAAGGTGGCCTGGTCTCAGCTAGCTGATGAAAGTTGCAAGCGAGAATTTCATCATCGCTTGCGGCTGGGGTTGGCATCGTCCCCCACTCCTCCAGATGTTGAGGGTCAAATGGTGAGGTTTAGGACTATGACTAAGGCAGCTGCAATGGCTGCTTTGGGTACGTGGTCCAGACACCCCCAGAGACTCTAGCTGACAGAGGAGGTGTTCAAGCTGGCTGAGAAAAAGCGACAGGCCCACTCTCATCGGCTACAGCATCCCACGTCGGAGAATGAGGAGGCTTGCCGCAGCCTTCGCTCCGAGGTTCGGAGAGCTGTGAGGCGCTGCAAGGAAGGATGGTGGTCGCGGGTTGCTGAGGAGATGGAGTTTGCCTCAATGGCCCGCGACCACAAATCCCTATTTAATTCCATCAAAAAAGTAACCTGCAGCGCCACACCTATTACCATCATTAGGACTGGAAGGATGCCCTGGTGGTCCCCATCTTTAAGAAGGGAGACCGCACAGAGTGTAACAACTACAGGGGCATCTCACTCCTCAGTGTGCCGGGAAAGGTTCTGGCAAGGATTATTCAACACCGCCTTGCTAGGCACGCTGAGGAGAGGCTTACGGAGCCCCAATGTGGTTTCAGGAAAGGGCGGTCCTGCACAGATGCCATATTTTCTGTCCGTTTGCTACAGCAGAGATGTAGGGAATTCTAACAAGACCTACATCTCTGCTTTACCTGACCTGGTCAAGGCTTATGATACCATCAGTAGGCCTGGGCTCTGGGTTATTCTTCGTGCTTTCGTAGTCCCTGACCCACTGCTCACAATCATTAAGGACATTCATGATGGTGAGCGGGTCCAGGTAATACTACGTGGCCGAGAGTCGGAGCCATTCGCTATTCACCTTGGGGTGCAACAGGGATCTCCTCTGGCTCCAACATTATTTAACATCTATTTCGACCACGTAGTTCGTGAAGCCTTCAGTAGCTGTACCGGAGGAATTTCCATCTGCTACAGATACAATGGGAGGCTGATCGATGCCTGGGTGCCGTCAAAGGATGGCTCTCTATTGGTCAACCACGTTATGTATGCCGATGACCTGGTAATTGCGGCTCACTCAAAGGAGGAGTTGGAGGCGCTGCTGCTGAAACTGGAGTGTGCCACTAAGAAGTGGGGCCTTACCGTCATCCCCACAAAAACGAAGCACCTGCCTGGGTATTTTGTACCATCGGGCACTCCCCCCCCCCCCCACAACTCCAAATCGGTGATGGGGCAGTTGTGGAGAAAGTGGAGAGTTTCCCATACCTGGGCAGTATGCTCATGACCGGCTCCGGTTTAACAGCAGACGTCTCACTCCGAATCAGTCGAGCGGCATTATCTTTTCATCAGTTGCGTAACGCTGTGTGGAAGCTACCTGGTCTGTTGCTCCGCACAAAGCTTCGGGTCTTCTCGGCCACAGTCATTCCCTCCCTTCTCTACGCTTGCGAAACGTGGACCCCCCTAATGGAACATCTTCACCGATTAGAAACATTTAGGCTGGCCTGCCTACGATCAATCCTGGGTTTATCCCGGCTGGATTGTGTGAGGAGCTCACAAATCCTTGAAAGATCTGGACAAAGTTCCATCGGTGAGCTCCTCTGGCAGGCAAGGCTGCATTGGCTGGGCCATGTAGCCCGCATGCCCAATCACCGCATGCCCAAACAGCTTTTGTTCGGCTGGGTCGAGGGGGCTAAACGGGCGTGGCACGGGCTAGAAAAGAGATGGAGTGATGTGGTACAGGAGGATGTGGAGCTGAGTGGACTTGCCGATGACTGGTACCAGCGGTGTCAAGATCGGCCTCTGTGGAGGAGGCTTGTGAAGGACGCTACTGGGCAGTTGGAGGAAGTCGCCCTCCAACAACAAGGGAGGACAGAGGAGCAACACTCACAACAATGAGCAGAGCGCCAGGTGGCTAAAGCAAAGCAAGTTGGCACAGTAACGGGCACAGGTGGTCCATCAGCCAGTCATCTCAGTCAGCCGACCCGTGGCACCTGGGTCTGCCCTGTGACCTACTGCCAGTGGGAGTTCGACACTTCACGTGGCCTCAAGGTGCACATAGCCTGGCACAAGCGTCGTGGTGACGTCACCGCCACTTAGTGGCGAATGGCGATTGTTGTTGTGTGTATACGTCGATGTGTGTGTGTGCAAATCGCTGTGTGTGTGTCAGTCGATGTGTGTGTGTTAGTCAATGTGTGTGCATGGTGTGTGTGTGTAGTAATTTTTACAATAATGTGTGTCTAATTACATGTGTGCGTGTGAGTCAATGTGCGTGTCTGCGTCGATGTGTGTGTGTAAGTCGATGTGTGTGTGTGAGTCGATGTCTGTGTGTAAGTCGATGTGTGTGCGTGGGTTCATGTGTGTGTTTAAATCCATGTGTTTGTGTCTTAGTCGATGTGTGTGTGTGGGTGTAAGTCCATATGTGTGTGTGTAGGTCGATGTGTGTGTGACTCTATGTATGTGTGTGTGTGAGTCGATGTGTGTGTGTAATTCTACGTGTGTGTGTGAGAGTCGATGTGTTTGTGTAACTCCATGTGTGTGTGTCTAAAGTCAATGTCTGTGTGTTACTCCTTGTGCGTGTGTGTAAGTAGATGTCTGTGTGTTTGATTCCATGTGTGTGTGTGGAAGTCGATGTGTTTGTGTGTGTGGGTCGATGTCTGTGTGTGTGTAAGTCGATGTGTGTGTGTGTCTTTTTCGCCCGGGCAACGCCGGGTACTTCCCGCTAGTACATTATATAACGTGGCTAAATTGGTGCAAAGCAATACTATAATTAGCATTGGCAGAAGCCCTACCACCTGCTGTAGAATATTCACCACAAGTGTGCACGAGCGATTGCGTATTTGTAGACAACGCAATTTTCTCGGATCTGTTTGTCCACATGTGTAAGAACGCACTCGGTTTACAGCGTCATGCTGAGGTGTGGCTGCGCATGGACGTTTTGCGAATTCCACTTCACACTGGGCATAGGTGTGTAGTGACTGTGCTTGTCACTGTATGGTGCCGGGGCTTACGAAGCCACGGCGGGTAAGGTGTTGTCATTATGGGCAGCCCGGGTTATGGGATGTAGTACCAGCCCTAGCGGGGCTTGTGTGAGTGCTGGTTAGCGCGGGGGCACCACGAGCAGTGTGCAGTGCGGGTTCCCGGTGAGGGAGCGAGAGGGAGCGTCTGCCAGCCAGGGTCTCCTTGTGGGCATGATACTCTGGTTGACCTGCTATCACGTGAACGGATGATATTTGAGGGGGGGCACCGGTGGACGGGAGCCGTGGGGCGGTCACGTGGTCCAAAGGAGCTCTCGGGAATCTTCGAGAAGGAGTTCGAGAGACCTGGAAGGTGGGCGGGGCGAAGGGTGGAGCCAGCCCCAGTCCAGGGGCATATAACGAGGACCCCGTGAGGAGCTCGAGGTTCTTCGTGTGCTGATGTTACGAAGATCCACGTCGGGGAGAAGACGCCTCTAGCCACGCGTTCCGGGACCCAGCTTGTGGTCCGGACTGGGATAGCGAACCATGTCTAGTTCTGCCGTAGCGTGGTTAGATCGGCATTCGAGACCCGAGTGTAGATTGTGCTTTGTTACGTACTGTTGTGTAAATAAATAGTGTTGCTCCTAAGATAACGTATGTGACTCAGTTGGACTCACTCCAGGTGTATACTGTGTATGCTCTGTTGCGGAGCGCCATGTCATTGGTCACCTCCGTTCTGTCTCCACATACAAATAAAACTAATTTTTAGTCCGTAGGTTCGCTTTTCACACCAATATTATCCAGCATTATTCTTCATGGAGAACAATAACGGAGTGGCAGCCAAGGAATGGAACGCGTCCCAGAGTAAGGCCACCGATGAGATGGAACGACCGAATCAGCGCGTGCCTAGGTGTTACGTGGATTGTTGCATCGCAGAATGGATTTGGGAGGCATTCATCCAGCAGTGGATAGTCCATGGTTGATAATATAGAATGCTTATTCAGCATTATCTGTTTAAGCAAGATAATCCTGGCCCAGATTTCAAAATTATAGGCGATCCAAGTTCGATTCCCGCTCACGGCCAACACAAGTGACGAATATCTGAACCAGTCTTGGGCCTCCCCTAGGTCTACTCAGACTCAAACGAGTATCTAGTACGATGTCTAAACATCGCCACTCGGGAGACAAAGGCGGCCGGGCGTGGTGCTGGCCACCCACCCCCCTCGCGTGCCGTGGCCCAAAAATCGGTTAAGGCTATGCAGGGGATCTTTGCTTTTTCAAAGGGTGGGGGGGGCGATGCCGCACAGCACACAACTCGAGTGAGTTATCTTGGCCACGAAACCCAAGACCGATCTAATCCCCCACTCATTTCCTTCAGCATCGCGGTCAAGCCAAGAAGATGACGGCTGTGCCGGCTCCCCTCGCGAGCGCAGGCACGCGGGAGGCGTGCGCGGGGGGCAGCCAGCCCTTCCGCCGAAATTATTCCGCGTAAATCTCATAATAGGTTGTCCGGGCTCACTCATGCATATAATCACAACGCCGTGCGCTGCAATTACATGCCCATATTAATGCTGGCCCCGCATTAATCACCTTTCAGGACATACTCAAGCTGTTGGTTGTGTAATAGCCGGCTTGTTTTGAACGAATAAATAAGGCGAGAGGATAAATTATTATGAAAGCATGTAGGAAATCTCATCGTATGATTTACGCGTTAGGATAAAAGTAACGTGGCTGGTAGTATATGTAGGGGTGTTAGAGAGAGATCCGTTATGCATGGCAGCTTATGGGAAACAAACACAGTGGGCGGGGCTACGTGAGTGCATGGGGGGGGTGCTCTCAACGACGTCCGCACCAGGCAGCCCGGGGCCCCACCCCTCAGCGGGGGTGGAGTATAAAGGGGGATGTGTCAGAGGGCTCGGGGCAGAATGTTAAAGCTAAACTAGTGAAGACCGAAGATCGTCTAGCTAGAGCCCTGGACTCCCCTGGGACGCCGCCCTTGTCAGGGCCGCGCAGAACCGAGCCAGCGGCGTGGTCCCGAGAACCAGAGCTAGTGCTCTGGGACTCCGGGTACCGTAGCCCGACTTACCAGTGTCGGGCCAGACAGCCTCCCCTTGCCCGTTAGTGGAGGACTAGGAGGTAGGTCAGAGATAGCTAGCAGTGTATTCCCAGCTAGCCGGGTGAGGGGGCCGATACCCCCTCTAGTATTGTATGTCCACAGTTGTGACTACTTGTACGGAATAAATACGTGTGCCTCACCAACGGTGTCCAAGAGTCATCAACGGTACTTCATATATATAACGCACAAAGACAAAGATCACCCGTATAGACATAACATAATTTCGGGGCAAGTGCTGTTAGAGAGCACCTATGAAGGCCGGCACGGCACAAGACTGCGTGGATGGCCAGCACCACGTCCGGCCGCCTTTGTCTCCCCAGCGGCGATGTATATACATCGCACAAGGTAATCCTTTGGGCTGAGTCGACATTGGGAGGACCCAGAACAGGTTCAGACAATTGTCTCTGGTGTCTGACCGTGAGCGGGAATCGAACTCGTGTCGCCGGGTCCGTAGTCCAGTGCGCTAAACCACTACGCCATCGCTCGCCACTGGCAGTATAACGCACACGCGCGCACAATGAACGATGCTTAGCGGTAGTTACGCGCACGATTGCAGACATGATGATACCGGAGTCTCTGTACAGCAGAGCACGTACATAAACACACACTCACACACTGATTTACAGACACATACAGTTACACACAAGACAGAGACACACACACTCAGGCACGCAAAGACAAAAAAAAGATGCACATATAAAATTATACAAATACAGAGACACCCACACATCGACACGCGTTTATACATACAAGACACCAAGGCCGTAGCCATGGAGTCAACATTGGGGGGGACCAAATCTTCCAGGGGGTCTAGGGGTCCCCCCCCCCAAGAAAAAAAATCTAAATTTGAAAACTAATTTCCTGCCTAAAATAAAAAAAATCACTAACACATAGGATGGACTTTTTTTTACAATAATGTCTAATAGTGTATTGTATTACATTGCTCTGTTTTTTCTTTTTTACCTTTTCTTGTTTCATTGTATGTAATGGCAGAGATTAGGGGTTAATAAAGTACAACCATAGCCACAATCATATAAACATAAATCTATGCATTGTTATATGAAGACAAGTCCAGATATTATGGCCAAGGTTTAGCAAATTGTTCTTTTTATTTACAAAGCATAGCAATTATTTGTTTATATTGTTTATAGCAAAATATTGGGGGGGGACATTTTGAGCATATTTGAATATTGGGGGGGGGGGAATCTGTCCCCCCCCCCAATATATAGTATAATTACGGCCTTGAGACACACACACACATACAAAGACATACATGTACAAAGACACATACAGCAAGTAAACTCCAGTGCATTTGTTTAACTAGGCGAGAACTCAAGAGACCAGGGTCGTGAGAGGCATTGGCAAATGACCTGGGAGTGACATACAAAAAATCCCCCGTATAACCTTAACATACTTTTGGGACAAGTGCTGTTAGCGAGCACCTTTGAAGGCCCGTACGGTACACAAGGGGGTGGGGTGGCCAGCACCCACGCCCGACCGCCTTTGTCTCTCCAGTGGCTATGTTTACACACCGCACCAGGTACTCGTTTGAGGCTGAGTCGACATAGGGGAGGCCCAGGACCGGTTCAGATGACTGTCACTGTTGGTCGCGCAGCGCGTTAACAGCTACACTGCTGCTCCTCGTACACACAGACACGTGCACAGACGGCGAGATAAAAACGTCGCTCAATTCTTCTCGAAACCAGCGCAGCGCAATAACAATGCAGCACGTGTAGCCAAGGACGGCAATACGGTTATACGGGGACGGGGGCACGCAATCATCCAGACGGGAGTAGCGGGACACAGGAGTTACGGGTGTGCATGGAAACACGAAGGGGGGCACAGTCACAGGGGGCTAGCGGACAGACGTACACAGATAGGTACGAGAGTAGGCTTGGGTCCACGTGTTAAGGGCGTATCAACAAGTGCGAGCGAGCGAGCAAAGGAACCATGGATTCAGTGCTCTTTAATCGATCACACCTCGCTGTCCACGCACACACGTACATACACACACAGCATACACTCACCACGGACGTAGACACACACATACACGGGCAGGTAGATTTGATGCGCATCGCTGCATCATCACCACCACGCCGCGTGGCGACCCGACCATCGCAGGGTCGCGCGCACGCACGCGCGCGCGCTCTTCGCCGTGACGGCTACCTTACCTTGGCAGCGCACCGCGGCGATCCTGGAGTACACGAGGAGGAAGACCGCGATCATTCCAGGGTAGGCGCCCATCGCCGGAGCCGTGAATACATGATGGATGTGCCGGCCCCGCAACAAACTCCCCCCCCCCCCAAGAGCGAACGTCAGAGTCGGGAAGGAGGAGGAGTAGGAGAAGAAGGAGGAGGCTGTGGCGGAGAGAGGAGGGGAGGGAGGAGGGGAGGGTGGAGGAGGCTGGGCTGCAGCGATTCTCAGTTCCCGTCTTTCCACGCGCCTTGCAACTGTTTGCAAGAAGCGCCGCTTGCATAGCGCGTGCAGTACGCTCTTTAAACTATACTCCGTGATTCGTTTTAGCCGGATCGGTCCGGAACGCTGTTCTGGGAATTATTTCAGCCACTCCACAATAATCTCGCCCAATTAGATCCTAGACCTGTTTCTATGATTGTAGGAATATGGGGTACAATAATATAGGGTTACTATAGATGAGTTAACCTTGTACTCGAGTGAAAGTACCTTACGCCGATAATCCCTACTCCAAGCCAGACTAGGAGCATTACAAAACATATCTAGTGAGAATCGAAGCCCCGTGTATACCTTATGTCTGCAAAGCACATGCAGTATACAGACACCGTAAAGTGGGTAGAGTGGATAGTATTTACAGGGGGTGTGAGCCCTCGTTAGTTGACTTGGCGTAACGTAATCCTATTGCTGTAACCGTGCATGCGTCTATCCATGTATGTTACATGTAGAACCACGAACGCTGCATGACTTTGTAGTCCTGTGTATTATACCGTGTGTGTACGTTCCAATGGAGGCTTTTATTCAGCAGTGGATTGACCATGCCTGATGATGATGATTAATGGGGGTGATGTCATATGGTGTATGGAATGTGCGCGGGTTGTATTACAGTATCTATGATTCATCATCGATGTATGTTTTTGGTCATCGCGTGAGTACAATGCAATGTGTGTCGTACACCCTCATCCACCCGCACAGTCAAATACATAGACTTGTCACGTGAACAAACAGACCAATTTATTATTGCACACCGATATGTTGAAGATCAATTCACAACAAATAACAATTAAGATCGACGTGTCTCGCTGGTAATTACATCCGGCATCATCAGGCGATTTCCAGAGTTTTAACTCCTACACTGCAGGAGTGTTAAAGTTGCAGTATCTCTCAGATACTGACATAAATGTTATGACTGCTTACATCTCATGCGCTCATTTCCGTCTCAATGAACCGGGGATGCTATATGTATGTTGTACTTCTTTCGCACCGTATGTAGCCAACCGTGGTCATCGGAGGTGCCATGTTAACCGTTTCGTTTTAATGAGCAGTTGGTTCAGCATATAAAGATGTTCACCAACATTAAATCAGCGCGCTTCACAGGTGAATAAATGCACGACATAACGATCCAAACGCTCATTCATTCATGCGCTTCATTGATAAAAAAAAAGAACCTGCAGGTGAGAGCGCGCATTGAGACAAACCAGCTCCGGTTCAACAAAAGAGACCTGGGGACAAAGTAACACAGTACACGCCGACTCCACATCCTCCCCCTCCCATTCAACGACGGGAAGTGCACATCGTCAGCAGCAGTCATTGTCAATCCACTGCTGCATGAATGCCTCTCTCCCAAGCCATCTTATGTCATCTCTCAGCTTCCTGTGATGTAACAATCCATCTAGTTCCTGGACGCGAGCTGCGTGTTATCCACCGATCGCTGACCACTGCACGTGTACGTATCTCTCTTGAAAGGGAAATTTTTTTGGTCTCAACTTGGCGTTGTATTCATGTTTAGCAGTGGTCTTCAATGCAAGGCCTGCGGGCCACTGATGGCCTTTAGTGCGGCTCCTGACGTGTGGTCCCCGACAATACACAATATGTGAAAACACCCCCTCAGTGCCGGATTAAGCTAGTGCGGGGCCTGTAGCATATGCTATAAAGGGGCCCTAAATAAAAAAACACGTAAATATTAAAAGACATAATTGTTTAACTTGCATAGTAAAGTGATTGTATTATTTAATTTGCTATACAGCCAGATAATACAACAAATCGCTAACCTTAAACACCCAGTCGTTCATAAAAGTTGAAGGCAGTATAGTACTATAGTAATAGAGCAAGTGCAGAATCACTGAACCAGAATTGATAGCTTGAAAGCATTTAGCGCGGTGCCCTTGAAAGTGCGGGGCCCGTAGCATATGCTACTTTTGTCACTAAAATAATCCGGCACTGCCCCCCCCCATCAACATCATGCTGTCAAACCCCAATGGTTTGAAATGTGTGGCGGCCCTCAGACTGATGATGTCTTATCAGCGAAAGTGGCCCCCCTCTGTAAATTAGTGAAGAACACCGATGTTAAGTATAGTGAAATCTATACGTGTACAGAAATACATGCATTTGCGTATTGTGCATTAATAGTTACAAATTAAATCATTCCCACTAATTTGTAAATCCAACATTGCATGGGTATGATTGCTTGACCATATTTCACTACGCTGGTCAGTGCCAGGTTGGGGAACGAAGATGCCCAGGAAGCGGCTCAGACTTCACTCGCCGCCACTAATGTTGGCCGCGTCTGGGAATCAAACTCGGGTAGAGAGGTTCATAGCAAACCCACTGCGCCACTGCACCACCCCCGTATTATCACTTGTCGACTGTTCAATGGATTTTCAATCAACATTTGTCATCACACGCGCTAGTTCTGCTTCACGAAGCGTTCTCTCTCATCACATTTCGAATCCAAATAGCTCTTCTCAGTGGGATAAATGATACAATTGAGAGCTCTTACAGTAAGTCTCGCACAAATCAGAGCACCCGAATAACATGTTATTACAAATCCCAATAAACGACACAATAGTTCAATAAGCGTCACGTCACGCGATGAATTACGTTCAGAACTGTATCTTCAGAAGTAGTTATTTATCATCAGCCCCTGAGTTTGCGAGCGGTCTGTGCTAAATAATATCACAAAACTGCTTTTGAGATCCATTCAATTGCCTATATTATCCACACTAGATGTCTTGGCATTGTTGTGCGCTGCTTTGCACCACTATCCGAGTAGTTAACCTCGCATTCAATAAACCTTCAGAGCCAGGGTGAACATCCGACTCCAACGTATTTAATGAATAGAATGAGGTAAAACTGATGGAAAAACACAGCACGAAATACAGCATCTGTTAATAATTGCAATAGCAATACAATGAACACTGGAGCATCATAACATTGTCTCAGATAACATGAATCTCAACAATAGGTCCTGGATGGACCAGGCACCTGCATTAGCACTGAATAGCTATACAAGATAATAAGCTAATGTGTTAAATAAGGTCACTTTGTGTAATCACCATACTGCAGCCTAAATGTACAGTGCTGCTCAAGAACGCATTAAAGTTACATGGGCACAAGTCTGGCTCGACTTATCCAACTACAAGTAACATTCACAATAATGCAAGTGGCAGGCTTCGTTGTTAACTAGACCTCATATTTGTCATAACAATTTAAAAGCATAAAGGCATTTACAGCATAATAACGGCAATCCTAACATTATAACAACATTCCCAGTATTATAAGAACATAAACGAACATACAGACAATGCTTCTTAAAGTCCCACAATGAACCGATGCACCTGTCTTATCTGAGACAATATTTGTGCCTCCATTTTGTACTCTGTGGGATGGCTGAAACGCCTACCTCGTGGCTTAGAGAACCTTAAATCATAACTTCCTGGCCACGTGACCAAACTCAACACCATATCAGAAAGTTCCTGTGTAAACACACCCCCACATCTGCCGTGAGGCAGAACACTAGAACTGGGATAAACCGACTTCAATGTAACCATATACATTTTACATGTAGCTAATATATGTCGTGCTGTCATAGGTGACCTGTCTGAGACCATCAACTCGCTCTACACGAGAACCACGCAAGAATGACAAGTGCATGAACCCCATGGAGCCTGCCTCGCCACGGGTCGATGGAACCCGGATTCGAACCCCTTGCCCTTAGTGATGCCGGTTCAAAGGTTCTCGTTTAGACCGATCCTGCACGCATGACCAGGCAGGTTGCCTCCTGGCGGCATTGATGCGAACCGAGTGCCAAAACAAAAAGCGTCCAATTATATTACCTTACGTCTTATCCCTTGCCAACAGACAACCAGCCACTATTACTACCCCTACCTCTAACTTTAACCAACTAACCAATCAGCCACCACTAGTACGAGCTCTACACTAAACCAGAACCAACTAGCCAATCATCCCACTAATGTCTTGTAATCCTAACCACCATGGTGGCGAGATGTTAACTACCTCGCCTGGTATGGAAAAGGTCGTGGGCTCGATCCCGACCCTGATAGCTGTATATGTGGAGTTTGCTTATTCTCCCAAGTCGCGTCTAAAAAAGCTCAGTGGGCCTTACCTGGTCAAATAAAAAATATTCTTTGGATCTCTCGGTAAAGCCACGTAGATAAAAAAAAAATTTGATTTTTTAATTCTACGTGACTTTACCGAAAGATCCAAAGAATATGAATTCCTGCAGTCATTAAAGTTTTAAGTAAAAAATATGAATAGTTTGTAGTTTATAAAAAAAATATATAAAGTTTCTAGTTTAATTAATACAAAACCCTATAGTATTATCCCTCTGATGCCCTGTAACCCTAACCAATTAACACTCGCCCTGTCACCGCCTCAATCCCCACCTCTAACCCCAATCCTGCCCCTTCACTCCGCGCACCTATTATTTTATTAGTTTTTGTCCGCGTTTCTATTTTGATTTTCGCTATGCCCTGCGCGCCTCGGAATGGGGGGGGGGTTGTGTTCGGTGCAGGAGCGCAGCGCCACCCCACGCGGCCGCTCGGGATCGCAACTCAACTCAGCCCGGCGCATCACATTGCGTCGAGGCATTGCAGACGCTGCCCGTGGTACTTGCCCAAGAAGACATAAACAAAACAACTCAACGCAATCGTCAATAACACCGCCTTAAAAAAGTGAACGGTGTATAACAGGCGACGTTTCGGACAATGGCCCTTCTTGGCTCAGGCTGGCGAAGTGAGCGAGTTTATTTCATTGATTCATGCATTTTATTAATTATTCATTCAGCAATCCGTCCATTCATTAATGAGCTAAATCGAATCCGTACATAGACAGATTATGTGGTGGTGTGACCCAGGTCACTCTTGCAAATAGAACCAGGTATGGTGGCCTCTGGTGTTCTCACCTGGTTAACAGCGTGAACTTGACGCGGCACCGATGTCATTTTAGCGACATGCAGTTAGGGTTGGTGGATCACGCAGAGATTGATCACATGCGTAAGCCCCTAACGTGAGTAAGCCCCTAACGTGCGGCACAAGGAGGACAGCCACTGGCAAGGCGGAGCTGGTTGTACACGTGGATTTTTGTCTCGGGCAATCACAGACACAATCCCCAGGCTCCCCTCCACACTCGCCTGTACACCATTCGAGACCACGAATCGAGGTCATTATTCTGGGTCGGGCGTCGCGATGGAATTCAAACATCAAGTACAATTACCATCCTGGCGCGTATAGACTTTGTTGCCGCTTTTGTATCGCGGGTGTCGTAGGGATTACGTAAACCAATTACCTACAAATCGAAAATAATGTTTTCTTAAACGCGCAATTGCATGTATAGTGTTCAAATATTGACGAATAAACTTCTTTATGAGGCATACTATATTTATTGTCTTTCTTTGCGTCACGGTCCCTAACACACAAGGGGTATGACGGTCCTCCTTACCCGATACCTAGGGAGGTATGGCCTCTGGACTCAGAGGGACCTATCACTGGTGACCCGCTAGCCTAACGTCTTCCGACTGGGACCTAGGGGAGGCTAACTTACCCGACCACTCGGTCTGTGGGTCTGGACCACTGGTTTCACTGAGCCCCAGCCCTTAGAAGGGCTGTAGAGCTTGGATCCAGGGTCCTGTCTATCTGGGACCTATTCTCCCCCTGACCACTGGCCTCACTGAGCTCCAGCCCTTAGAAGGACTGTAGAGCTTGGGGTCCAGGGTCCTATCTTCAGCCCGGGCTTCAGTCTTCATGTGGAGATAACTGAGCCAGAGCTCTCAGCGCTCTGGCTTTTATACCGGTTCTAAGCTGGCTTCGCCCAAGCCACGCCCCTTTTCTGGAACCTTCTGGTTTATCCCCTCAGGATCCGTCGTTTGGATCCGCTCTCGCCTCTATTTGACCCCGGGTATTTCCCCAGTAGGATCTGTCGTTTGGATCCGCTCTCACCTCTGTTTAACCCATGGCATTTCCCCAGTAAGGTAATACTGCTGCACCCTGTTGACACCCAGTGGTACTGCAAGTTACTGAATGGTGAGTGGCGATCACCTCTACACATGCATATATCTTGTGCCGATCCAGAGTATACTGCCGGATATCGCTGTAGATGGGAACCCTTCACTCATCTAAAGTTTGTGAGTTCAAATCCCGATCGTGAGGTCGACTCAGCAATTAGTCTGTCCCTCTAGAGTTGGCAACGTGAAACAACTTTGAGGAAAATCTTAATTTTAGAACTTTCGTGACTGCAGGAATTATTATTTGGTTCTTTCGGTTAAGTCACGTCTAAAGATAAAATAATAAATTAAATTAAATAATAGAATGCGACGTTTCGATTGCGCCCTCCTCTGTCTATTTAAGGCCACTCCACAGAGACGATCACCTCTCTCTGTTACCTGTGTTGCTCTCTCTATGTATCTTGGTGATATCTGTCTGCTAATATGTCTGTTTATAGTTTTCTGGTTAGATTTTATGTCGCTATTTCATTATACCTGATGATGATTGCTTGTGTTGCAATCGAAACGTCGTATTCTATTATTTAATTTAATTCATTATTTTATCTTTAGACGTGACTTAACCGAAAGAGCCAAATAATAATTCCTGCAGTCACGAAAGTTCTAAAATTAAGATTGAACCACTTCTACGGGGAAGTTTTAAACTTATCTTCTTTTTTCTCTCTCTGACTACTTGTTTTCTCTGCCTGTGTCCTCTCTTTGGAATGTTCACACTTAAATTCTAACTTAGCAATCTTTGAAATACGTAATCAACCAGGCTATGCGTTAATTGTGTGTTGACCGACCCTCTGTGTTGTATTACATTACATTTCGATATTTTGCTAGGTTATTTAATTTTCGTGTGTCCTCCTGATTTTCAGGCTTGCTTGCCGTGTCATCGCACTTGCAGCACCACGTTTTGTTGTCCACTCATTGATATGCTAATTTTTTCTCTAACCCCCCTCCCTCTCTCTGCGTCCGTCCTCCTCTGTCTATTTAAGGCCACCCCACAGAGACGATCACCTCTCTCTGTTACCTGTGTTGCTCTCTCTATGTATCTTGGTGATATCTGTCTGCTAATATGTCTGTTTATAGTTTTCTGGTTAGATTTTATGTCGCTATTTCATTATACCTGATGATGATTGCTTGTGTTGCAATCGAAACGTCGTATTCTATTATTTAATTTAATTTATTATTTTATCTTTAGACGTGACTTAACCGAAAGAACCAAATAATAACTTTGAGGAATTTCCACCTCACGGCCATAAAAGTACGGTATTGCTCATTAGACACGTCCATCCTTGGCTCCAGACACTTCCCAGACGTATTCATATCCAGAAAAATTTTGCTCAATATCGCAAGTAACTCAACATAATCTTATGAGCCTCGGGTCGCATCTCACTTGGGCAAGTTAAACATTAGTCCGGAAGGCCCTCGGGCTGATTGACTGAAGGGACGAAAAACATTTCATTGTTTTCTTTGGAGACACCGACTTTAGTTTATTTATTTGTTTTACGCAATCAACGGGTTAGCTTGCCCGCCGCATGTGCAGTCTCGTGTCTCACGCTCCTGACCGACAGTTCCAGCTGCTGTTATCACAGCTGCTGTCAGATGAAATCACCTCGAGAGCAGCTGTAATTTGTTAGACACGTTACGCGACGCAATACTGTGTGTAACATTGAAAGGATAACGCTAATGATAATACTGTATAAATTTACAGCTCGATAAAGGACTCCCCACGCTGATCTGGCAGTGAGGGTCCTTTGACCATACTTCACCACGCTGGTCTTTTTGAGTTGGTTATAATCGGTCTTAGGTTGGGCGTGTGGGCATGCAGAACCGACTGAGATATCGCTGGTGGCTGGGAATGGAACTCAGGGTTCGTCGCGTTGCGCACTAACCAATGCACTTCCCCGCCCCCTCCAAACAATAACCATATAATACCATGACAATTATTTACACTGAAACACCTCACTGACTGCTTGTTCAGGAGGGTCCTGTGTATCAGAGGGGAGCGAGCGAGAGAGACCCTGCGGTGATCACACCCCTTCGTCCACTCCAGTCAGGTGCGGTGGGGATCGCGCGCAGCGACGGAGATAAATGAGCACAGCAAAGAGCCTGCAGGAGACAGCATGGCGAGCATGATGCGGACATCAGCTGTGGAGCAGTGGCGTAGATATCAAGTGTGCAGACTGCACTACTGCATCGAGGCGCACGGGCCGGAGAGGGACAGGCCTTATAGGGGGAGAGGAATTGAAGAGGACAGGAGGTCCCATTTCATTCCTGGCACCGGGAAGTCCATGGCAACCCGCTAAGGCACTGCTGTGGAGTGTGAGTGGGGTTTATTCCAGGAACTCCGGTCTACAAACCCAGACTACAACAAAACATTCCATTGCCATTCGAGTGTTTCCAGCCACATGCACTCTCTGTAGTTTAGTGTGAGCCAGAACTGTGATCATCTCTTGCGAATGAGTCCAGGTGCATGGCAATAATGTGGTAATCATACGGAGAAGCTAAGGGAGTGAGCGGCACTGCATCTGACTTGCCCTTCCGGTACCCTGCCTAAAGAGTGAGGGGCAGCTGCCACTTCTATCCCTATTGCTCCCACGCCCGACTTGTGTGGCCACGTAGATCGTAAACTTCGTCAGAATTTGGAAATGTTTTTTTAGAAACCTGTGAGCAATTCACTGGAATGCGACTGAAGTTTAGCCTGGATAGTGCTTGAATTGGTGGTCACCATATAAAAAGAAAACTGATCTTATAGGCTGCCGTATGGTTACATTGTGGGCAGCAGTGGGCAGTCCCAAAAGTTACTTGTTGTACTATATTATATGCACCCACGTTTATGCTCCCGGAATTGACATATCCATATTAAGCAGTGTATGGTTCAGAGCATCACTGCAACATGCACGGCGTGGGGAGGCCCTCGTCCAGCAGTGTTTTGGCAACAGAGCCTGTACACAGTGTGCATTGTCGATGTACATACCCCTCTGGAGGGAACTCTCCAGAGCTCTTTCTAGGGCAGACCTTTCCACCAGCAGTGGCGTGTGCAAGAAATTGCAGGACAACACCTTTACCTTTTACGTTGTCAACTAAAGTTTATCCCTCCTGAAACATGTAACACGTCTGACACATTCAACAGTGACGTGCACTGACGTATCGTGAGGGGAGTCGTTCGATATATTCAATACCAGACGCATTCTTGTGCAAGTTACAAAAGATGAAACTTTTAAACATCGTTAACAGCTGGGCGCGCAGATAAGCCAACGCATGGCGGTTATCCAAGCGAGCAAAGCATGGCAACTCTGCGGTTGATACATCAGCCAGACAACGGCTCTCTTCGCGAGCTGAGTTCAAATCCACGACGCTAAACCGGGGGAAACAATGGGCGATCATCACCCTACGCAGCGCTATAATTATACATATCCATTGGTGTTAGATACAAGGTGGGTTTTTTTATGAAGACAATATGTGCTGCCTTGTTTCGGCGTTGATGCTATCCGGGAAAGCACCGGTGCCTCTACTATTATGATGATGATGATCATCATCATAGTCGTAGAGGCACCGGTGATGATGATGATGAGCCGTGGTCTATCCACGGCTGGACGAATGCCTCTCCCAACTGCCGCCACCCCTTTATGATCCTGCGATGAAACAATCCATCTAGCACCTGCACACGTGCTGATTTCAACGTTCCATCTCCGTAGGAGACCGACGGCCTCTCAATCGCGTTCCCTCCTTTGGCTTGTCTCAAACATCGACCATCACCGCTTCTGTCGACGTGTCCTGCCAAAGCCCACTTGTTTTCCTAAAAGTAAAACGTATATACGCAATCCATGTGCTCTTATTCTTAATTCCAAAAAGGTCAGGCGCAACTTACAAAAAGAGATGACACCTTAGCAATGCGTGATGCGGCAG
Source organism: Lampetra fluviatilis (assembly GCF_964198595.1). Taxonomy (NCBI): domain Eukaryota; kingdom Metazoa; phylum Chordata; class Hyperoartia; order Petromyzontiformes; family Petromyzontidae; genus Lampetra; species Lampetra fluviatilis. Next base: position 16,727,528 of record NC_136275.1, read on the forward strand.
TACGTACAGATAACTCCATAGTTGTACTATACTGCTATGCTCCCACATTTATGCTCCCCGCCTTCACCAACCCTCACTAATCGATGTGGTGAAATATGTTCGAATAATCCCCACGACCCGTGCGTGGCGTGGGGAAGGCCCCTTAATCCAGCAGCGAATTGACAAAAACACTGCCGTACACAGGCATAGTCATCGCAACTTCAGTTTATGATCTGATGGCCGATTTTGAAATCTCTGATCTGAACGTCGCTCACTTGAGCCGTACCCTAATGTGCATCCGAGGAATTTTTTATTTAAAAAAAACTGTCTGTCCTGCAGCTAAAGCAGTTTTACGCCCCAGCTACCCCCCCCGCCTACCCCCCACAAATGCGCACAATGCAACTTTGTTAGCCACGAAAAAAAACGCAACAATTCTCATCGGCCCCGCTTTCAGATGGACGCGCATATTCATCAAAGCCCTGATGCACGCAGTTCTCCGTAATCGCGTTGTCATCCCGTTACAAATGCGACGACGTGAAGTTACACGTGAAATGTGCTGCCCTTGGAAAATCGAAGCCTACAAAAGGCGAGGGCTGCGATTGCAGCACCACAGTCTGCGTTGAACTCGTAAGGAACATACCACGGTGAGTGTCATGTAATTACCGTTCATCAACCATCGTTATGTTTCTGGCCATTGTGTTTCCAACACTGGGACGTAAGGCGGAGCTTCGGGTGTGTGTAGCATAGTGTGTGGGGAGCGGTATTGTAGCGGTTAGCGCGCTGCGCTCCGAACCTGGCGACCCAGGTTCGCCGATCGCTCACGGCCAACACCAGTGACTATTATCTGAACCGGTCCTGGTTGATTCAGCCTCAAATGAGTACCTGGTACGGAGTGTTAATATCGCCACTGGGGAGACAAAGGCGGTCGGGTGTGATACTCGACATCCACCGCTTTGTGCGCCATTCTGGTGCTCGCTAAAAGCATTTGCCCCAACAGTTTGTTAAGGCTATATGGGGGTCTTTGTCTTTGGAGCGGTAGCGTGGTGGTTAGCGAAGTGCGCTGTGAACCTGGCATAACTGGCCACTCGAGTTCGATTCCTGCCCTCGGCTAACACAAATTGAAAATAATATCAGATTCAGTATTGAACCCTGCTGTGAGCTAGACTCAGCCGTAAATGAGTACCCGGCGCAGTGTGTGAACATCAGCACACTGTTGCTGGATGAGGTTAGTTCACCGCGCTGGTCAGTGCGGGTGGGTGAAGACGACTGAATGACTAAAAATCGAATTATGTTTTGAAAGGGTGTAAAAGTTGAAACGTGGCACACATTAATTCCATGCATAAATTAGAAACATTCCTAAAACCTAATATTTCGAAAAATGAAGGTTCGGAGTTTGATTGTTTTCACAAAAAGACAAAGTCAGATTTACGTTCTAAATAGCGTTAACTCTCGTGTTAAAACACCACCCTCATCGTCCATGAAGCAGATAATTACACTCTTCTTTCGTGGAGTGTGACGCTACAATAGATAGAAAGTCGGGAAAGCTCACTTCCCAGTATCAATTGCCTACATGGATTGTTGGGGCAAGTGCTGTTTGCGAGCAGTTAATTTAAAGCTGATTCGACCGAGGGGGAAGCTCAGAAGCGGTTCAGATATTAACAACTGATGTTAGCCATGAGCTGCCCACGGTTACTCGTATCAGACACTGGCACAAAGACAAAGATCCCCTGTATAGCCTTCACAGACTGAAGGCCAGGATGGCACAAGATTGGTTGATGGCCAGCACCACGATCTAGGGGAGACCAGTTAAGATAATCGTCACTGTTGGCCGTGAGCGGCAATCAAATTCGGGTTGCCAGGTTTCTTAGCGCTAACCGCTACATTACCGCTCCCCACTGGCACACTCACATGAGATCTCAGATATATAACTCTGTGAATTCCACTTCTGTAGGCCGTTCTCAACCGTTGTAAGTCGCTGTCACAGCCTCGAAAATTGTAACTGTTCTGGTTCTGCCCCACCTCTCCCAGTCATGTCAAGCCAGACCAGTGCTGTGGGGGCCCTGCTGCCCGGTGGTCAGTTCAAGCTCACACTGTGGGAGCAGGAGAACTTCCAGGGCAAGCGATGCGAGCTCACGACCGAGTGCCCCGGGGTGACTGAGCGCCCCATCGAGCACGTGCGCTCCATCAAGGTGGAGTGCGGAGCGTACGTATCACACCCATCACCGCCCCGCCGCTCACTTGGGAACATCGTGTTATCAGTGTTATTTTGCTACTACGATTATTTACCTCGCAAAAACCTCACAGAGTCGCGCGATCTCCGCACCTCCGATTAGCACTGGTGGCTACGTACGGTGTGAAAGAAGTTCAACATCCTTACATAACAGCTGAGCTGTTTTTAGCACCTGAAAACGCTGAATGTAATCTCCAGCGGAAACGCCACGCTAAATTGTCAACATTTTATATTGCTTTTCAACATTTCTCAGAATTGATGAGAAAAAATAAATTTGGCAAACTTGTATTTGCCCACGTGGCAACTGAATTCGATTGACCCTGTCGAGTGGAGGAGGGTTATAGTTCAAGATTGCCATGACACCTACTACACGATCTAACCCGAAGGCACTAATTATAAATCCTGCCAAGTTGTCGCAGTTGGGGGGGGGGAGCAATGATTGTCATCTATAATCCCAATTGAGTAATTTGCGGGCAAATATTTGGGCAAATTTGGCCAAGATGCCAGCATGGCTGAGAGCAACGGTTTCTCTCTCAAGGGAAACCCGAGCCACAAAATCATATGGTTAATAAAACTACATTTTTTGGTGATACAGTAAATATGTAAACGTCTAATATCATCCAAATTTACAAACCCTTGTAAATCGACTTCTGGATGACGGCCTCCCCATGCCGTTTTGGTTCAGGCATGACTTTTGATGTCTGTGTTTCCCCTGACCAGGAATTGAAGTAAAGTCACATGGTAGGAATTTTAATAGAGCTTTGAAGAGGAGTGGGATTTTTAGTTTTCAATATACCTATGTATTAAAAATGTGCTGAAAGCATTTTATGAGGGTACTCGATGTTTTTAAAGGGGCTCTTATACCCTATGTAAAAACGTGTTGAACCGCCATCCAAATACCTCAAAGTGAGGACTATTTGAAGTGAGCTGAGGGTGCCGCATCTGTTATGCACCTTCTAAGATGTATGGACATAACATTAAACAGCGCCTCCCGTTCAAACCAATTCCCAATTGACTTCGTCACAAAGCATGGAAAACACTAGTGCTATGCGATAAACAAATCCCAGGTGTGCGTGTATACATATATTGAGATTGACCCGGTTACTTGAGTTAGTTCAATTGCTGCCCACGGCTAACATGAGTGGTTGGTGAGTGATATCTGAACCTACCCTAGGTTTACCCCCCTCAGCAACCCGTATTGACCAACATGGTGAAGCATGGTCAAACAAACCCCATTACTGACACGGAATGGATAGGCTTTCATCCAGCCGTGGATGAAAAATGACACAACGATGTGAACAGCCATTGCCCTAAATGTCGCCTATTATATATATAGTTTTTGCCTTTAAGGCAATGTTATTGACGAATGTGTTGAGATTTAATGGAAAGGGGGCTGGCCACGTGCGCCGAGAGCCGAGGAATGTGACCGTTATTATGCTTAGCAAGATGAGACAACTCACATACAAACCTGTTAATCCGCTTTCCTGCAATTGCCGACAATAGCAAAAAAAGTTTTCTGATGTTCTATCCCGGCCAACGTCTGCAGGTCAAAACACGCGTGTGTTTCTGAAAATACATTGCATTAGAAAAGGCTAAGAAATAAATGCTCATGAAAATAAATTAAATAGATCAAGTCTCAAGCATTTACTTGAACCTATAACCCAACATATCATGTTTACGTTTAATATGGGCTCGCTAACAAAAGTCGCAGTATATGAGGATGGTCAAGAATAATGAGTGGCAGCCAAGTAGCGCGTCCGATTTCCACTGAAGCTATGGGACGATGAAATCGGCTCGCGTGCAGTACATGGCGCTATGTGGATTGTTCAACCATCGCAGAACCTTGATTTGAAGCTTTCGTGACTGCAGGAATCCATACTCTTTGGTTCTTTCGATAAAGTCACGTAGGTAGAAATAAAATAAAATCAATCATGACGTGTCGATCGCAACACAAGCGACCAAAGAGCATCACAGGACCGTGAGAGATGGCGATGGCTTGGGGAGGCCTTCATCCAGGCACTGATGGTGTGTGTGTGCAGATGGGTGGGATTCGAGCACCCGGAGTTCCAGGGCCAGCAGTTTGTGCTGGAGAAGGGCGACTACCCCATGTGGCAGTCATGGAGTGGTAGCTGCGCTTACCGCACGGAGCGCATCCAGTCATTCCGTCCCATCAAGTCCGCGGTACGATATCTCTCTCTCTCCATATCTCCCCTCATTACCCACCCCATAACTCCCCCTCTATCTATCTCCTCCTTCCTCACTATTACATGCGCATAAAATATAACGCTGGACCTGTTAGTGTGAAACGTGGAACTGCTAAGCGTTCGGACAGGCGTCTAAATTATTTGTGTAGTCCTGTCTCGTCTTATCGAGAATGATAAGTTGGGTTGAGGCTGGGTATAGTGCTTGGATTGGCGATCCCGGTGTGAAACAGGTTGCTATAGGCTGCTGCGGGCTGTTGAAGAGATGGGATAAAACTATTGCGCAGTGGCCGAGACTCCTGAACACACGGAAGAAACCGGGATTGCGTCTGGGGTAAAGGCACTGAAAGTAACGGCTGTTCAATGAAATCCTGCTTAGACGACGGATGTAAATAAAACATATTTATAAGATAACAGAACTCGCCAGACCAGACGAAAATGATTATATACCCTCGTTTACCTAGGAAAATGCACTGAACGTCCATGCTCTTTTCAGGAGGGTTGTGTTTCGGTGTTTGACTTTGTATGAGCTTAAACCGGAGAGCCCAGAATAAAAACCCGCAACGCATAGCAAGTGAAAAACACACTCGGCACTGCCATCTCCTGGTCACACCTCGTAGGCTCACGCAAAACAACAACACCTGACCAGCCCTGATGGTCACCCATCCAAGCAGGCGTATGCATCGGGTGCATGCATTTCTGCTTAGATTCAGAGGTGCAAGGAGGTCAAGCTCAAAGGAGACGGGCACATGGTTACATCGTATGACTTGTGATTTCCTTGCTTTTCGTGGATAAATTACAATAAAAACAGCAAACATTTATAACGTAGCTCGACACGGCGCGGTTTGGTTTGAATTGTAGGATGGGAATTTTAACGCTTCCCTTTATTACCTCCCCTTCCCCCCTCCAAATGCCTACCATTCCACTCCCACCGAGGCCTCAGCACCTTGGAAAGCGGCGCTGGGGAAGGGGGAGGGTTGGGGGGGTATGTAGGTTCTGCCATTGATACCGGTGTAGTCAGTGGAATTGCGTATTTACTGACATATTCTTTGGGTCTTTCGGCAAAGCCACGTAGATAGAACAAATAATAAAATGATTAAAAAAATAGCAATATCGTTATGAATTCCTGCAGTCACGAAAGCTTTTAGTCAAGATTGATTTACTGACAGTTGAATTTGGCCTCCCCTCCCGTTGGTTTTTTCTCGTGCTTTTCTCAATGCCTCCCCCTTTCCGTGCCGCGCAAATGCAGGCCCACGGGGAAAGCAAGGTGGTCCTGTTTGAGGGAGAAAACCTGCAGGGTCGAAAGACGGAGCTCTGTGACGACTGCCCTTCGATGCAGGCCATGGGCTGGAGCACGCGGGAGATCCAATCCGTCAAGGTCAACAGTGGCGCGTAAGCATCTCCACCGCACCCACTTGTGTGTCCACCCACAGGGACAGCGCACAGACATCACTCTTACTGCAAATGAGGTCATTCTAGCATACGAGGCTATCCTGGTCTCTTTGAGTTATCATCCGGTTAAACAAAATACACTTGGCGCATCGATTCATCTGTTAATATGTAAAATAAAGTTTTATTTTTCAAATCCTAAGTACCCGTCTCGCTCATAGGTCAGAGCGCTGATCTGGACCCGAGTTCTGATTCATGCAGCCGTCCCTAATTAAACCAGGTGTACGAGTTGATGGGCTCAGTCTCGCCAAAAATGATTGCCCACACGTAGAGCATTAAATACCAATAGGCTGTGCACTAAAATTTACTAATACCATCTCTGAATTATAATTATTGGTGTGACGATCATTACACTCTGGCAGAGCGGTGGGAACATACTGCAGCGACGACATGGACCAATAGTAACGTGAAAGGATCTCAAGAGCTAATGTTTAGCTTCCGCCAAACTCAAGAGGTTGGGCGCATTCCAGGTCATTCGATCAAAGGCGCTAATGATTCATCATTGCCGTGAAATTATTTCGAAGCGCTGCTGCATTTGGATGCTTTACACATTGAGATTGATCGTGTTTACATGAGAGTTATCGCGTTAAACAAGGAAATTAACGCAATCAAGCGATAAGCAAGAGACAAGCAGTAAACAAGCAGTAAAAATAAGGAGTAAACTGGAAGTAAACAAACATCAATAAACTAGAGGCCGCGTTCTTTGTTATTGTGCCTACGCGTGTTTTCCAGATGTTACTCAAAGCATCAACTCAAATGAAGCTTGCTCATGCTGTTCGGGTCGATCCAGATACAAGCACTGATTGTATCTGCATGCTCTCACACTCTCCTCTGCGTCCGGACCTCTCTTCCTTCAAACTCTGACCCTTAACTCCTAAACAAACTTCGCCTACCCCCACCTCATACTACGGCCGAAATCTCTTCACTTGTAACCACCCTGGCCCACCCAATTCGATCAACGCTACTGCACACCCCCTCCACCCACTACACCACCCACGCACCACGCCCACCACCCACATTGATCCACCCACTCTATTCACCCACCCCGACAGATGGGTTGCGTACCAGTACCCGGGATACCGTGGATACCAGTTCGTGTTGGAGCGCGACCGCCACAGTGGGGAGTACAAGAGCTACAGCGAGTTCGGCAGCCAAGCGCACTCTGGCAACATCCAGTCCATCCGCCGCATTCAGCATTGAATCGGACTGGACAGCCCCGCCAGTTGCACTCACCCCTGTGCCCTCTACCTACACCTGCCCGCATGGGGTGGGTGGTGATCTTCCCGAGTTCAAGGCACCCTGCCGATACACCTGCCAGGGTTTGTGGGTGATCACCTCCCTGAGTCCTGCCTGCCCGCTATTACTGCTTACATATCGCGACTTAAAGCATGCGGTCACGCGAGTTCAGTTCAGCCCCCTTAATTTAATTTGGACCAGAGCCGACAGAGGCGCAGTTATCTTTTGCGAGATCTGGAATAAAGAGCACACGAGGCTTAGACAGCCTACAGGTCGACTTCTCATCCGCAAATGATTTGCATTCCGCACAATACGAGATCAAACAAAAAACATTATTCTCTCCATGGACTAGAACTATCAATATCTACACCTTCATTATCCGGAGTACACCGGCATCGCCAACTGCCTGCCTATCTCCCACGTGGGGGTATCTTGAATGTCAAATCAGATTCACTTGAAACACCAAACGTGCCTAATTATGGTGCAATTGCCTCATTAGTTTGAATCTCAGTTGCATCTCTCGTACACAAATAACACAACAGAACACTCCACGTAGCATGGATGGAATGTCTTAACGCCATCATACGTAAGGTGCTTATTGACTGTTACGTGGTTTGCATTTGTTCCTTTGGATGATGAATGTCAAGATATTAATGCGTTCGTGAAGTTCAGGCGTTTTAACTCCCTGCAGAACATAACTCGCTGTGCGGATGGCATCTCATTATCTTAAACTTGAACGATCAAAAGCACCCACCCCCAATGCACGCAAAGCTTAAGAGCACAGCGAACCTTATTTATAAACACTCCTGGTGCAAATGCAGAAATGCAATGAATAGCGGCGAATTTTTGCACGGCGCCAATTAAGCAAATAGAACGCTTCAACGTAATTGGTAGCGGGCGATAGTACGAACTGCTGTGTCAAGACACTAAAAACGTGCAAGAAATCCCGTCAGTGTTGCATGTCACGCGTTAGTACCATGCTTGAGTGCTGCTTGCAATATATTTCTGTTATAACACGTGATGCTTAATAAAGTTTTATCAACTCACAGTGGATGAGCTTCACATCATTTTAAATGTTTAAGTGTACATTTGCTAAAAATCATGTGTTGTTGGTTGCAGATGGGAAATCCTTTTTGCACAGAACAATTTGTTTAATCATAGTGTAAACATTCTGGTATTTCAGGACAAGTGCTTCCAGACAATATCCAATTATTGTGCCATAATACGGACCACACCTGATCATTGATCCACGAGGAACATTTTCAGTGGCAGGCCACAATAAAAATGTGGGTTTAGCACATCCTATATACATCCCTGGAGTGTGCAATGTTTTTATTAAACCCGACAGAATCCAAAAATAGTCAAACCCATGTCAACAATGTTATAAAACAGAACATTATTCAAGCTTCAACATCTTTCCACCTTATTTCATGCACACTTGACAATTGTGTCCGATAGTGCAGCCGAAAATGTCAACAATCTGTTTTGTCAAAAGTGTAAACATTCTGCATCTCTTGCATCAATTGAGTGGTTATGTCACGTAGGAAGGTGTCTCAGGCTTTATAACCTCCGACACTCAACGGACTATGTTCCAAGGGCATTGCAGATGGACATACGCTACTTAAGTCGCGAAAACATGTATGCAAGCATACAATCCCATCACGAAGGAGAAATAGTTAATTTTTTGCTTTCTTTTGCCACTCTGCTGAAAATAAATTGCAGAATAATGTGCTCGTTCCAAATTACAACCACTTCTTGCACTGACAGAGCATCTCCACTCCTGACTTTCACAACCCCACCAAAGCCCTTTACACTGTAGAAACACATTTTTGACATCTTTCTAGAACTTTATGGTTCCATCCTAATCCCACGACTTGGTTTCTGCAGCGATATTCTGCCATGCAAAGAGGTAATATGGTTTTATTATGCTAGGTAGGCAGTGGCTAATTCAACCAGACATCCAATTACTGCCAGGGTTTTTTAGGGTAGGACTATCAATTTGGTTATGAATGTAAAACGTCTTTTAGAACCATATGCCTTGATCCACATTTTTGGTGTCACATTAACAATACGGCTATATACAAGTATGATTGTCTGAGCCCATCAAATACTTCCACTAACCAGTTCCCAAAAATCATCAAATGTGTTACCACAGTCACAGCTTATGTGCCACTACCGCTACTTTCTTTGGTCCGGATAATATTACAGTTAACGACTGTGTTTTAGACAGCTTAAGTGCCGGGAGCTTTGCATAGAATTAAAACAGCACTAATGAGGACATCATTGAGAGTGCATCACAACGCTCTAGGTCCTCTCCTTGAAGAGCCAGCGCTGGCGGGTGTTGCCGTCACAGGTCCGCAACAGCGGCAAGGGTCCAGAGTTGGGCTGTTCCACTGCCTCCAGGCACTTCTGGGTCAATATGTGAAAGATGGAGCCATCCTGATACAAAAAAGACAAATATGAAAAAATGCACATCGTCAAGTATTTTTTTTTCTGCTGAAACCTTTTAAATATATTACAGCCCATTCGGTTAACTGAAAGTAAATAATCTATTTAAAATGTGCATAATGCCAGCAATACAACTTTTAAACAATACTACCACCCCAGCCAAGTATAATACAAATATAATTAAAGCTTTACAACACAGATGATCTTACCTCCCTGAAGTCAAACTTCTGGTTTTCTGTAACAGGACTGTTCTTGGAGTGACAATAATACATGGTAAGGTAGTCCATTCCATTGTCAACGGCTGCACATGCTTCAGGCTGCCGTGTGTTGTACCGGATCTCTTGCTCAGACGTGTATTCGAAAAACTATACACCAGAAACAGACACAGCAACTCACTTATAAATGTCAAGCGTAATCCCTTACAAAACATATAGCTTATGCTGTGTAAAGAGTTATTCTGTCTTTTGGAAAGTTGCAGAGAATAACAGATTAAAAATAAACTTGCCTGGTTTTGGCCCATGCCATGGCATCCGTATAAGATGATCCTTTGTCCTGTCACCTGATTCTCATCTGGAGGGTTGTAGTCAAAGCAATAGTTGCTCAGACCCCGGTTTTTCAGCTGGTGAAAATAAAAAAAAAATTGGGTGGGTTACTAAGCTTTAATACAAGTGAGAACATTACTTTATGATACATTAAGGCAATTTTCTTCTTAGGTTTTTTCGGTAAAGTCACGTAGGTAAAACATCAAAATGAATGAAAATAAAATAAAATAAAATCAAAAATCACGACGTTTCGGAGGCAACACAAGTCTCCGTCATCAGGCAGCTAATCTGGCTATCATGCAGCTAATCTGGCTGTGACGGTCCCACCTGATGACGGAGACTTGTGTTGCCTCCGAAACGTCGTGATTTTTTATTTTATTTTATTTTATTTTCATTCATTTTGATGTTTTACCTACGTGACTTTACCGAAAAAACCTAAGAAGATGATTCCTTGCAGTCACGAAAGCTTCAAATCTAGAATTAAGGCAATTCACAACAATAACTTGGAAAATAAAAGTTCGCCCTACCATGCCAAATTTCCCTGGCCGGTCCTCTGGCACGTGAATGTCAGGGTAAACGTTCTCCAGGAACCACTTGAAAGATTTACACTGCAGCCGCTCCCGCAGGTTCCTCCGTTCTGTCACATCGCCAAATGGCTCCTATCAATGACAAAGACAAACTGTGAAGCAACAGGAGGCCATGGACAAGTGCATCGCTATGCAGATGGTAGGTTTTAAGGCTATTTCAAACCTTATCTAAAGTAGCTCAAACATGATATTATCTAACACAACTGATTGTAGTCATGCAAATGAATAGCGAGTTGTTTGTTTTATTTCCTTCCACCCGAATAACACAGAGGAGTTTTAACACGTAGGCTTTCGCGACCAATATCATCCATAATAGAGGTTTTTGGGTTAGATCGCGTAAATATATAAATGTGTCGGAAAGACTTCTCCATAGATCTGGCTGTCGCCTGATGAAGCTAGTTGTAATTACTGGCGAAACGTCGTACTCAGATTGTAAATGCTGTGGCTTGGCTCTTCAACACACCAGTGTGCTGTACTAGTGACAAATTGGCATGTTCTGTTTACACGACAACCCTTACTAGTTGGCTGTGTCGGGTGGTGGCGGGTTTTAATAACACATTTATATATTTACGCGATCTCACCCAAAAACCTTTATTATGGACAGAGGAGCTTTTCTTCAGCTTTACGTACAACCTGAGGCACAAAGTGCAAAACTTAATTAAGCCATGTTAGGCTTTAAGAATCTCTGCAGTATGAGCACGTTTTATGCAAGCACAAATAACCAAGTCAAAGCAGTGTGCTTTTCATACATTGGATACCGCCATTCAAAATAAATTAAAAGGTGATCAAGTAATCCCACTGCACAATGTGTCTCGTATAAAAAAAAAAACACAAACATTATTGCATTTGGCACAACGTTACCATTCTGGCATGTGGGTTTCTGTGGTAGTACAACTCCTTGTAGCCATCCATCCAGACCTCAGCGGCACGTACACTGTTGGCCAGTGCTTTGCTGCGCGAGTATGGCGCCTGCTTAGGGAATACGTGTCCCACATGGGAGCAAGGGTGGACCTCCAGGGTGCCACCACACTGCCAGATCTGCAGGCAAAAAAAGCAGCATGGCGAGGTATGGTCAAACAGCCCCTATGACCCGCAGGGCATGGGGGAGGCCCTCATCCAGGAGTGGTTCGATAAAGGGCCAGGCATTGACACGCGTTCACAACTGCATGCGCAATTGATTAAATAAAACACAGGATGAATGGCCCGTGCATGTTTTACCCGGAATGAAAACTCCAAGTTCTCTCCACCCCAGACTTCCATTCCAGTGTCGTATGTTCCCAGGTAATCAAAATATTTCTTGCTCACAGCAAACAGCCCACCCGCCATCGTCGGGGAGCTGCATCAGAAAACATATGGAGAGATTCGATGGCTTTTGCTTCAAATTACGACACTGATCAAACATCAGTTACTCAAAAAATGATATCAAAACTTAAAATAATTTTGAAACGTAGTGTTTACAAGATCCGGACCTCCACAAGTGCATAATTTCCATTTCACAGATATTTCAAGAGAAATGTTGTTTGAAATCCCTCGCTATTCCCTTTTTGCCGATACTTCTAGTAAGGCAAATCTCAATAATAAACAAAAACAGCACATTAGATTCTAGAATTATTTTCAGACTCAGAATCATACTTTTTACTGTCTTGGTGGACTTCAGGCTATACAATTATATATACAGTATAGTTATACTGCCAGGGAAGACATTTAACTCATTACTGTATTGTGGATGTGAGGTGTGGCCAGGAGATGGCAGTGTTGATTATCACCCCTCTTGTAAGTGTGAGTTTTCTCCCACGTTAAACATCCCAATGCAGGGCGCACGAGACAATATAATACTGAGACTCAGTGAGCCTTTTCTGAGTAATTGATGGTCATTATTATCATGCTGAGGAAATACTTATTTATACTGCTGAGCAAACTTAAACAGTAAAGTTTGCATACGTTTCAAGATTAACCTAGGTGAAAACTCAAGAGACTCGGGACAGCATTGTTTACATCCGGCTTAGTGACAGGGCAGCTTGCGCCATACCGTATGACATCGATGGGCGATTTTCGCCGTTTCTGCTCGTGTCCCGGCACCGTGTGCCACGTGAACACGAGACGCCAGTCGAAGCCACCAATCTGCGGCTCGCCCGCATTTCCCATGTACTCAAATGTATTCCACTCGATGACGTCGATCACCGGGCACACCACAGCCGACTCCTCCTCGGCTATCCTGCGTCGCGGCAACATCAGGCAAAATCAGAATGTGTCATGTCACGGGGTACAACACCACTGTAGGCGCAAAAATCAAAAATGCCCGTTAAGCATACTTATTTGAAACATTGTCTGCTCAGATACCTGCACAGCAGAGAAAGCAAACGCAGGAGTAGATACCAATATATTTAGATTCTTGGTCACTCGCATCTATGGACAATCATTTTAATGTCAACATTCTTCATAAGGCATGCTCCTAATAAAGTTAAAGTGTTATCTAATGAGTGCTAACTTTAACTGCAACGTCTATTTCTGAATCAGCCCTCGTTAGGGTTTATAGAGCAACAGAATAAACTACTTACTAGAAACAATTAAAGTACTTTATAAGTGAGAAACATGCATTGGAAGTGAGAGGACCAAGTGGCTTTTGCTGAGCAAACACCAGGCAACGCATAGAAAAAAAACCTTCAGTCGTACCAATGTATTTATAGGGCTAATGTAAATACATTATTTATTAACCCACTCATTTCACGCACTTATCACAAAATTCGCTGTTATTGGCCACACAACGAAACTGGAACCGTGAAAGCTACGCGGTACCGGCAAATGAAACACTGTACCGGTATCTAGTCTGGGGCTCATGTGACCAGCAGTTACACGCACCTCTCCAGCAGGGGCTCCAGCCAGCCAACGTGGCATTCGCAGTGGCAGTCGAGGAAAGTGAGCACGTCGCCCGTGGCCACGCCGGCGCCCAGGAGGCGCGCCCGCACCAGCCCTTCCCGCTTGCGCGCTCGCACGAGCCGCACCTTGCGCAACGTGGCAATGTACTGCTCCAAGCGATCGCGCAGATGCTCTGCACAGCCAATGACGGACAGAGGAACAGGCGTAAACACCTCGCACAACGATGGCACGATCGCAACGCCACCGTAAAACTTCCACACCCATTCCCGGTTGTATTTTTGTTGTTGTCTTTGTCATTTACAACCATTAAGTAAAATCTCTGAAACAAAAACCCCTACACTGTTTTGTACGCGACCAAGTAGCCTGGCAGTACTGGTTTGCAAAGCACACATAAACCTGTTTAAAGTTTTCATCAGCATTGTGCAATCTACTTTTATGAACGCCAACCTGGCTACGTTATTTGATGACAGCACGCTCCGTAATGACGTCGACATCAACAACCCTATTTTCGAAATTAAGTTATCCGATAGAAAACGTGTACATGCTTTGTTCCACAGTCAACATGTAGAGAGCTTTATAAATCCACTGCTGGATGACAGCTTCCCCACAACGTGTAAGTCATGTGGGTTATTTAACCATACTTCACCGTGCAGGATAGTAAGGGTTGGTAAAGCTGGGAAGCATAAACCTGGGACCATAGAAGTACAGTACAACACTTGATTCTTCTGCACAGCCCTCTGCTGCCAACAACATAGCCTCGCAGCACGGTGGTCGCCTATCCAAGCACTATCCAGGTTGACTCCTGCTTAGCTCCTGAGATCTGATAAGACTGGGGACATTTTGGATGATTTTATAAAACGCACAGCCATCATGGGTTCTCGTAAGTAACTAGCTCACCGCGATCGCTGTAGTCATCCACCAAGATGATCTCATTGAGCAGCGCGTCTGGGGAGGTCTCCAGAACGCTGTGCACGGTTCGCAGAAGTGTTGACCACGCCTCATTGTAAAAGGCAATCACCACCGAGGTAGTGGGCAGCTGCCGGTAGTTGTACTTCTTTTCTCTGCACCTGCAGTGGCATACGGACAGCACATTCCACTTGTTTGAGAGCGATGGCCCATTTTCAGGACAATCTAAGCAAAATGCTGACTACCATTCCAGTAACTCTTGGCAAGGACGATTTCTTAATTAACTAATGCAAAACCGTATCAAGTCTTACACATGTTTTTTAAAGGGGGGGGGGGGGCGTGAAACGTGCATCTGGATTGTTTGCAGAAGAATATATGTTTGAGGATTTTTTTATTCTTACAAGATTAGAAGTTTGGCAGTGGTTTTCTGGACTATTTGGTGTTTTGAGGTGAAAGATTTGGGAAGATCTAGAGGAGAAAGTCGCAGTTGTCTTGTGGAGATGTGAAGATACGAATGAGGGTCGCAGCAGCATATTCAGAAGGTAAATGGCAAATGTGAAAGATGTTGCATGGGTGTAGGTAGGTCCTGAATGGTTGAGTACTAAGGAATGATGACTCTTAAAATTTCAATGCTCTATGCTAGCATAATGTGAAGAATTTAGGAGGAGCACACTTAATATAGAATATAAACGGAGTTCAGACTTGTCGTCCGCATTAAAATTGGATGAGAGGATTAAGATGCAATCAGGATGTCAAGCATTTCCAAGGATGTCATATGTTTCTGTACACATATCTAGCGGAAGGGCAGTTAAGCACACAAATACAAGCATGTCAATTGTGAGAATTAGATTGATATAAATTCTGTAGCAAATTGTATACTATAAGATGCTATCCAAAATGTCCTTTAGGATAGAAATGCTGACACACCACATAATTTCCATAAAAAGGGGGAACTATATGCATACAAATATATGCATTTGAAATATATTTAGCATCCAACTTGCAATAAAAAAATTACAGTTATGCATTCATCACATAATTTTACTTAAAGATGGTTTCCTGCTTAAACGTGTGAAACATAATTCTGGATGCATTACACAAGCAAACCAGAAATGCATGTAACGATTCATACAAGCCACAATGAGTTGATCAACTGTCACTGTTAAGGGTCTTTCTTATCAACCATTAGCATAATAGTGTATTTGCATTAAATTTGTTTTCTAAAAAAATCGTATTTAACAAATTTCTTCCAATTGTACTATAGATATCATGTCATAAGTTTAAGTTATAAGTATAGAACTCTCCTAGAGCAGTACATCAACCCATTTTAGTGAATATAATGCATAAGGAGATATCACAGAAATACTTGCGATATTTCTTAGCTTTACCTCTTTTGTCAACACTGCACTTTTCGCACACCTTTCTACGGAGAAATAATTGCCACACGGCAGTCAAACCAAGATTCTTCATTCACAGCGCAGTCATTCGTGATATGGCTCTGCCCATCAACTACACTTGAGAACCTGGTTAAATCACAGGTTGTTACTCAGGATATCAGTGGGAGCAGCTGAGTAGTCTGACCATTAATCCACCTAAAGTAGTATATTCTTGCACTATTCAGCACAAGCATATACAATCAATTGTAATCAATGAATCATGACAATGCCTCTCTTAACAAAAAATACAATCCCCAATGCACACACGTGAAGTGTGCCCTGTGCGATGAATGAAAACTCGCGGCCGTCACACAGACACCACCGCACTTACAGTGGGTTCCACTTCTCGGGCAGCTGTCGGTGCAGCGAGATGCGGTCGCTCACGTAGATGTTAATCTGATGCTTGTTGATGCTCTCCTCCTCCTTGCGCTTCTCCTCGCCCTCCAAGTTCAGGCGGACGGCTATCCCCATCTCCCCCAGGGCATTCGAGTCCAGTGGTGGCTTCTCGTACACTGGCCTCTTCAGCAACTCATAGTCCACCTCCGGGTTCGCGATCTCATCCTGCTTTTGGATTTCATTCTGAACCTCCACGGGCAAAACCACTCCTCGTTCCTCGCGCGCTCTGCCCTCCCCGGCATCCGTTTTCCCCCCGTGGCCTGACGCGAGGAGGTAGAACACAAACAGGGCGCCCGCTGAGCACAGCAGCGCCACGTACCGAGCAGAACGGCGCCGCCCGAAGACCGCCATAAATGAATGCAACCTCGAGTCTGTCCGGTTCCTCCACTAGGCTAGGTGGCGCGCTCGCGGTATGCAGTGTACGCACAGTGCAAACGCACAGCTGCGGGGCATCACCACCAGCGGCAGTGCAAAACGGCAGACCTGCTGTCATAGGGGGCGTCTGTCCACGTGTTTGGTCATTCTGCAGAGAAACAGCGGAGAACGTACGTTAAAAATAAGGCGTACTATTGCATAAATAACCATACTTAAATAACCTTACAGCATTTAAAGACACACACACACACCATTGTATGACTAAGATAAGCAGTCAAGTTAAAGGGTCTTCAAATTTAACAAAGCACCCGGACGTTGATATTTTTCACTGGCAAATGCCAGTCTATCGAAATGACAAATTGCGTGCTTTATAAACAACAGCAAAAAAACACAATCCTTACGCACAAACTCGGCAGAGCGCAAAATGCAACGCTCCCGAATGAGCCGTATAGAAAGGATCGTCTGCACTTAAGAAAAGCAATTCAGTGGCAGAAGTACACGGATACAAGGCTCTTCGGGAGTTCTGTATTTGCAACACCCTTACCAATCTGCAGGCCAACAACCCACTTCACACGCACCGCCGCAGCAGATGGGTCCACTTCACGTTACCACGACCGCCTGGTGACTGAAGCCCTCAAAAGTGTTGAGAACACCTCTATTGAACCAGGCCGAGCAGCAACAATCAATGGCCGTCCATTTTTCCTCCGTTATAATCTCAATAGTTACGCAAACAGGAGTGCGGGAAAATGTTGTCCAGCAAAGAAGCGTGTGCATGTTATTGCCAAGTAGTCGCAGATGAACAATGGTCGCGATTGACTGTAACCGGCTCTAACTTACATTATTGTTGGACTGCGCATCCCAAATGATAAGCGCGAAAAAGGTCATATAGCTCGAGTGACATCGGCCACGACTAATGCTGGATTCCTCCAAACCATGACTGAGGAGGTAACAAACCGGCTTAGCCCCTCCACTGTAAAACTGTGGGCTTTAACAAAAAAAAAGTGCGGCTGGAGTCCAAACTCTCTATTCTTGCCGTGAGCTGTGACTCTTAATCATGAGCTGAATAAACTAGAAATTGAACTGCAGACTCCAATTGATTCGCGGGAAGCCAACTTCGAGCTGGAGACTCGAGGATAGTGTCGGAGACTCCAAACAATGGGCAGCAACATCCTGGTGACTCTTGGGATGTCTGAGCAGTCCATTCCAGCATTGATCCGGAGGTTCAGCCAACACGGCATGTGCGGCGTCTATGCCATTTCCGCGTTAAAGCCCTCACCCATGGCACAGCTGTCAACCCCGTACCAGTGCCCTGCCTTATTACAGACCAATTCAAACCTTATTGCCCCCCCCCGTTCCCTTATAAATCTCAACGTTCATCCTACAAAATCCCATTACCGTATGGACCTGAAAACGAAATCTCCCTGTACAAGAAAGACGTGTAAACCTGCATGGGTTGACACGGCATGTCATGGAGGCAGGAAGACACGCGTCAGCACGCCACGTTGTTCCACACCACGCCAAACTACCCCTCACCACCACGCCAAACTACCCCTCACCACCACGTTAAACTACCCCTCACAACCACGTTAAACTACCCCTCACCACCACGTTAAACTACCCCTCACCACCACGTTAAACTACCCCTCACCACCACGTTAAACTACCCCTCACCACCACGTCAAACTACCCCTCACCACCACGTCAAACTACCCCTCACCACCACGCCAAACTACCCCTCACCACCACGTTAAACTACCCCTCACCACCACGTTAAACTACCCCTCACCACCACGTTAAACTACCCCTCACCACCACGTTAAACTACCCCTCACCACCACGTTAAACTACCCCTCACCACCACGTCAAACTACCCCTCACCACCACGTCAAACTACCCCTCACCACCACGTTAAACTACCCCTCACCACCACGTTAAACTACCCCTCACCACCACGTCAAACTACCCCTCACCACCACGTTAAACTACCCCTCACCACCACGTTAAACTACCCCTCACCACCACGTTAAACTACCCCTTCAAACCCACGCCGTGCCAGCACTGATTTAACACCACGCAAAACGCTTACACCACGCAAGTTCCATACCTCACCACACCCTCACTACAACCTCACCACACTCTCACAACAACCTCACCACAACCACACACCACCTCACCACAACCGCACACCACCTCACCCCACACCCTCACCCCACACCCTCACCACAACCCCACCCCACCTCACCACAACCACACACCACCTCACCACAATCTCACCCCACCTCACCACAACCACACACCACCTCACCACAATCACACACCACCTCACCACAACCACACACCACCTCACCACAACCACACACCACCTCACCACAACCACACACCCTCACCACAACCTCACCGCCACCTCACCACAACCACACACCACCTCACCACAATCTCACCCCACCTCACCACAACCTCACCCCCACCTCACCACAACCACACACCACCTCAACACAACCACACACCCTCACCACAACCTCACCCCCACCTCACCACAACCACACACCCTCACCACAACCTCACCGCCACCTCACCACAACCACACACCACCTCACCACAACCACACACCCTCACCACAACCTCACCCCCACCTCACCACAACCACACACCACCTCAACACAACCACACACCCTCACCACAACCTCACCCCCACCTCACCACAACCACACACCACCTCACCATAATCTCACCCCACCTCACCACAACCACACACCACCTCACCACAACCACACACCACCTCACCACAACCACACACCCTCACCACAACCTCACCCCCACCTCACCACAACCACACACCCTCACCACAACCTCACCGCCACCTCACCACAACCACACACCACCTCACCACAACCACACACCCTCACCACCTCACCCCCACCTCACCACAACCACACACCACCTCAACACAACCACACACCCTCACCACAACCTCACCCCCACCTCACCACAACCACACACCACCTCACCACAATCTCACCCCACCTCACCACAACCTCACCGCCACCTCACCACAACCACACACCACCTCACCACAACCACACACCCTCACCACAACCTCACCCCCACCTCACCACAACCACACACCCTCACCACAACCTCACCGCCACCTCACCACAACCACACACCACCTCACCACAACCACACACCCTCACCACCTCACCCCCACCTCACCACAACCACACACCACCTCAACACAACCACACACCCTCACCACAACCTCACCCCCACCTCACCACAACCACACACCACCTCACCACAATCTCACCCCACCTCACCACAACCACACACCACCTCACCACAACCACACACCACCTCACCACAACCACACACCCTCACCACAACCTCACCCCCACCTCACCACAACCACACACCCTCACCACAACCTCACCGCCACCTCACCACAACCACACACCACCTCACCACAACCACACACCACCTCACCACAACCTCACCCCCACCTCACCACGACCACACACCACCTCACCACAACCACACACCACCTCACCACAACCTCACCCCCACCTCACCACAAGGCCCCTCACCTCGCCGCGTCCCCTCTCTGGCAACAGTCGCGAGAGACGGCGGCGGCGGCACTTCCGGGGTTTGCGCGCGATGACGTCGCGGTGACGTCACAGCGAGACGTCGCAACACTCGCGGCCGTTTGAGCGGTGCCACGCGGTGAGCGGAAAAAAAACCTTTCGCGTCACCCACACCTCGGGCTTTGTTTGTGCGGTTGTTTGTGGTTGTTTTGTTGTTATTTACGGACCAATTCAGGCCCCGTTGGTTACCCCGTGCCCGTATGAAACACAACGGTCATCCTACAAAGACCCATCACAAGGGGAGAAACACAAATAGACAACAAACACATTTATTTGCCCGTATTGAAACGGCTGTCCGCCGTATGGACCTGAAAACTAAATTTCCCTGTACAAGAATACGGGTAAACCGTATGGGTAGACAGGTATGGTGTTGTTGTATCGCGATGCCCTTCGTTGTTAACCATTTGGTTGAGCTACTTTCGTTTGTGATGGCCAGGTAGCATTCTGAAAAAAGAAGCTAATATGCTCGGTGGGCTTTACCTGATAAGATAAAAACTAAACAACGTTTATTTAACAAGTTTAAGTCATTTGTTTACCTTTCCTATACTTTACACTCCTATTGTGTTTTTGTATAGTTAGTTGTGACGTGATCCCTTGTCAAATCTTGATCAATCGAAGTTATATAATTAAATTATGTATTATTTCTTTACATTTAGTGACTTGCTTACCATTTTCTCTATTTTGCACTTCTATCGATTTTTTTTATATTGTTTGTTCTTGTAACTTGCTTGACCCGCCCATACTGCAAAAAAGAGCTTCATAGCTCATCGGATTCCAGCTCATCGGATTCCACCATTATATCGTTGTGGTCATCAATGATTGTCACCTGTCCCGGTTTTACCCGAACAATCCGGAAGTTGGTATGTGTTCTTATTTTACGTGCGATATGAAGGAAGGCCATCGTCCTAAACATCGCCCATTACATATATATTTTTTAAGGCAATGTTGTTGACGAATGTTGTTCAGTATTGTTGTGTTTGGGTGGCAAGAATTTATTTGGAGCGAGATCTGGTGGATACATATTTCCCGATTTGGTCTGCGGAGGTGGCAACCTTATTCCAATCAGACAGCAGATTATATCTGTAGAAGCAGCCCTCCGTCTTGTGTCTCCCACACATTGAGTAAAAGCTATCGTGCTGTGACGGTTCCACCTGAAGACGGAAGCTTGTGTTGCCTCCGAAACGTCGTGATTTTTATTTTATTTTACTTTTATTAATTTAAATTGTTTTACCTACGTGACTTTACCGAAAAAATCCTAAGAATATGAATCTTTGCAGTCACGAAAGCTTCAAATCTAGAAAAAGATAGAGTTTTACTCAGAAATTGTAAACCTAGGTCTGTTCATGTGTTTATGGTTGCTTTACATGATAACATGTCACCTGTCCTGTTCATGTAACACTGAAAATAGCAGCAGAAGCATTATATAAATATAATTTATTATTAAACAAAAGGCAAAAATCTATTATGTTATATAAGTACATAGTTTAGTCGTTATTCAGTGTCTACTCGGCGCTGCTTGGCTTGTCTGTTGCATTCATTAAATGGTGAATCTCTTGTCACTGTCCAGCAATAGTCTGCAAGCATTGATGGGCTCAATTTGCCCTGATAGCGTTTCTCCATTGTTGCAATGTCCTGGTGAAATCGCTTGTCATGCTCGTCGCTCACTGCTCTGCAGTTCAGTGGGAAAAAATCTAGATGAGAGTCCAAAAAATGTATCTTTAGTGATA
The DNA here is from genome assembly GCF_964198595.1 of Lampetra fluviatilis. Classification (NCBI taxonomy): domain Eukaryota; kingdom Metazoa; phylum Chordata; class Hyperoartia; order Petromyzontiformes; family Petromyzontidae; genus Lampetra; species Lampetra fluviatilis. The sequence goes on from NC_136275.1 coordinate 16,749,558, forward strand.
TGTTGCAACCAGGCTTTTGTATGCCTTGTGGATGTTTTCCACCAACTCCCTGTAGTTGTCTTTCCATGCCGTATTTTCCTTGCCACGCAGTGCACTGTCAAATGCATCATCTCGAAGAAGTTCACGAATCTGAGGACCAACAAAGGCACCTTCCTTTATCTTAGCTTCATTTAACCTTGGAAAATTTCCCTGGAGGTAATTGAAAGCTGCTTGTGTTTTGTCCATGGCTTTGACGACGTTCTTCATCAGTGGTAACAAAATCTTTCTTGATTCAACAAGTTGTGGATGCTGAACACTTTTCCTCCCAGGCTCCAATGACTGTCGGAGTGGCCAATATATCTTGATGTAGTGGGAATCTCTCGCACGACTATCTCATTCGCAGAGAAAACAGAAGTACTTTGTGTATCCAGTCTGCAGACCAAGCAAGAGAGCAACAACCCTTCAAATCGCCACAAAGCTGCCACTGATATTGTTCATAGTTTACGCACCTCAAAAGTTGTTTCATGTTGTCATAGGTTTCCTTCATATGGACTGCATGGCCAATGGAATTGATGGCAAAACATTGTCATTATGCAGCAAAACAGCTTTAAGACTCATCTTCGATGAATCAATGAACAGTCTCCATTCATCTGGATCATGAACGATGTTGAGGGCTGCCATCACACCATCGATGTTGTTGCAGGCTACAAGATCACATTCCATGAAGAAGAATGGGACAAGATCCTTTTGGCGGTCACGGAACATGGAAACTCTAACATCACCTGGCAGGAGATTCCACTGCTGCAGTCTGGAGCCCAAAAGCTCTGCCTTACTCTTGGGTAGTTCCAAATCCCAGACAAGGTCTTTCAGTTCACCTTGTGTTATGAGGTATGGTTCAGAGGAGGAGGATGGGAGAAAATCTGGGTCATGTGACCTTGATGGTTCAGGACCAGAAGTGTAATCCTCTTCCTCGTCTGACTCAAGTGAGAATGATTCTGGTGCATCAGGAACCGGCAGTCCTTCTCCGTGGGGTACTGGGCATATAGCTGATGGAATGTTTGGATAATGCACAGTGCACTTTTTCTTATTTGACACACCTTTCCCAACTGGAGACGCCATGCAGAAGTATCAATTGCTGATATGATCTCTTAGCTCTCTCCAAAGAATTGTCTCTGAAAAAGGCATAGATTTCCTTTTCCTGTTCAACCACTGGTGAAGATTTGTTGCACAAGTGTTGTAGCATGTGTGGGGCCCACATCTTGTCCTGATCTTTAATTTTGCAGCCAAAATAAAGGTGATAGGCTTTCTTAACCATAGTGGTTATACTACGTTTTTGTGATGCAAAAGTCACTTCACAAAAATAGCAGAAGTTATCTGCTTTGTTCACACAAGTACGAGGCATCTCTGCTCACTTTTGCTAAACAGAAATGTGTCCCTTTGCAACATCAAACACTGACAAATAAGAGAGCACGACACTGATTTCTAGAGCTGATATAGGGCAATTTGTTCAGCAGAGGGATGTACCGTATTTTCCCGCATATAGCCCGCATACGCATATAACCCACAGACGCATATACCCCGCAAAAATAGCGTTTTGTGTAAAACTAATTTCAGATAGCCCGCACCTCCATATACCCCGCATGCATTCATATATTTAACGTCGTTACCGCAGCTTAATTCCATCATTAATACATAGTTTACATTTGTAATACATTCCACTATCAATTGTTAACATTAAAATCATAACGTGCACAAAGAAAACAAACTAACCGGAAATGAGTGAACTTAAAACTGTAAATAAGTAACAAAAGTAAATATCCAATAAATAAGTAACACATAACTGGCAGATAAGTAAGTAAGCGTACTGTTAGGCTTACCAGCATTCGACCTCATCATATTACAGCTACTAGACGGGTAGTTACCCCTGTACAGTTTTATCACCGGAAGATTGCTGGAGGAATATTATATTTTTTGCGACGTAGAATTGTAATGTATGACTTACTGTTAGTAGCTCAGCTTATTGTAGAGTATACTTAGTATATTGATGATATTGATGTAGTTTATATTTTAGTTTTTTACGTGGTGGTTTGGCTGCTGCAGCTCCTTACTATTAAAATTCCTTCCCTTTATTACTGCTAACCCTACTTCCTCTCTTTATTACTGCTAATCCTACATAATACACGAGCATAATATGACTTTGAGACCCCCCACCTCTTACACATTCCACAAGTAGTGACTAATCCCATATCTGCCACGCTGCAAAGCTTGGTGGTGTTCATTCAGACGCTGTCTTTCCGACAGACCTGTTCTTCACCTGAGGACGGCTGCTTGCTTTGTGGCCGAAACGTCGTGAGAATTGTATTTTATTATGTTTTATTTTTATAATTTTATTATTTCCCTTCTACGTGACTTTACCGAAATAACCAAGAAGACAAACAATTCTAATCATTTAAAACGTGATAACATGTGCACTTTTAGTGTGAGTGGTTTATTCAGCAGTTCTTTAGTCAAAGGTAAGTGTTGCATAGTGGATAGTCCACTATGTCACACGTGTAAAATATTTTTGGGATAGCCCACACCTCCATATACCCCGCAGAGTCTTGTTTTGTTTGTAAAAAGTGGTATACCCCGCGGGTTATATGCAGGAAAATATGGTAAGCTTAGTTATGATTGCATCATCCATGACTTCTAGGAATAACATGATGTAATTCATATCATGTATGATGCAATAACAGGTTCAGATTGCATCATTAATTGGTTTGCTCAAAAAACAAGTACCGTCCAAACCCAGTCATAGATGTATTCATAGATCCAGTCGAAATTGTATTTTAGTCATATTTGGTTTAAATTGAGATCCCTTCACTTTATAACTCACGTATCCTCCACCATTCCCAAGTCAAGGGTCGTATATACTGACCCAGTAGCATATCTTGAAAACTAGAGCCAATCAACAATTTTAAGCATCATTTTCATTCTCAGTGACCCAGAATTAGTAAAGTTGGACTACATTTGTTTCGGAAGCATTTTGGCTGTAGAACAGTGTTATTGAAAACTTACTATTTGTTATAACAGAAATAAATATGCAAATGAACAAATATATTAGGGGTTAATTAATTGGAGGGTCACGATACATCTGGACCACCCTGTACTTATGCGATGTAATCCAAACTCCAATTGTGAATCACAATGATCGCCAAACCCCATGTGTTACATTATGCGATTTCACGTATACATCGGATAAAGTACCGCTGTGGAGTCTACAGGCGTCCCCGTATACAAATCTCCCCGTTAATTATTCAGTAAATTTTACTCCACTCCAGGCGTGATCCTTCAAAGATAAGCTAGTGTTCTGAGATAAGTGAAATGTAATGGTATTTAGCACAATCCCACATGTCCACTTTAGCGACACATCGCACGGAGCAGTTTAAATGTAAATATTATGAAGCACTGATGTGAAAATGACATCGTAAACAGCTGAATATTGCCTCTCTGAGGCGTACACAAAGACAAAGATCCCCCGTATAGCCTGGACAGACTTGGGGCAGGTGCTGTTAGTGAGCACCTATGAAGGTCGAAACGACACAAGATTGGGTGGGTGGCCAGCACCACGTCCGGCTGCCTTGTCTCCCCAGTGGAGAAGTTTACACACCACACCAGTTACTAATTTGAGGCTGAGTCGACCTAGAGGAAGCCCAGATAATCGTCACTGGTGGTGGCCGTGAGCGGGAATTTAACTGGGGTTCTCAGAGTGCTAACCGCGGCACTACCGCTCCCCACGTTAACACCTACTCACCAGAGGTGTGGACTCGAGTCATGTGACTTGGACTCGAGTCAGACTCGAGTCATGAATTTGATGACTTGCGACTCGACTTGGACTTGCATAACAATGACTTTGTCCCACCTCTGCTACTCACACACGAAGACATTATCACTGTATACCAGAGGTGTGGACTCGAGTCATGTGACTTGGACTCGAGTCAGACTCGAGTCATGAATTTGATGACTTGCGACTCGACTTGGACTTGCATAACAATGACTTTGTCCCACCTATGAGATGTGGACTCGAGTCATGTGACTTGGACTCGAGTCAGACTCGAGTCATGAATTTGATGACTTGCGACTCGACTTGGACTTGCATAACAATGACTTTGTCCCACCTCTGCTGTATACTACCCACGTACTAGGTGAATTCAGATATATCCGGGCCCCTCCCTATGCCGTGTTGGTTATATGTGGGATAGTTTTTCCGAAGTTCACAAAGCTCGCTGGTGCCGGCTGGTGAAAAAGAAAAACCGGTTCAGATGTCACTCGCCACTGATGTTAGCCGTGGCTGAGAATCAAACACCGCTCGCCGGATTCATAACCACTGCACCACCTCTCCCCGCGAATAAGATGTGTTCAAATAAGTTACGTGATTATTTAATTTTGCCCAATAACGCAGCTCATGAGCAGCAGTTGCCACTAATTCTAGATTTGAAGCTTTCGTGACTGCAAGGATTCATACTCTTTGTTTTTTTCGGTAAAGTCACGTAGGTAAAACAATCAATAAAATAAATTAAAACAACTAAATTAAATCACGACGTTTCCGAGGCAACACAAGCTTCCTTCATCAGGTGTAAAAAAGGCACAGCAAAATAACTGTAGTGAGAGTTATTTGTGATGAGACATTGTTATATAGGGTAAGAGGAGGGGGAGGAGCCAAGGAGGACGGGCGCAGGATGGGGGGGGGCAGGAAGGTGAAGCTGATACAACACGACGGAGCCACGGATGGGGGAGGGGGGACGCAGAGCGGGGGGGGAGTAGCGGTTGAGATTTAACATGGTTAATCACATCTTTCCAATGATTGCTCAATTTGAATCCAGCTTTTCGGTTGAAGTTATGTCTATGTTTGTATATCTGTATGGCCTCATGGACAAATCTTTGGTGGTATCCAGACGGCTTGCAGAGTACCTTGGTATCGGAGAAAACAATAGCATGATCACCCACAGCGTTGTAACAATGATCAGCAGTTGCCACTACATACACGTACTTGTACAGCCAGTACTTTCGTCAATATACTGCTGGATGAAGGCCTCCCCAAGCTACTGAAGAGCTTCGCTAAATCCCACTCTTCGTTTGATCCCAAACGCAACACAAACCTTATTCGAGTTTGGCTACAGTCTTTTCAGAGTACAAAGAGGCGTGACCGTAAGCAGGCACGCCCGTTTAGCACTATATGTACACCATTGTGCATTGGAACGACCAAAATAAATACATTTTAACACACCATTAGCTGGTCACAAAAGAGCAGCAGCACACCCCCATCTGTATACATTTACACACAATGAGTGACAACACGAGTCGTCAGTTAAAATGTTTTGGTTGAAAAACCCGTGACGTGGCGGGTCTATACTCTACAATGTTTCGGAGCGCTTTCTCTCGCGATGACATTTTGGAAGAGGTGGGAATGGTTTAACGTTACAGACAGCCAAAGGCATGTTTTATCACAAGGCGTGACCATCTGCCAACACGTGGTGATTTCGTAAAAAAAAACGGCCGTGGTAGCGTGGATGCCACGTTCGTTATCAATGCCACGGGGCACCCACTTCACATTTTGCGGGGAATAGCTCAAAATACACCCACCTCGCCCCGTTTCTTCCACGGCAGCAGATACGCTAACGGGCATGCCCCGTTTTAAAGCTTTCGTGACTGCAGGGATTCATCTTCTTGGTTCTTTCGGTAAAGTCACGTAGAAGGGAAGTAATAAAATAATAAAAATAAAACATAATAAAACAATTCTCACGACGTTTCGGCCACAACGCAAGCAGCCATCCTCAGGCGAAGAATGAAACACCCCAAGCTTGGAGCGTATATTTAAGCTGGGTTAGAGGGGGGGGAGGTGGGAAGAAGAGCGCCTAAACAAAATAATTTGCATATCAAGAGGAATTCAGCATATGGAAAATGCGTAGGAGGTGGGCGGGGGGGGTTCCAAATCAATACTATGCCCGTGCATTATGCAGGATTAGCAGCATCAAAGGGGGGGGGGGAAGGAGGGGAGCATTAACAAAGGAAAGGAATGTTAATAGTATGTAGCTGTAGTTACTAAACAACCACGTAAAAAACTACAGTATAAACTGCATGACAAACTAAAGTATAAACTACATAGCATCATCAGTAAACTTACTATACTCTACAATAAGCTGAGTTACTAACAGTAAGTAATACATGAAAAATTCTACGTTGTAAAAAATTATATAATATGCTTCCATCTAAACTTTATTCTGTTACATCACACGCGTCTATACCGTACTATATACTTCCATAGGCAAAACCAACATTAAATTACATACTGTATTGCTATAAACCACCCTATACCTTATACATTTTTAATATAACACTATGTATTATTCTACCCACCCTAATGTGTATCAAAATGGTTTATTACGTCCTTCCAGTGATTGCTAAGCCAGAATCCATCTTCTCGGTTAAAATTGTCTCTGTGTTTGTAAATGTGGATCGCCTCATGTACGAATCTCTCATGATAGCCAGATGGCTTGCAGAGAACCTCTGTCTTGGAGAAGTCAATGTCATGTGAGCCCACTGAGTTGTAACAGTGATCTGCCACGGCTGAGGTGTTTGTCCTACAGTGTTTCAGGTCAGCTTTATGTTCACGGATGCGGTCCGAGACATGTCGTTTGGTTTCCCCAATGTAACTGCTACCACAGAGGCAACTTAGTTTGTAGACACCAGGGTACTGTATGTCTGGAACCACATCTTTTACAGACGGTACCAGATCACGGATGTTACATTGGGGAAACCAAACGACATGTCTCGGACCGCATCCGTGAACATAAAGCTGACCTGAAACACTGTAGGACAAACACCTCAGCCGTGGCAGATCACTGTTACAACTCAGTGGGCTCACATGACATTGACTTCTCCAAGACAGAGGTTCTCTGCAAGCCATCTGGCTATCATGAGAGATTCGTACATGAGGCGATCCACATTTACAAACACAGAGACAATTTTAACCGAGAAGATGGATTCTGGCTTAGCAATCACTGGAAGGACGTAATAAACCATTTTGATACACATTAGGGTGGGTAGAATAATACATAGTGTTATATTAAAAATGTATAAGGTATAGGGTGGTTTATAGCAATACAGTATGTAATTTAATGTTGGTTTTGCCTATGGAAGTATATAGTACGGTATAGACGCGTGTGATGTAACAGAATAAAGTTTAGATGGAAGCATATTATATAATTTTTTACAACGTAGAATTTTTCATGTATTACTTACTGTTAGTAACTCAGCTTATTGTAGAGTATAGTAAGTTTACTGATGATGCTATGTAGTTTATACTTTAGTTTGTCATGCAGTTTATACTGTAGTTTTTTACGTGGTTGTTTAGTAACTACAGCTACATACTATTAACATTCCTTTCCTTTGTTAATGCTCCCCTCCTTCCCCCCCCCCCTTTGATGCTGCTAATCCTGCATAATGCACGGGCATAGTATTGATTTGGAACCCCCCCCGCCCACCTCCTACGCATTTTCCATATGCTGAATTCCTCTTGATATGCAAATTATTTTGTTTAGGCGCTCTTCTTCCCACCTCCCCCCCCTCTAACCCAGCTTAAATATACGCTCCAAGCTTGGGGTGTTTCATTCTTCGCCTGAGGATGGCTGCTTGCGTTGTGGCCGAAACGTCGTGAGAATTGTTTTATTATGTTTTATTTTTATTATTTTATTACTTCCCTTCTACGTGACTTTACCGAAAGAACCAAGAAGAAGGGGCATGCCCCGCTTAAGGTCAAGTCCAGGTACGCTGTGTTGCATTATTTACAATGGCATACAGCCCTTTGTTAATTGACTGCTGGATGGATCAATCGAGGCCTCCCCTACGCGGTGTTCGAAAATGGGGGTTGTTTGACCATACTTCGCCATGCTGAACAGTGCGGGTTGGTGAATCGGGAGGCAAAGGGAGGCAGGACTAGTTCAGATAGCGACTGGCCGCCACTGATGTTAACCGTGGGCGGGAATCGACGAACTCGGGCGGCGAGCAGGTGCGTTGCGCAATGCGCAGGATATTCCTTGCACAATGTTCTTCCCCCTCAACAAGAACACGCGGACCAAAAAATAACTACAAGTTGTGCTTCCTGTAATGCTGCCATGGCAATGAGTGCGTGGTGGTTTTTGTGCATGGATTGCTGACGATCGCAAGTATCACTTTTTTGTTATTGTAATGTACTCGTGCACCACGGATCTCCCTCGCAAACGAGCTCGGTAACTGGCTCAAGGAGTTTTTTTTCCGTGTAACAAATAAGCCACTGTGCCACGACTCCTATACAACCCCGTTCTATTGCAGGGGTAGGGGAAGATTGGCAAATAAGATGCATAAGTCTCTTTAATCGACTTATGCGTCTTGCTCATTATATGCAGTATCAATACTAATTGACTATCCTTACATTGTGCCAGTTCGCAGATGTGGACGTCCTGTTTATACATTGTTTTCCTTTCCTGAATAACTCGATGCCACACGTGAGATGGGCAGCAGGGGTCAGTGTAGCAAAATCGCTTGTTTTACTAAAGTGTACTTACATGCTTCCACGCCTAAGCTCCCACCCAGCCTTCAAGTTTAATTTATTAGGTATAGCCCTGTGAGCCCTGTGAGCCATGCGGCTCTTGAGTCGGGTGCAACCGCAACAAACAAAATATGAACAGAGAACATCTTAAAGCGACAACGCGCAACAGAAACATCCTGGATAAACCAGCAAATCTTCCAGAAAAAAACCACCGTATTACAACGCTGTGTGCAAAAATCCCAGTGTGATGCAAGACAAACAATAAAAACCATAAGACAATTTAGATTCAAGTTATCAGGCCAACTCCGCACTTTCCGCAAGAAACATGGCTTAACCATGTTTTCGAAATCACCAAAATAAAGCTATAAAATACAATGTAACAACAGTAATCATAGGAACTTAGATTCAAATTTAACAATACATGATATACATAACACGCACGACCAACCTTGCAGCCATATCTGGCAGCATGACACTCCCAGTGTATGATGTGTGAGTGAGTCAGTGGTAGTGTGAGTGAGTGTATGATGTGTGAGTCAGCGTATGATGAGTGAGTCAGTGTATGATGTGTGAGTGAGTCAGTAGTAGTGTGAGTGAATGTATGATGAGTGAGTATGATGTGTGAGTCAGTATATGATGTGTGAGTCAGTGGTAGTGTGAGTGAGTGTATGATGTGTGAGTGAGTCAATGGTAGTGTGAGTGAGTGTATGATGTGTGAGTCCGTGTATGATGTGTGAGTCAGTGGTAGATGTGAGTGAGTGTATGATGTGTGAGTGAGTCAGTGTATGATGTGTGAGTGAGTCAGTGTAAGATTAGTGCTTGTATCACGGCATCCTCCACGCCATCGCGGCCTCCTTCACTAACCCGCACTGACCAGCGTGGTGAAGTATGGCCAAAAAAAAACCCTCGCGACACACACGAGGGATGCTGCTGTGATGTCATGGCGAGCACAGTAGACTTACAATGCAAGGTTGGCTGGTTCAATCCCTCGAGCCAGAGGCTTGAAACCGTGGGCACGTTTGTGAAATCTCCCCTCTCCATTCACCCAGCAGGATAAATTGGGTGCACAGTCCACCGACAGGTAGCGTTTGGTGAAGTAAAATCTGGGCACTGCCACCTCTTCCAATACGTCTGGTCAGCGTGGAAGGGTAGGCCAAAATATGATTTCGATGGGTTCTCTCGAATGCCTTTTCGTGTATGTATGTTGAACGTCTTTAGCACCATACGTACCACTCGTGCTAATCGGAGGTGCGGGGGAAGGGCAACAAATTAAACATGAAAAGCAGAATTGAGTTTTCAATCTAGATTTAAACGTGCATAGCTCCAGTGGCTTCCTAATATCGGAAGAGCGTTCCAGACGGCCGCAGAAGCGCATCTGAAAGCGCGCGATGCGGTGACCCTCTTTGTTTGATGGTTTGCCAAAAGCCGCTGCGAGGGTGACCAGAGTTCGCGTGACGGTTTATGCTCCTTGACGAGATCAGCGAGCGATTGTGGTTCATTTGTGACCATTTCGCCAGCAGTGGTGTGAACAGCAAATGTATGTCTACCTTTTGCATGTCCTGTCCACGAATCAAAAGTTATATGCGAGTAAGTGCTGATGCCCGAGATGTGGCGGCATCGTTGATACGACCAGCACGCTTAGCTCACCGGCCACAATCTCTTCAGTACATCATTCGCATTCGTATTCACCGGCATGTTTCGGTAAAATGATCCACACACCATGTGTATGACCCTGTATGCAAATGTACTGAGGTTAGAACTCCGTCTACACGAATCCTATACCGCATGGGGTGCATGGGGAATGCCAACTTGAGGTTTCACATGTAGGGTGGCTGACGGTGTCTCACGTTATATATTTTTTACGGGCAGCATGATCCTTCGTGGTCTTTAGTTCCACCTATGCATGAGATGCATTGATGTGGAACCCTTGAACCCAAGAGCCGCTGTTAAACTGAGCGTAACAAAGGCGCCTTGAGCCGAGCATCCGCATTCTCAAAACAAAACCAACTGCGTGGGGGAGGCGATGCTAATCACCTTTCAGAGGCTTGGACAGTGCTAGGGATGGATGGATGGGTGATCAGCATAGGCTATTGCGCGGCTGTGCAACGTTGTGGTCGGCAAGAGAGCTGTCCTGCTTGCACGTCTATGCTCCTCGCCTTCACCAACCTACACTGACCGGCGTGGTGAAGTATGGTCAAAGAATCCTTTACGACCAGCACGGGGTGGTTGAGGCCCTCATCCAGCAGTGGATTGACAAAAGGGCTGGCTGTAACGCGAACGTGTGTGCCGCTATCATCACGGGCGATTATGAAGGTCGTGGAAGTGTAACCATTATATTTTCCAGAATTCAGTCCCATGCATTTGCCCCTTGCGAAGGGCCAAAAGCGGACTTTGGCCCCTGCAGCCAGTACATTATTACCACCCTCCTGTCAACAGACCAATAAAAGACACACCTTAAACGCGCTCACGGCACATGTGCATATATCTCTAATGTATAGACTACTTACACTAGAAACAGGCGTGAAGATAGACACGTGCATAAATACACGTTCTCCCTATCGCAATACATTTACGATAAACAGCAATAAAAAAAAACTCGTACACAGCCATGCTGTGTCCACGCGTTTTTACCGTATTTACCGGAAAGTAAGACGCACCCCAATCGTGTGCCCGGTATCAATGAAGTCACACGAATGGCATCGCATGGTCATAAGACGCACCACCAAGATTGTCTTGAAAACACAGAGGGAGATAGTGCGTCTTATAATCCAGAGAAAACATAAGCAGGTTGTTTGGCAAACCATGGTCCACGCCTGCACCGCGCGATTAAAGGAAATTGCCACGTTTCAACCGATGACAATGCGATTTAACAAGAGATATGTTGATGTTGCGTTTCGTCTTTTGCGCATGCATGTAATTTGAATACATCACCGACGTACCGTAATGCACGGTGTGACTGCACACCTGGGGAATATGTTGATGTTTTGTATAGTGGATGGGACAACGAACAGAGGTCGACAGATTACAGACGGTCAGGGAGGATTGTAAATGTGCCTGGAAGGGCAGTTTTAAAGAAACAGATGAGCGCAGAAGCTTCAGAGGTTCATTTCAGCGAGAGCTGTCCAGGGCCGAGATCCGGAAAATTCCCGCCCTGGGGTCTATTGGAAGAGGGGCGGACGGTTCAGAGGCGCCTATAAACGACGAACACAATCAATTATATTCATACACTCTCATTTCAATGCATGCGTGTTGATCGTAATAATCAAATGTGTGTGTTTTATGATGCATTTCTACATGGCTGGCGGTTAAGCTGGCACACGAGGGGGCATGTGTGTCCTGGATCTGAGGAGGCTTACTGACCAATTGTGACACGGCAGGTGTTGCACGTTGTTCGCGTGGCGCTCCCGTGCAGCCACTGACACAGAGCCACGTTGTTGCTGTTACGAGGTGGGGGTGGGGTCCTGGATCGCGGCCAAGGCACCCTCAGCCACCCGTGCCTCTACCTTCTCAAGTTGTGTCCCAACATCCCACGGGTCGATAAAATAAGTATCCATACCTGTCAACCCATACGCTTTTGCCCGTATTATTGTACAGGGAAATTAAGTTTTCAGGTCAATACGGCGTACAGCCGTTTCAATACGGGCAAAAACATTTGCTTTGTTTATTTGTTTTGTTTATTTGTTTGTGTTTGTCCCTTGTGATGGGACTTTGTAGGATGAACGTTGAGATTTATAAAGGCACGGGATGACCAATACGGTCTGAATTTGTCTGTAATAAAGTAGGCACTGATAAGGGACTGACAGGTATGAGTACCACCTGGCGGGAATTTAACAGAGCAGTCCCACAGTATCATGGCTGCACTCATAGTCACACACACAAATGCTGATACAATATTTAACACCGGTGGTGACTTCAAAGTTCGAAGAACACCCATGATGGTTAAAACATGTGCCCGTGCGCGTGTGCTTCAGTTCAGTGAATATAAGATTAGTCTATAATTGTTTCAACTATAAAACACTATAATCTCTTTTTATTTTAGCAGGTAAAGCCCAGCGAGTTAAATAGCTCTTTTTTAGAAGCGACCTGGCCACAAATGATAGCTGTGGAAATGTATAGCAGTCAAATACTCTTAACGCACGTTTCAAAATGTGGAGAGAAAAACTCGGAGAAAAATGCACGCGACCACTGGGAGAACATGCAAACTTCAAATATATAGGCGTCAGGGTCGGGATCGAACCCACGACCTCCTGTATACCAGTTTAGGTAGTTAACATCTCGCTACCGTGATGCCCCTTCATAAAAGACTGTGTCGTTCCCCTTCCCTTGAGTTCTTGTATGGGCCCCTTTCGAACAAGGTCAAACTACACACGGGATTGCAAACAGTGGCCGTTGTACAGGAGGACTCTAACTCGAACATGGGAATGTGGAATTTCTGCTACTAGATCGGGACTGTCGCCTGTCACTGCTGCTTTGTGTAGGAATGTATTAATGCACTGTTAGCATCACGTTGCTCCATAATACAAAACAAAGCCCAACAAATACATCAATATCACTGTGGCCTTAAAAAGAAACATAATATGACACGTATCAGTCAATGGCCCGTTTTAGCATTTGCTGCACTCAGCGTTTGAATCTTTGTTTTAGTGTTCGTCTAAAGACAGCTATACCTGCTGCCCTACGTGTTTTATGATAACGTGTTCTTGCCCGTACTGTAATTAGCTTGGTTCACACTTAAGTGTGTTGAAGAGCGACTTTAAACTCATAAACGTCTGATTACGAGCAAGGAAACACTTTGACTTGCGCGTTGGAAAGAATGCGGTTGTAATAAAATAAAGTTTAAGGAAAAAAGTAATCGTTCTTAGAAATGTTTTCCTGCCTTTTGCTGTATAGCGGAGGAAACTGCTTATACCAACACAGGAATCAGTGGCAGATCATGAGCACACAGTTTTTACAAATGTAGGCTTAATCATGTACTTCCTACGTAAGATAGTGCGTGCATGTAAATACTATTTACCCCCACAATTAGATATGGTTAGGCATTATATGCAATATGCAAGAATGGCAATTGCATATCTTTTCAACCTGATTACTGATTTCGTCGTTATCATACCAACTACCTTAGCAATAACCCGCATCTGGTATAACCAATGTGGTTTAGCTCCTCTGCGTCCTTTTTTGATGGGATGCTTTGTGAATTCATGTTAAGAAAAAATAAATAATGTAATATGCCCATCATGTATGTGTTAAACTTCTTTCGCACCGCGCATAGCCAACCGCGTTAATTGGAGGTGCTGAAGAACAACAAATTGAGCACAAAAAGCAGTTCTAAATGAGCACTCAAGAAAGATTATTTAAAAGTGCATATATCCAGTGGCTTCCTAATATCGGAAGGAAGATCGTTCCAGACGGCCGCAGGAACATCAGTATTATACCGCTCGTGATTCATTGAAAGATGTTTGTCATTCCACTCAAACTCGAAAAATCTAAAGCAGTAGGTTTGCATCCAAAATGTAATATTAAAATTCCCCTTCCAAATGCCTGTTTGTTTTTGAGAGCGTGACCTGACCCGAGGAGCGGGCAAAATGTTCAATGCAGTTATTTGTTGTGTGTGGTTGCTCGCTCGAGATACACCAATTGAGAGATGGCTGGATTACAATGTTGTTGTAACTTTCTGGCCTGCCCCCACTGGACATGTGAAAAAGAGCTTTATAGCTCATCGGATTCCTCCAATATAAATACAGATTCTAAATAAATATTACAAACATAATCATAATAGTATAATTATTTATACATTTAGATACCTTTCATTCAGTATCATCATCAACAAAATCATAACACAATACTGCCATTACGATTATTGTATTGAAATGTGTTTGTTGGTCATTCCTAACTCGAGAACTAAATATTGTACAAGTACATGGTCGCATTCCTATGTATACAGTGTTCAGTATACGCTAGTAGCTTGTACATACGATACGTATATGTAAAATGCATACCTGTCAATCCCTTCTCAGTGCTTATCTTATTACAGACCATTTCAGACCTAATTGGTCACCCCGTTCCCATTATAAATCTCAACTTTCATCCTACAAAGTCCCATCACAAGGGAGACACACAAACAAATAGACCAAAATTTTATCTGTGCAGTATGCAGTCAACACACTCAGTACTACAACGGCATTCCTCCTCACGCCTACACCATGTGTCATGCCCGACTTCACTTTCAGTCTCAGTCGGTGACCAAAACTAGTGACCACAACTAGCGGCGGGACCCAGCGAGGAGTTCGAATCCCGGCTATGGTCTGACATCCGCAGTCATCCTTGAACAGGTGAACCGCACCTGTCCTTCCCCACCTCCTCCCGTACCTTCACCAACACGTACTGACCAGCGTGGTGAAGTATGCACCCCCCCCCCCCCATCATGACCAACGCCCCATCTAGCAGTGAAAAATAAATCATACGAAACATTCTACGTTCTTGCCCATCGCACGGCAATTCGCCGCATTGTGTGGACGTGCGTGAAAGGCTGCGCTAAAGCAGACCAACCGGTTGGCTATGGAGGCGAGAGGTGTGCCCTTCGCCTCACCCTGCCACGCAGCAAACACGGACACATAGCCCCTCTCGTGTTTCGCAGAACCGACAAAGACAAAGACCCCTCCCCCCCCAAGTATAGCCATAACAGACTGTTGGGGCACGTCCTGTTAGCCAGCACCTATGCAGGCCGGAACGGCACACGAGGGGGTGGGTGGCCAGAAACCACGCCCGGCCGCCTTTGTCTCCCTAGTGGCGATGTTTACTGCACACCGCACCAGGTACTCATTTGAGGCTGAGAGGCCCAGGACCAGTCCCGATAATCGTCACTGATGTTGGCCGTGAGCAGAAATCCAACTCGGGTCTCCAGGTTCGTAGCGCAGCGCTCCCCCCACGCACATGCACACAGACAGGCAGCCCACATGCACACACACACATCATGATCCCACACAGGCATATGCATCATTATCACTCACACACATGGTCACACTCACGCACACATCATACACACACCAATGACGACACACGTTGTGAGCAAACACACCATGACCACACACTAGCGCTGAACGATGAATCGATTTCAAATCGAAATCGCAATTTGAAACAATGCGATTAACATTTTGACTTTAAACTTTCGTGAATGCAGAAATTCATATTCCTTGGTTCTTTCGGTAAAGTCACGTAGATAGAAAATAAAAATAATAAATAAAAATACCCCCCCCCCCTTTTTTTCTCTCCGCCTGATAACGACCGCTTGTGTTGCGATCGAAACGTTGTGAGTTTTTTTTTAATTCATTTTATTTTCTATCTACGTATGCATGTGCATGGGGAGAGCGCTGAGCTTCTTTCTTTACCGAAAGAACCAAAGAAAAATGCGATTATCAAATCGCAAAGGCTGCGATTTTTTGCGATTTGAAAAGTCCTTTTACTTTCTTATTGGAATTGTTTGATTTATTATTGTTATTATTATTTTATTTATTTAACTTGTTTAACTTGTTCAATTTCAATTAAAACATTTTAATAAATACATGTTGGAAGCAATTCATATCTTTTAAGTTCTCATCCATGCATTAGAATATACAGAGCAGTTCATATTTTGATGGTATCATGTGGTAATGCTCCATCACATGTTTTAAATCTATTACATAGTGAATATTGAACTGAAGCTTGACTTAATACATTTTAATCGCAAATCAAATCGCAATATCTGTCAGAAAAATCGCAATTAGATATTTTCCCCAAATCGTTCAGCCCTACCACACACACACTACTAATAACCACATGCACGTGAACCTGAGATCAAAGCTCACAGAGCCTTGTCCGTGCTACGGCCCCCCGCTGCTTGCAGATCATTCTGTGCGACGAAACTTTAACCATGAGGCCAGTGAGCGACACACAATAAAGCAAAGTGGAAACCAACATTTTACGGTACTACAATTTGCTCGTAATTGTGTAATTTGCGCGTTTACAGCTGGCCTGTTGGCCGATGTGGTTAGAGTGCTTGACTCACAATCCATCAGTAGCAGATCGCGCATTCTCCTCTGCTGACTCCATATTCTGGAACTCCCTTCCACAAGCAAACCCATGCTGTAGACCGTCTGGCCCTGTTCAAGTCCAGGCGGCCCGAGATTGTTATTTTTTCCTCTCTATCTATGACTGCTTCTCTCTACAGAATATTATACCCACCCTTTCTATACAGCGCCTTGAGATGCGGTCGCGTTTAAATGCTGTATAAATCCAAGTTGTAGAGGACAATCGACACATTGCAAGTTTAAGCCCTCTTGTCGGGAGTCCTCACCCAAAGACTCAAGTTGTCCTAGATATTTCTACATTATACAAAACTACTCCCTATTCTCATCTTAAAAATCATAGGTATGGAAATTACGTTGATACATTGAAAAACCCCGTAAGATTAGCTTGATTAAATATTTGTCCCATCTTTTTACCTAGGTCAAAAGTCATACGTCCTCCGTACACCATCAATACTATATATAGACCCCTCGTTCATTCTGATCAGAATGATCTCTTATTCGATTTTGTACTCAAAAGAAGGTTGAGATTGACATTAACTCTGGATTGAAAACTCATTTCTTTATCACTGTTTTTTGTGTTTAGTTTGTTGTCCTTTCCCACACCTCCGATTAGCATGGTTGGCTACTTACGTTGCGCGGTGCGAAAGAAGTTTAACATACCTACAAACAACTCACAGACGGTCAAATAGAGTTTATTTGGAATACACATACTGTCCTTTTATTATTCTTACGTAAATAAGTTTTTTTCCCGTTGCGTTATTTATTAATAATGTCATACCCTCTTCTACCTTATCGGACGTTTCGAGTGCTATAGGTAGACTACTGCCTTCTAAAAGCTACGTTCAGCACAGAGACGTGTGAGCCATTTTCACAGTTAATCATTAATCAGAGCCAGCCACAAGAGTTCAGTATCAACGGAACACGTGGGAATATATTGTCCTCAACTTCTGATCCAATAAAGCGACTGCAATAAGCGGCATGAAACAAATACCAAAACTTGGGTAAACACAGATTATCCCCCCACATCGCCGTCCAAACTAAATGGAGTGTATGCACTGTGTTGTATACAACATAAAATATCGCAACAGTATACAACGTTGTGTATACCAAAAGATTACCCAACATAAGTGAGGTAGGTTGATCCCTTCGACTTAGTAGATTATCGGTATTTGCAGATGAAAACAACTGCAAGAAAATATATGTGGAGTTGTTTAAACACGGACTGTTTGAAAACGCCTCGTGTGCAAATATTGAAGAAACTTCTCCGAACGATTATGTTTCCAATGGCATAATCTTTGGCGACTATTCATGCCCCCGAGGCGGGTCTGGTTTGTGCCTGAATGCACTTAGCTCACCCACAGAAACGCCCAACTCCGGGAACATTGCATCACGCACCCGGTGACAGCTGACGGTTTAGCTCTCCGAATGCTTTCCAAATATAATATTTAAAGCGTGAACAACGAATTCGCCCTGTCCGCCTCTCTCTCTCTGTCAGTCTGCGCAAATAATATTTTAGTATAGAGTTGTGTTACCACGAGGGACTTACCTTATATCAAACCTCGATTTAAAGCTTTCGTGACGGCAGGGATTCATATTCTTGCTTCTTTCGGTAAAGTCACGTTGGGAAATAATGAAATAATAATTTTATTGCTATGGTTTTCACACCTGATGATGATTGCTTGTGTTGCAATTATTATTTCCCTCCTACGTGACTTTACCGAAAGAACCAAGAATATTATATCAAACCGGCGAGAATTTATCAAAATGGTTGTGACCGATTCTCGTTGTGCGACTCAGAAGGTAACGTTATTACGGCTCATGAACTGATTCCAAGAGGACAGACGCACGTTGTTGGAAAGTACTGCAGAATACATGCGTTGACACGATTTTTCTTTCTTGTTCATGAATGGCCACTCAGTGTATCGTCGGTATCTGTTAACACACCTCAATCATCACCGAGCAGTTTTCACCATGCATGCGATACACTGCTCTGCATACGCAGCCACAACCGCGTTTGTTTTAATCACAGCCGCTGAGCGCAGGACATAAGGCCGCAAACGCCAAGCTGGTGACAACAAACGGCACTATTTAAGGTACAATAGATAAGAGTTAGTAAGGTTATAAGCACTTGGGAAGAAAGACGGCTGGAGGAAATCAGCAGTAATAGAAGTGTTTTTTTTACAGTGCAGTCTGGTGGTTTGACTTTCTGATATTTATTGTGAATAAAAGCTTGGCGTTCCGTTTGTCCTTCAACTAAATGATGAGAGTCTTTCAGACGGCCTGAATCAAAACGTTATAGAAAGTGGACCCCCCCCCCCCAGATTTGGGGGTAAAAAGTTGATACAACAGGTTTACAACAATTGTCGACCCCCCACCCTCCAAAAAAATATTTTGTAGACATTTGCCTACACACCCTTCATACAAGTCTAGTATCTACACACATTTCGGCTTTTAAATCCATGTACTGTAATGGTATATACCAGAGGTGGGACAAAGTCATTGTTATGCAAGTCCAAGTCGAGTCGCAAGTCATCAAATTCATGACTCGAGTCTGACTCGAGTCCAAGTCACATGACTCGAGTCCACACCTCAGAGGTGGGACAAAGTCATTGTTATGCAAGTCCAAGTCGAGTCGCAAGTCATCAAATTCATGACTCGAGTCTGACTCGAGTCCAAGTCACATGACTCGAGTCCACACCTCTGGTATATACACCCTATTGATAGGCATACATAAATATAAATATTACATAACGTATACTATCAGACATTATGCCAAGAGATGCTTTAAACTTTTTGCAACTTTTCGGCCAGTAGTAAAGGGTAGGGGGGGGGGAAAGTTGTTCGCCTATACTTCACCACGCTGGTCATGTGGGTTAGTGAAGCAGTAGGGAGAGGTGGGGACTCAGAAGATAGCACTCGCCACTGATGTTAACCGTGGGTGTGAATCGAACCCAAGTTGCCAGCAGTTGCGTTGTGCAACGCGCAGACCATTCCGAGCACAATGGCGCTAACCATTCAAACACATTCATAGACAAAATCTATATTGAAAACACAAATTGTGTTTAATTACTGTAATGCTGCCCACACAATAAGTGCGTGGTGATTTGTGTGCGTGCCTTTCCCATTATTATCTCACGCAGTCAATTCAAACCCAAAATTGTTTGTTACGCGGATTCGTGCACGCGTGGGAACAATGCGGTGCGCGCACCCAAATTCCAGCACTTTTAACTCCACGTCAACAGCCGCATTGTGTTTGCACATCGCATTTCACGGCCAATGCTCTCGGCTCAAGCGAGCATGTTTGAATAGCTTCTGCCATTTGAACTCGCGTGCAGCGGCAACCGGGATGGTGCTGATGATGACGACGATACATTCGAAATGCAAACGACCCACGGTGGCGCAGGTAAAACTCCAAACCCGGACAGGTGAGGGTGAGGGAGGGGGGCAGACACACAGCCACGCGGGCACATCCGGGTCTACCCCCCTCTGCCTCCTCCTCCTCCGCCCTCCCCACGTGCACTTAACAAGGGCCCACCTGGCTGGGCACAGAGCACTCCCAAGGGGGCTGGCGAGGAGGCTGCGGTGCTACCGCGACATCTCCTCCTGCTCCTCCTTCTCGTGTCATCTCTCCCTTCTCTCACCTCGCCTAGCCTCTCTCCACGTTGTGCGAGAGTCGAGCTGACTGCAGGTGAATGAGGAAGAGACTGGTGCTGCTCACTGTTGGTGGGCTCGAGTAGAAGCAGTGGTCAGAGTCCTGTGATCTGTGTGTCTCAATGCTGTAGGAGCAGGGCACGGATGTAAACTTTTATGAATCAGCTGTTGTCGTTAATGGTCATTGCCTAAGACGGGACAATGCGTAGCCGACGAGTGTCCTTGTGATCATCCTTATTTGGAGCAATCCCGTCTTGAACATTAACTCAGCGTATGTTGACATACTAACCATATTGACACCGACGTGCGGTACCTTGTATACATTTGTCGGTTTTGCGCAGGGTTTGTGAATGCTGATTGTGATGCGGTATATATATTATAACCTTACGATTAACGTTCATTTAAATCGTACGCGGTCGGATAACTGAAACGTTTTAAATCGTATAGCCTGGAGTCGCGCGTTCGTGCGTATGTGCCTATACACTCCACGTGGAATCACGTGCTGCTTTGTGATGCGCATGCACATTTATTCGGCGTGTCGGTGCACGCGATCGAAGCAAGCATGACCAGCGCATGTGAACGATACAGCAACGTACACCAAAAAGGGCGCTGTCCATGTGCAGTTCAATGAAGAAGCGGTGTTCGTTCGGGTGAACGAATCGGTTTGAATACAGCGAAGGAAGCAATGTCCCGTGGTTTATTGCTCCGCTCGCAAGTTTTCCCAATGGGCCGCTCGGTAGAAATCACTGCGACTCATGCCGGAGGTTGTACAACGAAGAGACGGCGGTGTGCTCACGGCAATGACCTCCGTCCGTCTGTCCGGGGTTGCGTTCACTTTCTCTACTTTGCAGCGTAACGCGAGCGCTGTCCGCACCTCGGCACTGAACAATCATTGAGCCACAGCTGACGTGGCTCCACGATTCTCTCGATGCGCCACGATTTGCGATTGTTTTACTCAGCAAGGCGGCTTGACGTGTGGTCTGGGTGGTGGTGGTCGGGGGGGCTGCGTCCGAGCTCTATCAATTGCTGTCCTCAATATTTGCCACGTCAACGTGTGGGACTTGAAGGAGCCTTCGTGGGAAGCCACCCATCTGCCTCGGGCTTGTTTTACCTTGCCTGTGGCTCGCAGCGATAACACACAGGCAGCTGAAGCAAGCCTGAGGCGGAGATGGGAAGAGACGTCTTTCTGTTAAAACCAATATAATGTATGTATAATCATAGGTGTATGTGATGGGGGGGGGGGTAATGCAGTGGGTTTACAACTGCGCTTATAAGCCCAGCATCCGGAGTTTAATTTCCCGGACGCGGATAGCATCAGTAGCGAATAACATCTAAGCCGGTAATGCAATAACTAGCGGAGAAGAAATGGTCGTCATCCAGCAGTACATTCATAAAGGGCCGATTATTGCAGTTATATAATAAGACAGCGTTCGTGATTTTTTCTTCTGCCACTGCAATCGGTCATGTTAGTTTTTTTTATTAAAAAAAAAGTGAAGAAATCACTGGCCACTGTCAAGGACCGTATATTCAGGTGCATTGTTCTGCACGCACAAGCACGTTGAAGCAACCGCGTGTGTGCTCGGGATACTGGTGGGAGTTGTGGGGCATAGATATACACGAAGCTGGGATTGGTGGGAAGACGTGTATATGGGGCAGTAATGTAACGTTTAAATTCTACGCTTTAATACCAAAAATATTGTTCATTTCAATCTGTACCATACTAAAAACCTGTCCTCAATAAACATTTCAAAAAATATCATTACTTTGTGGTTATTACATTAAAATGTATCACTAAAAAATTAACCCGTAAAAACAAAGTTTTTCACTATAAATCCTTTATATGCGTGGCGGCTAGAGTCCTCTCGTCCTCTGGCTTGAGATGGCTGCCACCTATGGGTCAGATGATTGCCTGCCACCATTAAGCAATTGGTAATTAAATATAATTTATTTTTTCCTATAAAGTGTAAAATTTTGGAAAAAAATTTTCACGAAAATAAATTGTCACGTACAACGAGTCTGTGTGCAATATGTCAGCTCGATTGGATCACGGGAAATGGGTTAAAAAACGACCGAAAGATTTGCACGGTCATGAGCGCGCAAGCAAGTAAACTTAATATAAAGGATTTAAAAAGCGACACGCACATTTCTCGAGTCTTAACTTACCTTTGCTTGGAAGCCAGACAAGGTGCAGGGATACGAGGGACAGATTCTAACACGTGTAAATATGGTCACTGAACCTTCAACGAGTCACGGGCGAGGAACTCTGTTGTAAAGGCAGTAACTGTCCTCTGAGTTATGATTAACCAACGGTCCAGCGATGTAAACAATGACCAATTGTTTCCAGTCCACATTTGGTTCTGACTTTTGAATGTCCATTAAAAGCCATGGTTTTGCATGGACTCCAAAAAGGCACTTAATGATAGCGTCCCATTTCAATATCAACTGGGCCATTTTTTTAAACCAACTCTGGTTTTTCGAACCACGCTGGATTGACCTCAGAAGTGCAAATAATGTTATTAGTAAATGTAATATACATTGATCTTATATATATCCTTTAACCGTTCCACTACTTACAAACCATACAAACGCCTAGAGTAAATCACTAAGCAATTAACATGTGCTCTGTATAGGAACAGCTAAATGGCAGACAGGTATTGGGAAAATCAGGCCATGGTCATGCTGATGAGTGGTTAGAAATGGACTTCACGGCCTCTAATAATAAATTATAAACATGGCAAACACAGGTCTGAGCCACATTTTTATTTGAGGAATCTGCTGATGTGCAAAATACAGATGAAGGCAGTTTTACTCAGTCCAGTACTGCAAGTCATAACATTCAATTGCCTTTTCCTATGTGATAACATCCAATTAATAAAATTACAATAAAACATCTATTCAGAAACCCTACTGTAACAAAGTGGTTACAACTGTATTTGGTAAAATGCACTCTAAAAGATTGGAAGCCACTTCTTTAAATCAAACATTAAAGCATTTGTATTTCTAAAACAGTTACGCCACAATGACAACACAGACCTGCCTTGCTATATCGTACCTAAACGTAAAAATAAAATTCCTTGTGAAAATTATCAACCACCATGAAATTTCACCCCTTTTCTACGGCTAATATTATTACCATTAATTCAATTTTATATTTTATACAATGATGCATATTAAGGCGGATGCACAAGGTAAAACTGTGGCCTATGGAGTTATGCAAAACAGTGTTTTCAGTCAATGTTTTATATATCTACTGCACTTAGTAGGGTTCTCGATATAGTTCGTCGAGATGGAACTGGACTGTTCTGTGCCACCCTCTAAATACTGGCGAAACCGGCACATTCGGAGCATGTGGGTTTGTAAGCAAGTGTACAAGGAGCAACACCATTTGCACGCGTGCATGATGACATCACTAGCGTTGCTATGTAACAAATGCACCGATACCAGCTGAATCGAGTGAACGTTGTGCAGACATTCTATATTCATAATAAACGTGAGGTTATGAAGAAATCCCATATAACCCAAAATGTGCCGGACACCATTGGGCTGCATTGGTAAACACGCACATTACAAAATAAACCATAAACACACACACACGCTTGCCTATAAGGACTCATATAATCTATACAGTACACAGGATACCCTTTTTGCTATATACTTCATAAAAGCCTTACAGCAGCCTGTTTCAGTATAGCAGCTGCAAAATTTTAGTGCAGTATCAACATTTAATTTGCTAGTCTTAAGTGGCCCATATTGTGAACACCACCACGGAAGGTATATCATGCACTGAAAACGCCCATGTGTTTCCATACACCTTCGAGAACTTATTGCTACATTTTTTTTTATAACATGCCAACAGTCTATGAGAAATATTCTTTGGAAAGAACAAAATAAAATCCAGTTACCTGTTTTCAAAGCAACAAATATACATATAGCCACAGCTCAGGACCCACAGTGGAACAGAAGAGTGCATTTGTCGTGGTGTTGTCAAGTGATGTTACCAATATATCATGTGGATAACGGTTTAGTTATTAATTGACCTTTAAATTACAGAAATTGCAATATATCAACATAACTTTGTAACTTGAAACAGTATAACACTCTACACCCAGTTTCTAAGCATACCATAATACTGTAGCACATACTTCATTGACATTTTCCATCTGCAGTAAATCGAGCAAAATCAATAAACACTACATTGATTAAAATCTGCAACGTGCTTGTCTTCTTTCTCGCTGCTGTGTGCATTTGTGCACGTGTATGTGGGCAGACACACATCTGTGCCTCGTCCTGTGTGTGTTGTGTGCGCGCGCATGGGGAAACCTGTATGCCTCGTGCCTGTGTGGGTGCACATGGACGTGCGTACTGAACGAAGTGCTGTATGCGAGGTATGGAATGATCCAACGGGTCCATATTGCCGGGAAGCCCTGACACACAACTGTCGACTGTGGAGCTGCAGGGACCACGTGTGTGCGTGCTTCATGCAGAGTAAGGAACATGCCAGAAAACTCCGCACACCGGCCCACGCTCACTACCAGTGTCAAAAATGGCACCACCCTGGGACAAAAGTTTACAAGCTGTTATTACATGACTGAGCCTGGCAGGGCACTTTTTCTCTCTCTTTCTTAATGGCTCAGGTGAGGATTCAGTCCCTTGTTAAAGGCTTATTGTATAAAGATGCTCGAGTGCAAATCGATTAGGTTTAAGGATTTGTGCTGAACTGCCACTTCCACCAAAATAAAGCAAGCTAAACATTAACACAAGCGTATGTCCGCAGCCCTCTGCTATGGAATACAAATTACACAGACTACACATTTTACAGTATATTGTATTTGTTCTAAGACTGCTCAGGCTGTACTGAGTTCTCCATAGTAGCAAACACATACGCAATTGTTAAGTGCTTGAATTATGTGTTGGCTTGGATTATACATTCACTAGTGGCGTCACTAGCCACTATGGTGCAGATATGCCTCCATACTGCAACAGAGCTTGAGGTGGAGAGTGTGAAATTCCTAGGAGCTGTGTCAAGTCACATTTACGTTCGTCTCGTTTGCGTTCGTCACGTCTCGGCATTAGCAATGCACACCTGTCTGCTTGTGCACCTCTTAAAATGCACAGTACAATGGATCACATTAGCAATATTCCTAACCAATGCTAGTGTTTAATTTCTTTTACGTTAAAGTTCCGTAGATTTATAGACAAAAAGCTTTTAAATATTGCCATCCTGAAGTGCCATTTACAATTGAGTATTGCAACCTTGTTTTAGACATTACTTTACATGACGCAGAAGCTGCCTACTATTTATAAAATACCATGACTTTACCTAACCATTTCTGGCTATCTTTGGGAAAAATACTCTTTACATCTAATTATCAGGTGGGTAAGTAAAAAAAACTGTTGTCAAAGACAGTGCAAATGTTATTAAGGATTCAGGTTCACTTAGCGGCTTCAACGCAGTCTCATATTGGTTTTCAAGGCTTCGAGCCAATTCGCATTAAGCCAATTTAATTTTGAGGATGGTTAACGCAGATTTGGCATAGCCAAACGTACGTTCGACTATCACGAGGTTTTAGGGTGGTGGGGATGTGCTGGGGAAAGATTGGAAATGTGTAAAGATGGGGGTGTGGTGGGGTGGGGGTGGTGGGCATTTGGGGTCATGTTTGGAAATAAGGCAAGGGAATTTCGGGATAGGAAGGGTGGGGCAAGCGTTTGGTCCATCAGGTGTAGCCTGACGGACAAATCTCTTGACGGATTAAAAACTCAGCTCGGGTCTAAGGCAGGGTTGTGCAGGTCAGTATGTCTCAGAATCTGAGTCCCCAATATGGTCGTCTGAGTGGCTGTTGCCCACATGGCCGGGCGGCCCGCCTGCCACGCCATTCTCCACGACGCAGGTGGCCGCCACGGTGCTGCACAGTGACGGCTGCAGAACTTCGCCGTTGGGACCGAAGCCCGCGAGACGAGTGTGTGGCAGTCGCACTCCGGGCCCACGTTCGATTTCTCTGACACCGCCTGGAGGCACGGCCTTCGCCAGGACCGGGGAGGAGTGCGGGGATGAGGCGGAGGGAACGGCATCGGGGGAAAGTGGCAGCATGGCGCCCAGGATGAGGGACAGGCACTCGGCCACACTCTTGTTTGGGGCACAAGAGAGTGCCGGTGTGTAGCCTGCATGTGAGAAATAACAACACGACCGTCATTGTCTTGTGGTGAAATACGCTTCCCAAAGTGACTTATTCGTACAGAAGTCCTGCATTACATAATCCAATGCAGAGGTGCACACAACTGAAATTATTGGAAAACATATTCTGCAAAAACACGTATAAAACGTACACTATACACTCAGTGGGGGTGCTCTTGAAAACAACTTAATACATACTCTTTGGTTATTTCGGTAAAGTCACGTAGGTATAAAATAAAATAGATCACGACGTTTCGGGCGCAACACAAGCATCCGTCATCAGGTGGGAAAGCATGGTCTGCTGCTGATGCAGACTGTTTTAAAAGGTTTGAAATGGGTGTAGCCCCAGGGTTATAAAGGAATGGCTGGGTCTAGTGATGTTAATGTGAGAAATTAGCATGTAACTTGGTACGGAAGTGGCTCTCTGTTAATGTGAGAGATTAGCATGATGTTAAAGTGAGAAATTAAAACAATTGGCAACGGCCGATGTATTGGTCCTACGGTGTTTCAGATCTGCCTTGTGTCACGAACGTGGTCCGAGATATGTCGTGTCGTTTCCCCAATGTAACTGCTTCCACAACCACAACTCAGTTTGTAGACACCAGGGTACTGCATGGCAGGAATCACATCCTTTACAGATGGGATTAGATCACGGCTTTTGTGTACTGTGTTGAAACGAACCTGGATCCTGTGTTTGTTCAAGATTTTGGAAATATTTTTGGGAATGCCTATGTATGGCAAAGTGATGGTTTTGGTTGAGGAGCCCAGTTACTTGCTGAGGAGCCAACCAAAACCATCGCTTTGCCATACATAGCAGGCGTTACCAAAAAGATTTCCAAAATCTTGAACAAACACAGGATCCAGGTTCGTTTCAACACAGTACACAAAATCCATGTTTTAATCCCATCTGTAAAGGATGTAATTCCTGCCATGCAGTACCCTGGTGTCTACAAACTGAGTTGTGGTTGTGGAAGCAGTTACATTGGGGAAACGAAACGACATGTCTCGGACCGCATTCGTGAACACAAGGCAGATCTGAAACACGGTAGGACCAATACATCGGCCGTTGCCGACCATTGTTTTAACGCTATGGGCTTACACGAACTTGATTTTTCCAAGATGGAGATACTCTGCAAACCTACCGGCTACCTTCAGAGATTTGTTCATGAAGCCATCCAGATATATAAACACAGACACAACTTCAACCGAGATGATGGGTACAATCTGAGCAATCATTGGAAGGACGTTATTAACCAGGTAAAGTCTTAACTGACTGATGTTCCCATCCTACCTGCCTATGTCAGCTGATATTTCATGCTAATCTCTCACATTAACATAGCCACTTCCGTGCCCAGTTACATGCTAATTCCTCACATTAACATCATGCTAATCTCTCACATTATCATAGCCACTTCCGTACCTATTTACATGCTAATTTCTCACATTAACATCACTAAACCCAGCCACTTCTTTATGACCCTTGGGCTACACCCATTTCAAACCTTTTAAAACAGTCTGCATCAGCAGCAGACCATGCTTTCCCACCTGATGACGGACGCTTGTGTTGCGCCCGAAACGTCGTGATCTATTTTCTTTCATTTTATACCTACGTGACTTACCGAAAGAACCAAAGAATATGGATTCCTGCAGTCACGAAAGCTTCAAATCAAAACTTTATACATGTTTTCAAAGTCTTCTTGGTTCTTTCAGTAAAGTCATGTAGAATGGAAATAATAAAATAATAATTAAACATAATAAAATAATTCTCACGACGTTTCGACCACAATGCAAGTATCCGTCCTCAGGTGGAGAACAGGTCTGTCGACAAGGACGGGTACTTGCGTTGTGGTCGAAACGTCGTGAGAATTATTTTATTATGTTTAATTTTTATTATTTTATTATTTCCATTCTACGTGACTTTACCGAAAGAACCAAGAAGATGAATCCCTGCAATCACGAAAGCTTTAAATCGAAAATTTAAAAAAAATTCAAAGCTTGCACTGAATCTCACACAATGGGTAGGCAGCTGCAGTGCTGACTGTAGACTAAAGCGCAAATTGGCAGCAAAGTAATGGAAGCGACAGTATGAAGAGCCCTACCATTGTGGTCGACGGCCAGGATGCTGGCACCCTTGTTAAGAAGCACCTGTACAACTGTTGCCATGCCACTTCTGGCTGCCAGGTGCAAAGGACTAAATGCACATACGCACACAAATACAGAAACAACTCACATACAACCCAGTCAAGAGCACCGAGAAAACTCAAAAGGAATATAATTGTGTAGAAGCAAAGCAGGACATTCAGAGAGCAGCTTGCAAGAATCCTGGCAAAACCACACTGCGTTATTATCTCCTGCTGAATACACTTTAAATCGCCACCATAATTAACATTGCACGATGATTAAAAAAAACGCAAAAAAATACTTTGTCGATCCATCAATAGCACAACACGTCTGCATGTAATCCAAGAGGCACAGTAAAATAAAGTGTGGACAAATTTTACACCGCTGACCGAAGGGCCTCCACGAGAGGGAGAGCTCTCGCGAGCCGTTCTTGAGCAATGGGTCCTGCTCACCTTCCCGAACCTGTGGCCCAATCAACGCTGAAAACATTTTTGCGGACCACCATGTACCAAAACAATATTTTTTAAATAAATGTTAATAACATTAAAAGCACTGTAAAACGTAACTTCAAATATGTAAAAAATTATAAACTTGCTTTTTGTTGATTCACATTAAGTTAAATGCGGTTATGGTGTTTTATAAAAAAAAAAATCTTGACATCTGAAAATTCCGTAGACCACTTCCCACAGCCCTGCAGACCACAACTTTGGAAACCACTGCTCTGGAGGGTATTTGGCCTCTTTTACACTGAACAGATGTCTTTGCAGAGGTGGGAGTACTCACACTTTACCTAGCCACACTATCTGCAAATTGACTGTTGTGTACCCGTTTATTCTGGTGAGTGGACAGAGGTGGGGGGGTGAATTAAAATGCATGCCAGTTGTTTCAACTACTGCGCCGCGAGATCTAACTCAACCGGCAACCTTTGGCTTACAAGCCCAGTGTACTAACCATTACAACGTGGCAGCCTCCCCGAAAAAATCAATACTTGGAGAAATAAATGTCTTATGGTTGGTCAAATGGAAGCATGAGCATGACGTACGTCTGGAGAGCGGCATTTGTAGCATTGATGAGGTTGAGGTCGTCTAGCTTATCCAAGATCAGCAAGGCACACGTCTCATGGCTCTGTGAACACAAACAACAGAGCCAGTCAGTCTGCAGCACACGGAACGTCTTATTGCTGAGAACTGGGGCAATACAACAAATTACGATGGAAATGTTACACCCAACACTGCAATTTGCACATATTGATGTTCCTAAAGAAAAACATTTTAGTAATAGGTTTTTACCCTTTCAACTGGTACAAAAACTGGCACCTTTATACAAGGCATCATGTTTGCAATAACGACAACACAAGCAGTCAAAATGCAAACAAAAAGAAACAACTCTGATGATGATAATGATGTGCCTTTTGGCGTCATCTGGTCCAACACCAATGGAAACTAGGCTCTAAGAAAAGCTGTCTCGGGTGTGGACCAATCAACTTCAAGGACAGTGCATATCATTATCATCATCAGAGTTGTTTACTTTTTGACTGCTTGTGTTGTGGTTATTGCAAACATGATGCCTTGTATAAAGGTGTCAGTTTTTGTACCAGTTGAAAGGGTAAAAACCTATTACTATATTTTGTCAATGGTAAAGGAGGTCTCATAGAAGAACATTTTAATCTGTGCACATTACCTGCTCTGAAATCTGCATGAGAAAACTGGACACTGATAAAGAACGTGGAACAAAGTCAGCAATGCGCACAAAAAGCACGGAAGTGCACATTTGGATCGACACTAGGAGACAGAAGAACAAAAGGACAATATGATACATGAACGTTAGAGACATGAGATTGACTGTTAAGAAGAATAAATAGGCTTAGGCAGGACATGCCAGCGCTGCATCTTCATCAGTGTTAAATGCTGCGGGCTTGCCAGATAGTTTGAAAAGTGGACATTTGATCCGATCACAATCTTGATAAGAGATGAGTAACATTGGCTACCTATGAATCATAGATTAATTTCAAAACCATGCCTACTCATCTATAAGAGTCTGCATCGATCCGCTCAATGCTATCTCGCTGGGCAGTGTGTACTCGTCTCAATGGACCTAAAACGACGCCGTCTTCGATCCGAAGCCCATGATGATGCAACTTTACCAACCCGCAAACCTCGTGCGATATGGACAGTGCAGTTTTGGGGTCTCCAGCTTGAAGACCTGGTACTGGTTACTCGTAGATGTTGGAGAGTTAATCCTTGAGTCATAGCGAGTTTTACAAAAGACCTAAGACAGTGTTATTTCAAATAGTTTACTACGTGTGATCAGTGCGCATTCGTGATGGGACTGGACTCATAATGGTGCGTGATAACAAGTGTTCAAACTTACCAACTTACGTGCACCGTGGAAACATACCTATTACATCAGCATGTGTACATGAAAGGCCTTTACCCAACTGTGGATCAATGACAGATGATGATGTTGATGGCAGCAATTTGGTGCGAGCATTAATCCCACAGTAAAAATGTATATATGTTGAACTTCTTTTGCACCGTACGTAGCCAACCGTGCTAATCGGAGGTGCCCTGTCAACTGGCTTTCCCATGTCACACACAAAGTGTGGTGGAGGCTGCATGTGTGCACAAGCTCACTCTGCTGCAGGCCAGATGAAGGGCTGTGTTCCGGTTGGCATCCTGCAGCTTGAGATCGGTTTTTGTGCTGTTCACCAGTACCTCTGTCGATGCAGAATGGCACAAGCGGTAACGGTTTAGGAATATGTCAAGAAGAGATTGCATGAAAAATAAGCTTACAATATTAAAATGAATGTGGAGAATTGACAATTTTTTAAAGCAAAGTTCATACGTGCTGTAAACAGTAAGCAAATATTCGTTGCTCCCAATTTTGTTTTTATTATCTAAACTCAATATAGTGGTAGTTCCTCGGTTAACGTTTTGTAATCCGTTCCATGAAAAATACTCTTCACCAAAAAAACAGAAAACGTAATTTAAATTAAGCCCGACGAGGTCGAAACCGCTCATAAATGGGCGTCGCCGATTGGCTGAGGGCAAGCCGAGCCGACTTACGAGCACTAGAATTGGCCGAAATTTGGAGCCCCCGCGTACATAACGTAAACATGCCGTTTCATTGCTCGATGAACACGACGACCTTCAATTTGATTCGTGGGCAGGGCTAACGTCAGTGGCGAGTGATACTGCAAGCTGTCCTGTCTATCTCTCCCCTTCAACAAGGAGCACTGACCCGCGTAGCGAAGAGCAGCAAGATCATAACTCTATGTAGTCCCCGACTTACGACGGTCCGACTTACGATATTTCGATCTTACGATGGCGACAGCGATACGACAAAATTGTAAAATATTTTTAATTTCGCGCGGCAGGCAAACGCAGCAGCGTACGAGGTACGATACTGTACCTCGTACGCTGCTGCGGGAGCAACAGGAGAGCTTCACCATTCTTGCCCGATGAAGCTGATTGTAATTACCAGCGAAACGTCGTACTCAAATTTTAAAATGCAACAGCATTTTAAAATTTGATTCTCTCTTCAACACACCGGTGGGCTAAAGAAGTGAATTATTTTGTCCTTTGAAAAACGTGACACATTTTTTACTGTTTGGCCGTGTCGGGTGGTGGAAGGTTACGACACATTTATAATAACGCGATCTAACCCAAAAAAACCTATATTATGAATAATATTGGTCACGAAAACCTACGTGTTAAACGATACTGTACATTGGGACGCTGCCGGGATGTATGCATCTCCCGCCTTGTGTGATGCCTCACTCTCACCAGCGGTCAACGGAGTTAAGTTGTCTCGGTGTTCGTGCATGTATTTTTTCTGTGTTTTTTGTGTTTTAATGCATGTTAAAAGTTTTTATAGCAGGTAACATTGTTTCCTGAAAAAACTTTCTATTAAATTGCAGTTCATATAGGTAGGCTAAGAATTTACCTTGTTTTTACTTTACATTTTACTGTGCAATACAGTATTGTAATTAATAAATACATACAGTATATAGTTTATACAGTACGGTACTGTAAATTGCTCTGTTTTACTAAATTATCACCATTCTTTAGAACTCCTGGGTAGGCTAGGCCATCTTCGACTTACGATATTTTTGACTTACGATGGGGTCGTCGTAACACATCTCCATCGTAAGTAGAGGATTACCTGTACTGACATGGCAATAGTTCAATGTGAATGTGCCATTTTATTGAGAGACTTGTGTTATCTTAGTGTGGTCTGGGACTGTTTTGTTATTTTTGCCGCCTTGCCCAATGTTGATAAATCGAACTTACGTAATATATATTTTATTATTTAATTTTAGTGACTTGCTTACCATTTTCTCTATTTTGCACTGCTATTGTTTTTTTGTATCGTTTGCTCTTGTAACTTGCTGATCTGCCCATACTGTGAATAAGAGCTTCATAGCTCATTGGATTCTTCCAGTTTAATTAGAGATTCTGATTTACGATTCTGGTATGGGAGAGGTGGTCTTCATCCAGCAGGGCACTGTAAAGACGTAATGTCCCCTATGCATAATTTGTCCGCCTGTGCCCAGGGGCAACTGACCGACGGCAGTGGCCTGCCCGTTCTCGCACGCCATCATCAGGGGGCTCTTCCCGGCCATGTCGGTGACGTTGACAAGCGCGTTGTGGCTGAGCAGTAGCTGGAGGCACTCAACGTGGTCCGTGAAGGCAGCGGCGTGCAGCGGCATCCTGCTCACGGGGCGCCACCATGCCGCCAACACCAGCAACAACACTTTCAGCAAACGCACCCGGGCCAGTCATCTCCATGTAAATGAGGTGCTATAATAAAATCAGTCAAAGTGTCTTTCCTGCTTAAAAGCACATTCAGGGAGGTGCTCATTTCCCCCCGACGTCTGAATCATCATCCACACGTTTTACTTGTACCACACCTCCCGTGCAGTATATCGAGATGCCCTGTGGCAGGCTAGCCAAAGGATCCCCCCCCCCTCCCCAGGTGGCAGCTGTCCCTGTGCCGCACACGGTGAACGCAGCGCCGGCCTGCAAGTAGGTATTAGTCTGCAAGTTGGAGGTGATCTTATGGAGTGGCTTTTGCCAATTTGTGAGTCATTTATGTTGAACCGGCATTTTAATTTCCATACTCCAATGGTGGGGGCCATACTCTTTTTCAGATGATAAAAATGTTGGACTTCCCACAAAGCGAGTCAAATGCTCTGTAATAATGCCACTGAACAAGATGCACATTAAACAAGAATAAACAAGATGATATTGTACATCACAGAAGAGCTTACCTGCTACATTTAACATTAAAAAGCAGTTCAAATTAAGTTCCCCATGCGTGAAATATCCATAGATTGTAAAGCCTGTTTCAGACCAACTATTCAAAACATGCAGCTGCAAATATGCAAAGCGCCAACAGCCATGGTCGAGCAAAAGATCACAATGCCAGCCACTTCAGATGTGTGCATCACATTGCGATGCATAGGAAGGGTACGTATATTGCGTACACTTAAACCCTATATGGCAAAGCCAAAACAGATGTCCCATCAATACCTACCTTCCCTTGGCATCAGGGCAGTTGATAATCTTGGCACCAAAAGTATCGATTAACATTTCCGCACAGCTTTCATTGTCATTTAACCTGCGATGAAATGAAGAAGACAATACTGATTTTTAAAATGCATCTCTTTACACGTGCTACCCCATTGAAAACTTCCACCTCACTGCCCCCTCACACATCCAATACTTCATTGCTAAACACTGCATAATAGACATGCGAGGCACACACTGTAACTTCCAAAAACACTTGTTAATTTACGTACAATTGTCAATGATGCTGTTATCATAATATAAAAAACCCATTTGTTTTAATTGAAACTCTTGACAACACACGATGTACATTACCGTTGAAACACACCTTGGAGAGATGGGAGAATGAATAATGAAAAAGCCATCTAAAATAGCAAGGCCAAGGCGTACCCATCACACAATAGGTTCCCTATGGTGTGACTATTGTTCCGTTTCCCTTACGGTCAACACAGCTCCCTATAGTTCTAAGGAACATCGCGCATAGACCCCACATGCCCTTAATTCACGCAGCTCTCGAGAAAAGATTGTGCTGTAATTTATTCAAAATATAAAAATAACCTGATTAAAAAATATCCCCTTCCTCCACGATGTATTCATACATATTATTTTTACGAGCGCAGTTTTAGCGGTTCTGAATGCAGATCAGATAAACAGCGCAGCACTCACACAGCACAGTGCAGCGGTGAGAAGGCATTCCCTTCCTGCTTCTGGAATACGTCCAGCTCCAGCAGCAGCTCTACGCAGCCGTCGTGACCTGAGCATTCCACAGAAGTCACGCAATGCATGCATCACCAGATGCATAAACAACCATCTTAAACTCAGACGCTTCATGTTTCGACGTCCGTTAAGGAGGAAAGAACAAGGTAGGTAAAACACATCGAGTTGGGAGAATAACCCACGAATAACGTTGAGCAAAAAGTGTTAGATATAATTCAAAAAAACATCAGACCCTTCATCTTCTGGAAAATGTGCAAGAACCCACGTTACAATGAGTACACCACCATGGAAGCCATTATGCCACCGTCACCCATGGCTAGAAAGACTTAAGATTCCCCATAGCCATAAAAACGTATGGGGAAAGTGCTACTAGTGAGCACCTACTAAAGGTCAGCATACAAATTAAGGGGGTGATAACGACGAGCATCATAAATTTCGATTTAAAGCTTTCGTGACTGCAGGGATTCATCTTCTTGGTTCTTTCGGTAAAGTCACGTAGAAGGGAAGTAATAAAATAATAAAAATAAAACATAATAAAACAAAATAATTCTCACGACGTTTCGGCTACAACGCAAGCAGCCGTCTTCAGGTGAAGAATGAGACACTACCAAGCGAGGAGCTTATATATAAGCTGGGTTGGAGGTGGAAGAGCGCCTTAATAAAAAGAATGTGCATATGAAGAGGAATTTAGCATATTCATGGGAAATGCGTAGGAGGTGGGCGGGGGGGTTTCAAAGTCATATTATGTCCATGCATTATGCAGGATCAGCAGCACCAAGGGGGGGTGCAGGGAGTAGCATTAACAAAGGCAAGGAATGTTAATGATATGTAGCTGCAGTTACTAAACAACCACGTTGAAAACTAAAGTATAAACTACATAAAAAACTAAAGTATAAACTGCATAGCACCATCAGTATACTTACTATACTCTACAATAAGCTGAGTTACTAACAGCAAGTAATACATTACAATTCTACGTCGTAAAATTATATAATATGCTTCCATCTAAACTTTATTCTCTTACATCACACGAGCATATACCGTACTATATACTGCCATAGATAAACCCAACATTAAATTATATACTGTATTGCTATAAACCACCCTATACCTTATACATTTTTAATATAACACTATGTATTAACGACATGTGTTTCAGGTCAGACATGTCGTTTGTCTCACAAACGACATGTCTCGGACCGCATCCGTGAACATAAAGCTGACCTGAAACACGGTAGGACAAACACCTCAGCCGTGGCAGATCACTGTTACAGCTCAGTGGGCTCACATGACATTGACTTCTCCAAGACAGAGGTTCTCTGCAAGCCTTCTGGCTATCATGAGAGATTCGTTCATGAGGCGATCCACATATACAAACACAGAGACAATTTTAACCGAGAAGATGGATTCTGGCTTAGCAATCATTGGAAGGACGTAATAAACCATTTCGATACACATTAGGGTGGGTAGAATAATACATAGTGTTATATTAAAAATGTATAAGGTATAGGGTGGTTTATAGCAATACAGTATATAATTTAATGTTGGGTTTATCTATGGCAGTATATAGTACGGTATATGCTCGTGTGATGTAAGAGAATAAAGTTTAGATGGAAGCATATTATATAATTTTACGACGTAGAATTGTAATGTATTACTTGCTGTTAGTAACTCAGCTTATTGTAGAGTATAGTAAGTATACTGATGGTGCTATGCAGTTTATACTTTAGTTTTTTATGTAGTTTATACTTTAGTTTTCAACGTGGTTGTTTAGTAACTGCAGCTACATATCATTAACATTCCTTGCCTTTGTTAATGTTACTCCCTGCACCCCCCCTTGGTGCTGCTGATCCTGCATAATGCATGGGCATAATATGACTTTGAAACCCCCCCGCCCACCTCCTACGCATTTCCCATGAATATGCTAAATTCCTCTTCATATGCACATTCTTTCTGTTAAGGCGCTCTTCCACCTCCAACCCAGCTTATATATAAGCTCCTAGCTTGGTAGTGTCTCATTCTTCACCTGAAGACGGCTGCTTGCGTTGTAGCCAAAACGTCGTGAGAATTATTTTATTTTATTATGTTTAATTTTTATTATTTTATTACTTCCCTTCTACGTGACTTTACCGAAAGAACCAAGAAGACGAGCATCATGCCTGGCTGTCTTATATCTCGACAGTGCTGACGTTTTACACACCACATTGGGTGAAACATAGTTTAAGGCTGAAGTAATGAACAGGAGGCTCAGTATACATTTCGACAGCACTTGCCACCAGTCATCCACAGGCAGAAACTGGTCACACACACACGATCCGTGCACAGCCCACCATTGTAACACGCCCAATGGAGCGGCGTGTAGCCGCTGCGGTCGGTGAGTGGGATGGGTGCGCCGCTTGCCATGGCGGCCTGCACGAGGGCTGACAGGATGCCCATGTGACCACAGGCGGCAGCCATGTGCAGTGGGGCCCGGCCACGCCGCTCGCGCAGGGACACGTCCACGCCGCGCTGCAGCAGCAGATCCACACACTCCTCGTGGCCGGTTGCCGCCTGTACGCACAAGGCACCGCCGCACATGGTGCAAGAATCAGTGACCACCCATCGTTGTAAAGCTGCCGTGATCACCTCTTGGATTGTGAGTCCGTTAGCGGTCCTTCCACTAGTTTTACGTCCCTTCTCAATAAGCAATGAAATTAAACTTTTATTGAATGCATGACTCTACCATTTTAGCCAAAGCTTTTCAGAAGACATGTTGGATAAATGAACCCGACTCAATTACACAGACTGACGGAGGAAACATATCGATTTAAACAATGGAAACTTTCTGGGGAAAGTTATGATGTGATCGTCTGGTATTTCTAAAACAGGCGGCTCCTCACCGCTCTGTGTAGTGCGGTGCACCCTTTCTTGTCCTTGGCATTAATACTGGCTCCTTTGCTCAACAAAAGAGAGGCGCAGTCAGTGTGGCCATTCCCGACCGCCAGCATCACAGGCGTCCTGTGAAAGCGAGAGCAATTCCACACGAACAGCAATGAACCCAGCATTCATCTACACCTCCACTTCATATCGCAGCACACGGGATGAAAAGCGGGTGCCTTGCAGCAGTACGTACTGCTCGCTGGCGTCGCTCGCGTCCACCGCCTCGTTGGAGTCTGCGTTCTCTACCAGCAGGCGCAAGCACTCCACGTGTCCATTGGTTGCTGCATGCAAAAACAGGAAATGCCGCAAATGCTGAAAACACTCCCAAGGCGGCTTTTTCAGCAGAAGCAATTCACGGACAAGACTCCGCAAGGAGAAGGGCACCACCTCGTCCTCACTTCCAGGCCTGATCTCAGAGGTAAAAACAGCCGATGCAGAGGCAGTGCTCGCTACCAATGCCAGCTCTTCATTAGGGAGCCAGTGAGGCTGTGCCCCACGAGTCAAAAATGAAAGTAAAGCCCTGACAATACTTACCTGCTCATTATCAAGATTATAAACTGCTACCCCCCGCACCCTCTCTCTCTTTTCTCCTCCTTCCCCAGTACCCTATCCCTCACCTTGAAGCTTCTGTGACCCCACCAAAATATATCTA
Organism: Lampetra fluviatilis; assembly: GCF_964198595.1. Lineage (NCBI taxonomy): Eukaryota > Metazoa > Chordata > Hyperoartia > Petromyzontiformes > Petromyzontidae > Lampetra > Lampetra fluviatilis. The sequence continues at coordinate 16,787,968 of NC_136275.1, forward strand.
CCCACCGGTCACCAAGACTACCTGCAGAGTGGAGTGCAGTCCGGCGATCGGGTCCCTCCTTGAGCAGAACGGACGCCCCGTGCTGAATGAGCACGCGCACGCAGTCGGTGTGCCCTCGCAGCGCGGCCAGGCCCAGTGGGGTGTAGCCGCTCCCTTCCCGTACATCCAGGTCGACCAGCGAGCGGATGAGCACCTCTAGCGCACCATGGTGCCCATGGTAAGCCTGTGGGAAAAGGAAGCGTGAGTGTCGGTGCGTGCAAGCAGAAATGCGAGGCCGCAAAACAAAAGCGTCTTGATGCACGCCTAATGCACAAAACAGCGATAGGGAGAATAAACGTGAATAGGTAATACTAAGATGTAACGCAAACATTCTAAAGTAATGGCACTTGTGTTCAACTTTAATTATGAAGCTACATTTTAAAACCTCACTACATATAACTCTTTATTATATAGTGATGGGGGAAGGGATGGTTCAGATACAACAAAAAGATGGATAGTATGTAAATAAGGCTATAGAATGCATTCATTGTTTACCTAAATACAATGGGGGTCTAAATGTTGTTTCATCTACTTTTATTGTATGTTATAGTAATTGGTCACCGAGTCACAGGTTAAGAGCAGATATATACAACCAGCACATGAGTAACGAGGAACAAATGAGCGTGGAATCGTCTATTTTCTATTTCCTTTCTTTCTTTCACAAACACAGTTAACCTGCGAACTGGATAATTCACCCGCACATAACCAAGAGTTAACTACATTACCATATGCATGGCCTTAAAAAACTATTTATTTGAATAAACGATTTAAACAATGCTCCTAAATTAATTTGAAAAAATACTGCTGGAGATGTCCCCCCCCCCTGCCCCCCTACGTTGCGGATTGGTCGCGTCAAACAAAAGGAGGGTGCAGGCAGACGTACGGCCAAGTGTAGGGGGCTGATGGGGTGTCCACTTTTTCCATCGCTCTGGAAGGCTCCAGGTTGCTCCAGCAGCTGTACGGCGAACGCAAACCACATGGCCACTTAGTCCACCCCTCTCAAGATTGCGGTCACGCTCAAAGTGTGCAGAAGGAGAACGACGAAGGGCCGGACGTGGCACGGTAGTTTACAGGTCTCATAAAACATCTGAATATTTAAATAAATGTACTGTAAATGCAATTCATTTCCATTGAAAATGGAAGCTAATGTACATCTATAATTATAAATTGACAGTAAAAAGTGCTTTTGTTACCCAAGTGCGCAATGTACGACTGCAATATAGCCAGAGTTACTTACAACGTAAAGTGGTGCTTCATTGGAAATCTGGTAGAGAAAGAACACGGAAAATGGTTTTATATAGGTGAGAAGTTAATTATAACCTGCAGAATAGAATGGATCCTAGAAAAACATTATGTGCTAATGTGTATATGCACAACGCTCACGCAAACAATGTCATTTGAATGCCTCTGAAGCACAAAAATGTCAGATGCTTTACATGCGTACATGTGCTCGACAATGCAAATGAGATGAGCAAGCAAGATTGTAACTTATGTAAATATGTATTGCTCTCATTTGAATTAAAATCTAATCTTTTTAGGGTGATTTAGGTGACTTTTTTCATAATTTTTTTTATTGTGTAAAAATACATGTCTGTGTTGATAGATGTTCAAAGAGGTGGAGTTAAACAACGACACCATCAAAGAAGCTACTGGTGCATGCAAAGAGTGCTACAAATATATTGGAAGAATGAGGTAAACAACTTGGAAGCTCAACAATGTGCAAGACACAGGAGGACAGGTTACTGACATGCATTGGAAGAGCACCCTGAAGCCAGTGTAAAAAGCTAGATCTTGGGATACTCTCCAAGTGCATAAATTACATCTTAACAATGGCTAATTTTCACCAAGATTTTTTTAATGAAAATAGGTTGCCACCACTGGAATCGTTGCCTAAAATGAACAAAACATCTGACGGAAACAAGCAGTCTTTAAGATGAGAATGACCCCTACCTAAGACACCTAACACCAGACTTTGGGGGTCAGGTGTCGACTTCGCCACAGCTATGATATCACAGAAATGAGGCAGCACTGGTGTGATAGATGTCAGGACAGCATCAATAGTTTCGGTCCCAGTGACCTCCTGACTTGTGTTAAAAGGAGCGTGGAAAGCGGTGGGCATGCAAGAGGGACATACCAACTCGAGACACACACGGTGGCCGTACGCAGCGGCGTAGTGGACGGGCGTGTAACCCTGCTTGTCCTGGATTCCTGGGTCGGCGTCCTTTCTCAAAAGGTGCTCCAGACATCTGGTACAAATAAACAAAGGCACAGCCGCTCGTTCAGCTACCGCGTCTCATGCCGCCATCCTATTCCCATTCATTCACATCTGTGCTTCTGAGCAAGTACTGTGTACATGTATAATCCTTTTGAAAATCCACTGCTGGATGAGGGCCTTCTCATTCTCTACGGGTCGTGGGAGTTATTTGCCCATTCTTCGCCACACTGGTTAATGTGGGTTTGTGAAGGTGGGAAGCGTAGACGTAAGAGGGCATAGACAAAGGTACAATGCATATTTATGCACTGCCCTCTGCTGACAACTACGTAGCACATAATGCAGCCACCGATGATGCATGGTGTTCACCCATCCAAGCACTATCCAAGTTCATCCCTGCCAAGCTTCCAAGATCTTACAAGATTGAGCGCATTCCAGGTGATTTTGTCGTAGGCTATAAAAATTGGATAAATAAGAGCAGAAGTGAATAACATGATGGTGCGAGCATTTATCTGCAGTGGTGAGCGCACACAGTTGGAGACATTTGGCCCAAGTGGCGAGCCTTGGTTAAAAAACAGAACAATAAGCAGAGATTTTACTTTATAAAACACATACAATGCAACTGGTATTGGCCAAACATCCCAAAGCTGAAAAGTTACCAGATAATTACTAAATTGGAATTACACGTAGCAACATCGTTCCCTTCCGCAAAAAAAACACTCAGTGAGGTTTTCATGGGTAAACAAGCAAAGTAATAATAGCTATATAGGACTGTACTGACATTGTATTGTACACTGAGAATGATATTGTGCTCTAAGTATCCACTTACAAGGCAACCTTGTTCTCTTTGTCTGGTGCCCTTAGTAGCAGCTTGTGTTGCTTTTCCCTGTCTTTGGCAACAGCCAATGTGAACGCTTGGCAAAACACCACCGTCCCTTAATGCTCCATAGCGATTAGACCCGTCCATGATTCACTTCCGTTATTAATACTAAAGCCAAATCTGTAAATGGTAATTACTAATCAGGGTGTTAGCTGCCAATGTGATGTTTACTTTCACAAATAACTTTATTTTATTATTACATGTCCTGCACATTAACGGCTGTAAATATTGAAAATTTGGTTTATATTTTAAATTATAACAAGAGTGCATGTGGGTTCCGATGTAATGATAACAGGTGGCCATTAAAAAAGTAACATTTGGACGAATCATTAAAGAACATTTAGCTCTTTGAGACCGACGACATGATCTCATTTCCTTTTAGATTTGAGCTTTAGGAATGCTAACATCGGAAAAAGCCAAGCATTTTTAAAAACTTTCAGTTAAAATATATATTACTGCTGTAAAACCTTAAAATTCAACTTCCATGTTAAACAGCCTTCAACTTCTATGTTGACCAAGTTTCTCAATTCACACAATACACAAACGAACGAAAGTGTATAACCAGTTTAACATGTAGGCTTTCGCTCCCCAACACACCAGTGTGCTGTACTAGTGACGAATTGGCATACTCTGTTTACGCGACAACCCTTACAAGCTGGCTGTGTCGGGTGGTGGCGGGTTTTAACGACACATTTATATATTTACGCGATCGAACCCAAAAAAAACCTGAATTATTAAAGTATAACCAACGCTACGAGACGAAACCCACCGCACAAAGGGAGCCGACGATGGGAATGTGTTGCGAAAGCATAGACTGGATGGTGACTGAACCCCCCCCCCACCACCCGTTGGGGCCATGTCCTCACCTGCCGTCACCGTCAGCCGCAGCAGCGTAGTGCAGCGGTGTGCAACGGCGTTCGTCCTGCTCATTGAGACGCGCGCCTGACGCGACCAGCGTCACCACACACTGCACATTGCAGTTGGCCGCTGCATAGTGCAGCGCTGTCCTGCAATGAACAAACGCGTGGCGCACATCAGAGCTGCTGTTGTTCGCAGAATAATACTTTAATTTTATATAGCGTCATTCATGCCAAGCATTCCACAGCGCTGTACATTAATACCTACTATAAGCACCCAGGAATGACTGTCCTTAACGCGAGTGACGTCACTCCACATCGACCAACCCCCCTAGTTAATAATCATGAACAGGTTACGTCCTCCACATCGACCACCTCCATTAATAATCATGAACAGGTGACGTCACTCCACATGGTGCACCCTCCCTCCTCATTAATAATCATGAGCAGGTGACGTCACGCCACATAGAACAGCCCCCCTCATTAATAATCATTATAAGGTGCCGTCCTCCAAATGGACACCCCCCCCCATTCATAATAATTAGCGGCTGACGTCACTCCACATGGGGGGCCGAGGTGCCTCCTCGCCCTTCCTCGCTACAAAGGCAGAACCCTCACGTCACGATCTCCGTAACGCTATTGAGACATCAAAGTAAAAAGGACGTCATGATGAACAAGGGATTATAACCTTAAAATTAAATAGGTATGTGTCACCGCGCCCTAACAAATTGTACATGCATTAATGAAATGAATATCACATCGCGGTCTGCTTTTCGCTTGCAAGGTTCAGATTTACTGCAATACACCCGTCCTTGGACGGGCAAAAGGATAGTTATATATAAAGACCAACTCCCATATACAGCCACAATCAAAGCAAATGAAAACCCTACTACCAAGCAAAATATTTTTTTAAAGCAATTAATAAATGGCACCAAAATAAAAGCAAACAACAAAAAAATTGGCTAACGTTGTTGTGTCACTACTTCTCGGCCTCTCTTATGTACCGTGAAGAAAGGCCACTGCTTGAAACGTCAACGATTACATTGTTTTCCTTAAAAGGCAATGCTATTCACAAACGTTTCAAGTTGTTTTTTGTTATTTGCACTTGTGCACCACTGCCAACGCAGTATCACAGAATAATGTGTAAAATTGGGCATTGTTTACAGTGGAAATCACACTTAATTAACAGGACCCTGTGGGGTGGGCTGGTAGGACTGAACAATTGAATGGCTATAATAAAATGAAATGGCAAAAAATGGCCGCCAATAAGTGGATGCCCTGTGGCCCCGCCATCCACCCGCGTAACCCCGCCCCAACCACCCGTGGCCCTGCCCCATCTCGGTGTCCCCGCCCCCAGCTCGTTGCCCCGCCCCTTACCACCGTAACCCCGCCCCAACCCCGCGTAGCCCCGCCCTCCACCTCGTGCCCACGCCCCCTGCCGCCGTTGCCCCGCCCAGCCCCGCGTAGCCCCGCCCCCTGCCGCTGTAGCCCCGCCCAATACACCCCGAGCGGGGGAGAGATTCCCAGGCCTGGCTCGGCTGAAGAGCCGCCGACGAGGGGGGGGTAGGGAGTTGTTTTTAATGTAAAAGCTTTAAATTTAAATGTTTCCATTAAAAAACATCAGGGAATGTAACATTGTTAAACATAAACTCCCTTTCACACACACGGGGGAACTATACGAAGGGAGAGCTTGAGGCCTAGGTCTAGGCTTTAGGCCTAACTGTAGGCCTTAGGCCGCCGTGAGTTAATTGTTAATATAAATGTTTTAATTATTTATGTAAAAGCTTTAAATGTTGCTATTAAAAAAACATCAGGGAATGTAACATTGTTAAACATTAACTCCCTTTCACACACACGGGGGAACTATACGAAAGGAGAGCTTGAGGCCTAGGTCTAGGCTTTAGGCCTAGCTGTAGGCCTTAGGCCGCCGTGAGTTAATTGTTAATATAAATGTTTTAATTATTTATGTAAAAGCTTTAAATGTAAATGTTGCTATTAAAAAACATCAGGGAATGTAACATTGTTAAACATTAACTCCCTTTCACACACACGGGGGAACTATACGAAAGGAGAGCTTGAGGCCTAGGTCTAGGCTTTAGGCCTAGCTGTAGGCCTTAGGCCGCCGTGCGTTGTTAATATAAATGTTTTAAACATCGTATTCACACGCAAGTATTTCTACTTGTGCTGCAATCTTTGATTATTTAGCTGCTGGCTGCATGTTTGGTGGCGATGCTACCGTTATAGCAGCACCAACTGCGGTTGGTTCTGGGTCCATGGAAACGACGCTTTTCACTGCGAGTTTGTAAAGGGTTCCAGCAGCAAATGCGGTCTCTGTTTCAGCAAGCATCTTTTCAACGTGGGCGTCCAGACAACCATTGGGGTCTTCAAAGTCGTGGTTGTTTTCGGTATCCATGTCGTGCGCGCGAATAAAAACTCGAAGTGCCAAACAAACACTGCTCAATGTAGTACTGTTATATGAATATGCCAAACGCCCGTTTATTCAACTCTATGTAGACGACATAAAATGCACCAAGGTGCCGTTTATTCCCTCTATTTTATTTCACCTTTATACTAGTAAATGCATTCGAGTTTCCCCATCTAAGGTCAATTAATCTCAGATGTGATCGTTTGGAAATGAAAGACTACGAGTCTTTAAATCTCACAGCGTTTCTTGTCAAAACAAACACTTTTAATTAACGTTACACTAGAATACAGTAATTTTTTCTTTAACTCCTCTATACCCGGTCGATATCCCTGTACCGGTACTAAGTATTATTCCTACCAGCCCACCCTGCAGGGTCCTGTTAATTATTTATGTAAAAGCTTTAAATGTAAATGTTTCTATTTAAAAACATCAGGGAATGTAACATTGTTAAACATTAACTCGCTTTCACATACGCGGGGGTACGATACGAAGGGAGAGTTTCAGGCCTAGGTCTCGGTTTTTGTAGGGTCATGCCAAGTGTTTGCAGTAGGGGGCGATGTTGCTACACGGACGGACGGACAAACGGACGGACGATATAATCTATTGGTGGCTGGTCCACTTCGTTCCTACCAGTAACAGTCTCTTAAAACCATGTATGAACAAGCATGTGGTGAGGGATATGTATATGCAATTGTTACTGAATATATATAGTGCAGTGGTAAGTACACTGCTCCATCAATCCAGCGAAGCGAATTCGATTGCAGGCCACAAGCTAATAGGTTATTTCCAACCCCCACTTCAACAACCCGCATTGACCAGCATGGTGAAGTATTGTCAAACTCCCATGCTGAGGCATTCATCGAGCAGTGAATCGTCTTCTAAAACACTTCTTATTCTAAAATCGTGATCATGTGCGTCACAAAAGTGGAGCAAACTAGACTGCGCCATTTAAAATAAAACCCATTACAAACACGCTGTATTTCAAATCACAAGCACGCAACTACAAGTGTACGTGTGCGGCCACGCACACAAATATGCAAGACCCTGGCTCAGGTGAACACACACACCTATGTATAAAGCAACATCACACGTGGCTGGCGTGCACAATGTTTACGCACACCATCTGAATGCCAAAACAAGTGTGCACCCACGTGGAAGAACGCACACCTAGCGGCCGCAAACACATGAACCGCCCACAAGCTCACAAACACTGACTTTTCTCACAAACACTGGCTTTACACTGCACTTATTCACAGATGCGAAATCAAATATCCTGTGAGTTAACAAGAGTTTTTTGCATTGGGAATTTTAAGTTTATTTTAAAGATTTCTGAAAAAAAAATTCTATACAGTATATGAAAAGTCATGTGTTTGAATGCTTCCATGTGTAACTAACAAGACTGATACATGTTCTTTTCTACTACTATGAAAGCATTTCATTAAAACTTATTATTTTAACAATTATTTTTTTTGTATTCTGCAGCAGTGTAATGGGAGAAACACGCTTAGGTATACAGAGGTGAAAACGATACCAGGAACAGAAACCACCGTTTTATGAAAATATGATTCATGTCTAACGTAACTGTATAAATACACAAAAGCCACGTCTGACTAGCCACATCACACTGTACTATTTCTTTCAGGAAGCACTGAAAGGGCAGTGAAAACGAATCCTTCCAAATGGGATTCCCCTAATGCCACTCCGAAAAATGTGGTTAATCATTTAAAACGTATGAGAAGTGTGTGTGCTTGCCTACGTATAATCCACCGGGACACATTTGCATGCAAAGTGGCGAAACCCTAACTAGACTTAATTTGACGTTGAGAAATCACTCACCTCTCAAAGCGATCTTTCTTGTTCATGTCGGCTCCAGTAGAGAGGAGCAGGTTTAAGCACTCAACATTGCTGCCAAAATAAAAAGTTCAGTCTCACCACACGGCAGCTAACACGAGGCGTACAGCGCAATTCACATGGCTTACAGTCACGCCCGTGTGCTTTAAGGCCAATACATTTAAATGAAATGAACCACAACGCTTAAAAATAAAAAGCATGCATTTTCGCTTTGAGGCTCAATTCCACTTAGAAAATATCACTTCAAATAATTGGCCATATTCATTGAGCTTTTGAAAGAAAATGACTGGAAGAAAAATAGGTTTTGCTCCCATGTATTGACCATAACCTTGATAAAAATGGGTACACTGCAATCAGTGTGAATGTCTGTGCACGCTACATGTTATTTGTAACCTCATGTAATGTATAACATGACACGAATCTAACGCCACTTTAGCAGCAAGAGGAAAAGTGTATTTCCCTCTTTGTAAGATATGTTAATTAAAACGGAATGAAAGGCTACACATCATTTGGTATGTATTTTCAGAATTGTTTTTTTATTGTGGAAAGCACACAAGTCCAACGTGTCAATGGTTTCGAGGGGAGGGGACAGAAAAACCTGGGGGGGGGGGGGGGGGGAGTACTTTCAGCGCTTGGCCATGTGTAAGTGGGGGAAAAACTTATTTTTACCCAAATCAGACTGCGTTCGGAAATGCCTAACATTACTGTGTTCAGCTGTGCTCTGTTGTGCAGAAGTTCACGTGAATTTAGCGCTTGTAAATGTACTAATGTTGGGGTGTAACACAGAAACATTTCAGTTGCATACCCTCCAGAAGCAGCCGCATGCAGGCACGTCCTCCCAAACTCATCTGGAGTGTCTATCTCGAAGCCTGCAGATAGCACGTGTTCATTACTAAATGAGGACACGATGCTGTACTTTTGTCCTAGGTGAACCGGAAACATTCCAAAAAGGGAGAACTGGTGTTAAGATCTCACAAGGACAGAGGCGTCATACCATATCGCGTGGTTAAAAACTCGGGAAGGATTAAGACACGTGTCTACCACAAGTGGTACACACGTAAGACGAGAGTGAATAGAACACTGGGTTTCATTCAAAGACGTTCGAGTGTTACAACAGCTATAAGACATGCACGCAGCCAAATTAATGAGACAAGTTAATTTTAAAATAGTGGGTGAACACGCCACCTAGAACTCACAGTTATACAAGTTTTTGATAGCACTCGCATATAAGAAATCTACAGTCAGCAGTGGTGAGGCACTGTTGCCGCCGAGGCTGTGACTGAGTGGGACAGCGTACCTGCAGACAGCAATTTTCGGCAGCAATCGGAGAATCCGCTTAGGGCAGCGAGGTGTAAGGGGAACATGCCATAAATGCCACGCCTGGAAGGAAATAGGCAGGCGAGTTAAAACTTCACGTCAATTAATCAAGTTGTCGTGTTTGACAAAAGGTCAGGGTTTAAGAGGCACCAAGTATGTCACGAGGGAAACTCAAGAAAATCTCAAATAAATCTAAAAAATCTTTACATTTTAATAACATTATTTGATTACGCAGAAAACTTGCCTTAATCTCAATGATCTTATCCAGGAGTGGATTAATTTACCATTAAAAACATTTTTTTGCATATGGCAGGAAGCTCGCATGCCTGGAGAAAAATCTAATGTGGACTTTGCTAAATGCCTCAGTGGCAAATTGCGTTCGACCATCCCGTGATGTTTAAGATTTAGAATGTTGACAGTGTGATGATGAGTTGGTGCCTTCAGTATAGAACAGTTCCAATGTATGGCATCAAGACCCGATTAGCACGGTTGGCTACGTACGGTGTGAAAGAAGTTCAACATACACACTCAGAAATGTCATGGTGCACTTACAATGCAAGTGACAATTATCTTCACGCCTACCACCAGTATTACAAGAAAAATTCCACGTAAAATAAAACGGGCGAGCTGAGGGCCATGTTCTTAGCATGTTCTGCTTGGCAAAGTGTCCCACTTCTATGTGCAGACACATATAGAAGTGGGACAAAACTGTCTGTCACCATTTCTCAATATAAAGTAAATTCAGCACACGAAGGAAACCTGAGGACTCACTTGGCAGTGTCGGCTCCGTTGGTGATGAGGGTGTTAATGAGCAGTTCGTGTCCGTATCTTGCAGCGATGTGCAGCGGGGTGTTACCATCCCTGTCCTCGCAGTCAATCTCTCCACCTAAACACCAAGCAGGCACCCGTATGTGTAGACACAGTGTGTCGGCCCATCTACCTCTCACCATTGCTCAACATGAAGTCAATTATGGTTGCATATATTACAATGCAACCCGCGGGCTATTTAATGAATCAACACAATTCGGGTTCCAACTTTACAATTTATCCTTTTTGTACCGCTTCGACAGTTGTATTGGCACCGCTAGCTTAATTGTAACATCCTGACGATTGATTCCTGAACGAAGTATTAACCGTGCGAATCTTGGGCAAAGTACATTTGAATCAATTAACCAACGCATCATTAGATGCCTATAGGATATAGAAAATAGTTTTTGCATACCAAACATTACTTTGTAACAGTTTGGTGTTTTAGATGCATTATGCTTACATTTTGAAGGTTGTTTTATACACAAACTTTCATTGTCTGGATAAATATACTATATCACTGGCTGCAATGTTCCCATAAACACATGCACATCCTGTAAATGTCGTGCAGATACACATCACGGTGCACATTTTGCCATGTGCAGCGGTAATCCGCTAATAGGGGTTTCCTAGGCAACTGGTCTAATGAGATCATCTTATGCCACTAATGAATGGAAACGACCCTGCTTGTTTTCACCAACTGCATGCCCTGGGCACAATTACAGTGTTTGTCCCAGTTGTTTCTATCAGACACGCCCTTTCACATGAAGTGTTGGATGGGTTTAGTAACATCTCTTGCACAAGTCGGGAAGGGCTCGGTGTTTGAACATTAACAAATGGGCATTGACGACTGCGGCCCAGCGAGACAAGATTGCAAAACCACCCAGAGCTAACTGTAACTTTTGGGTAACCACAGTTTGCTTTGTGACCAGGTGATAGTGAACAACTGTTACGAGGAACACCAAAGTAATAAGGACACCTTTCAATACAGATCCATTTACAAAAAACTGTTTTGTATGCAAGTTATGTGCTTAAACTTTGAGTAGATATTAAATAAATAAAATACAAACACCACACACCGTTCTGAATTAGTGTCTGTGATCTTGTAAACCTGCCGTGCACTGCCGTCATGTGTAGAGGACTCTTTCCATCCTTGCTCTGCATTTCAGAAAGGACATACTGCAGTTATATCGGATGAAGTTCAAAGTGACAACAAGATGTTGCTGATGATGAGATTATGTAGTCAGGACAATGTCTGATGCAGCAACAAAATGAGAATTAAATTTCAGCAGTGTCACTTCTGGTAAATTGCATTAATGATCCAATGACCCACACAGAGCATGCAGTGAAGAGATGCCCTCCTTAGCGCGGGTGTTTTTGTGCGACATACAACCATTAAGCAATAAATTATGCGGTCAGCACATATCCACAAGAACATTGCACAGAACAAGCAGACACAGGTGAGACATGCCCTTGAAGTCAACTACAATTAGAGCTCACGCAATGAATGGCAGTCAAGAGGCAGCACCTCCGATTAGCATGGTTGGCTATGTACAGTGCAAAATAAGTTAAACATACATAAAGTATTCTCTCGTTATTCGCAAACTTGCATCTGCAATTTTGGCTATCCGCGAATCACATCTGAACTCAACATGACTGCATTTATAAACTATTATTCAAAACTTTTATATTAATTGAATTTGTTCATTATAAAAAAAAAATTGTGTTATGATAATTTTCATGTATTCAATAGCTTATTTATGTATTTAAGGTCATTCATGAGAAAGACAGGTTTTCGTAGGCCAATATCATCATCCGCGAAATTTCCTATTCATAAGCATCTCTGGAACGTATCCCTCACGAATAAGGAAGAAATACTGTACATACATACAACGCACGAGAGGGGAAGATTCAAAAGGATTCAAAGCGATCCTTTTGATCCACATGCAGCAGTCAAGTGATTACGCAGACACAAAATGCACAAACACCTTGAAGATTTCATTCGGAAGAAACAAATGATCCTGTTCATGGCACTCATGAAGAGCGGAGGATGCAGGCACTGCACGCCAACAAGACAAAAAGGCAGGGGTGGCACCCGTCGGGTGTAGAGATGCGACCCCGCGGGGAGGGCGGGCGCATGCCCATTACCTGCACGTTCACGTCAGCGCCGTTGTTCACCAGCAGCTCGAGGCACAGCGCGCCATGCGTGGAGGCAGCGGCGAAATGGAGGGGAGTGAAGCCTCGCTCGTTGGCCTGGTTCACGTTGGCGCCACAGTCGATGAGCTCGTTGACCACCACGTCCTGCCCATTGTAGCATGCCACGTGCAGCGCCGTGTTCCCAAACGAGTTTGGATCGTCAATCTGGGGGTGAAAAAGAGGCGGCGGGTTAGGAGAGAGTGCGAGGTGCAAATGTGAACATGTGAGGATTAGGATAGCCCGTTTGTCAATCAACTGCCGGACGTGGGCCTCACCACGCCATGTGGGTCATGTGGGCGAGTAGACCATACTTCCGCATACTGGTCAGTGTGGATTGGTGAAGGCGTGGTGCATAGCTGTGGGAGCATAGAGGTACAGTCCAACAATGGACATGGCTGCACTTCCCTCTGCTCCATAACCTCAAGACAATAACAACCAATTTTCGTGGGGGTTCTCACCCATTCAAGGTCTACCCAGAAGAACTTCCGAGATGTGATAAGCTCAGGCACATTCCAGATGATTTGGTCATAAGTGAGTTGTAAATGAGGGAGCTCAAAACATGCAAAATTACGAATGTTTATGACACTTGCTTAATATTGTAATCATTTCTGATTTTGTCTCCAACCCAAATGTAAATGCTGTTATTGTGATTTACTCGTTTATTTTATTAGTGTTCAAGTGTTAGTGCTAAACTTAATACGTTTTCTGAAATGTCAACTGATTTTAAATACACATAGGACACTGTTAATGTGTTTTGAAGACTGCACACTGTCATGCGTTGTGAATTTGCAATATGACCACGATGCTAAAGGCAGTGATGATGTATCGTTCATGACGTAAAATGTAACATTTTACATGTTTTAATTGGTTTAAAAAAAATATTAATTTTTCAAGCTATCACTAAACATAAGCAATGGCCATCATTAGACATGCTGCTCACATCAATGACTACGAAATGTTAACTACCTTGCCTGGTATCCAGGAGGTCGTGGGTTTAATCCCGAGACTGATGGCTGTATATTTTGCATGTTCTCCCCGTGGTCGCGTGGATTTTTCTCCGGGTCCTCCGATTTTTCCCTCCAAATTTAGAAACATGTGTTGAGAGTATTTTGGCTGATATAAATTTCCACGTGATAAATCACTTCATTCAGCTCTCATTCGTAGTAAAGTCACTTCAGAAAGAAAGAGCTAGCGAGCTCAGTGGGCCTTACCTGGTAAAATACTAATATTTTTTAGTTTTAACTTCAACATTAAAAAGGTCGAGTGGGGGCAGGGTGTGACAGAGGAAGGATCCCAGGGAGGTGATGAGGCTTCTGCTCACATCCACACCCAGGTCCAGCAGCAGCTTCACGACACCAATCTGTCCGCTCGAGGAGGCGGCGTGCAGCGGTGAGTAGCCCTTCTTGTCCTTGCAGCGCACCTCTGCACCGTGCGCCACCAACACCTTCACCACCTCTATGTGGCCTGACGCGCACAAATGCACGTCCAGAAAAACAAATGGGCGCCCGCGTGCATGGACAGCAGCCATTCATTGTGGTGCCGCGGTGACATCACATCAGCATCTACAAAATGCATGCGTGGCCACAACACTGCATACACCAATACACCAATGTGCAATAAAAAAAATGTTAACCCTTTGTCAATCCACTGCTAGATGAAGGACTCCACCACACCATGTTGGTCAGGGGAGTTGTTTCACAAACTCACATCGTTGCGCAATACTTTGCCGAAAATATGACTGTGAATTAAAAAAATCCACGATTGGGTTTTTTTGTAAAGATGTGTGGGAATAAACCTTCAAGCACATACCATGCAGTGGCTGTATTTTGAAACGCTGCCACATTAGCAGACAAGAATGAATCCACTTCACAGAAGATCTACGAGGCATGTTTGTGTAGGAGTTGAAGTGGGGACCTCACCCATGTAGGCTGCCCAGTGGATGGCACGGCGGTCCTTCTTGTCAAAGGCATTGATGTTTGCTCCTTTCGCCACCAGAAAGTTCACCATCTGGAAGGAATTTGAAACTGTATCTTTCTGTGGCGCAGCAGTGAGTGTATAGTGTTTCAGTGTTGCTACACTATTATATAAATCTAAAAAAACGATTCAACAAAGCTTAAATATATGTTTAAGAATATATCGCTTACAATAACACGTGAAATGCCTCATGTTGTACGAGTAGAAAAAGGAAGATAATGCTTTGGCTGACAAATATTTCACAGGCAATGATATTGATTCACGCGAGAAATTCTTTACGCCCAACTCAAGCACTATCACAAACAAACAGTCAGGTGGCCTGAAAAACAAACCAACTACACATGTGCAAAAGTATACATGTTCAATCTTGCACGAAGTAGTCAATGCACATCTGCTCATGTGAATTACAGGCGTTAAAATGGAGGTTGTTAAACTATACAATTACAGTACTCTGATTGTATGTCTACACTAAACATGTGTGCATATTTTTTTATGCATATTATGATTCACCCCCACACCATCCAGCAATTTAATTAAATCTCAATATTCCTAGTGTTTTACATGTAGTATTATTTCTGTCCTTTTTGCACTTTTTCATACATTTGCCTCAAAATAAAAATATAATTTCAATACAATTTCAATAACTCGAATAAACTATTCACACACATCACTGTATGCAAATATCTTAAATGTCAATAAAGTTACGTGAATGTGCTCAAGGGCACATGGGTTGTTGCTCATCTCCAATTACAGCCCATACATAGCCAACCGTGCTAAACGGAAGTGCGAGGGAAGGACAAGAAACTCAACACAAAAAGCAGTTCTAAAGATATTATTTTTCAATCTACATTTAAAAGTGCTTAGTTCCAGTGGCTTCCTAATAGTGGAAGGAAGAGTGTTCCAGACGGCCACGGAAGCGCAGAAGAAAGCGCGCGATGCCGTGACCGCCTTTATTCAGCGGTTTGCTAAAAGCCGCTGCTGTGAGGACGACTGGAGTTCGCGTGATGGTTTATGCTCCTTGATGGGATCCGCAAGGTATTGTGGTTCATTTGCAGCAAACACATTGTGCGTAATAACTGCGATCTTATAATGTTCTGAAGACACAAAGGCAGCGTGCAACCAGGTTGGTGGGAGCCGAGCATGATCGCACCTCGGAATGGCCATTGAAGGCAGCGTGGTGCAAAGCAGTGCGCCCAGCACGGTCCGATACGTTGGAGCTGCTCAGCATGGGGATGATCGCCTCGGCGCACTTGACAGCACGGTTGGCGGCGGCCACGTGCAATGGAGTCTGCCAGTTCTTGTCCCGGGCATTCACATCCGCGGAGTGTTTCAGCAAAGTCTGCACTGCGGCCTGCGGAAAGCGAGCGTGAGGATGAGCGCACATTGTGTCCGGACCGCCGGGGGTAGCTTGGACAATGCAAATGCCATACTGCAGTGATTTATTATCTGTCGGCTCTGTAGCATCTAAATGATGCATGTCTTCCACTGTGTAGTTATTTCCACAAGTTGTGTGCGATTAATTAGCAATTTGGATTCATGTAGAATTTAAATGCAGTTGAACATGGGCATCCTGGGGAGATCCTCAGAACAAACAAAACATGTTTTACGCTCAAATTGGTCTCGTGCGTATTTTTTTACACAAATATAACTGCATGCATCACAAAACACACATTGCAATAAATAAATAAATCGTCCATCAAGGTATTTATTTTGCATGAATAGCAAGCCTTGTTCCTCCAATGCCAGTTACATAGCCTTCAAAGTATTTCCACCAATGTGTGAAGCCAACCAATTCTGCAAGCGGAGACTTTTTCTTGAAAAAAGGCTGTGTTAAATTATTTAAATGACACATTACACAAAAGGAAACCCTCGATTCAGCAAGATACAGCTCTCCTGTTACCTCACTGCGAGAAGCACACGCACGGTGCAGCGGTGTCAGCCATTTATTATCCTTTGAGTTGACTCGAGCTCCTGTGAATGCAACAACGAAGCTTAATCACCTTCACATTCTTGCAAAACCATTGTAAAAAGCACCACCACCACTAACCAGCACAATCTTACAAGCAACCTCATCACCTTCCCATTCATGTGTAGTAGGTTCAATGAGACGTGGACGACGTAGTCGGAGGCACACTTATTTATTAAACGTTTCACTCAATACAGGCCAAGGTATACAACACTCGAAGGGGTATCGGCCCCTTCACCCGTCTAACAGGGAGATCCCACTATCTCTATCCCGGCTAGCCTACTCCCAGGTCCTCCACTCGAGAGCTAGGGGAGGCTAGCTGATCCAGCTCTGGCCAAGCAAGGATCACGGCACCCTTAGTCACCAGACCGGCTCTTACAAGAGCATCGGCTCTGGGCTCTCGGGGCCACGCCACTGGCTTGCCCTGGTCGGTCCTTAGAAGGACAGCGATCCAGGGGAGTCCCAGGGCCTATCTAGCCAGTCTTCTTTCTTCACTGGGTTTAAGCTAAAACACTGAACCCCGAGCCCACCAGCTCACCGCCTTATATAGCAACTCCCCCCCCGAGGGGTGGGGCCGTGGGGGATCACAGCCCCGTTTCAGCCCCCCAGGGCTAACCGATGCGGACGTGGATGTAAGCATCCTTCCGCGTGCGGGCATAACCACCCCTGGTGTTTGTTCGCCCTCCCGTAACACCTCTACACATGCACCACAACCATGACCACCCAGCAGCCAAACTAAACTACCTTCAGATGTATGTTATACCATCACCATTACCATCCTGCAAAGACTCAACCACTGCCATTCACCACTAAATGGCGGTGACGTCACCACGGCACTTGTGCCAGGGTATGTGAACTTTAAAGCCATGTGAAGTATTGAAGGCTCACTGGCAGGTCACGGGACAGACCCAGGTTCCATGGGTTGATTAACCGAAATGACTGGCAGATGCACCACCTGTGCCCCCTACTGTGCCAATTGGAAATAATCTAAACCACCTTCATTAGGCATGACCACCACTACCATAACATGAAACTCAATGCAACCTAAGCCACAAAACAAACTCAATGTAGACTAAAAAGAAACGCATTGTTCATTTACTTCACGGCTCTCGGTTTGGTCAGTTTGTTGGCAGAGCAGTGGGAGCCAGGAAAACAAACGAGGCCGGGTGGTGCATGGGGGTGGTGCGGCGCGACGGAGCAAGGAGGAGGCTGTCATCAACGCACGCGCCAAGCAGCACTTACCTGACAGCACAAGCAGCTCGATGATCTCCGCTTCCCCCAAATAGGCGGCCGCATGCAGCGGCGTCCTCTTCTCATCGTCCTGATGGAAGGACATGCATGGCCTCTTTCACACATGCTTTGACTCAGTGACAGGTCGGGGTTACGCAAAAGGCGCACGCCAACCCAGTAATCACCCATCTTTGTGCCCTTATGCAATATGATACTATTAAACAAGTAGTTACATCCCAGAGCGATTAAAACACATTTGCACTGTACAGTTCTGCATAGCAGACTGACAAAGGCTTTACAACTGCTACTATGATCAGTTTAACATGTAGGCTTTCGCGACCAATATTATTCACAATAAAGGTTTTTAGGTTAGATCGCGTAATTATAAATGTGTCGTAACCCTCCACCACCCGACACAGCCAATTAGTAAGGGATTTGTCACGTAAACAAATGGCAATTAGTTACTGCTTCAGCCCACCGGGGTGTTGGAGAGTAAATCCACAATATTTACAATTTGATTATTATGCTATGATCCATAGCAGCAGATTCAAAACATATTTTTAGGAATTTTCTTAAATACAACCAAGGATGACAATGTAAAAAAGAATTACTGAAAATTATTATGTAATGCAAGTGCAACACATAAGTGTGCTCCTCGCTTGCAGGAATTCTGCCATTATGTATATAAAAAAAAACATTCCACGTCGAGCCCCATTTCCATCACTGCTCTAGAACCCATGGAGCTGCCGGTAAATGCAATATCAATAATTCCATAGCAGAATGGTGACTCATGTAGCCAGCGAAAACACCAGTGTCTTTATGAGCGGCTAGTTATATTGCCGCTGAAATCCGTGTTCTTTCTTCTTTAATAGGAGTCTGTGCTAGGCAGCTCCGGCTGTCTGCACAATGTTTCACCAGTCCTGCAGTCGATCAGTTATTACGGCCCTTACCACGGCATTCACCTCTTCTTTCTTGTAGATGAGCGAGCGCACCTCATCTGGGTCTCCGTTAAATATCGCTTGGATCAGAGGAGCCTGGGAACATAGCAACCAAAGCCCAAGGCATTCACAAACCAGAAGCCGCACACATGCACTCATGCCAGCTGATCTCCTTCAGAATATACGACGCAGCACGTCTCGTCTTTCTATACAGCAAAGGCAACAACATAGCAAACAGAACTGTCATAAAACCATTTACTCTTATCATTTCACATTAACATCTTAAACGATTAAGTAAAGAAATATCGGATTATTGTTTAACAACACAGGACTTGACAAAGGCATTTCAAATTGCTATCTTGTAAAGTGTTTTTTCATAAAGTCTAAAAATATCATTGAGAACTTGGTTTTTAAGAGCTTGGATAATTTCATCAATTCCCTCTAATTCAAATAACTTTTAATCGTCTACAACAGCTAAACGTAATATTTGATATTCATGTTTATTTTAGAGAACTTTCTCTGTAATTTAATGTATCCAGCCATTGGTATAAAAACCTTCATGAAATTCAGTTGGTTCCCATGATTGATTGGCTTCTAAATTGCCCATTATTCTATTCCTAATAATATTTGTAAACAATTTATAAACATGTAAAAGGGGACTAATAGGTATCTAATTGTTCAAATCAGTTGTATTTATTTTGAATGAGAAGCATTTAATTCCTGTATAAACATTTAATAAGGTGGCCCTCGTATTATCCGAACAGCTGGTCCCGCTTCTTTGGAAGAGCTAAACTTAGAATGCACAAAGAAACAAATTGCATATCACCTTGGGAGTCCAGTAAGGATATATGAATGGCAAAACTATTAGTATCTCTGATTTGCTGATGATGCAGTCATTTAACAAGCAATTGAAATTAATATGTCTAATGATTGATGGTAATAAAGAATATTGGTTTCAAGATAAACATAAATAAAACAAAAGTAACATATGGGTTTACTCAACAAATGCAAATATTCGTTGGAGGGTATGTTTTTTGTTTGCATTCTGACCACAAGCATTGTGGTTAATGCAGACATGATTCCTTGTAAAAGGTTTCAGTTTGGTGTTTTAACATTTTAACACTTGTTTTGTTGCCAGAAAAAGGAGAAAAACTATTATCAAATGAAAATAAACCCATCAGAGTATGTATGTCGAGGGCAATTACTGAACAAGAACCAGGATCAAAATAATGAAACAAAGGGACAAGCAGAAGGAGGGACACTGAACTTAATAATGAAAATCTAAATATCAAGTATCAAAACAAACAATAAACCGGACCCACACATTGAAAAGCAAGATGTTAACAAAGTCGTAATTAATCGCAGTAACAGTTCTATTTCTGAAGGTCTGAAATCCGTTTTAGCTAAAGGACTAAACTTTGCAGTCACACCTAGACACATACCAGTTAATGATATAATTGCTCGAGTAGATGTAGCTCTCAAGGGCTTGAGTCACATCGCTGCAGACGTAGCAAGATCCGAAATCTCTGCAACCCTCAAAAACGCTAAGATGCCAGCTAGCAACATCAGCAAAGATGAGCGTTTTGAATTAGCTCAATTAAAAAAGAGGGATGACATTGTCATCCTCTCAGCCGACAAAGGCAATGCCACTGTCATCATGGGCAAAATAGAATACAACAACAAAATTCAAGAACTACTCAACGATGGCAGCTATACAAAAATAAAAAGAGACCCCACCAACAGCCTCGTCACTAAAACCAACAAAATCATTTCTGATTCAACCGCATTATTTGATCAGACCAAACAGTTCTCGTTGAAACCTTCTGCAGCCAGGCCACCAAGATTATACGGCTTGCCAAAGATACATAAAGAAGATACACCTCTTCGTCCCATTGTCTCAACTATCAACTCCCCCACCTATAAATTGGCTCATTTTTTGTCTGAAATCCTACGGCCTTTCACTGGAAAAACCACCTCTGCGGTACTAAACTCTACTGACCTGGTATCGACAATCAAGGGGATTGCCCTGTCCCCAGACGACCTGCTTGTCAGTTTTGATGTGGTTTCCTTATTCACCAAGGTTCCTGTACCTGACACCATCGCAATCATTGAAGACTTGGTTCATCAAGGACTGAATGCTGGGGTACCCCCCCTGGTGAGACACTGCTTAACCAATACATACTTCACCTGGAATGAAACTTTCTACAAGCAAATTGAGGGCACCCCAATGGGCTCCCCCCTATCTCCGGTTGTAGCCAACATCTTCATGGAGAAATTTGAGACGGACGCCATCCAGACTGCCACTCTACGCCTGACCTTATGGAAGAGGTACGTAGATGACACTTTTGTCATCTGGCCACATGGCCGGCCTGCTCTAGACCAATTTCTCGACCACATCAATTCCATACACCCAGCCATCAGATTCACCATGGAAGTCGAAAAAGATGGCAAGCTACCCTTTTTGGATGTCCTAATCAAAAGGAGACCTGATGGTTCAATGAGCCACTCTGTCTACAGGAAAGCCACCCATACGGATGCTTACCTAAAACCGGATTCCCACCACCATCCATCCCAGAAGAATTCCCTCATCAAGACTCTATATCATAGAGCCCAATGCATATCCGACCAGGAACACATTGCCAGTGAACTCAAACACGTACGCCAAGCTCTTAAGGCTAATGGTTACTCCGACTACACAATCCGCAAGGCCATCACTCCAACCGTCAAGAAGGATCCTGCTGAGGAGCCTCTCAAAACCATCACCTTACCCTACATTGCTGGGGTCACAAAAAAGATCTCCAAAATCCTGATTAAACACAAGATTCAGGTACGATTCAACACAGTACATAAAATCCGTGATCTGGTTCCGTCTGTAAAAGACGTGGTTCCAGACATACAGTACCCTGGCGTCTACAAACTAAGTTGCCTCTGTGGTAGCAGTTACATTGGGGAAACCAAACGACATGTCTCGGACCACATCCGTGAACATAAAGCTGACCTGAAACACGGTAGGACAAACACCTCAGCCGTGGCAGATCACTGTTACAACTCAGTGGGCTCACATGACATTGACTTCTCCAAGACAGAGGTTCTCTGCAAGCCATCTGGCTATCATGAGAGATTCGTTCATGAGGCGATCCACATATACAAACACAGAGACAATTTTAACCGAGAAGATGGATTCTGGCTTAGCAATCATTGGAAGGACGTAATAAACCATTTCGATACACATTAGGGTGGGTAGAATAATACATAGTGCTATATTAAAATGTATAAGGTATATAGGGTGGTTTATAGCAATACAGTATATAATTTAATGTTGGGTTTATCTATGGCAGTATATAGTACGGTATATGCTCGTGTGATGTAAGAGAATAAAGTTTAGATGGAAGCATATTATATAATTTTTACGACGTAGAATTGTAATGTATTACTTGCTGTTAGTAACTCAGCTTATTGTAGAGTATAGTAAGTATACTGATGGTGCTATGAAGTTTATACTTTAGTTTTTTATGTAGTTTATATTTTAGTTTTCTACGTGGTTGTTTAGTAACTGCAGCTACATATCATTAACATTCCTTTCCTTTGTTAATGTTACTCCCTGCACCCCCCCTTGGTGCTGCTGATCCTGCATAATGCATGGGCATAATATGACTTTGAAACCCCCCCGCCCACCTCCTACGCATTTCCCATGAATATGCTAAATTCCTCTTCATATGCACATTCTTTTTGTTAAGGCGCTCTTCCACCTCCAACCAAGCTTATATATAATCTCCTAGCTTGGTAGTGTCTCATTCTTCACCTGAAGACGGCTGCTTGCGTTGTAGCCGAAACGTCGTGAGAATTATTTTATTTTATTATGTTTTATTTTTATTATTTTATTACTTCCCTTCTACGTGACTTTACCGAAAGAACCAAGAAGATACATATTATCTGCTATGATACATGGGTCTAAAACTTGAACGACAAATAAAATGGAACATAAGCTGAAAAGTGTACAAAAATCATTGGAGGAACATGCTTGGAATTACAATGAGAAAGAGGTACAGATTGGATCAGAACAAGAACAAGTTAGAGACATCATACTATGTTCTTTCGGTAAAGTCACGTAGAAGGGAAATAATAAAATAATAGTTAAAATATTAAACAATTAAATTCCACAGCAAGAAAATTTGAATTTTTTTTCTTGCTGTGGATTTCACACCTGATGATCATTGCTTGTGTTGCAGTCGAAACGTCATGAGAATTTTATAGCTTTATATATTTATTATTTTATTATTTCCCTTCTACGTGACTTTGCCGAAAGAACCAAGAACATAACTATATGGGTTTGGAGAGACATCGCTGTTAGAGATGATGGCCGATGGCCAATAATCGAGACTGAAGATGGAATGGCAGCCAGAAGACAGAAAAAAGCCCGAGCCGACGACTGTCAAAAGAAAAAGTACTGCGATCATCTCGTGTGCTAAAGTGACATGGACGGTTGCATCACATAACTGTGATGGTGATAAGAGGCCGTCATGCAGCAGTAGATAAATCATGGCGGATGATGAAATCCTTGTGTTAGTGGAATCTCAACAATTAGAAGTGACAGGCAAACATTGCATTGAATACAAGCAGCGATTTCGTTCTTTGGGAGAAAACCGCATTATTTCACTCCGCTACACTGGATGCAGCATATATAGAGAGTTCTAGTGCAGATTGTTTATGTAATAAAAGCATATATACCGTTTGAAATTTTATTTACAAAAAAAATTCACAAAATTATATTCAAACATCAAAGATAGAAATTTTAGAGAAATAAAAATTAACAATAGTCTAAGGCATTTTTTACATTTGCATGACAAAAGAAAAACGTAGCCGGCAAAGTTCAATTGTAATCTGACACAGATGCACACAAACGCATAGCCGGTAACTTGTTACCACAAGCTCAATTACACTGGTAATGTTCAACTACACATTAAACGTTAAAGCGTACAGTACCACGTTTTTAAGCCACAGTTCCACAGAGACAGATTTTTTTTCTTTTGCCCACCATGCAGGGTGCTGGAGTACGCCGTCTCCTGCCGATATCTCTCCTGGGAAGCGTGAAAACCTGCACGGGCACATCGCCCTCCTCCTCCAACACCACCACGCACACGCGCTTCATGTCTGCCCGACGGCCGCAAAATCAGGTGTCCAAATGTCTTCAAAGTGGGGCCGACAAGGAAGGCTGCACACAGATGATCGGCGCATTTCCCCCTCCACTCATTCCGAAGGTCCTGTCCCCGTTACAGAGAAGCCACCCACACCACCCCCTTCCACACCCAACGACGCTTTCCTCATCCGCGTCACTCCTTCCTTTAAAATAGCCTTGCCTCGTGGCGGGATGCATGCTGGAAGGCCTCCGCCGGCAGGTTGCCGCTAGCCATCGTCGAAATGCCGGTAGCGTGCGAAGACGAAAACACAGGATGCCTCCTCGGGAGAGCAGTCCTATTGCCCCGCGTTGTCCAAAACCCAAGCAATATGCGATACCCACGTTACTATTCAAATAGCTCACGGGCGCAAACCAACGTGGGACGCCGAAAGGAATGCAAACTATTTTTAACGTACAGTCCGCAGAGCATCCGTGCAGACATAGTCCGCCTCGGCCTCTTACGTGCCCAATTTTCCACTCGATTGCACGGTCCTGACAATGTTTTCTTTGTCCGCAAACAGAAGAGCTTTGACGAGGTGCGAACGGTGTTTGCCCACAACCTAAACTGACGTCTTTCGTCCGTGACCCTGCCAACGTTGGTGACAACGCGCCGCTGGCGTGCCCTTTTTTGTTCTACCAGTAGTCACATAAATAAAGAAAACTCCACGTTGCGCACTCTCCTTCGTTCAAAAACTCAAGTCCGCCAAGGCTAACTGGAGGCTAAAGGGATGGGGGGCACTTGGGAGTGGCCGCCCGACCGTAGCGAATGCCGGCCAAGACTGAATCGAGCACGAGCGGGCACAAAAAAAAACCATGGCTACAGACCCGACCCTCCTCCCACCCTCTACGTGGCTTTTATAGCCACCGGCAAACAAAAAAAAGCGGACGACTTCGCGTCGACGCACAGACGCATACCAATCGGGCTTCTGCACGGGAGCTCGGGCTAACTGCTGCCCTTCAACAAGGCCTCCCAGGGAAAAAAAACCACACACATCCTGTGTGCCGTAAATCAACACGAGGTTTCCCCTGGGTGTGGTCTTGGCGTCAGCACCACTGGGAAACTAGCATCTAGCCCACACAGTGCGGTATGCTGCGGACGTATCTTAGTCAGTGCCGTGCGTGCGCGCACACAGCTGGCAGCAAGCGAGCCGGGGGTGCCTTGGCAATCTTCACACACCATTTTTTTGTTGTTTCGACAAAACTGGCTATTGCTCTACAGTACTGTCTAACCGGGTTAAATGTGAAATACACACACCGAAATAGGTTGTGCGCGAGGTGAAAGGGGACGGATGCTCAGACTTTCCTGAAGGAAACCGGACAAAAAAAACTGGAAGTGAAATTAATTGAGAAGCGTGCAAGCAAAGAACGATGCCACACTTTTCGTTCCTGTCTCGATAATTCTTTATATGAAATCTAAAACAAACCACAGCGGTTTTCGGTAACCGACTAAAGCGACTCGTAGAATATTAATTATGCTGGCAGTATACCACCATGCCCGTGACAGTGGCTTTTTCATCATTAACCCATTATCCATTTGGCAATAACAACACTGTAAACCCAGCCATTCACAAACAGCCATGTCGCAATTTCCACATGCCTGCTTTTCTATTAAACATTTTTTACCATTCAACTTATTACTTTTTACACTAAAAGTATGAGCAAAACTAAATGTGTGAGTTTGCACGTACATGTTCATGTAACTATGTTTTAGGAAAACTAAACATTTATGGAGTAAATAAATATTAATTTTACTACATTTAATACGTGAAACTGAAACTACTGAATAATATGCACCTCGCCATTTTTTCAGCTATGCGATAATAGCACACTTAATATATTAATCCTCAAAATGTATCCACAATGAAGGTAATTAGATTTGCATAATACCCTAAGAATGATATAGGTTTTCCAGTAATACTATTTTTAAAACTCACATCTACCAAAAGAGGTTATGTGACAAACGTAACAGACCTATAGCATCACTCACTGTAGGATTAATTATCAGTTGGGCTGTATTACAATCAACGTTAGCCTTGACTTTCAATTAAAATAGGGGAAAAGTCCTCTTCTTGCATGCCAAGCTAAGTAGACAGGAAACAAGGCGATCTCACTATACATTCGACATGCTGTTCACAAATCCAACTTGACTCAAATAATGCGGTACTTGTAAGCGAGACTTGGCCCTCATCCACCCCCCAAATAACAGGGGCCGCAAACAGAAGAGCGCACTGTGACCATATGCCCCAGGGCCGCCACGCACGCTTCACAGCGAGAGCCACATGGCACGGGGGCCTCCGAATGAAGAACATTCACTGGGGAATACGGGGGCTCTTGCCTGCAAAAAAGAGCCAACGTGTTCAATGCTTTTAAATCGTTCATTACCACTTACATTCGGTAAAGCAATGGAAATAGCAGCGATAGTTTAATCACATCAGTCGGTGTGCACGTTTTAATTGCCATATGTCCAACGAACAACACCAAGGTTGTACTTAGGCATGACTGACACTTATATAGCTCTTCTTCAGCCATTACTCTCAGCAACGTATTGCTATTGTACGCAAGGGGAGACTTGTGAAAATATACCTTTCATACAGCGATACTCATGACAATGTGCTTTGCATGACAAGTGCAAGACAGTCCAGTGCCACTATTCATCTTTTCCTATTTCATCATCTCTACATTCTTTGTTTGAGAATGAGACCCAAAAACATTCATTGTGAAAACAATGGTATCCATATTACAACAATGCCCTTCCTTTGCAACTACTATATTTGTTTTGACAGGCAGAAGGTAGTTATGGGAAAGTTTACAATTTGTATGGTTTTTGGCCAAACACCAAACCTCACAAAGCAGTCTGAGAGGGTTTTACGAGGACGTAAGCACAAGACACCTTTTTATGAATGCAGCAACATCGTAAAGAATGTTTCATGTAATGTGTGAATTGACTATATCAAAGGAATATGGAATACTTCAACCAAAACGTATATGGTGCAAAAAATGTATTTACACTTGCACTGAAAGGTTTTTTAAATTGCATTATTACCATCATAGCATGATGCTTTGCCCTACACCATTCACTTACTGAACAAAGATTGTACATTATTAAATCAATAATATTGGCCTATGACATAAAAAGCAGATTAAGAATAAACAATTAGAAAGAAACATTCCACGTAAGTGCACTCAGTGTAGTGTCTTCAAAGAAAGTTAAAATTTATCTGTGGCGTTGTCCAAGTGGTTGACAAACGCCTCCATAATACTGTACAAGCCAAACGGATGTTTTTAAATTATCAAGCGCCGTACTGACCCCTGGTGGAATCTCTTGGCATTATCCATATTACTCACCCACTGGTTTCCACAGCGTACACATCTGGCATTTTTTTTAAATCCAGCTTCATCGTCTTTGTGATGTCATCACATTATGTGACAAAGCATCTATCCGGAAATCTCGCTGAGCAGTTAACGAACGGCCCAAGGGAAGCAGATATCACATAACTACCTCTGAGATCCCTCCCAAGTAACCTCTGGTTCACATAAAAGAGGACAGCACTTTTCCACCTGCTCTGCCACTGAGAGTAAAGTTCATCACATGGCAGTCAACCCCAAATAATTACATATTTTAATACTTAATCTCTACAAAGTTAAATGTGCAAAATATATTTTAATTTGAAGACAAATATTTCACGTAACATTTTCCATTAACATTATAGTGGATGGCGTACTGCACTATGAAGATGGTGACCTTAGTTCGATTCCCCGTTAAGTCCCACACCAGTTTGGAATTATACCTGAACCAGTCCTTGACTCTCCCTTACCCAACCTGCACTGACCAGCCTAATGCAGTAAGGTCAAATAACCCTCACGGCCAAGACAATGTGGGAAGGCCTTCATCCAGCAGTGGATTGACAAAAGGTTGATAGTTACTTTTGTAATCACTCATGTAAACTGTAATCTAATAAGGCTTTCAGATCCTTACTTCAACTTTAACAACATAGTGAACATACTCTTAGTTCTTTCGGTAAAGTCACGTAGGTAAAAAATTGAAATAAAAATTAATAAAAATAAAACAATAAAAAAAATCACGACGTTTCGGAGGCAACACAAGTCTCCGTCATCAGGTGGGACCGTCACAGCCAGATTTGCTGCATCAAGTGAGGCAAGGATTCAAGATGTAAGCCCTTAAATGCAAGTTGAGGGGGGAGGGAGCTTATCAGAATGTGGTAGCCAATGAATGGAACGTATCGGGATAAGCTCCCCCCCCTCTCCTCCCCCCTCAACTTGCATTTAAGGACTTACATCTTGAATCCTTGCCTCACTTGATGCAGCAAATATGGCTGTGACGGTCCCACCTGATGATGGAGACTTGTGTTGCCTCCGAAACGTCGTGATTTTTTATTTTTTATTGTTTTATTTTTATTAATTTTAATTTCATTTTTTACCTACGTGACTTTACCGAAAGAACTAAGAGTATGAATCCTTGCAGTCACGAAAGTTTCAAACATAGTGAACACAATGTGTTATGCAATATGAGTTTACTATTTTTCCCTGAACCCCTTTAACAGCAATTGGATCGGACTTTCAAGTCATTTTATGTTAGACATGCAACCCTGGAAATTGTATTACTTGAACATGAGGTGAAATACACATAATATGCCGAGGTGTTGTGGTATCCAGTGACCCTGATATTGGCTCATTTATATATAGAGTACTAGTGGGAAGTACCTGGCGTTGCCCGGGGGGAAAATATATTTCAAAACTTATCTTTAAAACATAACATATATACACAAATACGAAGCTATTGTGAAAGCCTGGCATTCGGTTTGACTGCCCATTTGTCCATCAACAAAATTATAAGAGGCTTGAAGAAGTCCTGAATCAAAAAGTAATAGAAAGTGGCAGGTAAATAGTTTATCTAAAAGGTTTCCGAAAATTGTCGACCCCCCCACCCTCAAAAAATATTTTTACCCCCCCCCCCCCCGCACATATACCTACACACAATAGAGTAGTATCTAGTGACTCTGTCGTAGTATCTGTTCATTCTACAGTAGAATCTGCCGACTCTATAGTAGTGTAGAGGAGTAGAGGAGAGTGGTGGCGTCGCGTGCGCTGTCCGGTGCTGTGACATCACGGGACGTGGGGTCGCACGCGCCGGGCAGTGCACGTGACGTCTCGCCTCAGAGGGTATTTAAGGGAGACCCCGTGACGTAAGCGGGGTCACTGGAGGAACGGGGATAGTGGAAGGGGTGAAGAGGGAACCCTTATAGTGATACCTGTTAATAAACCCTGGCGGAAGCCCCTAACTCACCTCCGTCTCCGAGTACCTCCGTCTACAACAGCAACAACTACTTAACAACTGGTGTCAGAAGTTTACACCGTCGCCAACATGTCAAAAGCGGGCGCACGGCGTAAGAACCCACCGGCACATGACTTGGAGGGTGCCGAAGGCGGAGAGGAGGCTCCAGCAGTGACCCCGGAGCCCGGGACCCCGGTGACGGTCCCCATGGAAACGAGCGGGCCGGAGCGGGAGGATTCGGCTGCGGGGAGTGCCAGCTCACCGCCGCCGCCAGAGACGGAAAGCGTCCCCGCAGCTCTGCTGCACCAGCTCCTGCAGGCGGTGGGGCAGCTGACCGTCAGGTTGGCCGAGGTGGAGGCACGGACGCAGCCAACCGCCCCGCACTTGAGACGGGAGCAACTGTCAACTGCCAACGTTGAAAGCGCCGCCGTTTTCCCAGCGACCGCTCCACCGGAAATGGCCGTCATGTTGGCTGCGACGCAATCCGCGGCGGCCATGTTGGCTCGGGAGACGTATACGGCTGCGACGCGGCGGGCGGCGGACTTGGCTGCCATGGCGACCGCGACGCCGCGTCTCTCCACCGACGCGGCCGGGGTTTCTCGGCACGCCGCTCCTGCGGGACCAGCCGCCGGCGACGACGCGGCCCTACATCAAGCTGCGCCCGCCGGGGGGGCCCCGGGTAAGTACGCGCGTGCCGTCCTCGCCGGGCCGCCGGAGTGGGCAGCGGCGACTGCCGCTGCCCCGTACATCGCCGTGCCGCCGGAATGGGCCGCGGGTGCTGCCATGGCGACCGCGACGCCGCGTCTCTACACTGACGCGGCCGGGGTTTCTCGGCACGCCGCTCCTGCGGGACCAGCCGCCGGCGACGACGCGGCTCTACATCAAGCTGCGCCCGCCGGGGGGGCCCCGGGTAAGTACGCGCGTGCCGTCCTCGCCGGGCCGCCGGGGTGGGCAGCGGCGGCTGCCGCTGCCCCGTACATCGCTGTGCCGCCGGAATGGGCCGCGGGTGCTGCCATGGCGACCACGACGCCGCGTCTCTACACTGACGCGGCCGGGGTGTCTCGGCACGCCGCTCCTGCGGGACCAGCCGCCGGCGACGACGCGGCTCTACATCAAGCTGCGCCCGCCGGGGGGGCCCCGGGTAAGTACGCGCGTGCCGTCCTCGCCGGGCCGCCGGGGTGGGCAGCGGCAGCTGCCGCTGCCCCGTACATCGCCGTGCCGCCGGAATGGGCCGCGGGTGCTGCCGCGGCTCCACCTGTCGCTGCGCTCACGGGGCCGGCCACCGGCGATGCCGCGGCTCTGCACCTCGCCGTGCCTGCGTCCCTTGTCATGGATGACGCCGCGGCTCCGTGTTATACCGCCGCGTCTTCGGCGTGGCCCATGGAGGCTGCAACGCCGTGGTGCCTCGCCGCGTCGCGAGAGGTTGCGGCGGCTGCGGCCGCTGTCCCGCACCTCGCTGCGCCGGCGGGGTGGGCCGCGGGGGCCGCCGCAGCTCCGTGTTATACCGCCGCGTCTTCGGCGTGGCCCGGGGAGGCCGCAACTCCGTGGTGCCTCGCTGCGTCGCGAGAGGTTGCCGCAGCTACGGCCGCTGTCCCGCACCTCGCTGCGCCGGCGGGGTGGGCCGCGGGGGCCGCTGCAGGCCCGATTTATACCGCCGCGTCTTCGGCAACGCCGTGGTCCCTCGCCGCGTCGCGGGACGACGCCGTGGCTTCGTACGCCGCCGCTGACAGGTGGGTCGCGAAAGCGCAGGTGCCTTCACACCTCGCTGCATCTACGGCGTGGCCCATGGGGGCCGCAACTCAGCCGCACTTCGCTGCGTCTACGGCGTGGCCCATGGGGGCCGCAACTCAGCCGCACTTTGCTGCGTCTACGGCGTGGCCCATGGGGGCCGCAACTCAGCCACAATTCGCTGCGCCTACGGCGTGGCCCATGGGAGCCGCAGCACCACCGCACCTTTCCGCGTCTTCGGCGTGGCCCGCGGGAGCCGCAATGCTGCCACCGCCGCACCACGTCGCGTCCGCCGGGTGGCCCGCAGGTGCCGCTTGGCTTCCACACCTCGCGGCGCCGCGCGGCCAATGGCAGCGCCGGTTACCCGACGTTGCGCCGTTTGTCGCGCAAGGGGGCGACTGGTCGGCCTTCCAGGACCGGTTCGACGCGGCATACATGTCGGTCGGCTGGTCCATGGAGGAGGCCTTGCCGGCGCTTCCGACCTGCTTGGACGAAAGGGCTCTGCAGGCCTTCAAGTCCATCCATCCGGCCAATCGGGCTACACTCCCGGCGGCCTATATCCAAATGGCCAACGTTTTTGAGCCGCCGTCCACCGCGCAGCTAAAGTTTTCATTGCGGCGGCGGGAGGAGGGGGAACTGCCGCTGGCCTTCCGCTGCTCGCTCCTGGCCCTGGCACAGGCTGCATACCCTGACCTGTACGGCAGGGCACTTGATTCTATGGCCTTGGGGAAGCTGCTTGACCTGGCAAGGGAGCTAGGAATTGCTCTGTCGATCAACAATGATCGGCAGATCACATCCTTGGCGGTCGCCGAAAACATTCAGGCGCACCTCTCCCTCCGCCAACGGCCTCAGATGGCGGCGTGTGCGGGGGTCCCGGCGCCGGACGGGGGGGTCACCTCTCAGGGGGTGGACACCCTCGCGGCCCTGGCGGTGCCCGATCGTCGAGGAAGGGGGGCGGGTGGTCGCCGTCCGGAGCAGCGGGGGCGGCCGGGACCTTCCCGTCCACAGGAGGCGGACACGGTGGCCTGCTTCCGCTGTGGTCAGCGGGGCCACATTGAGCGGGGCTGCCGGAATGCCCCGGGGGCCTTTGGAAAAGGGACTCCACCTTCTCCTAGACCCTCCTTGGCATTGGGTCCGGGGCCCCAGGCGAGTCGCGACGCATCATCTGCGCGGCCGCTCCCTTCACCTCATGCATCTAGCGGGGCTAGGACCCATCGTCATGGGGTTGTCCTCGAAGGGTCGGGTGCACCATCGTCATCACCCCCTCAATGGCCCAGACAGACCCGCCACTGGGATGCACTTGCGCATAGGATGGTGGCGGCAGCTGCCGGCTCCTCAGCGGTGGCAGGATATGTGCAAGGGGTGCACGTTCGCCTCCTGGTGGATACGGGGGCATCGGCCACCATTATTTCGGAGGCCATTTTTGGGCTGCTACCCCGCAGCGTGGGTCCGTTAAGGCCGGTTCGCGGGGCTTGTGTCGCCGCGAACGGCGGCAGTTTGGGCATCTTGGGCCACGTTGTAGCGTCGGTTCGGGTTGACGAGATTGAGTTGGCCGGGCCGATTTTGGTCTCCAGGACCTTGGCAGTGCCATGCCTCTTGGGGACCGACTTTTTGTCTAGGATGCCCATCCGAATTCTCGTTGACCAGGGCTGTGTGGAAATGCCGTCAGGGAGGCGGCTGAAATTCCTACAATCGCCTACCGTCCTGTCTCCCTTGGTCGCCGGTGTACGGGCCTTGAATAAAGTGCCGGTGACCGTACCACCGGCGTCACAAATCCTGATACCCCTTAGGTTGCGGAAACCGCTCGAAATGGGCTCCACGGAGACGGGTATCCTCCTGTCCCCGTCAAGCTACTTTTCAAGGACGAAGGGGTTGGTGGGCGCCTTGACAGCCGTGTCGGGGGGCCAGGACCTTTTTTTGCAGGTCCTCAATTCGGGACCCTTGCCGGTCGTAGTCCCGGCCGGCGCCGTTTTGGCACACGCGACCCCGGCTACTCCACCCGAGAGCGCTGCCCCGGATGGAGGGGTCGTGGCGGGCGTGATGCGCACGGGGGACCCCGACGCATCATGGATTGCCACGTTGTGCGACGAGAATGCCTCGTTGTCCTCCGGGGAACGTCGGCAACTCCGCGACCTCATCGAGCGGTTCACCGATGTATTCAGCCAAAGTA
Source organism: Lampetra fluviatilis (assembly GCF_964198595.1). Taxonomy (NCBI): domain Eukaryota; kingdom Metazoa; phylum Chordata; class Hyperoartia; order Petromyzontiformes; family Petromyzontidae; genus Lampetra; species Lampetra fluviatilis. Next base: position 16,821,027 of record NC_136275.1, read on the forward strand.
AGTTTGATCTGGGTCGCACTACTCTTTTGGACCACCACATAGACACGGGCGACGCGGCCCCTATTCGACTTAATTCCCACCGCTTTAGCCCAGCGGAAAAAGATCATGTCCGCTCGGCTGTCGAGGAAATGTTGGCGGCGGACATCATCTCCCCATCTACTAGCCCTTGGGGTGCCCCCATTGTGCTAGTCAAGAAACGGGACGGGAGTCTCCGGTTCTGCGTCGATTTTCGTAGATTGAACAAGATCTCGGTGGCTGATGCATATCCATTGCCTCGCATGGATGATTCCCTGGACGCCCTCTCGGGCGCGCGGTTCTTTTCGACTTTAGATTTGCTCTCCGGCTTCTGGCAATTGCCACTGGATGAGGCCTCTAGACCCAAAACAGCGTTCCGCACACCCCAGGGGTTGTTCGAGTTCAATCGGCTTCCTATGGGTCTCCATTCGGCCCCGGCCACCTTCCAGCGTCTCATGGAGATGGTCTTGGCGGGGCTGCAGTGGGAGTCTTGTCTAATCTACTTGGATGACGTTATTGTTTTTGGCCGTACGTTTGGCGAGCACTTGCAACGCCTTGAGGCGGTGTTCGTCAAAGTGCGTGCTGCTGGCTTGAAATTCAAACCCCAGAAATGCCACTTGCTACAACCATCGGTGAGGTATTTGGGACACATTGTTAGCACGTCAGGTGTCGCCACGGACCCGGATAAAACGGCTTGTGTCCGGACGTGGCCGACTCCCACATCTGTCGCGGAGGTGCGTAGCTTCGTTGGCTTCGCATCGTACTATCGCCAGTTTGTCCGCGATTTTGCGACCATTGCGAAGCCACTGCACGCCCTTTCCGCCAAAGGCCAAAGGTTTCACTGGGGCGCGGAGGAGGAGGCGGCTTTTGCGGCGCTTCGCACGGCCTTGGCGGATGCGCCGCCCTTGGGGTACCCGGATTTTACGAAACCCTTCCTGCTCGATACCGATGCCAGCGACACGGGAATTGGGGCTGTCCTGGCCCAGGTGGTCGACGGGGTTGAGAGGGTGGTAGCCTATGGCAGTCGCGTTCTGTCCTCGACGGAACAGCGATATTGTGTGACCCGGAGGGAACTTTTGGCCATAGTTTATTTTGTTCAGTTGTATAGACCATATTTGTACGGTAGGCTGTTTACGGTCCGAACCGACCACGCGGCTCTGCAATATTCGCTGAAGATTAGTCAGCCCTCGAGTCAGCTGTCTCGCTGGCTCGAAGTGCTCCAGGATTACCCCTTTGATGTAATCCACAGGAAGGGGACACAGCATGGAAATGCGGACGGTTTATCCCGATTGCCGGCAGGCGGTGGGTGTGCTTGCGCCCTGGGCTCTAGCCGTTGCAAGGCCCCAGGGGACGCCGCGGCCCAGTTGGTCGCGTCGGCCGAGGCGGACACCCCTCCAGGTGCGGCGTCGCCCGCGGATTTCGGCCTTGGACTTCCCCGGGAGGTATGGTCCGGCTTGCAGATGGAGGATTCCTCTCTGCTGAAGCTACGGCGCCGTGTCGGACATAAGGCCCGGAGCTCAGCTTCGTCGGCTGCCCCGGAGATCGCCGTGCATGACGGACTACTCATGCGTTGGGATGCCCAATTGGAACGCTATTGTGTGGTTGTGCCCACTAGCCTGCGTGGTAAATTAACCCGAGCCATTCACGAGAAGCTTATGCACCTTGGCTACCACAAGACCTTATTGACCCTTAAGCGGGACTATTACTGGCCGGGTGTTGAAGGTGACGTGGCACTGATTTTAAAGGGTTGCCACGACTGCGCGCGGAGGAAGGCCCCAGTTGTCCGGGACCGGGCCCCGCTGCAGTCCATCCGGGTTTCTCGCGTTAATGAGCTCGTGGCGCTCGACATTTTGGGGCCATTCCCTGCATCCCAACGGGGCCACAAATACCTCTTGGTGGGCGTTGAGTACCTCACACGTTGGCCCATGGCATGGCCTTTGGTCGATCAGTTGGCCTCTTCTATCACCGAGGCCTTCGTCCAGGGGTACGTGTTTGACAAGGGCGCGCCGGAACAATTGTTGACTGACCAGGGGCGGAATTTCTCGTCTAGGTTGCTCAAGGAGGTGTGTGACCTCCTTGGCACCAAGAAAATCCGCACCTCGCCCTACCACCCCCAGTCAGACGGGATGGTAGAGCGCTTGAACCGCACCCTTACGTCCATGCTGTGCCACCAGGTGAACACGTCCCAGTCAGACTGGGACCTGTTCGTCCCGGGGGTCTTGGCGGCGTATCGGTTGGCCCCTCATGCCTCCACGGGATTTTCGCCTTTTTATTTGATGTACGGTAGGGAACCGGAGCCCCCGGTGCACGTCCAGATGGACGTTGGCTCCTCCAAGAAGGGGTCGGCGGTGCCGACCCCTTTGAAGGTCGCGCTTGACCGGCTGCGCGAGGCGCGTAAGGCCGCTGCCGAGAATTCCGCAAACCGGCAGGCGGCTAATGAGCGGCTGCCCAAACACCAGGCAGCTGGCCTCCCGTGGATAGCGGGTCAAAAAGCGTGGCTGCATTGTCCCCAGGTCCCCGTTGGCACATCGGCCAAATTGCATCGCCCTTGGCAGGGCCGTGTGGAGGTTGTGGAGGTCCGCCGGCCGCAATGCGTCCGGATTCGGTTCGGTCGCCGGCAGTGGATAGTGCACCCGTCCCGGCTCAAACGTTATGTTCCATCTACCCTGGGGGATCCACCCCCAATTCCGGAGCGGCCGGCTGATGATGTGTCCGGCGTGCCTGACCGGCCGGGTCTCGCTGATGGAGGTGACGTCCGACCTGTGTGTGTGCCCCCAGGCCCCTCCCGAGTGAGGCCGACAGAGACCCCCCGGTCACCGGAGGCCACGGCGGTGGGCCTGTTGCCCGCTGACGGGCCACCTGCATGGGAGACGGACATCATACGGGGGAGCGGGCCAGCAGCGCATACCCGCTCGAGGGGGATGCGGCTCCGGTGACGGCCCTGATGGCCGTTCAGCGGGCCCAGCCCCTGGCGCCCGTTCGGCGCTATCCGGCGGATGAGGCCTTCGGGGTCTATTTGTCTTGTTTTTTGTTGTTGCTGTTCTGCTTGAGGGGCCGTGCTGCCCTAAGGTTTAGTTTCTAGCAGCCGGTTATACCTTCAGGCACACGAACTCGTGAATATTCGGTCTTCGGTCCGGTGTGGGGCCCCGCTTGCGGGGTGCTTGCAGCCGGGTCGGCTGTTTTTTTTCACGGGGGGGGGTGATGTAGAGGAGTAGAGGAGAGTGGTGGCGTCGCGTGCGCTGTCCGGTGCTGTGACATCACGGGACGTGGGGTCGCACGCGCCGGGCAGTGCACGTGACGTCTCGCCTCAGAGGGTATTTAAGGGAGACCCCGTGACGTAAGCGGGGTCACTGGAGGAACGGGGATAGTGGAAGGGGTGAAGAGGGAACCCTTATAGTGATACCTGTTAATAAACCCTGGCGGAAGCCCCTAACTCACCTCCGTCTCCGAGTACCTCCGTCTACAACAGCAACAACTACTTAACAGTAGTATCAACCAACTCTATAGTAGTAAATACTGACTCTACAGTAGTATCTAATGACTATAGTAGTATCTACCGAATCTAGTCGTATCTAATGACTCTATAGTAGTATCCACTCACTATAGTAGTAACAACTAATACTATAGCAGTAACTACTGACTATGGTAATATCTGCAGACTCTATGGTAGTATCTGCTGACTCTATAGTCATATCTACCGACTTAGCAGTATATATTGACTATAGTGGTATCTACTGACTGTACTATTATCTACTGACTCTATAGTAGTATCTACCGACTGTACGGTACTATCTAGCGACTCTATAGTAGTAACTACCGACTATAGTAGTATCCACCGACTATAATAGTAACGACTAACTCTACAGTAGTATCTACTAACAGTAGTAGTATCTACTAACTATACAGGAGTATCTACCGACTGTAGCAGTATTTACTGACCGTAGTGGTATCTACTGACTCTATAGTAGTATCTACTGACCGTAGTAGTATCGACAGACTGTATAGTAGTATCTACTGACTGTAGCAGTATTTACTGACCAGAATCGTATCTACTGACTGTAGTAGTATATGACTCTATAGTAGCATCTGTCGACTCTATAGCATAAAATACTGACTCTACAGTAGAATTGACTCACTATAGTAGTATCTACTGAATCTATAGTCGTATCTATTGACTCTATAGCAGGATCCACTGACTATAGTAGTAACTACTAACTCTATAGTAGTATCTGCTTACTCTATAGCAGTATCTACTACTTACTCTACAGTAGCCTCTACCGACTCTGCAAGAGTATCTCCTGACTTTACAGTAGTTTCTACTGACTGCAGCAGTATCTACCGACTATCTATATATGGGTACTTTTCAGACTGTACACCATGCAAAAATTCTAAAAATAGACTTTTGTATATTTTGGGGGGGGCGCAATTGTAGTGGTGATACGCGCTGGCTATAGGGATCGTGGGGCAGCGCGTGGTGATTGGCTGTGTGTTGGTGACGCGCGCTGACGGTGAGGGATCGTAGGTCAGCGCGGGGTCATGGGTTATGTGATGGTGATTGGCTGTGTGTTGGTGACGCGCGCTGACAGTGATGGATCGTGTGGCAGCGCGTGGTGATTGGTTATGTGCGCTGACACAAGAAGGGATCGTGTGGCAGCGCGTGATGATTGGTCGGCTAGGGTGGGTGCTCACATCGCGGTCCGCATAGGCTCCGTCTCCTTGGAGCGGAGGGCTATATAAGGCGGTGCGCGCGGGCGCTCGGGGAGCAGTTGGTGACCAGTGAAGACGGAAGACGGAGGAGGAAGAGATAGGGCCCTGAGACACCTAGTCCCGCTGTCCTTGTAAGGACCGGGGCCCTGTGTGGCTCAGAGGCGGGACCTTGGGACCCGGGGGCCGGACGTCCGTGTGAGGACCGGGCAGCGGGACCCAGTGGTCGTGATCCATACCCGAGCTGGGGTGGGTCTAGAGGTTCCCCCGGATGCTATGGGGCTGGAATGCCCGTGTGTGTGTAGCCAGGTGGAACGTGTAGCGTGAGCTGTAGTAACCACACGTGTCGGGTGGAACATGTAGCGTGAGCTGTAGTAACCACACGTGTTGGGTGGAACGTGTAGCGTGAGATGTAGTGACCACACGTGTTATTGTGGTAACCAAGTGTGAATAAAGTGCGCTACCCGTCGAGTGGTCTCCCGCTGTAGTTTACCATACTACAACTGGCGTCAGGAGTGAAACAGTCTTCCTGCCATGGATACCAGGAAGACTCATCGGACTCACGAGTGTGACCGGGAAGAAAACCACGGCGACTCGGGCCAGCAGGCATCAGGGGGAGAAGAGGAAGAGACGCCGGCGCCACAAGACCCTTCATGGGCGCCCAACGAGCGGCTGGGGGCTGACGCCGGACTCCGCGACGCGCACTCCCGCCTGGCGGAGCTACTACTCGCCGCGGCGTCCATCCTAGCGGAGATCACCACGTCTGGAGGAGCGAGAACGTCGACGGACATTGAAAGGGCTCGCGTTGCTGATTCCCGCCAAAATGACTTTGAAATTCCCGCCATTTCTGCCGAGCGGCCATCTTTTGGCGGGAACTGCGAGCAACACGTGGCGGGAGTCCTCCAATCCCTGCCGCTTACGTCATCAACGCGCGCTACGGGCCGCCATCAGCCACCCGCCATAGGGGCTGCCATTTTGCAGCTCGACGGTGCGGCGCGGGAGAGTCACGAGCCAGAGGACGACATCATTTTCCAGCAGCGTCTTCCCGCGTTGACAGCCTTCAAGGCGGACGGCGGGGGCTGGGGCGCATTCCAAAGAAGATTTCGCTTCCATCAACAGATGTCGGCCTGGTCCGACGCTACGGCGCTGCGGGCGCTGCCTGCCATATTGGACGACAACGCGCTCGCGGCCTTCAGGTCCGCACCGAGATCGGCGCACTCCACGCTCAAGGCTGCGCTGGGCCTCATGGCCAAAGTGTACGGACCATCTTCGGCCTGCCGCCACCAATTTTACGACCGACGGAAGGCGGACACGGAGACCGCGCTCGCCTACCGCACGGCGTTGTTGGCTCTCGCCGACGCCGCGTTCCCTCGTATGGACGAGGAGGGGCAGGACGCTATGGTTTTGGAACTGCTCAAGTTTGCGCAGGACCTGGGGGTCCCCATCAACACAGCCGACGAAGTGGATATATGTTCATTGCGTGTTGCAACAAGTATTCAGGCGCACGAGGTCCTGCAGCGGAAACAGGTGGTCGTCTGCACTGCTGCCGCGGTCTCAGCTCCGGGCCCGGTGGTCACCGAGCCCCAGGTCGTTCGCCCACGGGAGGAGGCGTTCGTGGCTTCACGACCGGGGGATTGGAGGTCGGGGGGTCAGTCGCCTCTGCGATCGACCCGCAAGCTGGAGCAACCGAGACCTCCGACGTCCCTCATCACGTGCTACAACTGCGGCCTTCGGGGCCACGTGGCGTCCGGGTGCCGCGCTCCACGTCAGCGCGCCACGGGACCTCGGCTGGACGACGACCACGGCCCCAAGTCGTCCCAACTACCCCCCGGCAAGTCGCGGCACTTCACATGCTCGGCCTACATACACGACACACATGGGCCGTCGCTTTGCGGCGGAGGATGTGCGATTGGGGGTCGGGGATTCGGTTCGGAGAGGGGGGTTCGTACGGGGCCGGGGGGACATTGAATGGTCCGAGTTGGGCCACAGAATAGTGGCCGCGGCGGCCGGTTCGTCGGTCGTTACGGGATTTATAGACGGAGTCGAGGTCAGGGTGTTGGTGGACACGGGAGCGTCGGTGACTATAATTTCAGACCTCATTTATAACATTCTCCCCGTCCAATGTCGACCTCTGCTTCCGGTGGACGTGCCATTTTACGCGGCAAATGGGGGCTCATTGGGTATTATCGGTCAGATTCGGGCGACCATTTGCATAGGGGATATTAAATTGGCGGGACCTATTTTCGTCTCCTCTTCCCTAGCGGTTCCTTGTCTGTTGGGCACAGATTTTTTGGCTAAGATGCCCATTAAAATTCTCGTGGATCAACGTTGTATTGAGCTGCCATCGGGTCGCCGTATTTCTTTTTTATCTAACCCTACTGAAATACGGACGGCGTGCGCGACGATCAAAGCGCTAGCGACACAGACGGTGCACGTGCCCCCGGGTTCGCAGATGTTGATACCCCTCCGGTTGCGGAAGCCATTGGGTGGGGAGACTGCGGGACAAGGCGTGCTTTTGGGTCCATCGAATAGAGCTGTCGGGGGTCTGGAATTGGCGGTGGCTCAAACGTTGGTTCGGGATGACGGGGACCAGTTCGTTATGGTGTTAAACGCTGGTTCGAGGCCGGCCATTATTCCGCAGGGCACCGTGCTTGCTCACGCGGCACGGGTCCCTGCGGAAGAGCGCCTTGTTGCACATGTTGATCCCATCCCGGCGCAGAAAATTACATTGGGTGATGACCTTGAATGGGTCGATTCGCTGTGTGCGGACTCCAGTGATTTGTCAAGGGTGCAATTGGGTGCGCTGCGCGCTCTGCTGATCGAATTTTCCGATGTGTTCAGCACGCACAAATATGATATTGGGTGCACGGACCTGTTACGCCACCACATTTAAACAGGCGATGCAGCACCAGTCCGGCAGAATCCCTTCCGGCTGAGTCCTGCCGAGAAGGAACACGTTCAATCGGCCGTCAATGACATGCTGACGGCCGACATCATTTCGCCCTCATCCAGTCCGTGGGGAGCACCTATCGTTCTGGTTAAAAAGCAAGACGGGTCCTTGCGATTTTGTGTAGATTTCCGTCGCCTGAATAAAATCTCCGTGGCCGACGCGTATCCGCTCCCCAGAATGGACGAGTTCCTGGACGCATTGTCCGGGGCGCGGTATTTTTCTACACTTGACTTACTGTCGGGATTCTGGCAGCTGCCACTCGACGATGAGTCTAAACCTAAGACAGCATTCCGGACCCCAGGGGGCCTGTTCCAGTTTAATCGGTTGCCCATGGGACTCCACTCCGCTCCCGCGACGTTTCACTGCCTTATGGAATTGGTTGTGTCGGGTTTGCAATGGGATTAAGAGGGGTGTTCTTGCGGATGCGTTCGGCTAAGTTAAAGTTTAAACCGGCGAAATGCCACCTTCTGCGGAAATCCGTAAGGTACTTGGGCCACATTGTCGATTCTTCGGGGATCTCCACCGATCCCGCGAAGACGAACTGTGTCAGATCATGGCCAACGCCCACGTCGGTTTCTGAGGTCCGCAGCTTCATTGGTTTTGCGTCATACTACCGCCGATTCGTGGAGCATTTCGCCACCATTGCCAAACCCTTGCACGCTCTAACAGCCAAAGGAGTCAGGTTTCGATGGGGGCCAGAAGAGGAGGCCGCGTTCTGCTCCCTTCGGGACGCCTTGGTGGGTGCCCCGCCCTTACGTTACCTTGACTTTACGAGTCCCTTCTTGCTGGATACTGATGCTAGTAACACAGGCATTGGGGGGGTGCTCTCACAGGTCGTTGGGGGGGTTGAACGGGTGGTCGCCTATGGTAGCAGGGTTTTGTCGCCTGCGGAACAGCGCTACTGCGTCACCCGTCGCGAGTTGCTGGCTATTGTTTTTTTTTGTGCAGCAATTTCGACCTTATCTGTATGGCCATCATTTTACGGTCCGGACGGACCACGCGGCGCTTCAGTATTCATTGAGGGTCGCCCAGCCCTCGGGCCAATTGTCGCGGTGGTTGGAAGTCCTCCAGGACTATCAATTTACGACCAATTACTGTAAAGGGTTGCGCAACACCAACGCGGATGCCCTGTCGCAGTTGTCGCCAAGTCCTGAATGTGCGTGCTTGATGGGGTCGGCGCGCTGAAAACCGCCAGGTGCTGTGCCCGAGAGTGAGTTGGTCGCGGCCGCGAATGCGCCTATGGTTGACGTTCCCGCTACCCCTGCGGGCGGGGACTCGCTACTCTCACTGTCTCTCGTTGAGTGGGGCCGACTCCAGATGGCTGACAGCTCCCTGCTCGCGTTGCGTCGTAGGGCAGGGGGTCCTGAGGAGGGTCGAACACGGGCTGGCTCCTGGCTGCTCAAGCAGGGCCTGCTAATGAGGTGGGACAATATGTCCCGGCGGCACGCACTCGTCGTGCCTTCCGCTATGCGGGGGAAAGTTGTTTTGGCCGCACACGAACGCATCTTGCATCTGGGGGTAAACAAAACGCTTGCTCTGCTCCAGCGTGACTATTATTGGCCGGGGATGGGGAGCGATGTGGTCAATATACTGAAGGGGTGTGTGGATTGCGCCAAACGGAAACCACCACCCGTTGCGCCAAATCCACCGCTGCAGTCTATTCAGGTCTCGCGCACCAACGAGCTCGTTGCGCTGGATATTTTGGGGCCTTTCCTGTCACGCCTAGGGGTAACAAGTACCTGTTGGTTGGTGTGGAATACTTTACTCGATGGCCTATGGCGTGGCCACTCGCCAACCAGTCAGCGGCGGCCGTGGCGGACGCTTTTGTCCAAGGCTACGTCTTGGACAAGGGGGCTCCCGAACGCTTGCTGACCGACCAGGAAAATAATTTTTCGAGTAAATTGCTGCAGGAGGTGTGCGACCTTTTGGGTACTAAAAAGGTGCGTACCTCCCCGTACCACACACAGACTGACGGGATGGTGGAGCAACTCCACAGGACTTTAACCTCCATGTTGTGCCAGCAGGTGTGCGAGGCACAGGTTGACTGGGACTTGCAGGTCCCAGGGGTCCTCGCCGCGTATAGAATGGCCCCCCACGCAGCTACGGGGTTTTCCCCATTTTATCTGATGTATGGTCGGGAGGCCGATCTGCCTATGGAGACTCAGCTGGGACTTTCCGGACCACGGCCTAATTCCAAATTGGCCGACCATATTAAATTTAACATTGCTAAACTCGCCGAGGCACGGGAGGCCGCACGGCTTAATTTGAGATCTCGGCAAGTCGCCAACGAGCGCTTGCGTGCACGGAAGGTGTCCGTGCACGATTGGAAACCGGGCGATAGGGCCTGGCTGCACTGCCCTCATGCACCTTTGGCTACGTTGCCTAAATTGTTGAGGCCATGGCGGGGACCCGTGGAGGTCGTGCGGGTTGCACGCCCCCCAGTGTGTTCAGATAAAATGGGGAAAGCGCCGGTGGTACGTTCACCCCTCCCGACTGAAACCGTTCTCGCCACCATATGGCCTTCCTTTGTGTCGTGATGACCGAGCATGTGATGTGACCGACGACCCGGGGAGGGAAATTTCTTCGCCTGATCCTCACATGTTTTCGCCTGATCCGCTCCCAGGTGTCTTGGAACTGACGGCTGCCGACCACCGGCGACCGGATCCCCGGGGCACGGCCGGTTCTTCCAGGCCCGAACCGTGCCTTCCTGGGCTGCCGGAGCCACCGGACGGTCGACAGCGTCTCGTCCCGTACGACGGACCGGCCAGGCGGACTCGCGCTAGGTCGCGCAACTTTTCCTGACCGAATAAATGGGGTGGGGATGCGGGCCGACGCGGCCGGAGCGTCTCGTCACTACGTTCCCCGTCCGCTCGACCGCTTTATCACCCGTTCAAGGAGCGTGCGGAAGGGGGATCGGTAGTCAAGGAGACACTGGACACGTTTTTTTCGGAGTAACTTTTATTGCGTTGCTCGTCGGTTTGTACATAGGTTGTTGTTGTGTTGTGTTGTTGTGTTGCGTTGTTGTTGTGTTACGGGGCACACTTGGGGAGTGGGGTTTTTTGTTGTTGTTTTGTTGTTGTTGGCAGCCGGGCCGGCTGCGAGCTATGTGGGGGGGGGGGGGGGTGATGTAGTGGTGATACGCGCTGGCTGTAGGGATCGTGGGGCAGCGCGTGGTGATTGGCTGTGTGTTGGTGACGCGCGCTGACGGTGAGGGATCGTAGGTCAGCGCGGGGTCATGGGTTATGTGATGGTGATTGGCTGTGTGTTGGTGACGCGCGCTGACAGTGATGGATCGTGTGGCAGCGCGTGGTGATTGGTTATGTGCGCTGACACAAGAAGGGATCGTGTGGCAGCGCGTGATGATTGGTCGGCTAGGGTGGGTGCTCACATCGCGGTCCGCATAGGCTCCATCTCCTTGGAGCGGAGGGCTATATAAGGCGGTGCGCGCGGGCGCTCGGGGAGCAGTTGGTGACCAGTGAAGACGGAGGAGGAAGAGATAGGGCCCTGAGACACCTAGTCCCGCTGTCCTTGTAAGGACCGGGGCCCTGTGTGGCTCAGAGGCGGGACCTTGGGACCCGGGGGCCGGACGTCCGTGTGAGGACCGGGCAGCGGGACCCAGTGGTCGTGATCCATACCCGAGCTGGGGTGGGTCTAGAGGTTCCCCCGGATGCTACGGGGCTGGAATGCCCGTGTGTGTGTAGCCGGGTGGAACGTGTAGCGTGAGCTGTAGTAACCACACGTGTCGGGTGGAACGTGTAGCGTGAGCTGTAGTAACCACACGTGTCGGGTGGAACGTGTAGCGTGAGCTGTAGTGACCACACGTGTTATTGTGGTAACCAAGTGTGAATAAAGTGTGCTACCCGTCAAGTGGTCTCCCGCCGTAGTTTACCATACTACACAATGATGCATATATTTTGCACGGCATATGAGATGTGATGTCATATCTGTCATGTCACCCACGCATGCGGAAGCGTAACGGAGTGTGCCTGCTCATGTCACGCATCCCCCCCCCTAACCCTCCGCGTGTAAAGTGCCATACAAATGTGTTGCAGGTCTAAGGCGTTCTTCGCGCAGCATTGGTTTATTATTTCAGTCATTTACTCCCGTACGCACCCTGAAAGTTGTGTGTGTCTGCAGCAAACGCGTGTATGTGTACCTATGGACGCGCGCGCGTGTGTGTGGGGGGAGCGGTAGTGTAGTGGTTAGCGCGCTGCGCTATGAACACGGTGACCCGAGTTCGATTCCCGCTCACGGCCACCACTGGTGACAGTAATTTGAAACGGTCCTGGGCCTCCCCTAGGTCGACTCGGCCTCAAACGAGTAACTCGTGTGGTGTGTGAACATCGCCACTGGGGGGACAAAGGCGGCCGGGCGTAGTGAATCCCAAGTCCCGGGCGAAGCCGGGTAATAAAGCTATATATATATATAAAAAAGGAAAATTTGTGAATATATGTGTCTTTTCTAAATATTTAGCATACTTCCCAACATGCAACACACTTGAAATTTGGCATGTGGGTAGCTTCCAGACTGTACACAATGCAAAAAGTATAAAAATAGACTTTTGTATTTTGGGGGGGGGACGTAATAATGAATATATTTTGCATGGCAAGCAAGCGGTGACGTCACATCTGTGATGTCACCCGCATGCGGCAGCGTCACGCAGTGTGCCTGGTGACGTCACGCATCCCCCCCCACACTCCGCGTAGGCCGTGTATTAATCCAAGACAAGAATTCAAGCCTCGGGCGAAGCTGGGTAGTAAAGCTAGTAATAGTATATCTCAATTCTATAGCAGTAGCTACTAACTCTACTGTAGTATATACTGACTATAGTAGTATCTACTACCACTACAGTAGTATGTACTGGCTGTAGTAGTAGCTATAACAACTCTATAGCAGTGTGTACTGGCTGGAGTAGTAGCTATACTAACTCTATAGCAGTGTGTACTGGCTGGAGTAGTAGCTATACTAACTCTATAGCAGTGTGTACTGGCTGTAGTAGTAGCTAAACTAACTCTATAATACTAACTTCACAGAGTGTAGTGGTGAGGTCGAGTCCCGTGCAGAGCCCCAGGCCTCGCCTAAAATGCCCAGCCAGCCGAGGTGGCACCTTTGCAGGCTGGGGCTGGGACTGCCCCCCCCCCCCCCCACCATCCCCTCGCCCGCTCGACAGTCATAATATCTAAGGACGAAAATAGTAGTATCTACCGACCCTATAGTAGTAAGTGCACACATTGGGGTGGGGGGGGGGAGAGGACATCAAACTTTGAAGAATTTACCTCAACGTTGTGTATTTTTTTTGCATTTCTAACGCGAACGAGAATTCCCCCCCACCGATCACGTGTATGCGTTGCTCGGGCAACCACCACCACCACGGAGCCAGCGTTCTCGCAAATGCACAGATGCGTGTTCTGGCGCTACTCTGTGCTTATAAAAGGGAATACATTGTTAATTTAACTACTTTAAACTTGGCCGATGTGAAATACGAATATCGCTTTTTCGTCCCGGGGCATATGGCGTGGTATCTGTGTACTTTGTTGAAATGTAAACCCCACTGTTTGTCAGTTAAAATGTCTCAAGGTATCTGCGCAGACAGACGGACAGACAAAGAATGCCTTTTATTAGGTAAGATTGGCCTCTTCATATAACCACTGCAATTCACCAATTTGATTCTTACTCGCACCAGAAGCCTATAACTCCCCTTACATCAGACTGAGCAAGTCATGGACCACTATGAATTGACACATTTTTATATGAACAGTGGACGAGATGTGAAGACAAGATGTACACAGTTAAAATGGTTTCATAAATGTGGCAGTAGCGTTTAATACTACTTATAGAAACGTAGAAATGGCAAAAGAATGTGGAATGTGAAAGAAGGAAGTGTACATAATTTGCATGCAGCTTGAAGCCAACAGGGTCGAAGTAGAAGCCTTATTTTTGTGGTTGGCTGCCCGTACAAATACTGACATACCAACGGGTGCACTATGCCATCTAATATCGATGTAAACAGCTCGTGATTGGCTTTTTTTAACCACGACAGGATTGTACCAAGGCCGTAATTATAATACATATTGGGGGGGACACATTAAAATATGCTCAAAATGTCCCCCCAATATATTTCTATAAAATAGATTTCTGTTAATATGATTGTGGTTATGGTTGTTACTTTATTAATCCCTCATCTCTGCCAATACATACAATGAAACAAGAAAAGGTAAAAAAAAGAAAAAACAGAGCAATGTAATACAATACACTATTAGACATTATTGTAAAAAAAATCCATCTATGTGTTAGTGAATTTTTAAATATTTTAGGCAGGAAATGGCAGGAAATGAGTTTTCAAATTAAGAATTTTTTTTCTGGGGGGGGGGCCCAGACCCGCTGGAAGATTTGGTCCCCCCCAATGTTGACTCCATGGCTACGGCCTTGGTGTACATAATTAATTGCACGTATGGCGATTGTCATGTTGGGCAAACAGGCCGAATGATCAGCATAAGACTAAAAGAACATCAGAGATATATTAAATTCTCCCAAATATAACTGTCAGCAGTAGCAGACCACGCGTGCCAACAAGGACACTCAATTGATTTTAAAAATGTTGAAGTTCTGTTCAAAACTAGCTACTACTGGCCAAGACTATTTAGATAATCTATCGAAATTGAAAGAAATAAAAAGAATTTTAACCATTTGGATATCTACCGTCCTTAGTGCTGCGTGGAAGCAAATCATCAATTAATACATTGTTTAAATGCATGCCGATGAAGGGCACCATACTTCAATAGGGATTACCTTGGTACGGCTATTATAATCGACACAATGGACAGGAAAGACAAGATCAAAGGGCTCGCATAATGCGCATGCATAATGTACGTCGACTCATTAATCCCCCCCCCCCACTTTGCACAAGGGCGCAAAAGTGTGGTCACCACATCTACACATCTATATAAGGAACGAAACAGGTGGACTTCTCCACAAATATGGCTGTCGCCTGATGAAGCTAGTTGTAATTACGGGCGAAACGTACTCAGATTGTACATGTTGTGGCTTGGCTCTCCAACACACCGGTGTGCTATACTAGTGACGAATTGGCCACGTTCTGTTTATGTGACAACCCTTACTAGTTGGCTGTGTCGGGTGGTGGCGGGTTTTTACGACACATTTCTATATTTACGCGATCTAACCCAAAAACCTCTATTATGGTCATAATAATGTCAAAAGCATTTACAGCCTGAATAGATAGAATATGTCACCTGTGCAAGGCAGTGCACCACAACACCGTTAACCTGAGCAAACTATTTAAACACCCAAACAAAACACATGACCTTTTTATGACACGGGCAACACATATATGGAAGTTTCCTATTTGTATAACCACGACTGTTCACCACTAGGTTCTAATTTGCACAGCAAGCCACTATTTGCCATCTAAAAAGCGTGAGCGGAAAAAAAATGACTGGTGTCAGGAGCCATATCCTTCGCGTTTTCCATGTCCCCGGGTTTCCTACACATACATAAGTTTGTTAATCCCCTGTGGACGAGAGGCTGCCCACGACATGCAAGACATGCAGGTTATTTGACCAGACTTCACCATGCCGGCCGGTGCAGGTTGGTGAATATGGAGAGCACAGACGTGGAAGCAAAGTACGTACATACTCTTTGGTTCTTTCGGTAAAGTCACGTAGGTATAAAACAAAACATAATACATTATTTATTTTAGACCTACGTGACTTTACCAAAATAACCAAAGAGTATGGATCCCTGCAGTCACTAAAACTTCAAATCTAGAAAGTACGTACAGTTGTCTCACTCTAACTGCCACCACTTATCTATCTAACCTATATAATTCATTTTTTGTCCGTCCGTCCGTCTGCGTACGCTCCTTTGAGGGGGATGTAACTCTCGGACCGTGGGGTTCGGCGAGATTAAATTTTGCAGGTGGGCACGCCCCCGGCCCCGCGGTAAACTTAGGCATTTCCGATTTTTCGTCTCTAAACTTTAAATCGGACCGATTATCGATTTAGTGCGATTTCTATTTATTTAAACGCTTTATTTATTTATTTACTCTTGCCGGCCGGCGCGGACCACGGCGGTTTCCCCTGGCAACGGATAGCAACGCGTTCGCTGCGGGGTGGACGCCATTTTGAATTACCATTAAAAATATGCGCACGCATTAACACGCGATTCTGAGGTAAATTCATCAAAGTTTCACGTCCTCTTCACTCCCCCCCCACCCCAATGTGTGCAATTACTATTATAGGGTCGGTAGATAATAAAATTATAGCGATTAGACAGTATTATTGTAGCGCGGGGGGGGGGGGGGGTTAACGGCCCCAGCACCCAGCCTCAGCCGGGTGGGCAATCTAGGCGAGGCCGGAGGCTCTGCACGGTACTAGGCCTCAACACGCAACTCTGTCAGGCGTCGACTTTGTGGTATAAACTCGATATACCCAGCGTTGCCCGGGGGAAAAATACATTTAAATCTTCTGAAAACTTTAAAACATAACATCCCAATGAAAATACAACTGTGTAATTAAAATTATAAACCCGACCGCGCCAAGAATCGATTCTCTGAATCGCGAAAAGGAATCGACGGTTGTAGATTCATTTAGAATCGCCTTATTTCCGTTTAATATTAGTTGGTTATAGAGTTGATATAAACTGCTACGAATGGGAAATATCCGGCGTTGACTGGGGCTAAAATATAATTAAAAACTCCTGAAAACTTTAAAACATAACATACAAATGAAAATAAAACTCTGTAATTAAAAATGGAAACCTCCTATGCGCCAGGAATCGATTCTTTGAATCGCGCAAAGGAATCATCGAAGGTTGTAGATTCCTTTAGGATCGCCCTTAACATGTGGTGAGGGAGAGTGGTGAGTGAGGGAGAGTGGTGAGGGGGAGAGTGGTGAGGGGGAGAGTGGTGAGGGGGAGAGTGGTGAGGGGGAGAGTGGTGAGGGGGAGAGTGGTGAGGGGGAGAGTGGTGAGGGGGAGAGTGGTGAGGGGGAGAGTGGTGAGGGGGAGAGTGGTGGTGGTGGTGTGGGAGAGTGGTGGTGGTGTGGGAGAGTGGTGGTGGTGTGGGTGAGTGGTGAGGGTGAGTGGTGAGGGTGAGGGTGAGTGGGGAGGGTGAGTGGCGGTTGGTAGTGGTGATTAGTGAGGGGTGAGTGGTGAGGGTTAGTGGTGAGCATGAGTGGTGAGGGTGGGTGTTGAGCGTGAGTGGTGAGGGTGAGTGGTGATTGTTGATTGGTGAGGATGAGTGGTGAGTAGTGAGGGTGAGTGGTGAGGGTGAGTGGTGAGGGTGAGTGGTGAGGGTGAGTGGCGGTTGTGAGTGGTGATTAGTGAGGGGTGAGTGGTGAGGGTGAGCGTGAGTGGTTAGGGTGAGTGGTGAGGGTGAGCAGTGAGGGTGAGCAGTGAGGGTGAGTGGTGATTGGTGAGGGTGTGATTGGTGAGGATGAGTGGTGAGTGGTCAGGGTGAGTGGTGAGGGTGAGTGGTGAGCGGTGAGGGTTAGTGTTGAGGGTGAGTGGTTAGGGTGAGTAGTGAGGGTGAGTGGTGAGTGTGAGTGGTGAGTGGTAAGCGTGACTGGTGAGGGAGAGTGGTGAGGGAGAGTGGTGAGGGAGAGTGGTGAGGGAGAGTGGTGAGGGAGAGTGGTGAGGGAGAGTGGTGAGGGAGAGTGGTGAGGGAGAGTGGTGAGGGTGAGTAGTGAGGGTGAGTGGTGATTGGTGAGGGTGAGTGGTGAGGGTGAGTGGGGAGGGTGAGTGGCGGTTGTTAGTGGTGATTAGTGAGGGGTGAGTGGTGAGGGTGAGCGTGAGTGGTGAGGTTGAGTGGTGAGCAGTGAGGGTGAGTGGTGATTGGTGAGGGTGTGATTGGTGAGGATGAGTGGTGAGTGGTCAGGGTGAGTGGTGAGCGGTGAGGGTGAGTGTTGAGGGTGAGTGGTGAGCGGTGAGGGTGAGTGTTGAGGGTGAGTGGTGAGTAGTGAGGGTGAGTGGTGAGTGGTGAGCGTGACTGGTGAGTGGTGAGGGTGAGTGGTGAGGGAGAGTGGTGAGGGTGAATGGTGAGGGTGAGTGGTGAGGGTGAATGGTGAGGGTGAGTGGTGAGGGTGAGTGGTGATTGGTGAGGGTGAGTGGTGATTGTGAGTGGGGAGGGTGAGTGGCAGTTGTGAGTGGTGATTAGTGAGAGGTGAGTGGTGAGGGTGAGCGTGAGTGGTGAGGGTGAGGTTGAGTGGTGAGCGGTGAGGGTGAGCAGTGAGGGTGAGTGGTGATTGGTGAGGGTGCGATTGGTGAGGATGAGTAGTGAGGGTGAGTGGTTGTTGTGAGGGTGAGTGGTGAGGGTGAGTGATGAGGGTGAGTGGTAAGAGTGAGTGGTGAGGGTGAGTGACGGCTGTGAGAGGTGATTAGTGAGTGGTGAGGGTGAGTGGTGAGGGTTAGTGGTGAGCATGAGTGGTGAGGGTGAGTGTTGAGCGTGAGGGTGAGTGGTGATTGTTGAGGGTGTGATTGGTGAGGATGAGTGGTGAGTGGTCAGGGTGAGTGGTGAGGGTGAGTGGTGAGGGTGAGTGATGAGGGTGAGTGGTAAGAGTGAGTGGTGAGGGTGAGTGACGGCTGTGAGAGGTGATTATTGAGTGGTGAGGGTGAGTGGTGAGGGTTAGTGGTGAGCATGAGTGGTGAGGGTGAGTGTTGAGCGTGAGTGGTGAGGGTGAGTGGTGATTGTTGAGGGTGTGATTGGTGAGGATGAGTGGTGAGTGGTCAGGGTGAGTGGTGAGGGTGAGTGGTGAGGGTGAGTGGTGAGAGGTGAGGGTGAGTGTTGAGGGTGAGTGGTGAGTAGTGAGGGTGAGTGGTGAGCGTGACTGGTGAGTGGTGAGGGAGAGTGGTGAGGGAGAGTGGTGAGGGTGAATGGTGAGGGTGAGTGGTGAGTGGTGAGGGTGAGTGGCAAGTGGTGAGGGTGAGTGGTGATTGGTGAGGGTGTGATTGGTGAGGATTAGTGGTGAGTGGTGAGGGTGAGTAGTGAGGGTAAGTGCTGAGCGGTGAGGGTGAGTGGTTGTTGTGAGGGTGAGTGGTGAGAGTGAGTGGTGAGGGTGAGTTGTGAGGGTGAGTGGTGATTGTTGAGGGTGTGATTGGTGAGGATGAGTGGTGACTAGTGAGGGTGAGTGGTGACGGTGAGTGGTGAGGGTGAGTGTTGAGGGTGAGTGGTGAGTGGTGAGGGTGAGTGGCAGTTATGAGTGGTGATTAGTGAGGGGTGAGTGGTGAGGGTGAGCGGTGAGGGTGAGCAGTGCGGGTGAGTGGTGATTGGTGAGGGTGTGATTGGTGAGGATGAGTGGTGAGTGGTCAGGGTGAGTGGTGAGGGTGAGTGGTTGTTGTGAGGGTGAGTGGTGAGGATGAGTGGTGAGGGTGAGTGGCGGTTGTGAGTGGTGATGGGTGAGTGGTGAGCGGTGAGGGGTGAGTGGTGAGGGTGAGTGGTGAGGGTGAGTGGTGAGGGTGAGTACTGAGTGGTGAGGGTGAGTGGTGAGAGAGTGGTTAGTTTTGAGGGTGAGTGGTGAGGTTGAGTGGTGAGGGTTAGTGGAAAGTGGTGAGTGGTGATTGGTCAGTGGTGATTGGTGAGGATGAATGGTGAGTAGTGAGGGTGAAGTTGAGTGGTGAGGGTGAGTGGTGGTTGTGACGATGAGTGGTGAGGGTGAGTGGTGAGGGTGAGTGGTGAGGCTGAATGGTGAGGGTGAATGGTGAGAGTGAGTGGTGAGTGGTGAGTGAGAGTGGTGAGTGAGAGTGTTGAGGGTTAGTGGTGAGGGTTAGTGGTGAGAGTGAGTGGTGAGGGTGAGTGGTGATTGGTGAGTGGTGAGGGTGAGTGGTGAGGGTGAGTGGTGAGGGAGATTGGTGAGGGAGGTTGGTGAATGGTGAGTTGTGAGGGTGAATGGTGAATAGTGAGTGGGAGTGGTGAGTGGTGAGGATGAGTGGTAAGGGTGAGTTGTGAGTGGTGAATGGTGAGGGTGAATGATGAGTACAGTCAAATATGCACTGCTGTTATCATACCAGGTACCACCACCACAATGTACTCCTCTCATCATAGCAGATACCACCACAGCAGTATGCACTGCTGTAGTGATAGCAGGTACGACCTCAGTCGGTATACACTGCTGTAGCGATAGTAGATACTGCTATCGAGTTGGTAGATACCGCTATAGTAAATACTAAAACAGTCAGTATATACCGCTACAGTCAGTCAATACTGCTACAGTCAGTATATACTACTATACAGTCAGTACATACTACCACGGTGAGTAGCTACTAGAGTCAGTAGATACTATTATAGAGTGAGTAGATACTGCTATAGATTTTGTAGTTACTACTATAGTCAGTGGATACAACTATAGAGTCAGCAGATACTATACAGTTAGTCGTTACGAGTATATAGTCGGTAGATACTACTGTAGGCCCAGTAAATACTACTATGGTCAGTAGTTATTACAGTCACTAAATACTACTACACAGTCAGTAGCTACTACTGGCTCAGTTGATACTACTGTACAGTCAGTAGATACTACTACAGAGTCAATAGATACCACTTCCTCTGTTGTATGTAAGGTGTTGTTAGTATATATACCTACGAGGGGTAAAGATATTTTTTGAGGGTGGGGGGGAGAACGCAATTTTCGGAAACCTTTTGACATCAACTATTTACCCCACACTTTCTACAACTTTTTGGACTTGTGAAAGCCTCTTATATATTTGTTGGTGGAGAAATGTACAAACAGCCCACCGGGCTTTGACAATACCTTAGTATCTGTGTATATATATGTAAGGTTTTTAAGAAATATATTTTTCACCCGGGCAAAGCCGGGTACTTCCGCTAGTAACCTATATAAACCTGATGTGCATGACAGTCACACATCCAAGTGGTTTTCTCACATTACAGATACAGTATTTTAACACTCACAAAAAAATATTCAGCCCCCCTTGAGGTAGAGCCTAAAACTGATATATATAAACCAAGCCACACTTGACGTGGTGGTGGTGACTTATGCCTGCAGGCCAGCTCTATTGTAGGCCGGTTTGGTGGGTCACGCATAGATTTCAATGTGCTATATGAGACTGGAAATTCCCACCCTGCTAGGTGAACCTGGCGATGGCAGTAGAGCAAGTGGGCATAGGGAACCCGTCTTGCCGGGCAAGTGAGCTTGTTGTGTGAGCTTTCTCACGACAGAATACTGCTTTCCACCCATGTGCAAAACCATCAAGGCAAACATTCCCACACACAGGGCCCTACTAAAAGAGGCAAGGAGTCTTGAGAACGAGGAGAGACTATCCCTGTGTAAATAAAGGCTATAACAGTACTCGTATCAGACTACTTATTCAAGGTTTGGCAGCAGAGGGCAATGTATTAAAAGCAATGGCTGCAATGCACGCCCCATGCTTTCACCAAACCGCACTGACCAGCGTGGTGAAGTATGGTCAAACCCCTCACGACTCGTATGACGGGAAGAGGCCCTCAACAGCAGTGGATTGATATGCTTGGTTATTTCGGTAAAGTCACACGTATATATAGAAAACAAACATCAACATTTAAAGCAAAAACAAACCCACGACGTTTCGATCGCAAGGCAAGCGGCCTTCTTCAGGTGGAGGGAGAAGGAGTGGATTGGGGGGGAGGTGTTGTAGGCGTACACTGCTATAATTTAAGACTGCTACCATCACATTATGGGGCACAGTTCGCTAAAACATCTTCATCATCACCATCATCATCACCTCAAGCCGCCGCGCTCCATCCCCGGCCCAAATTCCGACGGGTTTCTACCCCGACCACAACCCACACCGCTCACACGCGCCTGTCTCTCTCTATCTCTCAGTCTCTCACACACACACACGTGCACCTCCGTGTGTACCGCTGCTGCTGGTGGTGTTTGACAGGTGAACATGGAAACGAGCGAGAAACGCGACAAGGCTCCGATAATCGCCGACTTCTCCCCAGGCCGCGCTCGCTCTACCTGATCCTCGAACTGCACGACCATCATGCTCTCTCTCTCTCTGCTGCTCGCCTGCCACCACCTCGCCGGAGACACCCGCTCCTCCTCCTCCTCTGCCGCGTCTCGTCGTCGTCTCCGCCTCCGTCTCCCTCCTCCTCGTCGTCTTCGTCGTCTTGACCGCCTTCGAGTTTCACACCGCCATGTGGGCCCCGGCAGCAATCGCGCGCGCCCATTGGCCGGCGAGCTGTCACGTGACGCAAAACGGTTGCTCCGCCCCCCCCGTCCGGTGAGGCGCGCGTTGATTGGCGGAGATCGAGGTCGGGGAACGTTGACGGGCAGCGCGTTTCTTGCGCTTCTGCGCATGTTCGGACCCCCCCCTCTCCCCCGCCCCTTGCCAGCACGAAGCCACATTTAGATAAGCTCCTCCCCCTCCCCTTAACCAGTATATAAGAGCTTGTCTCTGGGATTTCTCTTCACTTGATACAACAAATTTGGCGGTGACGGTCCCACCTGAAGACGGAGACTTGTGTTGCCTCCGAAACGTCGTGATTTAATTTAGTTATTTTCATTCATTATTATTATTTTTACCTACGTGACTTTACCGAAAAAACCTAAGAGTATGAATCCTTGCAGTCTTGCTTCCACGCCCAATAAGAACCCAATTTGGAAGCGATAGGAGTCAATACAGCACTCGCCAAACATTGTGGATGTTTATACAGGTAGTCCCCAACTTACGATGGAGATGCGTTACGACGACCCCATCGTAAGTCTAAAATATCGTAAGTCGAAGATGGCCTAGCCTACTCAGGAGTCTTAAAGAATGGTGATAATTTAGCAAAACAGAGCAATTTACAGTACCGTACTGTATAAACTATATACTGTATGTATTTATTAATTACAATACTGTATAGCACAGTTAAATGTAAAGTAAAAAAACAAACAAGGTAAATTCTTATCCTACCTATATGAACTGCAATTTAATAGAAAGTTTTTTCAGGAAACAATCCTATCTGCTATAAAAACGTTTAACGTGCATTGAACGCATCGTATCGTGGTAACCTTAAAATGAAATCGCTAAAGCTACCTATCATACATGCATTGAACGTATCGTAACGTATCATATTGTACGGTACTCACCAAGATTCTGTCCGTCTGCATACTTGAACGATGTTAGGTTGTTGATGGCAATTTTGTCGTATCGCTATCGCCATCGTAAGATCGAAATATCGTAAGTCGGAGCGTCGTAACTCGGAGACTACCTGTACTATTTGGGGACGCAAAAGCAATTGCGACGAACACGCCGCTTGGCATCGGCAAATAACCAAGGCAATGTGATTCAGCTGCTTCATGAAGACATAGTTATAGCACTTATTGATCCGACACTTAAGTTACTATTTTTATATTCTTTGGGTCTTTCGGTAAAGCCACGTATATAGAACAAATAATAAAAGTAATATCACGACGTTTCGATCGCAACACAAATATAGCAGGAGCGCTTCTAAGGCAGGGAGTTATAAAGGTATGATGGGTGTAGTATATCGTGGAGTGTTTGCCATTTGAATCATGTTTAATAATGAAAACTGTACAATATATTCACCTTCAGTTGTCAATAACATAAACCTCGAGAAAACGCCATAATGGCAAATTCCAGCAATCCATGTCTGGTACAATAACATCACGTGCACAGTACAATTGGAGCTCAAAATGGATTAGGTCGCATTGACTTGTCAGGTCACGTAGCAAAAATCTACATTTCAGTTAAATTCACTTTCAATTTCAGCATCAGATGTCTGTAAATGTCACGAACCATGTATTGAACACAAACTGCGGTGGAAGCAAAGGGGACGTCCGTCCATAAATGACGTCACGCACCTGGGGGGGGGGGTCAGACATTTGTGATGATGTGTGAGGGGGGGGTTTTAGAAATGTGACGTCACATCATAATGCGCAACTTTAAATAAATATAGAATTGTTATAACACTCCTACAACATCAGAGTGCAGCGCCACATTAAATACGCACCACAATGACAATAGTTTAAAGCGATTTGAAGCATGTTTTATTTTCAAAATGCCACTGGTTTTGGGGGGGGGGGCAGAGCTTTGTGACGTCATATTTGAGGGGGGGGATCTGACTTTGTGACGCCGTGTGACGAGGGGGTCAAGAATCGTCCAAAATCGCGTGACGTCATTTATGGACGGCCCCAAAGGTGATATTGGCAACTTGTCAATGATGTCCTTCCAGTTACGAAGATAGTCCAAAATCACTGCAACTCCACACGACTCGTCCACCTCGTCTTCAAGACAGCTATGCTTTCGTCTGGCTGGCTTCAATGTTTGGTTATTAAAATTTTAATGCACCATCTGAGCCTTTTTATTTTGAGAATGACTAGATTATCTACTTAAGGGTAACCCTTAGTTTCAGCTGTTAGAATGTACGGTTAAAGGTGTAGTGACTGGGAATGTCTCTGTGTTGTCAGGCCTAAGAGGCCACGGCGGGATGTATACTGTTGTGTGTACACCCCGGACAGTGTAGTACCAGCCCTAGTGGGGGCTTGGGTGAGCGCTGGTTAAGCGCGGTGCGGGCTCCCGTTACGTTGGGGGCATGATACTCTGGCTGACCTGGCTGGGGACATGTGACCGGATGATACTTGAGGGGATCCACCGGTGGAGGGGGCTAATGGGTAGTCACATGGTCCGAGAACTCTCGAGAGCCTTCGGGCACGGGTGAGAGATCGAGATGGGCAGGGCGAGAGGAGAGGCGGAGCCAGCCCCAGCCCGATATAAGGGGGGCCCCTGAGGGGCACGGGGTTCTTACTGTTGGTGAGGCAGGAGATCCACGTCAAGCTTGAAGAAGCCTCCAGCCACGTGGTCCGAAACCCAGCTTGTGGTCCGGACCGGGATAGTGGAACCGTGTCTAGTTCCGCCGTAGTGTGGTTAGTTGGGCGGTCACCACCCAAGAGTATGTTGTGTTAATAGCCTGGAGTATGTTGTGTTAAGAGTTTAATAAAACGTGTTGCTCCCAAGACGTCTGCAACTCAGTTGGACTCACTACACATCCTACTTGGACATAGCCTTGGTGTTGTGTGCACCATCGCAGAACTGGCAGCTTTGCAATCCATACAATTTAGTATTTTTGCTTCACACCGAAACAAAACAAACATCACATTTTGTTCACGTTTATTGGTGCAGCAGCAAAAACAACTTTTAAAGACTGCTAATCTACAAATGAAGCTTTGACAAACAGTAAATGTTTTCATACTACACCTGTATTGTTGAGAAAGTTAATTGTCATGCGATTAGGGTGCCATATGCAAACTTTGCAGTTACCCCGAGCATAAAAACCAAGTTATTACACAGCTGATACTTGGAAAGGTAGTTATCCTTGGTGTACTTAACTGAAGTTCTGTACAATGAATGCAACTTTACCTGTCATTACAAAACTCTTTATTGCAGTCAGTTCTTACGTAAAATGTTGGATATTCAATTAACCAAGCTCAACAGAGTTGATGCATTACATATATGCCAAAACAAATATGGATTATACGGGCTCTTTTCCCATGTTTTTGTGAAACCACTACCCTGGAACTTTGGGCCTAAAACACGAAACATGACGAGGCTCATCCACAGAAATCATCTATACCAATTTTAAAAAATCCAAAGGAACAGTTATTATCAGTCTACATTTAGCACAATGCTTATCACAATAGAAATTAAAAAAGTGACACATTTATATCAGGATCAAGACGTTAAGCAGATTTCAAATATGAACCTTGCTATGTCTATTCCCGATAGATTACTCGGCTCTACCATCACCACCACCATTATACGAAGTAGTCAAGCTCAGTACGGATGTACATGTTCTTCTCGTCGTTGACAATACGTGGGTAGTGTGCAATAAGTGCGTCCTGTG
The DNA here is from genome assembly GCF_964198595.1 of Lampetra fluviatilis. Taxonomy (NCBI): domain Eukaryota; kingdom Metazoa; phylum Chordata; class Hyperoartia; order Petromyzontiformes; family Petromyzontidae; genus Lampetra; species Lampetra fluviatilis. The sequence goes on from NC_136275.1 coordinate 16,846,556, forward strand.
AGCCAATGTAGATGGAGTTGTAGATTTTCCAGTAAACATCACGCACTTTCCGCGCTGGATGGAACAAACCCTGCAAATTCACAAAACAAGGCAAAACAATAAAAAGAACACACGATTTATGATTATTGCTACTCAGAACTTAGGCATCTATAAACATGTAAGTTTAACTTATTGTCAAGTACACACAAATATTGCTAATGTGCTGCTTATTATCCAGTTAATTGAATAATAACAATATTATACAACTCCTTAAATATGCTCCGTTACCTGCAGGGCATACTGCAACAGGCGGCATGGTCCCAGGGATACACGCATGCCTTCCAGAGCGCCCATCACAGCCTGGATCAGATGAGGAGACGTCTCAAAGATGTTTGGCCACACGAAGTTGAGTAGGTGGTTGAGAGCATCCTCACATCCAAATCCATACACACCCAGTGACATGTGCTGTACCACTGCACTGGCTGTCTGCCGGTGCACAAGGTCCCTGTGGGCAGGCACACAATTATCGGCATCAAGGTTAGGTTACAGTGACTTAAGCCGCCTCGATACTAAGGTATTAGAATAATAAAGATCCAGCATTATTGCAAGAGCATTTAAAGTTGCTTGAGGTCATAGGTGTAATTATGGGCAATTAAATTAAAGATTGTTTTTACGGGGTCTGAGGGTTACTAATATTGACAAACTATGGCCCAGTACACAGAACATGACATACACAAAACAGTATGACTACATAAGTTTCTCCTTAAAATAAAGGCAAACGTTTATGCTTACATCTGTACATATACAACTTAGATGAAGTCCAATACCCCAACATTCACAGCCACCCATTATTGTTTCACTGGTCAACAAGTAATATTTCAAATCAGGACATTCCGTGCCTACCTGTCCATTAGGGCATCCTCTAGCAGAGGTGTCACGGCATAGATGTAGTCCTTGCCCATCTCTCCAATGTATTCAAACAGAAAGGAGAGCGACTTCAGCACACCGTTCTGCACGTTGAGCTCTGGCACGCGGTACTCATTCATGAGCGCTGGCAGCACTGTGAAGGGAGAGCAGGTCTCGGCCACAATGGCGATCGCCACGGTTGTGCACACACGGTTCTGTCGCTCCTGCACCTTCAGGTTGTTGAGCAGTGTGGCCAATACGTCGTGCGGCCTGTAGGATAGAGTGTATTAGGATAAGGTCAAAAATACATCTCTGTGGGACAGAGGTCACTTAAAAGGGACCTCAAGATGTAGTTCTGTGATATCTGCTTCCTTGGGCTGTTCTCAAAACGATGGGAGTTTTGCACTGCTCTTTATTGCTTTATGAGAGATACAAATTAATAGCCCGTCTCATGACATTAATGATGCATTTTGGAAAAAGAAAAAACTCAAGAAAACATGACCATCTCAGCACACCAAGTCGATTAATGCACATTTTATAAAACACTACAAAACAAGGGTTCACTGAAAAAAATCATTGGCATTTTAAATAACTTTCTGCCAGTTTAACACAAACCTGAAATATGTACAGCCCTTTATCAATCGACTGATGAATAATTGCTACTCATGCCTGCTATTGTGGTTCTATGCCCATACCTGAGCATACTGGTCAGTGTGGGTTTGCGAAGGGTGGTGGTACAGGGCCGGTTCAGATAAAAAAACACCCATTGATGTTAGTGGTGACTGGGAAATTAATTCAGGGTCCCCAAATACATAGCACAGTACAGTCACCAATGTGTAGTGTCGTGAATACAGCCACTACTGTAAGTGTAGAGACAGAGCTAGATGTCTCTGTGGGTCGCGCCAGCCAGTGCTGGAGGAGCGTCGGGTGCCCCGATTAGACGAGCTAAGGGCACGTGACCGGAAGTGGGCCTCGATTGAAGGAGTCAAGGACACGTGACCTGAAGCGGTGTCTCAATTGGAGGAGTTAAGGACACGTGGCCAGAATACAGCAAGGGGCGGGGCCGGGGCCAAGGGATAAAGGGGGAGCGCGTTCGGGGATTCGGGGTTCGTTCGTGGGGATCAACTCAAGGGGTCGTCGCTCTTCGCTCCTCGTTCGCCGTAGAGTCTTAGCTGGGGATTGTGGGTCAGGCAGCGTATGTGCTGACTGGCCCGTTTGTTCAGCTAACTCACACACACATCGCAAACAGTCTAAGAACAGGATAGCCACACTTAACTGTCGAACTCCGTGATTAGTGAGGTTGTTTATTGAATGCGTTGCCTAAAACAATGGTGTGTGCGCCTCTGTAATAACACTACAAATGCAAGTGCTCCACCCCTAAAATGGACGATTAATTATAATTTACATATGCTTCAGTAGACTATATAACACTGGTGAGTGAATGCCCAAAGTACAGCACACTATGTCTGCTGGTCACTCACCCGATGGCCTTGGCGATGTAGCCGAAGGTGTTGACAGTGGCTCGGCGGATGGCCTTCTTGTGGGCCTTCAGCAGCTCCAGCAGCTCGAAACAGATCCTCATCCACTCGCGTGCAGACACGTACTCTGCCCCCCTGAGACCCACAGCAAAGTGAATTAGCTACTAGCAACGTGATGCACGTGCAACAAGCAAATTATCCACATATTTTGCTTACTAAAACACCGAATGACAAATTGTGAAACATTATCTGGAGACATCAATGAACACCAACACCGCAATCAACGGAGCGAAATCCACTCTTCATGTTACTCGAGTATTATCAAGAAATTAGTAAACCCTAGTAAATGCAATGGAAGCTTATAGATCTCCAAAAAGCTCAGAAGATTAGATGTTTTATGAATTTGCTGTGAAACGTCATGCTGCCCGGAGGAGGTACCTGTCGGCAATGCGGCCCACAAGGTCAATGCAGTTCTCCTGCACCTTCTCGTGCCGGTTCTTCAGGATAGGGGTCAGACGAGGTAACAGATCCTTGATGGGGGGCGTCATCTTATGCATGCCTGTAGGACACGAAAAGCAAAGTGGCTGTGAAAACATTTAAAAACAACCTGATGTAAAAAACACGAAAATCTATTCATTATAGGGGTTGTTTTCCTCATGTCCAATTCACTTGGAAAACTTTACAAAACACATCCAATGTTTAATGTTTAGGTCTCAAACTCAAAACAGGACAATGTAGATTTTAGTGCTGCGTTACTGTGTCCAGACAAAATGATGGATGATTCTTATGTAATGTAAGTCAAAGGCTACTCAATTAGGTAAGTGTAAACTAACCAATGACGTTGACAATGCTCTTGAGGGCTCCCAAGATGCTGCCCAGTACCTCGGGGTACTCCTCTCCAAGGTACTCATAGAGCACCACCCCCAAGTGGCCCATGAGTTTCTCCTGTAAGCACACAAGCACAAACCCTGAATGTTAAGGTATACTACAATATGCCTGAAATGTTATCAATAATAACTTGTGTAAACACATGTTCATAGTTGAATACGTCTTCTGTTTATCAACTGCATTCATGCACAACCAAAGACGTTTGAGTTAAACTGCAAGACATATATAGTCATTGCACTCTCAAGGGTGCCGTCTCCTTCTCACATTACAGGACAAAAATAACACCCATGTTGGCTCTGGCCCTCACCTCCTGGCAGGTCTTCATGACAACAGCAATGCGCGAGATAAGGTCGGCGGCTTGCTGCCGCACTTTGGCAGACTTGTTGTTGAGGCGCCACAGTACAGTACCACAAATCTGGGGGAGGTAAGGCTTCACGCGCTTTGCCAGGGCGTTCACCACCGTGCCGAACCCATTCAGCATCACCGAGTCCTGCAAAACAACCACAATTAACAATGATCCATCAACTTCCACTGCACTGACAATTCATGTCAACGGAAATATCTTTTCAAATGTGACATCTTAAATTTACACCTGTCACAGCTTCGTAATCAATATTAGTTATTGAACTTCTTGAAGAGATTGCTTATGTTTGCAATATAATAGCATATTAGGAGTGAATTTGGTAAAATGTTAAAGTCGCCCAGCTTAAATATTACAGCACATCATGAAATGTCGCACTTTGTTCAGTCAGGTCTCCTTCAGGAGACAATAACGGTCACTTGAGCTCTGTATATGCTTCAATCACCGAGTGACCAAGTGTAGGTGGCAGTTTGCGTGTGGTGCTGATGGGAATGTGGGAGACCGACCTCCGTAGTCTGCTCCTGAAACGCATAGAGGATGCCGTCGATGAGCTGCTCCTCCAGCTTGTGGTCGATGTCGGCTGCACCCAAGTTGCCCATGATCTTCTCAATCGTCTCCATTACCATCTTGCGGTACTGCTCCGCCTCATCCTTCAGGTCGTCCACAATGCGCTGCACAATCTCCGCCGCACCCACCTTATTGGCCAGCTCCACCGTCGTGTCCACCAGCTGAACGAAGTCAAATGAGCAAGTAAACACACACAAAACTAAGTTAAAAAAAATGATACCGTCATTAACATAACACTTGCAAAAAGAGGCGATTAAAATATTTACAAATCAAACATTCACAAGAATTCATGCAGTTTCTATAATTTTTCTGCGTTGAATAAGTCATTTAAAAAATAGATGTTTCATTCTATGTTTGCATTCTGAATTGAAAATGATTAAAGGTACCAATGATACAAAATAATATTTGTTTTCAAAATACAATGGCTAAGGAACAACATATCACTGGCTCGATGGGTAGTGTTCCCCTCACACACGCAATTACCTGTCTGTAGTTCCTCCGGTCCAGGGCCATGCGGTGCTGCCAGAAGTGTTTAAAGAATGGTGGCAGAATTTCTGTCTTGATGTAGGTTGACTCAACACCATCTGTAGCGCAACACTGCTTCACTACCTGCGTTAACATGAAAATGAAAGCATGGCTTAAAACTGACATTTGGCCAAAAGGAAAGCTTTGTGTGTAATATGCCTAATATGCATTCACAATTCTTCTTGAATGATATGTATTCATAAAGCTATTCCCACAAATTACAGCAATGTGTGACAATGACCAGTGTTGGATTTAGAGCTATAAATCTCCACGTTACGGATGGAACTCTTGGAAATAGCTGACGTTTTCTCCCCAGACACAGCCAAAGATAAATAACTGAAAGATAAAAGCATGGTGGCTTTTCCACCATGACTCGTTAGACAAAAATACTGTAAACCTGAAGCTGAAATGCTAATCAAAGCATCATGGAGTACAACACATTTGAAGATATGGCTTTTAGTTGAAACATCATTAACATCACAGAAAAGTATTCAGTTTTAAAGTAAAAAACAGTAATTGTGATATAAAGATGAGCATTATAACCTACATCGCTACATCCTAATCATTACATAATTGTGCTTTAATATATGTATGTTTTTTGTGATTACAGGCTTCACTTATTTTTTACCTATAACATTTTCTAATTTCACAGCATATCCCTCTAAATCAGATATAATTATGCATCTATGTCACAGTGGGTTTGTGCTTTGTAGGTGATGTGAATGAACTCAGTAAGTTGCTTAAATGAAATGTTTCCTTGGTAAAACATTACCCCAACCTGCAGTTGCTAAAAAGTTAGCTCAAAAACACTCAAGCACACATCACTGCAGCACAAACAAGGTGTTTTGCTACATTTTCCTGGAAAAGCAATATCCTTATACTCTCGAGTCTCACATTAGCATTAGGTTTCCTGTTACATAGTGGGTCTTCAACAAGTTCAATCCCCCACACATCCCGTTTCAAAAACAATGTATTTTTCTGCAAAGTATGTCTGAACATACCAATTCTTTAAGTATGATACTTTCTTTGACTACTTTATAAAAACAAATTTATACATTGCAAAACTGAATTGTCCCACAGACAAACTAATTATGATCAATTACATAATTAGAAAACAGTACATAATTGAGCGATGTGTTTTGAAACAATATTTTTTCTCCTGTGTGAGTGGGCTGGGTGTTTTTTAAGGCAATATATGTGACCACCAGTGACCATGCCTGTTATTTTCCATATATTGTATATTGAGTCTCTGAATGGACAAAAAAAAGCAGGCTGTCGTCTCTCGGTACCAGCAACAAGAATGCATACTTGCCTTTAGCACAATCTTTTTCATCTCCTCGTCAGGAGACTGGAACTCTCGGATGAGGATAAGCATCACTTCCCTGGTGTAATAGTTGGCATACTCGGCATCCATCAGGGGAATAAGGTAACCGATGGCTTTGAGGAAGGCAGCAAGACCCTACACAAAATAAATATGTGCATTGCTTCCATTATTACTTCCTTAAAGCATTTGACATTCAAAGCGACATTCAGTAATATAAAAAATAGGGACAGTATAAATAAAAAGTTTGCAAATATTATACAACTGAACTATTTGCCCTAAAAAATAGGCCACATAAGAGAACAATGTAAAAACCTAAAGCTGTTACATAAGATGGCAAATGTAACTATCTCACTATAACATTCAGTTATGTCAATAAAATACTTCTTTGCTGAAATAGCACACTCACATCAGTGAATACATTTCAGGAGCACCTTGCATAAAATAACAAAGCAATGTACTCGAGGCAATGTAAATCAAAAGTCATAAAACCAACGTATGCAGTCATACCTTTCCTCTGTGTTGTCGAATGCCCTTCCAGAGAGGTTTGAGAACGGAGTCAAAGGATTCAATGCCGTAGGGAGTGGCAGCTTCAGCCAAAGCAGCCAAGGCCAGGGCAGTAATGGTTCGCACCTTCTGCTGCTCGTCAACTAGGCCTGCACGCACAGGTAAGTGTCGATGTAAAATGTTTTACGTGCGTTCAATTCAGTGTGAGCAGATATTCACAGAAACAGTCTGGCATAATAATGCGTGAACTAAGTCACACTTCTAAATCACTAATGTCCTTACACGTAAAAATTAATACGATAACAGTGTCTCTACAGATCACTGGAATATAATCGACAGAATTACACAGCAATCAGCTGATAATGTATTTAACAAAACGAACACTACCCAAATTAACAAATTTGCTAAACTTAACTAACAAACAACTCCCAGCTAAAAATGAACATTTCATAAACAAAACGGTTATCAACATTATTAACGTTGAATTATCCAGCGATATGGTTTCAGTCCTTTCAAAAGGTCTTAACTTTGCTGTTGCCCCACATACAATCCCTGTCGATGAGATCATTGCTGAAGTGGAATCAGCAGTTAGTCATCTCCCTCATAATCAAGCTGAGATGACTAGGCACGAGGTTGCCAAAATTATTGAGAACAGCAAAGTGCCAAAAACAAATATTAACTTCAGTGAAGCAAAAGCCTTAAGAGAATTGAGAGCAAATAAAGATATCCAAATTCTTGCTACTGATAAGGGCCGATAGACTATTGTGATGCCCCGTGAGGACAATGATAATAAAATCAAATATTTACTCGATGAAGGTACCTACCTACCTTAAAATTAAACGAGACCAAACCAGCACCTTGGAACGTAAAATAACGGCAATCATTGCCAAGTCATCAATTCCCAAGGAAGAGCAATACCTGATCAAACCAAGGGCATCAAAACCACCAAAACTTTATGGGCTACCAAAAATTCACAAACCTGATGTCCCATTAAGACCCATAGTGAGTACAATAGGCTCTGCCACGTACAAATTAGCACAATACGTAACGAAAAAATACAACCCGACATCGGTAGGACCTCTTCGTTCATCAAAACTCTGAACATCTCGTTAATATAATTAAAGATATTAAGCTTAATCCTAATTATATTCTCGTAAGTTTTGATGTGACCTCTCTGTTCACGAGGGTTCCGGTCAATGAGTCAATTAATATTACCCAACACTCTGGTAACGAACAATGGTTTAGCCAAAGATATCCCAAGACTAGCTGAACACTGTCTAAAGAACACCTACTTCTTGTGGCAAGGTGACTTCTATAAACAAAAAGGAGCAGCAATGGGCTCTCCTTTGTCTCCTGTGATAGCGAATTTGTACATGGAAGATTTTGAAACAAAAGCAATAGCTTCAAGCACACTAAAACCATCTGTTCGTTTAGATATGTGGATGACACATTGGTGGTCTGGACACACGGCAAAGATACACTGAACGCATTTCTAAATCATCTCAACTCGCAAAACCCATCCATCCAGTTCACTATAGAAGTGGAAGCTGACAGAACTCTACCATTTCTGCATATTCTGCTCTGACGGGGTAGAAATGGTAAAATAAGTGTTTACCGAAAGAAAACACATACCGACGCCTATCTGAATGCAGAGTCACATCATCACCCCGCAAAGAAATCTGCTTTTATCAAGACGCTCATTCATTGAGCTAAGAAAGTGTCAGATGGTGACAGTCTGAGAAATGTAATTCAACATGTTCAAGAAGCGCTGTAAATGAACAGTTACAATGATGCACAAATCAACAGGGCATTGAATACCAAAACCAAATCAAATAACAAGAGCATTGAAACTGCCCAAGTAAATAAAACGATCAAAACACCGTACATTGTGGGAGTAACTGATCAACTAGCCAGATGTTTGGAAAAACAAAACATCCCAGTCAGATTTGGCACGGTACAAAATACAGAATTTTATATCTGGTACAAAATAAGTATTACCGAAACTAACAGAAGGTGTGTACAGGATTAACTGCACCTGTGGTAAATGATATGTTGGGAAAACAGGACAAATGATCGGCACGAGACTAAAAGAACATAAGAGAAATATATTAAATTCTCCCAAATGCAAATGTCAGCAGTAGCAGAACACGCGTGCCAACAAAGGCACTCAATTGATTTTGATAATGTTGAAGTTTTGTGCAAAACTAGCAACTACTGGCCAAGACTAATTAGAGAATCTATCAAAATTGAAAGAAATCAAAATAACTTTAACCGTTCGAAATAGCTACCGTCTTAGTGCTGCGTGGAAGCAAATCATCAAATAATACATTATTTCAATGCATGCCTACAAAGGGCAGCGTACTTTATACCGTTGGTTGGGCTATTAAAATAAACACAATAGACAGGAAGGACAAGTTCAAAGGGCACGCATAATGTACGTTGCCTCAGTAATCCCGCCCCCCTCCCCATCATTGTGCAAGAGCACAGAAGGGTGGTCAACACATCTACATCTCTCTATAAGGAACGAAACAGTGAGACTTCTCCACAAATCTGTTGTCGCTTGGCTCTCCAACACACCGGTGTGCTGTACTAGTGACAAATTGGCATGTTCTGTTTAAGTGACAACCCTTACTAGTTGGCTGTCGGGTGGTGGCGGGTTTAACATTTACGCGATCTAACCCAAAAACCTCTATTATGGATAATAATGCAATTTTACCTAATGGACTAAACCAGATAATGTATTATGGCCTACAAAAATCAACTGCAAATAAACCATAAAATTTACAATCAAGCTTGACATTGTACTCACCATGCTCAATGATCTCAACCAAACTGCGCAAGTGAGGCAGAATGGCACAGCCCATGAGGATTGAGATCTGCTGTACAATCTTGATTCCGGTGTGGCGTGCCTGCCATGACTTCTTGCTTTTGCACACAGCCTTGAGAAAAGGCAGCAGCGAGGGGATGCCAAGGGCAGAGGCGACGACGGCGAAGGCACGTGCTGTCGTGTTACGCACGTACTCATCCATGTTGTCGATGTCTGGACGCATGGTGGAAATCATCGTGGCCAAGCCGGCAGCCTAAGAGGGAGGCAAGCCAGAGATGTCATTCACTTACAAAAACTGGATTAAAATTTGGGGAAACATGGTGAGAAATACACAGCAAAATAAAAAAAAATTGAACACTGCTCATGACCTTGTATGCCTGAAAATGTTTATTTTTCTCATTAAATTTGTAACATGAAATGTTTTCAAATGACTAATTCTCGTGCAGTTAACTCACCTTCGCTAAATTTGAAATGATCTCCCTCCCCTCCACACGAGCATAATAATCTTCATCAATCAGCAAAGGCTCAATGACCACGAGGATCTGTAAAGACATTATCAACGGGTCAGAAATTACAGCACAATAACACACAACAGCACATATTTGGGGTGAGAACATTGAGAAGAACACCAGGATCTTCTTACCTTGTGCACATAAGGCCGGACAAGGTCGTCAAGCTTGTAGAGAATGCGATCGATGACTTTAACCAGCAGATGGCGCTCCTGGTCTTCCAGTGTTGGAGACATGAGCAATGGCAGGATCTGGTTGAAGAGTGGACCTGCACCAAACTCACGGGCTTTGTCTGTGATTTGACGCAGCGCCGCCTGGACGACACAAGTTTTAGAGGTACAGGAATTAAAACTGCATCCTACACTGTCTATCACTCATTGCTTAGAGAAAACAGCACTGTACACATGAAAATAAGTCACAGGATGGATCAGGAGAGTAAGCAGCTTGTTATCATAAGGCTGCTTACAAGTTAACTCAACCCATCATACCTACAGGGTCAATACAATGAATACTACTTTTTGGGGAAGTAAAGTGGATAGCCTATGGATAGACTTGTCCCCCCATCCCCATAGGAATGTGGAATTCCACCACTCACCCAGGACTATAAACAGATGATCATGGGCTCAATACTCATTTCAGAAACAAAGCATTAGGTTGTCCATTACCTTCCTCATTGGAGGAGTTCCATTCTTGATCTTAAGCAACAGCTTCATGATCTTCCTTTCCTTCTGCTCTTCTGAGCTGAGGGTAGATTCGTCCACATCAACCTGCAAAAAACAAACGTGTTACTTAAGGCACAACACACAACTAAACATGTTTAACACTGTTAACAAGGGAACTCGTGGTCAAAGGTCATTTTGGGTCGACTTAAATATTTCACCAAAATTATTACATTGTTACAATCTGGTTTATTTACTGTTTCTTATATCTACACCCAACTCACCAGCAACTTGTCGAAATACTGCATATCGTCAGGCTTGAGAAATGGAAGGTTGCCAGAGGGCTGATCATTGGCGGATTTGGCAGAGCGGTCGGGTGTCTGCATGTGGAAGCCGGTGGTGAGGCCGCCCATTGGGGTCGGGGTAGCAGTCAGCTTGCGGGCCGGAGTGCGGATAGGCACGTATCCTGCCGGAGGTTGTAACACCTAATCACACACACAAATGTAAAACACAGTTAAGTATAGCTATGTACTTGTGTTGCTTTTATAGTTTGACGTGATAGGTGTGAAACCGTTCAATATTTATGACAGCAATACATTTTTATAAACTTGACATCTAGACAAGCTTTGCAGATTGTTGAGATGAATTAATATTTATATGGGACGATTATTCAATGTTAGCTATCGAAACGTCGTGATTTATTTTGTTTTATTTCTATCTACGTGACTTAACGAATGAACCAAAGAGTATAGTTATGACATGTCAGAGAATAATTGTTACATCTATGTTTAATCTTCAGTTAATACCAATAAATACAAGTACAGCCCATTTGTCAATCCACTATGAGAATGAATGCATTCCAGGTGATCTGGTCAGAGAAACAAGTAAAAGCACAACACATGTCTGTGGGTGTAGTGCATGCTACCTTATATCCCTCAGGGAACATGGCATCGAGTTCCTCATCGGTGAGAGGGCGGTTCCGCTCGTCAATTTCACGCTCCCATCTCCAGGCCTGGAGTTGTTCTGGTGTCATGCTCATCAAGTGACCTGCACATTACACGTCATGTCAAGAAGGTGACGTAGACAAAGCCATTTGTGTTCAGAACTGCAAAAAGTTTGAAAAGCATGAAATAAAATGTTATCTACTGTGATGACAGTATGGTGTGCTAATAATAAACAGAATACCTGGAGTGGGCGTGGCCATGCCCATGGCTGGGGTTCCCTTGGGTGTGATTCCACTGGGGGTCAGGATTGGCGTCTGTCCCCCCATTTGGCTCACAGGGGTCTCGTCCCAGCGTGACTTGCGCTTGCTAGCGCCAGGTGTGGGGGTCTCTCCAGCCGACTCGCCACCCCTATCGGTGCGTGGCGTCTCCGCCCAGCCACTCCCGTGTCCCGGGGTTTCTGACAATGGCATGAACAACACATTAGATACAAATGCATACAATGGATCACAACAATAAACATTTTTCATTCTCAGGGAAATATGGAGGTTATTTTTTATTGATATGCAAGCAGAGAAAAATATACCTCTCTCAGTGCGGGGCGTCTCATCCCATCGGTTGCGCCGGTTGCTGGGTGTGGAGCCACTATGCCCGGGCGTGGCATGACCCGGAGTGTCCCTGCCTGGAGTAGCACTGCCACCGGGCGTGTGGCCTGGAGTGGGGTCCCACATGCGGGCGCTCGGGGTCGCCCCGGGGGTCTCGCTTCCTTTCGCTCGCCCAGGTGTTTCATCCCAACGGCTGTTTGAGGGTGTGTGCCCTGGAGTGTGTCCAGGAGTCGCGTGGCCTGGAGTGTGTCCCGGTGTGTGTCCCGGTGTGTGACCCGGTGTGTGACCCGGTGTGTGACCAGGTGTCTACAGCATAAGCAAAGCAAAAAGAACAATCATAAATAAGTGTCCAGCTGTATCATAATATTGTTAATACATAAATGTTTGATCATTCACTTAATAAGCATAAAAAAGCCCTACCTCAGCCTGGTCCCAAGTGGACATCTTCTTTTTAGGGGTGGTACTGGGTGTGGTGCTTGGTGTCTGGTCAGCGGTCTGGTCCCAGCGCCGTTTGCGCTCTTTTGGGGCAGTTTGTGCTGCTCCATTCACAACCTTCAGCTCTCCTGCCTTGGCCTTGTCTGCAAGCTGCATCCTGATCTCTTTCTGTAAGCATAAGTGCAACAGCTCAGTCAAAATCTTGAAAATTATTGGATGTTTTAGACCTGAAAATTAATATCCACAATTTTTCATTTTCATATAAAACAGTGTGATTGGAGGTGAATACAGCGGATGAAATGTACCTCCTCTTTGGTAAGGTGAGCCTCTTTCATCACATCCATGTAGGATCTGGCCAATGCCTTGGGATCTGGAGTCTTCCCTCCTGAAAAACCAAGCACACGGGGAGCCCAGACACCATGAGTCCAGTACGGAAAAACTATTTCACTGTAGTGGGTCAAGCAAGATTGTCATTTATCAGGATTTAACACAATAACAAGTATTGTATCCATTCACTAACTGATAGATGTATCCATGTTCTTGGACCCATTGTTTTGGCTTTACAACGTTTACATTTTATATAACCAATATTATTGTACTATAGAAAACTGAGGCTTTGCACTGGCTGGGTGCAGTTTACAAATTGTATCTGTCTGAATGATCGATATATAAATTGTACATTTTATAAAACAGAGTAATTCAAACCTCTTTACAAGAGATACAATTTACCAAATTAATTATTCTACCACATCATACATGCATTACATTGGATTGCACCTAGCCAGCTTTGCATTGCTTCTCAGTCAGAGCCACAAAGGTGGCACATGATGCATGACATAAATAAACCCTTGAGGTTATCTTCCTCTGCAGAATACGCACGGCATGATAGGTAGAGATCTTCACCACATCCCGGCTTCAAGGTGGAGAAGGGAGCCTAGAAAATCAGCTGTTATCGCATTAGTAACACTTTGCAAAGGGCTAGAAAATGAATATCAAGTGACGTGACTGGGAACCTTACCTTGACAAGGGAAATACCATGTATCTTAATACAAGAATTTGTTTGATAAGAAATAGCACTAATTCTGAATTCACAAACTTACTGTAAATGAGGGAACTTACATTCCAACCAATTTCGTTTCTACAAATTATTTCCAAAGCCAATTTGACATCGTACTATTCTTAAAAATTGTTTTTTACTTCAACACATGGCGTGTACATTGCACCTGTTCAGCCTGGTCTGTCAAAGCAGAACCGCTGTAGGAGAGAAATTGAGGAGGAGAGTTAGTATGGGCTCGTGAACACTTTGTAGCACTTTATCCCAAACTCACAAACACAGCCCTTCCATATGTGTTTCCAAAACCAGCCAACCGAGATGGCCATAGGCCACTTCACATGTGAAAGTCACCGGAATGGATGCTGAAAATATGGCATCGATAAACTTGCTAAACCTACTGAATCTGACAAGGACAATCTGTATTTGTAAAGCAAAGCCAGCCAAAAAAACCAATGTAGCTAGGATAACTAATTTAGGAGACGACCACTGCATTGCACATTGCCGATCAATCAGCACAACTGTAAATTAACAGCCACTTATTTATCCAGGAAAGCCTCACCGAGTCTCAAGACTTTTTCAGGAGGGTAATGTATTCGGATCTTGGACAAACTTCTTAATGAGTGTTTTGCGTGAATTTCACACTGAAATATGCTTCTTGAACATCTAATGCATGTTCTTCAGTGGCTACATCATATAAAATTCCAGAATCCACAGCCAGTGCTCAGGATTTAATTGGTATAAATCCTGTTTGCCCAGGTTTCTCAATTTATTAACCCATTTGCTTACACAGAACACATAGCACAGCAGTTACACAAAACAAATAAGCACAAACATTATTCATTTAAGGGCAAAACTAAATAAATTTCCGTACCATCAGCGAAAGGGTCCTGGCGCTCGGGGGAGATGATCATCTGCCTTCTGCGCATGCGGTACTCGTCATCCCGGTCAGCAATACGAGGAGCCCGGTGTTCAGCAAATGGATCAAACTATAATACACAGGTATAAAACACATGTGAATTACAAGTAAAATTGTTTCCAGAAAGTACTTAGCAGTAAACATATTAAATACAAATTCATGGACTGCATTGGCAGTAGTGTGCAGGAATGAATAAACTCACAATTATAATTAAGTGCCTCATAACATTTCCTAATAAGACAAACATAAGACAGTGACAAATATGGTGATATTTTTTGTAACTATTAATTCAGTTTTGCACGAAAGCAACAGAAACATATAGCAATACCAAAATTTGTTCAAATGAATTATATACATACCATCTCAGAAGCCTGAGGAATATCGTTGAGAAGTGCTGCAGGTGCATGGTAGGTGGCTCTTTTATTTTCAGGCAGAGAAGCAGAAACAGTATCCTCGTCATCCTACCGGACGATAACAATATTAATTCACATAAACCACGTAATAGACTTGGTCAACAATAGACGAGATATTAACAAAAGCTGCCATTCTAGTAACATAAATGAACAGTAGAAAATAAAATTAAAGCGCTGACGTACCTCTTCCACCTCATTGGCAGCAATAGAAGTCACGTATCCAGTGAAGCGACTGTCACTACCACCATATATTTCTTGGTCAAAGAAGCCAGTTGAGTCAAGCCCAACGCCACTTTCATCATCCTTGGGTTGGTCATCGAGGGCTTTGCGCTTGCCCTGGATTTCACGGATCTGCGCCTCAATGTCTAAAAACCACGCAAATCAACATATTTAAGGCACGAGCATACATAATCTACAGTATATGCATATTTGGTTGTAACATTGCTTAACTTTTAAAATATTTAAAACAGGAGGCATCCAAGTACATACACTGTTTACAACTTACTGATATACAGCATAGTAATTAACCAACCCGCCCCATGTCGGTCATCGGGGTTGTCTGACCATACTTCAACCACGTTTGTCAGTGCGGATTGGTGAAAGGAGGGAGAGGGCACTTCTAGTTCAGAAATTCATGTTAGCTGTGGCCGGGAATAAAACTCAGGATATCCGGTTTTAGTGCGATCACCACTGCGCCAACATACTACTGTATATATATACAAATTACCGACATACCAATAAAACAGCATTACGTAATATTAATAAAGTTGTATTTAGTTACGTGTAAATGCCCTATTACCAGTTATAACATTTGGTGCTTGTGCTAACACTTCATGCCTGTAATATGCAAATGTATTACACGCATACAAGTAGTATACTCTATCGCAACAATGTCTTTTTAACGCCCTTGTTTGAACGTCTCCAAAATACCCTGTAAAATACATTTTACGTTAATTTTAACGTTTAAAATACTGAACCACATGTATCTTCAGAAACGAACAAAATTTGGTTAAATATGTAACCACAAAATATCTTCCTGAATATTTCTAATTTTACATTACTGTATTTACTCATACATATGGGGCAAGTAGTGATGAATAGCCTTCGCACAATTCCAAAACACCGTTTTTTTTATTAACAGATTGCAGCTTTAGCAACAAAGAGGATCACGATGCCAGCCATTTCACAACACGAGTTTGAGCGGTGACGGAAAACATCGAAGCCTGTTATAAGCACGCTATGGCGAGCGGGTCTATCTGGGTGGAAGGCGATTGTTAATATTCCGCAGTCCATCCTCGTGAGAAGGAGCCCGTGTTGGACGATGGTTGCTGGTAGAACAGTTAAAAGCAGAGTCGCTGACGATAGGGTTGGCTAAGAGGTCCATAAGAGCCTCTGGTGGTCGAGGTTACAAGGGCGTCATGAAAATCAGGGTGACGAGCGACGAGGTCTGTGACGGCCGAGAATAAAAGCCGGAGTCTGGTCACTCGCAGTCGGTAAAGTCAATGGCGAATCTCAAAGTGCCCAGCGGAGGGGGTCCCGGATCAGGCAGCGCGCCCAGGCAACTCGCAGGCTTCAACTCGCGACACACAAAGCGCAGGCCGGAGCACGAAGCGGCTCAACAGCGGCGGCCGTCGTCCCGCAAAAAAAGCACGACGCGCGTGAAACGACGCTTAACGCGAAGCAAAGCGATACGCAGCCAAGACGCGAACAGTGCGGTGAAGTTTCCTCGTGTTTTTTTCTTTGTAACGATGAAAGTGGCCCATTACCTTCGCGGGTTTTGGCGACGGACGCCATTTTGTGAACGCGGCGAAAGCGAAGACGACGAGCGGAAGTGACGTCGGAGCCCACGTGTGTTCTAAATCCCTAGTGCACATGCACGCTCGGCGCGACGACGCATTTCGAAAGCAGCCTCGCTGCTGCCAATCCGGACTAGGGGTTTAAATCGCGTGATGGAGGGGGCGAGGTCAGGAGGGGAGGGGCGTGATGGAGGGGGAGAGGTCAGAAGGGGAGGGGCGTTCTGGAGGGGGCGATGGGAGGGGGTGATGGGAGTGAAGGAAGGCAAGCGGAGGGGAGGGGCGAAGGGAGGGGAGAGGGGAAGCGAAGGGGGAGAGGGGGATGGGAGCGACGGGGAAAGCGAAGGGGGAGATGGGAGGGGAAAAGGGAGGGGGGAGGGGCGAAGGGAGGGGCGAAGGGAGGGGCGAAGGGAGGGGGGAGGGGTGGTATGGAGCGACGGGGAAAGCGAAGGGGGAGATGGGAGGGGGAGAGGTCAGGCGAAGGGGAGGGGTGAGGGGAGAGGTGAGGGGAGAGGTCAGGGGGCGACGGGCAGGAGGTGGGAGGGGGCGGGGGCAGGAGGTGGGAGGGGGCGGGGGCAGGACACCGCGTGGAATGTGCCAGTCGAGTACCGCACTCCACGTGTTCCACTGCTGGATGATGGCGTGTGCTCTAAACGAGCCTGACTGTTGACGAGACACTTCGTGGTGAAAGTGGTCCAGAGTTTGCTGGTCACAAATCAATGCTGCTGAAATTATTCACTGCCAGAAGGCCATTTGGGGTTGTGTTAGAATAATTTATTTTTGTATGCGGAGAGACCGATATATGAAGGAGATAATTTAGTTTGCTAAGCGAGCTTGGATCATCGACCTGCGGCGACTCGAAAGAGAAGAGGCGAAAAGGAAATGTGTACTGATAAATATTTCCACATGTATTGCGTAAATGGTACCGCTCGTTTGTCAATACACTGCTAGATGAGGACCTTGCCTGTGCAAGGCCGAGCGACCATTCTTAACCTCGTTGAACAGTACGGGTTTTGTGAAGATAAATACAGTAATCATGAGCCATTTGTCAATCCACTGCTGTATCGGCCATGGAGATTGACCATTCCTAACCACACCAGTCAATGGGGATTGTTGGTGAGAGATGCAAGGCGATAATACCCACGGACAGGACCGATCTAGTTTGAAATGTTACAACTTTCACTCTCGCATACGATGTAAGTTCAGAACAAAGAAGACCACTCGCCAATCCCCTGGCGAACATTCTGCCACCAAATATCCTCAGAGACGTGCAAACTGCAAGTGAGTTTATATTTTTTGCCAACAAAAACCTACACATCAACCAATAACTCAAAAAGTGTTGTCCCTCCCCGCCATCCCATGTCCCCATCTCTATTCTGGGAACGCCGGCGAACATCGTGGAACAAAGCGGACGTCCAGAATAAAACACCTTAATTCAAGAGCCAAATATGGAAACCTTTCTTTTGACGATTCTTCTCGAAGACACCGGTGGTGTTTTACCATTAACCGCATCTGGACATCAAACAGGCCGATACACAACATCTCCTTAATTTATGGAAAATGTAAAAAGCCAAGCCACATTTGTGCGATTGTGGCCATGCAACACAAAGTATCTAATCTGTGCGCTCATTCAACGGAAGGAATACCAAGGAAAATCCCACAAACTCTCTCGATATCCCCCTCGTCCTGCCTGCCAGATCTCGATACTTGCCAATTATCCCCCGAACACATCTCTGACAACCACAACACGCGAAAAAATTAGACACCCCAATAAGATGTACACCACCGCAGAGGGCAATTAATCTAAACCCCAGGTTTGGTGCTTTTTCTGCAATATTTTGCTGTCTTTTCTTAAATTTTCTGTTTGCACATAGTCACTTTAAGATGTTTTCTTGTTCATTTTTTTGTTTGTTGCAGTTGCACCCGATTCAAGAGCCGAATGGCTCACAGGGCAATACCAAACAAATGAAACTTTAAAACTTGAGGTTCGTGGCGTCAACCGGTTCACCAAAAACCAGCCTCCGGGCGTGTTTAAGAGCCACTAGGCTACATATTTGAAGAGTTGTTTCTATGTTAACGCCCTTATTTGAATACGAATGAGAGAGGGGGAGGAAGAGGAGGTGCTTCGTTGCTACCGTCACCGCCGGGCCCTGCGTCATCGAGCTCACATGATCGCCCCCTCCTCCCCACCTCCACACTCGGCCTCCTCCTTCTCCATCAGCTGTTAAGCTCGCCGGCGAGATCGACACCGTGCTGCTTCTTCTTCATCACAATCTGTTGTTATTAACGGCGGTGGTCATCGTCATCGGTTGTTGTTTTTGTTGTGTGTGTGAGATAGCATAGAGATGAGCAAATGGGTCAAAATCGTCCGAGTGGCGTGCGACGTGGGACTGCGACCCCGCGCAGGAATTCGGTGAGGATTGCATCGATTACTCGCTCACTCGTCGGGATTTAATGGGGGAAACTGTGGTGATGGTGGTGTTCGTGTTGGATGTGGGGTGTGTTGGATATGTGTTGGATGGTGTGGCCCATGGTTTGTCGGTGTTGGTGGCGGGTGAGCGTGGTGAGAGTAAGCCCGCGAAGAGATCGTTGGGGGTGGGGAAAAAATGTGACATCGACCGTAGCTCGCATTGTTCACGATCGTATAGTTCATTTATTTTACATAAAATGCTTCGGTGCAAATCGGAAGCTTAACCCGCGATAATCGTCGGTGTACGCGTTTTAAACGATGCTTTTCCGGCCGTGTGCCGTTCTTGCCTTTGTGGCACTTTTTTTTAATTTCCCACTTTGTACGTGGGATTTTCTGTGGAGTGTGCCGAAATAATGTGGTAGATGGCGCCACTTCCCACTGGACCTCCATCCCGGGTGGCCTCTTATATAATAATGGCTTTGGGAGGCTCGTGGAGCCACACTAAAACAAGGCAACGAAGCAGACTATTATAGCAGCAGCCACGTCCAACATTGCCACCACTAACAATACTTGGAGCGGTTGATGGGAATGCATCGAGCGCCTTGGTTTATTGTGATAAACAAATTAAGTTTGAGTTTATTGCTGGGAACATGGCCATAATTAATCCACAGCTGGATGAAGGCCTCCCTATGGTGTCTGCCATCTCTCAGACATGTAATGTAACAAGCCACCCGCAAAAGAGCTGATATTCAGGTCTTCTTGAAAACCATACATTTCATTGTTTTCATTAACATTGAATTATTTTTTAAGTGGAAATTACACATGTACTTGTTCGTATTAACATCGTGAAGAAATGCAAAAATCTAAGTAACTGCTATGCGAAATAACAGCTAGTGTGTTGGCTATAGAAGTATTTGGGGACATCAGGTTTGTTGAGACAAAGCCTTGTCCAGAAGAAAGACGGGGGAGGGGCACGTCTTCATTTATTATTTACTTACCAGGAAATTCTGTGACCTAATGTTGAAAGTTAGCACCACTGTTACATACAAGGCGTGCCACACATACCATTTGCGACAAACCCAACCTCGAAGGCACTGTAGTGAAATATTTTCGATTAACAATGTGAGAACATGTTCTTCATGTCAGGTGGATATATACAGCTTCAATCACTTAACTATCAACGTTTATGTTATGGAAATAGTATTACAGTGGTAGGTTACGCTTTGGTATTATCGTCAGAATTTGACCATAGTTTATGTATTTTATTGTTTTAAATATATTAGTTTCTCAGAATTTATAAGCGACTGAAATTATAATGTAGCTTATAACATAAACCTAAATGCGCCGAATCCAAAAACAATACTTTAGTGAAAACCATTTAATTTGAAATAAAAACTTTTCGTGCTTTGTGGTGGAGGGAAATTCATGACAATTGACTCACCATTTTCAAAAGGCCTTTTTGTGAAGAAACTACTGTATGAGGATCTTCCTATATAGTATGTGGGTTGTGGGGGTTATTTTATCGTATGGTTCTTAACATTTATAAAATGTGTGGAAGGACCGCAGCACTGAAAATCTGTATGAATTTGTGTCTGACAGGTACCTACACTCGTGTGGCATTTTAATGGTGAGCCATCCTGGCCAGGGTTCGCCCTCATTGAGCCCTGTCTTGATGCGCAAAACGAACATTTGTCCGGTGCTGAGCCCCGTCCCCGCACGGACCTTTCTGTCCAAGCTACCTTTTGGTGACAAACGCAAGGACTACGCTGAGAGGCATCTCGTAGGGTAAGGATCTGTGTTTATTTTACTTCATGCACAGTTCCTGGAGGTGGAAAAATTTCGGAGTGAAGCTAGAGTTTAGATTATGTAAATGTTTTGGGGACAATTAAAATTGAGACTCTAAATAAGTATTTTTGGGCACAGCTTAGTTTAGTTGACCCTGTAGGATCTGATATGTCTGGCAATTAATTGTTTGTCCTCTGACTTTATCACTGTTGAAGGCCGCCTGGCTTAAGCTGCATCCAGTTTATTGGCTGTTATGTTACTAAGGGCAAGGTGAGCATGTGGAGGAAAACAGATAACATGTAATCCACTCAAGTATTATATTGTCCATTATATATTTGTTGAGCCCGTGTTTAAACTGATTATATACTTTTGTGTGGGTACACTTGCAGATATTCCAAGGAGCAGATGTATGCAATTGTTTCCAACGTTGAATCCTACCGCGAGTTTGTGCCATGGTGCAAGCGGTCGCGTGTGACGTTCCGACGACCCGGGTTCATGCGTGCAGAGCTCCAGGTGGGCTTTCCACCCCTTGTGGAAAGCTACTCTTCCACTGTGACGCTGGTGGAGCCACATATTGTGCGGGTATGGTCTTGTTTAATTCTTGTTACTAAGACCATGCACAACCACCTCTTTGATGAAGCCAGTATTTGTATTAACATACTCCCCCTGATTTTAACATTTCTCACCACTGTCTCACCATGCTCAGGCCACGTGCACAGATGGAAGACTGTTCAATCATCTGGAGACGGAGTGGCGATTTGGACGTGGAGCACCAGGCCATCCTGAGTCGTGTACAATTGAATTTTCGGTATGTTTATTTGAATCCAATAACTACTACCAAAATGTGGCTTGGCATTGGATACTAGTGGAAAACTGCTAATTTTTTAACGTAAATATTGAATGCATAGTGGTGTATAATACTGTTTTCACACTGTAAAAGATTAATGTTATTATTGGCCATTTTAAATGGCAAAATTTTCTTTCTGCAGAATGGTTTACTGAAGAGGTGTTTCTGGCCCTGTATTCTTAATTAACTTGACTTTTTTTTGTCAATTCAGATCTCCTTTGAGTTCCGCTCATTGCTTCACTCCCAGATGGCCTCGATGTTTTTCGATGAAGTGGTAAAGCAAATGGTGACAGCATTCCTGCGTCGGGCTGCCAAGATGTATGGGCCACAGAGAGGGCTACCATCGGGATTCGTTATGGACTCGGTGCATCAGCCCTGATTGTAGAAGGGTTGGGTGTGAGGACAGTTCCATGATGGCAAAATAGGTCGACTGTGAAGCTGCTGTTTATGACATTAAATATACTTGATGGGTGCAATATAAGCAACGAACTAAGCAAACATTCAACTCTTGTTCCATACCTGTTTTTAGTTTTACAGAAGTCGCCCGACAAACTGTTTTTTTTTCTTTCCCAGAGGCGTTTTTGTTAGAGGTCATCGTTGAGAGAAGTAAAAGTGTACTGTGACATTTTCAATGCATATGCAATTTTAGATTTCTCATTTTAAGGTATCACTGATTTAGGTGTAAAGTCTGCAAAAAGTGACCATTAGTTTATTGTCATGTAACTGGCCTAAATAGAGGGCATTATCTTTTCTAAAGAGTGCTGTCCATAGTTTTACTGTCATGTGATCAGGGATAAACTTATCTTGAATTAAGAATGAAGCTCACAACATTTTCGTTAACTTTAAAAAAAAATGACATCGAATACATTTACCAATGTTGCAGTATTATGACAAAGCATGGTTGAAAAAACATTTGAATATATTCCAATTTTATCAATGCTACACAATGCAGAGTTAAATTTCGTTTTATAAAATATACCTTTTATTTTGTGGATGTTTTTAAAAAGTCCATTGAAGTAAAAACCGGGATAAGGTTTCTGTTTAAACATTTACTTTAATACTTTCAATTCCCATATGTAAATCCTCATTAGCTACTAAGAGTCGTTAATTCTGCCATATGACTGCATGGCAGATGGAGTTTAATAACACAGTATTTTAACTTTCCCGTGTTGTGGCCAGTTTTGGTCAGACCGGTCCAATTTAGATAAAAAAAGCCAAATGTTGAGCTTTTAAAAAGGGATGTTATTTCTAGTATCTTCGGGTGATAGTATTTTTTGCATGAATGTGTGACGTGAAATTAAGCTGATAAAAAGAAACTCCAATGCCATCTGATGTTCATCTGAAATGTTGGCATGAATGGTGCTGCTAGCAATTGCATACAATCTTAAAACCTGTTTGTGTTATCTCATGATTGGGAAAAGGTCGTTCATCCTTTTTAAATAGGTCATTGGCAGTTTTAGTTTTTATATTTATTAGTTTTTATTTAACAACGGTTAATGTGCCTTTTTGTAAAATGCAACAATGTGCAAGTATTTATTTGTTAATTTATACTGCTGGTAGTTGCTAACCAGTTATGTAAACCGCTGGTATCCAGTGTTTACGTTTTCATTTTCCCATAGATGTTGCACACTACAGGGTTATGTTGTTTAGAAGCAGTATATGTTCTGTTAATATGGCACATTGCGTTTTTCCCTTTCATTTTTGTGGTGATTAAAAAAAAACATTTTAAATAAAAATTGTAAATAAAAGATTTTTTAACAAAACTGTGTTCTTGATATACTTCAAATTGTATTGTGTAGCAAGAGGCACCTGATACTCAACATGTGAACTCCCCGATGGAATACTGACTATTAAACATTTTTTGGTGATGCTGTGTTAGCAGTGGTGCACGGTTAACACAAAAATAACATACTTAAATAACTGCCTTAAAAGGGAAAAATGTAATAGGCAATCCATAAGAGGTTTTTGGGTTGGCGTAAATATAAATGTGTCGTTAAACCTGCCACCACCCGACAGCCAATTCGTAAGGTTTGTCACATGCCAATTTGTTTGGCACACCGGTATGTTGGAGAGTAAAACCCACAACATTTACAATTACAGTACCTACTATAATCACCCAGAAATATAATTGGACCTCCTTTGCCACTACCAAAATATAATAATAGGGTTTTCCCCCTTTTTTCTGGCAACAAAACTGAAACCTTTTTTACAATGATTCACGTCTGCATTAACCACAATACTTGCAGTCGAAATGCAAACAAAAAACTGATAATATATGCATTGTCCTTAAAACTGATTGGTCCACACCAGAGACAGCTTTCTTTTGAGCCTCGTCTCAATTGGTGCTAGACCAGATGGCGCCGTTTGGCGTCTTTTGTAAGCACAAAGGCACAATCCACTTAATGCGTTCATGGGCATAATTTACTATATTCTACGTACTGTATGTGTAATCATGTCTATCCCTCAAACTGCATTATCTTAGCCTGCCATTGCAGTGGGATTTGGCATTCCAAGATCCCCAAAAGCTCCCAAAGGCGTTCCAGTTTCTATGTTGACACAAGTCCAAATGGACAGAAGCTTAAAGTATTTGTTCCAAGCCTCTACAAATAGAACCGCAAACATGGAATGTCACACGAGTGACTACATCTCACGAAACGATTATTTCGTCACCTTTAAGTACAGTTTGAAAAGTATGCTCGAGTGAGGATCTTTTAATAAAAAAAAGTTTAAATTGATCTTCTGAAGGGATTTCAGATATAAACCCTAAATATTACATGTAGATTGGAATCGCTTCCAGCAAAAGCTTTGGCTTGGGTATCACGTATGCGAAAAATAAACACCAGACTGCTTAATCACTGACACTGCACTTTACAATTATAATTGTTAAACCTACATTAGTGTGAATGTACTGTACTTATTTCAGGCTCGCCAATTGTATACCATTAAACTAGTTAAATTATTTAGTCGTGGTGCACAAACACAATTGAACAAAAATATATTCGTCAATGTTTTTTTCAACTAATTGTCTTGCTCTATAACTCAACACGAGAATGCGGCTGGATGAGCCAGGGGTCACCAGGGGGACGCGGCAGTGATTGATTGCACTCCCTTAATGCTACATTCTCACAAATAGACTGATTTCGTAGCTATAGAGTATAGACTGTAACACCAAAAAGCTAATTTCTGTGAAATTTCCCAAACGGTTCGATCAAAACTGATACAATGGAAACTATACAATTATGTATTGTTCAAAAGTTATTCGCAGCAAACAATGACCCAGTTAGTTCCGACCAAGACTGGTGCCTGGTTGGGGGTTAATTTTTGTAATAATTGACCACCGTTTCTAAATATCACGCGTGCACACCACTTTGTCATCCTACGAAGAAGAAATCAAAGACAAAGCTTAAAGAATTTTAAATCAAAAGTATAACCAATTACAAATTAGGCAATTAATCACCTTTTTTTAGAACTAGATTACTAAGTGGCATTGTCTATTGTACAATGCCACTTCGTACACAATCTGAAACGGTACCACATTTAACCAACACAATGACTGCAGCTTAAACGGAAGGAATTTAAACTGCGAGTAGTCAGCTATCGACACTGAGAACAATAGTCTCAGACATCTTTTTATAAGCAACACAGGTGACAATTGCTTTGCAAGCACCACAAACAGATTAATTCGAAGACAGCTTAAATCAGAGCTAATGGCAGAAAATCATAAGTTAGGCAATCGCAATTTTAAAACGGGATTACTCCGTTACACTGTCTTGTGAAATAGATGTACAGGATTTGAATCGGTTTCACATTTTACCAGCAACTGCAGCTTAAACAGAATTAAGAGTTAGTTTGTGGAGTGGATAGCTATGGGCACTTTGGACAGTAGCCATATCAGGAAAGTGCCAAACATTACTGCAGCACAATTACACAAATCGCATACAGTGTGTTTATTTTTTTAAAGGGAACATACAAAAAGCACACACAATAATCACAATATTTTATTTCTTACAGTGAAATGCTGCCGTGGAAAAAAATCTTCCAAAGACAGATTCAATAATCACAACAATTAAACAAATTCACAGTGGCACAGCGAAATTTAAGCTCACACTTAACACAGCCAAGTGTCATTACTGTCTCAGTTGTGGGCGTTACACTTTTACATTCTATTTAAATTTGCATCTTAATCAATGTCTTCACAACCGCATTGCTATGCAAATGAAACGTCTCAGCAGGAACGTTAAGACTGTAAAGGGAATAATGTTTTCTTCTCTTGAGCTTGCGGGAGCATGTGGCCCACATGACTTGTTGAACCAGCCCGACCCACCACAGTCGTTCCCGCATTCTAAACTACGGTACACACCACTGATCCCATTTATTCATAAGCTGAACTGGCAGGAACTAGCGGTGCCCTTTGTGGTCATTGTGGTGAGGTTTGCAAAGCTACACAATGAAATAACGGGAGGGAACTCAACAGTTGGCAGATCACCAGGCACTATTTAACCGATTTCCCACCCACACGCATGGCAAATTACGTACACCATTCTAGTGAAGGATAAGTATTATGTTTTCAATACAGCATTGTCCTCCATTAAGTAGAAATGTTTGCTATGAAATATAAACTTAGATCCTCAAACAAAACATACAATCCCAAGCCGTGGATTTAATGATAAACACGACCAGAGCAGAGGACGTCACTATTAATTGCCACTCTTGGAAACAATTCAAAGAAAAGTATCCATCGACATTTCTAAGATGTTTTTTTAAAATTATAGCATACTTAAAACAATTAATATACATCACTCACGCAGAGTAATGTTTACTACGTGAAGTGATGGGCACATTTTAAAATGTTGCGTTGCATTGTCCAAAGAAAGGGACGTTGTCTGAGAGAGCCACTTCATGAACAAGGTTTAGTCTATACTCTTTGGTTTTTTCGGTAAAGTCACGTAGGTTAAAAAAGAAAACAAATAAATTAAATCACAACGTTTCGGAGGCAACACAAGCCTCCGTCTTCAGGTTTTATAAGTGTTGCCTCCGAAACGTCGTGATTTAATTTATTTCTTTTCTTTTTTAACCTACGTGACTTTACCGAAAAAACCAAAGAGTATGGATCCTTGCGGTCACGAAAGCTTCAAATCTAGAAGGTTTAGTCTACCACAGGGCCTTGTTGTTGCACCCAAGGTGTACAAGCAGCATGGGGATGCCACAATACGTCTTTTTAGATTATCGTCATTGCATTTACCGTTCGGTTTCCTATTAAGGAAAAGTAGCTTAAAGCGAATTCTTCATCACCATTATAGTACAGTACAGTAGTACATATTTGCAAAAAAAAAGTTGCGATTTGAGATAACATTTTAAGGACAAGGTAGAACGTACACTTTGTCCTTAAAATATCTAAAATCGCAAAAAAGTTAGCAAATGTGTAATACTGTAAATATGTATAACTGTAATGGCTAAAATAACATGATGAATACATGCTTATTTGAGTCGTCATAGCTCAGAAAATAAATTAACAAATTCTATGCCATTTAAAAACATCCCATGTGGTTAATGTTTGCACGCGACCTCAAACATAAACATTTGGGATACGTATATAAACACGTAATGTTGAAAAAATAATCAGTCTAGTTCCAAATGTACAAAGATTTATCGGTTCACACGACCTTTGTCAAAACTATGCGTCACTCAAAAAATAAGTAAATAAAAAAAGTTTTTTGTAGTGGACACAAACAAACACATCAGCTCACCAAATGTTGCATTACAGGCAAATAATTGCAGGGCATTAATGTTACGTGGACCCCGGTCCAGTTTGTCCCGTGCCATGTTTGGGCAGCAATTATGCAGCCATCCCTCTTTGGCAAGCAAAGGAGTGGGCGCTTCTAGAGATACATGCCTAACGGGCTGCAATATAAAACGCCTCCAAACGATATCACATGCTCACAGGCACTAGGGGCCGTCCATAAATGACGTCACGCGATTTTGGACGATTTTTGACCTCCCCCCCCTTCGTCACACGGCGTCACAAAAAGTCAGAACCTCCCTCAAATATGACGTCACAAAGGTCTGCCGCCCCCCCCCCAAAAAAAATAAAACATGGTTCAAATCGCTTTAAACTATTGTCATTGTAGTGAGCATTTAATGTGGCGCTGCACTCTGATGTTGTAGGCTTGCCATGACGTAAGGGACCGCGGTGATTTACAGGCAACGTTAGTTGAGCGTGGACAATTAGAGCCGTAAAAAATATTGTTTAAAAATAGTTTTTTTATTTGTAATGATAGAATATAGTGTTATCATCAGTATGTCATAGCTATACAAAGTTTGCAGTCGATACAACATTGGGAATACGGTTGAAATTGAGTTACAAGATTTTTGGATACGACAACACATATAGTAAGTTAAATAAAAGCGTGTAAAAAGTAAAAAAAGATATGTTTTGGATTTTGTTTACGATAGAATATCGTGTTGTCATCAGTATGACATACCTATACGAAGTTTGCAGTAGATAGCACATTGGGATGTGTGTAAAAATTTAGTTACAAGATTTCTTTTTTGAGGATACACCAAACGAAGTGAGTTAAAATAAAAGCGTTTAATAATAAAAAAATAAAAATGTTACTTGGGTATACTTTTAGAAGACACACCCTGTGGTTCACGCACTGCAAGCGATAAACCCGGCCATCTGAGTTTGATTCCCAACCACGGTCAACATCATCAGTGGCGAGTGGTGACATCTGTGAACTGCTACTGGCACTTTCTCTGTAAACTTGCATTGACCAATATGGTAAAGTATTAACACGTAGGCTTTCGCGACCAATAGTATTCATAATCAACGTTTTTGGGTTTAGATCGCGTTATTTATAAATGTGTCGTAACCCTCCACCACCTGACACTAATCTAGTATATAATTACAATAACCCCCCCCCCCCTCAAATCGTTGCACCTGATGAGTTAATTAGTTAATGATGACGTCACCCTGCTGCTGCTCTATATAACAGTCCCTCCAGAAAAACGCGGAGTTTTTTGGTGATTGTTGCGGGCAAAAATCGTTGATTATGCGGCACGTTTTCTTAAAAAATGCGATGGAATATGCGGGATATTTATGCAATTTTATGCGATTAAATTGCGGGAACTTGTAAAAATTGCGGGAACTTGCAAAAATTGCGGGAACTTGCAAAAACTGCGGTTTGATGAAAAAGAGAAAAACAAGTGATTCCCCCAACACCCTATTCACTAGGCTACTACTTTAATGTAAAGAGTCATTTCTTATTACTTCCTATGATAAGCAAGCATACTACATCACAGAAAGTGCTGGGAATATTTAAGTTCTCATCTTGTTTTATTTCAGACATTAACAAACAGATGGCTCAAACTTACAAAACATTGAGTCGAACAAGTTCTGTAGCTTTACAAAATGAATATGCTACAACTTCTGTAAAAATGAATAAATAAAATATTAAAAAATAAAATGTGTGCTTCCTGTTTTACAGAGGTAGCTATGCAAAATAATTTGCCCCCACTGTCATGTAACACACTGGGGAACTGCTTTGCGCGGTCTTTTGCGCTTATGTTTGTTGGCAAATGAGAAAGATTTGCGGGCTTCATCATGGTTTCATTGGCATCGCGGGGTTTGCAGCTTTTCAATGATGTCGCGTAATGAGTGACGTCACTTCATAACGTTCCCATGGCAACAGGGGAAATGGCTGCGCTTGTGTGAAGTAAACGCAACATTTTTCAACTTTCTGCTAAGATATATGTGACTTTTTGCAACGAAAATGCGGGGATTATGAAATCATGCAAGCCCGCATATTTTGCGCGCGGAAATCTGCAAGTTTTGCGGCGAAAGTGCGGCGTATTTGAAAAAACGCGCCCCCCGCATAAATATGCGGACTTTGGCTGATTTTGCGTGAAATCTTGCGATCGCATAATCGCGTTTTTCTGGAGGGACTGATATAAGAACGGGATACAGAGCCGAGCCTCACCATTCTGGCGAATTGCCCGATGATGCTGGATGCAATTACCAGCAAAACGTCGTACTGAAATTGTAAGTGTTGTGGTTTCACGCTTCAACACACCGGTGGGCTAAAGCAGTGAACTATTTGTCTTTTGTCAACGTGACACTTTATTACTGATTGGCCGTGTCGGGTGGTGGAGGGTTACGACACATTTATAAATAACGCGATCTAAACCCAAAAACGTTGATTATGAATGGTAAAGTATTGTCAAAAGAGTCCCGATGACCGTCATCGCATTGGGAAGTGTTGACTTCAACCCACACTGGTTGGACAAAGAGGAATACATTGTTGGCTATTATCTAATAATCATTTACAACTCTAGCAGACACGTACGTGCAAAAAAGAATACGACATTTGTAACAGATACAGGGGAATGTACATTCGCTGAAAGTTTACACAACGTTTGGGATGAGTGACCTTCGGTACCACTAAACCCCGTGCTTTGTTCGCTATTCAAGGATTTCCGGATAGGCATCAGATTAGAGAAGGGCGGAGAGAGAAAATACCGTTTCCAATTGAAACAAAGGAATGTGGAGCAAATGGGTTGAGTTCTTGTCCATGAATGGTGACAGTTGTCTAATGATGTGCAGTCTGCTACACATTTTTGACTCGCACCAACTACTACCGACTGAGTAAACAAAGGCTGAAGTGAAATAAAACTACGACACTGTCGCCACCTGGACTCTGAACTATGTGGCACACCAAATAGAAATGAGACGCAGATGTCACTGTTTGCACATTTGGACTTTATATCCCTTGCCACTCAGGCAAAGAGAACAGAAATCAAGTTTGTTGTCCTCATCGGTTCTGACGGGTTCCTAACAACGCTGTTAATAGATGCGTTGCTTTGGTTGTTGTCGAAATTTAACCACCAGATTGAACCCAGCCAGTAGCTGCGTGTGCACAGATGGCAGCAGCTGCAGCACCATTGGGTGGAGTTCAAACACACAGCGTGGACCCCCGCCTTGAAGACTGTCCTCGTGAGGTGAGGTTTGCCAGAGGCTTTGGGCAAGTGCTGTTTAAGTGCTGTTTCACCTGAATGGGCTCAAGGTACACACAAAGCCGGGACGTAATACCGGGGTGGATGTTGTCAGACAGCACTAATGACGATGAGAGTAGCACTGCAAGGTGAGGGTAGACGAGCCCAGTCCCAAATTCGGCTCCTCTTGTTTGCCCGGGGTTAGTGATGACCTGCTATAAACAGGTACTCAGTTTGGGCTCCAAATGAACATGAAATACATGAAGCATATATATGAATTTGAAGGAATTTATGCTTAGTCTTTCCAAGTTTTTTTTTTATGAACTGTTATAGCTGTTATTTGTTTTTCTTTTATCTTGTGGAAAATATTCAGTAACTGTAAATATGGTTGTTAAAACTGTGACCCTAAATTGGATATTTGAGAACATAATAGGCAAGAAACCTTTTACACTTGAAACCATTGAATACGTGGTCTGGGATCTATAAAGTGTTTTTATAATTGTGTGTCTGCATCTGAAAAACAAGCATTGTTCCTGTCTCGACCCTCTCCTAGACGGTATCCAGAGCCACTGTAGTGGAAATGTGGGATGAATCATCAACGGTAAAAGGCCTCAAGCTGAGAATCCACAACCAACAATTCACCTTCAAAGCAGGCCAGTGGTGTGTAAGCAAACAACAAATAAGCTCCTACAGCAGCTACAACACAAAATAATACTGCTTTGTATTTGCGTTGTGAGGTTTTTAAATATACTGAGTAAAATAAATTCCATCAAATGTTTTGTGGCTTTGTGTATTTGTAACTGCTGCCAGGGTGGACTTCTATGCCCCTGGCATAGCTGAGATGACAGGGTTTTCCTTCTGCTCAAATCCTGAGCAACTGGAGAGCAAAGGTGTCATCGAGTTGGCAGTCAAGGATGGCGTGGATAATCCAGCACATTGGGTGCATACACAGGTATTGTACACACACACACGCACATGGAAACACGTGCTCACTGAACATACACAAGCATGCAGCACACAATTAACATTGCTCAGTCAAGCAGTGGTACAAAAAGGAAAACATGCAATTGTTATCCGTAGATAATTATTGAATATTTAATTTACAAACTGTATAATTGTTTACATATGTATAGCAGTATATCAGTATACTGCAATGGTGGTGACTCAAAGTCACACATTTGCAGTATGGCAATGTGACTTATTCAAACATAATTCTTTAATTCACAGTGCAAAGTTGGGGTGGAAGTGACAGTTCGAGTTGGTGGGGATTTCTATTTTGATCCCCGGCCATCCGACCCTCCTGTCAATTTGCTGCTGGTGGCAGGAGGTGTGGGGATCAACCCATTACGCTCCATTCTGATGCACTGTGTGCACCTCATGAGGCAGCGGGTCCTCACTCAAGCTGGATGCCAGTTGGGGAAGATCCATCTGATCTTCACTGCAAGGACGATCAGCGAGCTGATATTCAAGGTAATACATGAGCACATTTCACTCATAATGGCATGAAATTCAGTTAGACCTGTATTTAAAACCAATTGATATTCCATTCATATGAGTAAACACAGAAGTCCATCTGTATACATGTTGTACATTCGAGTAATACTTTCAGAAATTACAGCTACAAAGTTACACTGCAAGCAGCCGTCCTCACCTGAGGACGGCTGCTTGCGTTGTGGCCGAAACGTCGTGAGAATTATTTTATTGTGTTTTATTTGTATTATTTTATTACTTCCCTTCTACGTGACTTTACCGAAAGAACCAAGAAGATGAATCCCTGCAGTCACGAAAGCTTTAAATCGAAATTTTACACTGTAGTTGTGAGGTAACCACTTATTACAAGGTACAGTATATCTTTTTAACATATTTTTTTCTTCAAACTAGCAATTAACATGTGTTATACAATTATAACATTTGATCATAAGTCTCCCAAACGTTTGCTGGGATGCTGTGGCTTTTCTGAGACAACTGCATCAAGGCTCCTCTGGGTCAATGTCTAAAATAAATCTTAACACATTAACGATAGCAGTGATGATAAATGTATAAGTACCTAAGAACACTGATTAATGTTGCCAATGGTGGATGCATGTGACCCTGAGCACTGTTTCGTATTAATTCAATGCAGAACTGGCTGCTGTCCTTGGTGCAAGAGTTCCCAGGGAAAATGTCCCTCCGGTTCCACATCACGCGGTGCAAGTCCCCAGTAACGGAGGACCTGAAGCCCTATACTACAGGCACAGACAACGCCTGCATACATCACATTTACGATCAAGTATTTTAATGCTTCATATATGGCCTCAAAGTAATGTGAAATCCAAAAGCACTGTTCTGGCTTAAGACCCATAAAGCACTTGATAAATTCATTATTTTCGTACGCCATCGTCATTACACTGCTGGATAAAGGCTCCACCAAGCCACCACCAATACTCATGAACTTACGATGTGACAATCCTCTCATCTGCATACGAGCTCTATGCATTTGAAATACATTTAATTCCTTAAGTGTAATCAACAAACACTGGTTTCTAATGGGATTCCTTTGAGAGCTGGACTAATGGTTATGCGCGTCTGCCCCTCCCAAACAGTGGGGAGGATCACTGGACAAGACCTGCTGCAGGCATCGCAAGGTAGCCCACACTGCTTTGTCTGCGGCCCCTCATCCATGTACGACTTTGTGACGGACGTACTGGGAGGTGCAGGGATTCCCAAGGATAACGTCTTTTATGAAAAGTGGCAGTAGTGGAGGCACCCAAAGAGCTGCTTGAAAAAATACGTGCAAAATGAATTCCACGTCTTTGTTTATAATCTTTTCATTTACATTACTTTAATGGTTTCATAAGATCGTTAATATTGTAAAATGTATTACTCCTGCTTATAAGATGAGAGATCAATCAGAATTAGTGTCTCTTGTAAATGCAAAGCATCTTGCCAGTAAATATTTTGTGATTCACTGTTTTCTTGATTTAATTGCCACTGTTTCATTACATATTGATGATCAACAACGTTATTGTTCTGGTAAACATTGACAGCTCATTTGTAAAGACACTACTTACCAACAGTGGATTGCTCATGGCTGTTGATCAGTTATATGAAATGTTATTTTGACCGTCGTCAGTTCTAGGATATGCATATTGCAGTTTGCTGATGAAATTAACTACAGGAAATGAGTGGAATGCTTCATAAAATAAAACTTCAAAGTGAGGCTATTGGGGGGGGGACACATGGAACATACATCGGAGTCGGTATACCTAGGTCGATTATTAAAGGCATACACGGATCAAATGAGAAAATAAAAAAAGCAGATTGCTGTGCTTTTGGAAAACTAAAACTGAATCAGGAAAATAAACGTACAAATGTGTACACAAAGATGTTTAATCAGTTGAATCACTGTATAGTACATACATGAAACGTGGGCACTGACAATGCAATATGATCAAAAGGTGAAATATTCACAAATAATAATAGAAGTGGGCGCGTGGAATTACACAAAGACATATGGAGAGGAACACATGATTATGGAACATATTTGAGTTTTTAGACACTACATTAACTTTAGAAAAGTTGAATTTGGCAGGGCACGTTGCTGGAAAGGATGGAGAATGGGATCGGTTCATGCGCAGTAGCTGCACGGATCGGGGGGGGGGGCGGATGGCCTTCATCCAGCAGCGGATTTGCTCATGGCTGTTATCAGTTATTTTCTTGGAATCTTTGGCGAGAGCAATTCACTCACCGAGTTGGAATCCCAACCCGTACTTCAACTCAAGCACATTAAAGCCCGTTCTTTTTTAAAGGTTGGGTAGTTGGTTGAAATGAGAAAAGGGTGTCTCGTTATGGTAACGTGGAATTTCACGTCAACGGAAAGAGTGCCACACGTGCGTGCTCGCTTGAGCAGGCCAAATACTCTTAGGTTTTTTCGGTAAAGTCACGCAGGTAAAAATAAAAGTAAATAATAAAAATAGAAATAATAATAGAAACAAAACACAAATATTTAAAAAATAAGAATATTTTATTTATATTATTATTTCTATTATTTTATTAATATAAATAATAATATAAATAAAATAATATTTTAAAAATAATATTTTATTTCTATTATTATTTCTATTGTTTGTATTAATATTTGATTATTATTATTATTCCCATTAATTGTGTATTTGTTTTTATTTTTACCTACGTGACTTTACCGAAAAAACCTAAGAGTATGAATCCTTGCAGTCACGAAAGCTTCAAATCTAGCAGGCCAAATGTTTAGATGTTCAGGACCTCGTGTCTCGAATTCAGCACAGATTTCACAAAGGTCACCAGAGGCCACCAGAGGCCCCCCCACAACCTCACCTAAGGGGTCACTTATTCGTTCTACCAATTACAAAGGCATCTCTCCCCACGTTTCAACGGCCCACGTGCGTTTAAGCGGCGGGTAATTTGATAAGCCCCCACCCCCCACGACCCACCCAATTAACATCCAAACGCCCGCTCGCCCTCGCACACCTGATTTACGTAGACGCTATTCGTTAATATATAAAAGCGTTCGCACATTCGCGGGGCGACGTTTGGGACGCATCAAATCCCCACGACGCCGCCGCCGCCAATGCGCACTACCATTTTCAACCGGTGCCGCCGCCCGGATGTGACGTCACGAGGCGGCATGGCGGACGGGACGGCCGTGCTGAGGCGGAACAGACCCGGGACCAGGGCGCAGGTTCCGTCGCTCAACATCCCGCACTCCGATCACCCCCCACCCCCCACACTTCTCTTTGTCGCCTTCTCCGTTTCTCTGCCGAATCTCGAGCGGCGCCCTCCGAGGCTACGAACGTTGAACGGGGAGGGCCTCGGCAATAAACGAAGGGACTCGAGCGTTTGTAAACTGCAGTCCGCTTAGGCGGTGGTCGTTGTGAAGTCGCGCGCCGATTGGTTGAGGCCGGTCACGTGGTGGGGCGAATCTCGCGCGTGATTGGCCCGGGAGCACCACTAGTGCGTATGCGCGCTGGGAAATTTTAGACGGTGAAATGAAGGGTCCCCCCCCCCTCGGCCTTGCGAGTGGGTTTTAATGTTTTTAGTTTTAATGTTACAGTCAACATTTAATATCGTTCACGCTCGGGTTATTGCACCGCGGTCCGCAGCATATTCCACCAAGCTCTGACGAAGCCACCGCAGCATTGGAGCCTAGCACTTTTTTTTTTATAAAGGGAGATTGGTGACTAAAACCATTGACCGAAACCCACCACAATGGAGCACAATGACCCCACACATTCCAATTACTCTTGCAGACGTGCCCGAGGTTTATCTGAATTTTGTTCACGGCTGCGGAGTGGCCGGGATCTGGCGGTACAGCAATCAACGGAGTGTTTATCCCTTTGTGTGCCCGGCTTGAAGGATATTCACCATTTGTGTTGATTGAGTTTTAACGTGTTGTTTACTTTTGCGTTTCAGGAATTCTATAGTTGGCCAGATGAGCCCTTTGAGGAGATGGACAGCACCCTTGCGGTACAACAGGTAAGGAACATCGGTTGTTTCGTGCATTGCCTTGTAATAAAGGTGTCAAACATGTCGTGCGTGACACTACATTTAACTACACAACTTCACGACCGCTTATTGACGTTCATCTTGTATATGCTCAACCATCCATCCACAGTTTATTCAACAGAACATCCGAACGGACTTCTCGAACATCGACAAAATTCTGGAGGCTCCAGATGGGCAGGATGAGGGTGTTTGGAAATATGAGCATCTGAGGTACCGTACCAGAAAAAACACTGAAACATGTCAACAATGAGTAGCAACAATTACATTGATTATAATATACCGTACTGCATGGTTGTCTCAGTATAAACACATTAAGGACATTGTGATATATTTTCATTAACCAGAACACATTGTTAACAGTGAGCATATTGACATAATCCACAACATACCATCTGTATATTTAATTACTGTTATTTACTGTGCTGCAGGCAGTTTTGTTTGGAGCTAAATGGCTTGGCTGTGAAACTTCAGGTAAGAACTATGAAGCTAGACTGATGTAAATGTATAATACTGGTAGGAACCTCCTGGTTACACCAGCCCACATGGAATTGTTGTGTCCGTCCGTCGTGCAGGGAGGGGCTGGGTGGGGGAGGGGCTGGGTGGGGGAGGGGTTGGGTGGGAAGGGTGGGGCTGGGAGGGGAGGGTGGGGCTGGGTGGGTCTGGGGGGGTGGGGCTGGGTGGGGAGGGTAGGGGCTGGGTGGGGAGGGTAGGGGCTGGGTGGGGAGGGTAGGGGCTGGGTGGGGAGGGTAGGGGCTGGGTGGGGAGGGTAGGGGCTGGATGGGGAGGGTACGGGCTGGGTGGGGAGGGTACGGGCTGGGTGGGGAGGGTAGGGGCTGAGTGGGGAGGGTAGGGGCTGGTCGCCCCGTGGTGCCCTTATAAAACTCAACGTTTAACCTACTCACGCTGGCATGTGCCCCACAGTCGGGCATATTTTTGGAATACACCGTCGCCATTGACCCTGGCCATTGACAGAGCAACCCAACGTTCCTACCAGCTCCCTCCGCAGGAATGTTTTGCCCCACAAGTTAAGCGAACCACTTAAACATCAGCAGAGCTTAGAATGAGACTGCACCCACGACACAAATATTTAACATGGGTTGGCAGCTTGAGCTAAAACAGATCAAAGTATTTGTAAAAATTAAAACTGAGATCTCAACTTGTTAGTGGGTATATTAGACGATTACTTGCAGTAATATGTAGATGGCCTACAAGTGCACCTACTAAACAGTAACAAGGAAATTGGTAAGAGCCTAAAATGCACCGACTGAACAGGAATGAGGCCTACAACTGCGGCGAATGAACAGAATGCTTTCGTTTGCATGGCAGAATGATTGTCACCCAGAGACGTGTACCCAGATGACGGCCACGGAGCAGTGGATATTCCTGTGTGCAGCACACAAAACCCCCAAAGAGGTAATTTATTTTTGCTGTGCTAATGCTCAGCAGTTTTATCAGCAAACCTACAGCATCCACCAAACTGCATGTTACAAATTATGCCATTTATCATGCAATGTATGTGCAAATGAGCAATTTTGTCAAGATCCAAACTGTACTAAGGTTTAATATGGTACTGTACCTCCTAAGTGTTTGTTTTCATCTGCATCAGTGTCCAGCTATAGACTACACACGGCACACATTAGATGGAGCCGCCTGTCTGCTAAACAGCAACAAATACTTCCCCAGCAGGTAAGAAAACAACTTGCCATATACATTATTTGGTTCAGTATGTGAGGTTACAATTGGGTGGGTTGAGTGCAACGCGTGACCGATTTCTTCTTGAATGCGCTTCATAGGGTGAGCATTAAGGAATCATCCGTGGCCAAGCTGGGCTCGGTGTGTCGTAGGATTTACCGGATCTTTTCGCACGCGTACTTCCACCACCGCCAACTTTTTGATGAATACGAGGTACTTGCGCTTTTTGTTTCACCATGTTTGTCATTGAAACACGTTAAATATCATACTGCAAGCAAAACCTAACTCGCTGTGTGGCATGCAGAATGAAACGCTGCTGTGCCACCGCTTTACCAAGTTCGTGATGAAGTACAACCTCATGTCCAAGGACAACCTGATTGTGCCCATCCTGGAGGAAGAGATCCAGGGCACCACGGCAGAGGAGAGCGAGGCCTGAAGTTTCACCCCCCCACATTCATTCACACGTCTTCTTAACTGTAATCTTCCGGGTATTAGGATGTCCCAATAGACTTTTTAATGAGCAACTATGTTATGAAAGTTGCGCTTATATTATTTTGACACTAAAAATGTTAAATTGACAGAAAAAGCCAC
Source organism: Lampetra fluviatilis (assembly GCF_964198595.1). Lineage (NCBI taxonomy): Eukaryota > Metazoa > Chordata > Hyperoartia > Petromyzontiformes > Petromyzontidae > Lampetra > Lampetra fluviatilis. The sequence goes on from NC_136275.1 coordinate 16,885,076, forward strand.
AATGCAAGTGGTGTAGTGTGTTAATCACTGCAGATGAGCATTGTGAACTACTGAGCTCTGCACAAGTAAAATGTTCTATATGCCATGCCTCGAGGTAAAAGTTTCATTTAAAATATGAATGTCCTATTTAACAGATTGCATGAGTCACAATGTGCATTCACATTATACTTTTCAATTCATATGGGTTCATTTGCCAAATGGAACAAACGATTGAGACCAGAATCTGAAATCTGGCACCAGCTTGGAAGGATCTTGGTTAAGCTGAATTTGTACATTATTCGGACCTGGTGTACTCATCTCCTTGCGATTTTCCCAGTAGCATAACGTTTCTACAAAGCTAGGTCGAGTTTAAAGCAATGTATTCTGTACCCACTTTCTACAAGCTGTAAATCTGCCGATAGTCTTGGTACCTGAGCAGTTATTTCCACTCAAATATTCCTGCTATTCGTATGCACCCTTAAGTGCGTATTTAAATGTAAAACCGTTTGTCATTGTACACATTACAAAACACTTTTTTACAAGGCTTGTATTGTAAGTGCATTAGGACTACTCCTAAAGCATTAGTAATTGGCATGCTATTACAAATTCAGTTTAAGTAAAGCAGTTATATCAAATAAAACAATATTTAACAGTTTGTAATGTTTTGTTTTCATATGCTGATAACGTCTTTTGAGATTCATATTAGTCACTTAAAATCCATATGGGAAGGTACATTTTTATTTTTCAAGAGTAACCGTGATCTCAAATGCATTGCTGATTAAGTGTCAAATGTACAAGAGCAGCAGGTTTAATTATATTACAGCAACTATTGTCATACAAGTATTCCATGCCGCATAGGTTAGTATCAAAAATTATTATAGCAAAGTGGCAGTGAAATTCTATTTGTGCAGCAAAAGTCTAATACTACAGTTGTGTAAGCACCAGCCAGGGCACCCAAGGACAATATCACTTTTCACCCAATTACTAAAGGCATATTACATGGTAAATCATTAAAATGATGCACTCCTAACATTCAGCACATGGTATGGCAAAGTCAGCAGATACAATCATGGTTGACAGCAGAGAACTTGTACAACAAAAAACCGGCAATTAAAAATATAAAATATTTGAATTATGCAACACTTAAGGCAAATGCAGTTGCAGGCAACACAACTTAACCTCTTCAAACTTGGTGTGACAAGCCAATGCATTAAAATTCTGCAGCCAAGGACACAAAACGACCCAAAATTGAAAATGTGGCAAGGTCAGTGGCCGATTACAGGTCCAATGGGCTCACAATGAGAGTCTGAGTCTCGGCTCGTGTTGCTGCCACTCTCTTCATCTGGGCTGATGAGCGAGCGGACAGGCCCAGCAGTGTGGTGATCGTCACCCTGCAGGGTTTGGCCATCTCCCAATGGGTGTTGGCTTTCAGCTATGGGATGCTTCTGCATGCTGCTGCCATTGCCTCCATCACTTGACAGGGCGGCATGCCCGCCTTCATCACTACATTCGATACCGTATGCAATTTCCTGCAGGGTGCTTTTGCGAGCTTGTCGGATTTCCATGAGTGGGTTGTCCATGGGCAGGTTCTGCCGGATGGGACGAGGGCTCTGAAGGCCGAGTGAAGGATCCTCAGCTGTTCTGTGTGGCACTGAGACCTTGGCCACTTTACTGCCAGGCCCTGCAGCCTGGAACAATGCATGAAAATACATTTAAAGACAAACGTGTTATGACAGGCACACACGAACAGTGCAAATTGAGTATTAGATATCAAAAAGGGTGCTTTTGGTAGCCATATTTGATCAAGGTTTACATATACCTTAAATATATCAATGGTCCTGAAGTCTATATGGTAATTATATACAGCCCTTTGGCAGTCCACTAACGTCAAAACAATGTGAAGCAAAAAAGTTAATTATTAGAACATTAAAAACCCATCCAAAATCCATGTATTGGCAACATTGTGATGCATTCTACAGTTAAGAAAATCCAATACCCTTGACAACTCTTGTTTGGAGAACATCAGATGCAAAATCAAGGATACTACTGCCCATCTTCTACCTGCAAATGTAGTTACCCAGAACAGACAATGGAACAGAGGCTGAAAACCAAGACTCAGGAAGGGCATTACTTGCCTTACCCACCACCAAATCCCATCCAACGAAACCTTAACACCAAACAGTGCAACGGCAGACACAAGGGGGTGTGCAAGTAACCTGGCTGCCATCTGGTTGGTAGTGGTTGTCGGTGATGGAGATTTCCTCATTGTCCCCAGACTCGAGCTGGCTCTGGTTAAACCTGAGAGTCCCCTTCAGGATGTCCTTAATCTGTTCACACAGGTCCAACAACAAACAGCAGGGGTTTATAACAGCAAACTTGTCACAATGAAAACATACATTATCAATGAAAATTCGATTGAATGTATGGCAGTGAATAACTTAACGTGGTCAAATCTTCTGCTGGATTAGGGTTTCCTCATGCAATGGAGGACGTGGGGTTATTGGATCGTATTCAACACTATTATTAGTGTGGGCTGAAGGCAGGAAGGTTTTAAATGGGTGCCTGGAAGTAAAGCAATGGACTTTTCTGCCCTGCTCTCTGCTGCCCACCAGCAACAGCCCCCACATGAAAATTACATTACGACTGTAATAGTTCCCAGCAGCACTCAACTGCAGAAACGCCGAGATAGGAATACACCTCGAGGTTGAAGTCACCAAACGAACTGAGAGCAGGAATGTGACAAGATGATAATTGTTACCAGTGAGTGCAGATTTAATGCTTGTGTAGTGACATTGAATCACTATGGCGTTGCGCCAGCTACTGAGAGAAGAGTGTAACTGCGTCTTCGAGTGCCTCTGTCACCAGAGTACGTATGGCATACGTGACAGTCTAGGTGAACCCAAGAGGGCACGTGACCTGCAGATGATAAGGGCGGGGGCCAGAAGGGGACCAAGGGGATAGGTGATGTAAGGTCCCAGAACCTTCTGGGAAGATCCCGAAGGGGGCATGGCCAAGGGTGGAGCGAGGCCATGCTCAGGGGGATAAAGGGGCAGTCCCGGGAGCGTTTGTGGCTGTCTTCTGGAATTAACCCGCCGTGCTACGCTTTTCAGTCTCCACTCGTCACATTCGCCATCGTGGGTCAGGCAGTACTTTCCTGACCTGACCCGTTTATATAGTGACCTTGTTGAGGTTTAGCTCCGTGGTAGTTACCAGATAGTTATCCCGAGTGTTTATGTAGTTTATGTAGTTACCCTGTTGGGGTGTATAATAAACGTGTTGCCTCCAAGTTACAAGTGTCTGCCTCCGTGGGACCCACTACACTTGTATTGCAACTTGCTAGGTGGCTAGCAAAGATGTAACAGTGGGATGTACGGCAGTTCCTGGCAGATAAAGCATCATCAACTGGACCTACTGCTGGTGTTACTGTGCGTGCAGCAGCTACATAATTGCTACTTCTTCCACTTTACTAACAAGTGGTTTGTAAAGTTGCAATCGGTGAGCATTTTATCTGTACTCATTGGTAACATGCACCATCTTGTTACATTCCCACTCATAATTCAGTTTGCCTTTGTGGTCTATGGTGACCGTGTGGAAGGAGGGCGAATACCTACTAGAATCACCCAGGAATGTCTGTCCTTAACGCTCGTGACGTCCCTCCACATCGACCAGCCCCCCCCCCTCATTAATATTCATGAGCAGGTGATGTCCTCCAAATGGACACCCCCCTCCCCTCATTAATAATGAGCGGGTGACATCGCTCAATATGGAGTACTCCCCCCCCCACTAACAATATAATCATGCACAAGTGACGTCACTCTACATTGAACACCCCCCTCATTAATATTCATGAGCAGGTGACGTCCTCAAAATGGTCACTCCACATGGGGGACCGAGGTGCCTCCTCCCCCCTCCTCTGCGTCCACTTCTAACCCTCACTACAAAGGCAGAACCCTCACGTCACGCGATATCCGTAACGCTATTGAGACATCAAAGTAAAAAGGACGTCATTATGAACAAGGGACTATAAGCTTAAAATAAAACAGGTCTGTGTCACCGCGCCCTTATAAATTGCACACGAATTGATGCATGAATATCACGGTCTGCTTTTCGCTTGCAAGTTTCAGATTTATTGCAATACACCCGTCCTTGGACAGGCAAAAGGCTAGTTAAGCAATAACTAGTGACAAAGTCCAACATGCAGTCAGTCGAATAGGGCTGAAATATGAATCCTTTATTACCTGTTTGATGCCAGCCAGGGACACCAGGATCTCATCTTCTCTCTGCAGGTTCTCTTGCAGAATGTCCTCCTGGATTTTGGCTACACCATGCAACACAAGCACATAACAAATGACCAATAATTGTTTTATCTGCAACTCTGCACACATGCAAACACACAATTGTGCAGATGTCCAAGTAAGAGTCATGAGTGAAAGCTGAAGTGTAAAAAACTGCACTGAAACGCAACCCAGGTGCTGGTCCAATTTCTCTGCGCAGTAGTGGCACATGCCCTGCATTTCAATCAGCTTGGCCTGCAGAAGTGATATTTGGCTTTGCAGGTCCTCCTCCTGTTCACACACACGCATTTGCCAATTCCCACACACAACACCCATATTAACGGCCAATGAAGAAAATGCAGAGAACCTTGACCAGAAAAAAGGACACCACCATTGGCCATTATCCATCCACTGTTGGATAAAGGCCTCCCCATGCCAAGGCAATCCCACATGGTCCAGTGCTACTATTCATTTCATTGCAGCAAGAACTGATCTCATCTCATTGCTCCATCTCTGGGGTTGTCATTATTCTTTTGACTTCTATTCCATCACCAACTTGTCCACCCGGCCATCATTCTTTCAAGTGATGTGTTTTACCAAAGGCCATTTGCTTAATTGTCAACACGTCTCTGTTCCCTGATCTGGGAAATGTTATCTTAAATTACATATCTGGACTCTAGCTCAAAAGGATTCAAGCATAAAATAAACTTCACATTTAAATTAAAGCAACCATCACCCTTTCATGGCACACACTACCAAATCACCAGATCATCATTTATTGAAACACGTGGATTGGATGTTTGGGGTCCAATAGTGAGGCAAGAGTACGCACCAGTTCCCTGCGAGTCTTGCTGACGCTGCGAGGCCGAGGAAGTGTGCTACCGCTACCGAACAGCGCCTTCCCACGGGTTCCGGCCGGCGAGGATGGCAATGGCCTCGGCTCCTCACGGGACAGACTTTCTGTGCTTGGGGACGAGTTTCCCTCACCCCATCCCAGGCCTGCATGCCCCACACAGCTGCATCACAACCATGGTACCAATGCCGCTCCACGGTGCACATCTGAAACTGACGTTTCTACATGCTTCTGATTCGTGCCCATACACCAATGCAGTCTCTTGTTTTATTTATATACTAGCTTTAGATCACTGTGAAGGGTAAAGGAACATGAATCACTGTAGACTAAACAAGGTAAGATAACATATTTGACAATCGCACTGCCTCTGAGGACTATAAAATGAGTTAAGTCTACATTTCCTGAATGCCATAATTTTCATTATGATATACTGTGAATGTGCCTCAGGTTACTGTGCAAACTGGTTATAACTGAACACTCTTTACAGACTCACCATGTTACACTGAGTTTGAAGTGTGTAAAATGTCAAGTTAATTCAGGAAGCAAGTGTGAGGATTAAATGTGGGCACAAATGGTAAACATCAATCAGTAAAGTAAAAGTGAATTCGACAGCAACGTTGGACCAAATGACCTCCCAAGCAACCCTCTTAAGTGCCGAACGGCGACAAACGAGACTGAAGAGATCACAGAACAAGCAAGCAACATTGGGCACCAGCATCCCAAGCTACAGCCGCATTACACAATCACACTGGGAAAGAGAGGGGTTGACAAATGAACACATGCAGGACACAAACGTGGCACGCCATTTACCTGTGCCACCAGCCATGCTGTCGGCAGGCAAAGGAGCCTTTTCCCCATTGCCTGCCTCTACCTTCCCTGTCAGCACAGAGCACACACAGCTGCAGACGTCACCCATCGGGGCCCCAAGCAAGACTTCAAAAGAGGTAATTTTTTTGAGAAGGTAAAGACATTCTCCCACGTATAAATAATCCCACGACAGTCCAGATGTAATGTGTAAACATGCACACAATTCAAAGTGGAGTTAAGGGGAAATTATGTTATGAAACAGCAGAATTGGTTCAAGAACAATGCCTAAGCTGTTTGGTATAATATCAATGTTAAATTGATGGATTGCTCAAGGGATTTTAGTTTTGACCAGTTATAACGTTTCTCTGAGAAGTTCACTTAAAATCGCTGTTACGAAGAAGACAATTGAATTGTACGTGTTAACTTGGGTGCATTTTTTCTACTGAACTCACTGCCGTGTTTTTTTGTTGTGGTGTCCAAGCACCACTTTCGGAAGAATGCAAAACAAGCACGGATATACTGACCCTTACTGAGGTGTGAAGGCACGCTCTCAGATTTTAGTATGCGGTGCTGCTGCTGCTGCTCCTGCTGCTGGTGCACACGCACGGAAGTGTCCGTCATCAGGCGTGCTCGTGGGACAACGCTGGTGGCCTGTCCCGATGCTGGAGGGCCTATGAGTTTGCGTGTCAAGTTGAGCAGTCCCGCAGAGACTTTGTTTATGTTGACGGCTGGCCGTTGCTGTGTCTCCCTGTGCATGTTATTGCAATGCAAGCATCACAGGAATACAAAAAAATCGGGAACATTAACAGGTCAAAGCATCCTATTGCTTCATCAGAATAGGGTAGTTCTAATTTATCTTGAACCCTACTTTTGGCTCTCATTGTTAAGTTCTAAAATCACTTCCGATAGTTTAATCAGTTTTTTAAATCTATAAATCACTGTTGTCAGAAATCCAAGATGCTTAAATCAGTTCTCCGTATATATTTATGAACTAGCCTTTTGTCCATCCAAGGACGGGTGTATTTCAGTAAATATGAAACTTGCAAGCGAAAAGAAGACCGTGACGTGATATTCATTGCATCAATTCGTTTGCAATTTGTAAGGCTGCGGTGACAGACTTATTTCATTTAAAGGTTATAATCCCTTGTTCATCATGACGTCCTTTTTACTTCTACGTCTCAATAGCGTTACGGAGATCGGAGATCGCGTGACGCGAGGGTTCTGCCTTTGTAGTGAGGGTTGTAAGTTGACGCTGCAGAGGGGGGAGGAGGCGCCTCGCCCCCTCATGTGAAGTGACGTCAACCGCTAATTAATATTAATGGAGAGGGGGGTGTCCATTTGGAAGACGTCATCTCTTCATGATTATTAATGAGGGGAGCTGGCCGACATTGAGCGACGTCACGCGCGGGACACAGACATGCTTGGCTCATAGTCGTAAATTTATTTCTGAATACATTTTCATGTAATATATCTTTTAAAGTTTCTGGGAATAGCCTCGGTGATATCCCATCCATTTCATCATCCGACTCATATTTTTGCTTAATAATTTGTCATGTTCTTCACTCACTTCTATCTTTTATAAAATACTGGTAGTCCCCAACTTACGATATTTCGATCTTACGATAGCGATATGACAAAATTGTAAAATATTTTACATTTCGCGCGGCAGGCAAACGCAGCAGCGTACGAGGTACGATACTGTATGTTGGGACGCTGCCGGGATGTACGCATCTCCCACCTTGTGTGGTGATGCCTCACTCTCACCAGCGGTTGACGGAGTTAAGTTGTCTCGGTGTTCAATGCATGTTAAAAGTTTTTTTTATAACAGATAGGATTGTTTCCTGAAAAAACTTTCTATGAAATTGCAGTTCATATAGGTAGGCTAAGAATTTACCTTGTTTTTTACTTTAAATTTTACTGTGCAATACAGTATTGTAATTAATAAATACATACAGTATATAGTTTATACAGTACGGTACTGTAAATTGCTCTGTTTTGCTAAATTATCACCATTCTATAAGACTCCTGGGTAGGCTCGGCCATTTTCGACTTACGATGGGGTCGTCGTAACGCATCTCCGTCGTAAGTCGGGGACTACCTGTAAACATGTATGCTTAAAAAATAAATAATACAAGCCATCCAGATGATGATTAGCAAAGGTATGTAATCTGAGCGTACGTATATCTTTATAACCAAATGTCAAAGGGAGCCTTACCTGGCAGCATATTCGGTGTGCCGCACGATCGCAGATGCCTTGGGCGTCTCCACAGTGCCCGAGAACTTGTAATTGTTGGGCCTTGGATTGTTCTGTAAAACACGAGATTGCCTTTTTTTTTTTAAACAGCTTCTGTAACAGTTTCATCAGCAAGGATGGCTGCAAACTTCAATACCAACCTCACTTCATGGATGAATGAAAATACGACATGAATGTCAAATTATGGCATAACAGAACAAAGTACGATGGACACCATGGAACCTTTTAAGGACATTCAAAAAAATGACCTCCAATACGTTTATATTAAATTTAAATTGAAGACGGTGAAAAACCCATTATGTTGGATGACGCGTCGGTTGTATAAGTGTAGAACTGTGTAGAACCGGAGTATTTTGTCAACCACTCCCCTTTGCTTCACCGTAAGAAACTGTTCAGGACTAGAGATCGTATATCTATTAATTAATATTGATTTGACAACCACCGATTATTGTAGACCAAAGTGTTAAGTATGTATAAGAATAAACTGCAACAAGAAAATGTGTTGCCCCATCTGGTCCTGTGTTATTTAAAGTGTATGAATTAGCACCTTGGGGTCACGAAGGAAAAGTGCTTTTTGCACCAGATGATGGAGATCGCCACTGGGAGGGTAATGCATGAGCAGTCCCAGGCACGTCTGGTAGTTACTCGACAGCACTGGAGCAAGCACATGCATGCAGATGCATGCACACACACAGGTACACACACCAAAGAGAAAAGAAGATCGACATTTGTATCCCACTTAGGTCGTTAAAACAGGAATTCATTGAGGATGCCTATTATGGCCAACAGGCCCATTACAGGGTTATTGTACAGGCACATATCAGATTGTCAAGCTTCTGTGGATTAAAGATCCTTCAAACGACTATTGAAATGAATGCGACCTATTGCATATCTTAACATCTGGCAGTTCAACAGCATTGGTTCAAGCAAGCCTGGCTCTCTGATTATGTTAAAACCGGTCCAGAGTTTATTTGTGTTAAATGAATGCTGCTGGGATAATGCACTCCCAGAGGGTCTTGTAGTAGACATGAAATTATAAAAATATTTTTATTTTCACGTGGAGGGACAGATACAAATTAGTCATTGCTTATTTCACCCCATGACTGTGCAACTTATTTATAGCATCCAGAATGCTCTATTAACCCGGTATCTACCATATACGGCAATTACAATTCTTCCTTCACGTATCCGGAAAAATTGCGATGTCATCCGGTATCTTGCCGCGCAATTATCAAACATCTGTTGAATACGGAAGCTTCAGGACCGCTGCCCAGTGGTGGCGCTCGTGGCAATCTGTAAGTAGAGCACTGTACTTCTGTATACCGTATTTTCACCGCATACGCATATAACCCGCAGACGCATATACCCCGCAAAAATAGCGTTTTGTGTAAAAAAAATTCAGATAGCCCGCACCTCCATATACCCCGCAGAGTCTTGTTTTGTTTGTATAAAGTGGTACACCCCGCGGGTTATATGCGGGAAAATACGGTACTGTATTCTAAAAGAGCCCCCACCGCTTCTCTACAATTAACTTAGAATCCTCTACAACTGACTGGTCAGTACTTCTGTAACAGAGTATGTTATTTCTTATATCATAGTTAAAATGTAGGCCATAGTTTCTGTCTTGAAAAGTTTTATGTGCTTGGGGAAATTTGGTCAACCATAAGTAGAACTCTCAGATAACCAGCATATTTTATTAACCGGAACCCTCCATTCCCCATGGATGCCGGATAACAGAGCTTTTGTTGTATATGGAAATATAAGTAGTTGAAGCCAAATCAAAGCCAACGACACATCCCTAACAGGCTGCTTAGGGTGAGAGCCTTATGGAGACCACTTAATACGACAAATATAACCAGTGATCCCTGAACACCAGTTGGGAATCCCTTTACTAACAGATACAGATGAGCATGCCTTAAAATGGAACCCAACCTCACGAGGATTCCTTTCAAGGGTGCCAATAACCATCAAAGCCATCAAAATTATCAAGCGATGCAAGTGCATCACAATCCATCCCAGCTTCTCTGCTATACTCTAGATAGATGAGTGTGCATTTGTGGTGGCAGCCGGTCTCACGTGGGTCACGGATGTTCTGCAGCATGGCGACGAACATGTAGTCGACAAGCGAGAGGTTGGCACTGTCAGCGAAGATGGCGTCCCACAGCGCCAATAAATCTTGCAGGGGGAACTCGCGTCCGAACAGAAGGCGTACCCACCGGCTAAAGCAGGCAGTCGGCAATCACATAGTATTGACACGGAGGTGTCAACCAGAGGCTCCACAATAATAAATAACGCTATCTATGATAAACACTTTACATGTATTATTCCAGTTCTCAGGAGGAGTCCCGACTATTACAGACACAGGCCAATTTAAAATAGCTCTGCCAAGTATGGTACTTGAAGTGAGCAGACTTTAAACTTATTAAGAGCAACAGAAAGTAAATGGCATTAAAATTGCATAAAACTACAACAAAGGCACGCACATGCCGTAGATTTGCGGTGCGATCTCCAGGCGCAACAGGTGCATGTAGAGCTCTGTGTCGTGCTGCTTGAGCACTTGGTCATTGATACGGTTAAGCTTGGTGATGATGGCAATGGAGGGGCTGTTGTCTTGCGGCCGCGCAAACGGGACGGCGTTCACAGTTGGGTCACGACCCTGTAAGCACAGGGGGACACATTCATGCACCACACATCTATTCACAATGTACTTTTCCACCTGTCTAGTGGAAAACACGGTGCTAGACTTGACATTGTAGAAGATATCACATACATTTCAAAATAAAAACCCTCTGGTGAGGTTCGTGGGGTCGTCATCTTACCATGTATTTCTTTCGCTCAGAGTTGGAAAACCAGGGTTCTGCAGTCTCCATTAGTTGTGAGAACAAGGCACTGAAGGAACAAACAAAAAAACCTTAGTCTTGGCAGTGCTGCAAAATTTGGATATCATGACATTGTTTTTTTTAAATTATAAACAGTTGAATTAAGCACTCACTAAGCATCATGCTCCAAGTACTCCGGGTTCAAGATGGTTCTCATCTCGTTGCTGCAGAGAGAATTGTGTGGTTAGGAACCGTATTCCTTTAATTTAACATAAAAAAATACATCACTATCAAAATTTACTCTCGATACAACTGCACATCACAATTAATTGCGTCTCTGATAAGTAGCCATGATTGATAGTAATATAACACGTATCATAATTAAAAAAAAACAGGTGCAAGAAAGTAAATAAATTCACCAAGCGCTATCCAATGCCTCAACTGCACACACAAGGATTGTTTTTCGCGGCTCAGCACTACAGTAACTCACGTGGCCTGGGAGAGCTCGGTGGCGTGCAGGAAAGCTTGGTAGTCGCAGTGCAGTACAAACACTATGGGTGCTAGCAGCTCATGCATGCCCTGTGCACAGACAACACCACACCACTTCGCTGCAATGTACATTCACAGCAACGTTTCACACTTGCGAATGGATTATATCACACCCTAACAGGTGTAAACTATTAAATAAGTACACTAAAAGCTTTATTGACCACAGTTGTAAATCACATTGCAAAGACAGGGTTTACATTGATAAAACGTATCGCCCAACATGCACATTGTCTTTACAGTAACAAGGAAATCAAGTCGTACAACATCTACAAAAAGATTTTGATTAAATGCCAGTCTTGATGTCAGCTCCACACAGGTTTGGCCAGAGAAGTCCCCTTTTTGGGCAGCGATGGGGCAGGACTGGCATATCTGTAAGCATGACACGTTTATCTAATAATCTGGCATCATATGTTCCTGTCAAAGCAGTTAAGTGTGTAAAATTGTATGAGTGGCTATGGCACACCTGTCTGTACAGCAGATGCTCGTTCTCACGGGCAAAACAGAAGAGAATGTCTGTAAGAAGTTCCTGCACCCGCTCCTCTTGGAAGTACTGGATCTCGGGAAACCTGCAAGTTGCATGAATCACATTGCCTTCAAATCTGCGGACAGCAAAATGTTAAGCAAATGGTGTGCATGTGCCAGCAATGCAAACACTTTTTTTAGATGGAGGTAGATAGGTAAGACTAATAATGCCAACCAGACTCACGTGCGAGTTACATCTTGCTCAATAACTGCACGCAGTTCCTTGTCCTGGAAAAACCGGTTCCAGGGACTCTGCAAGAAGCATTATATAGCAGACGAGTTAGTGGCTGTTTTCACGTTGATAGCTGGGTGCAACAAAAATGTATTACTCTGGGTAGAGGCTTTGTATTGCATAAAACATGAAAGCTTCATGTGGCTGTGGGTGATTAACTAAGGGGAGCAGTGCCGCAATGCAGAGTACAATATACTCTTAAGTTGTTGACCCGAGTTTGATTGTTGGTCATGGCAAACATCAGTAGTGAGTGGTATCTGAATCACTCCATGTCACTACCGTTTCACCAAACCACACTGAACAGCATGGTAAAGTATGGTCTAACAATTCCCATGACCGATAGCAGTGGATTTCATTGGGCTGAAAATTATACGTATTAATTTAATTCAATACATACTTATGTTATGCATGATAAAGAGTGGAAGGGTGATAGAAACAATAACATTACTAAATGCACTTTAACTCTGAACCAGCAGAGGAAATTATCAGTAGTGCCTAATAGATGGTTGTAAATTGGTCTTTGAATACCTCTTCTGCTTGTGATAGAGGGTTGTTGATGTTCAAGTCTTTCTCTCCTGCCTCCTTCCTGGGGTTTGTGATGTGCTGAACACACGCAGACAATGGCAGCAGTATGTAGAAAATCAATATGGATCAATACAATGAGATATATTCAGTCCAATATGCACAGCTATTATCTGAAATGTATATGGGCATTCCATTGTGGTTTCTTTAGTCTGTGTGTGGAACACCAATGACAGACTAAAAAAGTACTCCACTCTGAAATCACGTCACATGCATTCGATTGATTATATACACTGGTCAGCACACTTTTTCCGGCATAAGGTATTCCAACGGTTTTAAGGTAATTTTGGGGTGCTGATTCCAAACCTGGCATCAGTTTTTGTCTATCACATCAGGTTTTTGAGATATCAAATATTGCATTTTCAATAAAAACTGCAGAAGAAAAATATTAAATAAATGTGGATATCTACATAAAATGATATTATAAACACACTATCCTAAAAATACAGCACCATATTTTAACACTAAAGCAGTCACTGACTCGTAACTACTTGCAATCACAAGTGACAAAGTTAATGTCGGGTAAAATCAATGAAAATGGGGTATGCCGATAGCATACAAATTATGTGATAGAGTAAATCTGAGATCAGATTTGGAATCAGCACCCTCAAATTTGTCTAAAACAGCTGCAAAAGTCCAGGCCAGAATTTTTTTTTTGTTGACCAGTGTTATGGCACAAGTACAGCAATGCTGTGCAGGGAACCATAAATTCCCACCATGAGCTTGATTTGGTCGTACTGCTGCCTCAGTTCCTCAGTTATCTTCACCCACAACTCTCTGTCATCCGGCAAGCACTTCAGGTACATCTGCAGAAAGACAAACCCGTTGCACAACGTGATTCGGAAACCAGTTGACTCATGCCATCAAAAACGAACGCACACTAAGAATGCAGCTGTGTCTCAAAGTGCTTTACAAAATGCACGGTAACAACAATGCAACAGGGCCGTGGTGCGGGAAATGGAAAATAACCAAAAACATAATAAAGGAAAATATTTAACTGGGAGGGAGCACAGCTATGTGTGTGCATGCGCATGCTTGCTTGGTGTGTGCTCGTACCTTCCAGCACACGCTACGGAATCGGCTGCTTCTCAGCTGGCCCTTCATGCCACGCTGCCGCACTCGAGAAACATGCTCCTGGTCGTCAAACATCCTCACCCACTCCTGCCTACCAGTGCCAGCAGAACATGACAGCAAACAGGCATTTCAAGATCACTCAAACGGACTTCGCACATCATCCACCAGTACACCTTGCAAGGTTACCATGTATCACACAGCACAACAGTATAAATCATGACCATCTCAAGTTAAAAATGATATCAAAGCATGAACACTTGGATGCGGTATGGAACCAAAAGGTAAATTTTTTTTATGCACCTGTATGAATCGGCAGTGTTGTTCTCAACATCAGATTCCAGGCACGGTCCACCCACTTCTTCTCCTGATGATGATGCACATTCAAAACATTCAACTAATTCCAGCCATAGCTCAGTCGTAAGCCATTGTATTGTATCAAATATATATAAGAGTACCTTGTGTTTAAAATGAGAAGTAAAAAGTCATTCAGGCGTAAAGTTTTAACGTTGAATGTTAAATATTCAAATAACACAGTAAGTGCACACAGTTTTCTTCACTTTTAGTCCGACACCTACCTCTTTCGGATTGCAGGGGGTGCCAGGACTGTCCACTGCTCCACTCTCCATGTTCAGGTTGCGTATGCCTGGCCTCGCAAGAGGAACCTCCATTGTCCCTGCTCTGCATTTCTGCAACAGCTGATGATGTTGAGATTTTAAGAGGCAGTTATTGCTGTAGTGTTAAGCACAGCCAGGCAGCATGGCACACAACTGCGTAGCTCGAGTTTTACAAACCAACATGACCAGCACAATTCGTTGCCTGTGACCCTATGATTGAGCCCTCTTTATTTTTACAAAAAAAGAAAATCAACATTCTTAGATTAAGCTATATTTAAAGGTAAGCCATTGGTCACAAAAACAACGTGTGCACTTTCTTTCATTACAATTATTGTATAATATGATTGTCCATATAAAAGCAATATATTGAAAATGAAAACAGAATTATAATGTATAAGCATAAGAAGTTGTAAAGGAAAAACATTTCAACAATGAAACTTATCTTTAACACAATTTTGTTATATCCTAAACGGTGCATATTTTGAAAAAACTTATGTAAATTATTTAAATAGCACGTTTATCGCTAAAGGCATTATTAGAAATCCTTAAATATTGGCAATAAAGAGCATGTATTCGAATATATGTACTCCTAGATGAAGGGTAGAATGGGTTTGCACTGGAGTATGAAATTAAGCCTCACTAAAAGCTATGGAGCATTGTCCCAAGAGTCAAGATCACTCACTTTTGTAGTTTAAGAACATCATAAATCAATGCTGGGGTAGCAAGTTATACAATCACACTTCAGCTTAAATAGGCACTGTACAAGTTGTTTCATTATTTCAGCAGGAACAGTGCAACTGTGCTGTGATAAAATTACTTTGCATGAATAATACATTACTCAAATCGTAATCGCTGATATGCATGGTCTTCCTTGTGGATGTATTTACAATAAACTGAATTAAGGTTGGAGTGTAATCGCAGCGCAGTGGCAGGTGCATTGCACTATGAACTAAGTAATCGAAGTTTGATTTCTGGCCATGCATAGCGTCAGTGGCAAGTGATAATGAAACCTACCCTGGGTCCCAAAGCACTTCACCGCAACCTGCACTGGCCAGCGTGCCATGCAAGGTGAACCATTATTCGTGGGCCAACACGGTGTTCAAAGGCCTTCATTTAATAGTGGAATTACAAAGGGCTGAAACTTGTTATTACAGCATTTCTTTTTGTATACTTTACTGTCGATATTACACCTCCGATTAGCACGGTTGGCTATGTACGGTGCGAAATAATTTCAACATACATGTATTTAAATCCATGTGCTATTGAATCACATTTACTTAACAGAGGAAGCACTTTAATTCAGTTAATGCCAGCAGGAAGATGACTTATTGGATTTGTTGTGAATTTCGGACACCATAAAAACATGTTTACTAGTTTACACCACTCCTTGGAAAATATTTAAAATATATTTTCCCAATGCAAACGGACAATGATATACGGTAAAAAAAAATAAGTATTCTCTATACTGTATTATGCAGTCAGCACGCATCTTTAAATCACTTAGTTGTGTTACTATTAACATAAACTCGTTTTGCGGATCAATAAAGTGTTGCATACACTTTAAATATTTGTGTCTCACATGCCCAAGGGCTGATGATCTACTTGGAGTTAGTGAATTGTGGAAAATATCATCTCGGTGCAAACAATGCGAGCTCAGATTTTTTAAAATAGACTTTTACCACAATTTAACGCAATTTGTGCTGCTGGCGTCATGTCAGCAGACGAATGCATCGCGTCTCTCTGCTCAACCGGTGTCGCTCATCAAAGTTGGCACGCGTGGCTGAGCCCGCGGTGCTATCACATGTGAGGGCCAGTCCCTTCAAAAGGATAACCACTGTTGACTCTCACAAAGAGAGATACTCCTACTACATCTACCCCAGAGGGAGAGGGTGAGTTTAGTTAACCCCTAAACGGGATATGAACTCGCAAACTTAGGCCTGCAAGATGGAACTACATGATCGCAGTTGCACCCAACTGATCTATTTTAATTACAATTGCATACATATGGGGGTGGCATCAATCCAAGAGTTAACAAAACGACTGAACGTGTATACATGGCAACTTGACAAGGCGATACACGGAACGGCCTGGCCAAGCCACGGAAAACACTGCGCAATACAGGAGGGTAGAACTGAAACCGGCAAACCATTTGCCGTAACCAAAAATGTAATTTCGGGTCTTTAAACTGGCGTTGACAGCGGACGGCAGCTTTAATCCTGTTCAATGTAAAAGATTAATGTAATTAGTCGTTTACATTTTTATTTAAAACTTTAGTGACTGCAGGAATTCATATTCTTTGGTTCTTTCGGTATTTTTTATTATTATTTTCTATCTACGTGACTTTACCGAAAGAACCAAAGACTATAATTAGTCGTCCTTATCAATCTTCCAAAACCGAAGCCCTAAATAGCTTCTCGAGTCTGAGAATTTGCGGGCTCTCCAATACAAATTGGAAGCCTTATTAGCTTTAAAAGTAATCTTCCCTTCTAAAGAAACTTCAAACTCGTATCGTGCAGTCACCTACACGGCGCGCTTCTACAAGAGGCTCTCTACGTCTGGGGTTGCGTCTATATCATCATGACAACTTAATGTTTCTATGTTGGGGGCAGTCTAACCATAGATTACCGACTGCCTTTCCATTAAGCTGTATCTCCGTTCATTTTATGGAACGGTACCGATGCAGTGCGGTGAAGCATCCCATTGCTGCAGCGGCAACAACAAACGCAAAGCAGCTGGTGGCAGGGAGGGGGGGGGCAACGGCCACCCTTGTTCCGCGAACGGAGGCGCCCCCTCGCCGGCGGAACTTCCAGGTAAGTCAGGGGGGCCCGACATGAGGCCTACCTCGCAGAGCCGCTCTTCCGATGTTTTTCACTCGCGGCGACCGGTTACGCCGTTTTCCCGAGGCCGGGCGGATCAATACAGGGGAGCGTAAGGGACGCAAAGAGGGATAGGGGCCGGTGGGGCCGGTGGGGCCGGTCAGGCCGGCGAGGCTGGTGGGATCGACGGTGTCGGCGCGAACAGGTCGACCAGCCCCGCTCTAAATCGTCTCCATCGCCGCTTTATAATTCCCAGAGCGGATAGACGCGCGTGCCGCGTCCTATTGGCTGGGAGTTTAACAGCGTGACGTTTTACAACGACGCGGAGAGCCAATCAAAAGCGGCCGCGCGCGTTTCTAACCCTCATTTAAATTAGATGGGGGGCGTGGCGCTGCGCATCAGCTGTGCGGGGTGTGGGGGGGGGTAGGGGGGTTGTAGGGGGGGTGTATGGGGGGGGGTATGGGGGGGTGTATGGGGGGGGGTGTATGGGGGGGGGGTGTATGGGGGGGGGGTGTATGGGGGGGGGTGTATGGGGGGGGGTGTATGGGGGGGGGGTGTATGGGGGGGGGGTGTATGGGGGGGGGGTGTATGGGGGGGGGGTGTATGGGGGGGGGGTGTATGGGGGGGGGGTGTATGGGGGGGGGGTGTATGGGGGGGGGTGTATGGGGGGGGGGTGTATGGGGGGGGGGTGTATGGGGGGGGGGTGTATGGGGGGGGGTGTATGGGGGGGGGTGTATGGGGGGGGGGTGTATGGGGGGCGTGGTGGGGGGGGTGTTTGGGGTCACGTGCGCTGCCGGTCACGTGCGCGGAAACCCGGTCACGTGCGCGCGATTTCCGTGCAATCGGTGGCGCGTGGGGGGCCGTAGGCGACCAAAGGTGACCGGCGCAGCCCCCCCCCCCGACTCAGCCTCAGGTGGTGGGGGGGCCCCTGGGGGCCCCTTCGTAGGGAGGAGGGTGCTATAACGAGAGCCCCCCCCCTTGATCAAGAAGGTCTTTGTCCTCACTCTTCCACGCTGCTCAGACGTCTCAGACGGAAGTGGGTTACGGGGGTGCCCGCACACTTTGGGTCCCTGCCGGTCGACTTAGCCCGTGATGTTTACGCAGCTATTAGTATTATTATTGTTGTGTTGTTTTAAATCACTGTTGCTGAGCAGCACACAAACAAAAGGATCGTCGGAAACGTCAAGGGGACAGCAACACACGGCACAGTGAACGTGTTAATGTGACAAGTTTTTGGGAAAAGAGAGGATGGGAGGGAATTCTAAAAGTGGAAATGGAAGCGGGATAAAGTGTGGTGGGAGTTGAACTCTGTGTGAGTCGAAACCGTGTCTCGTAGACGCAAGTCCTCCACATGGTGGAGGAATCAACCAGGTACATTCACGGAAACGATAACCACGACAGTAGCTAAATTTAGATTTAAAGCTTTCGTGACTGCAGGGATTCATATTCTTGGTTCTTTCGGTAAAGTCACGTAGAAGGAAAATAATATAAAAATAAAACAATATAAATTCTCACGACGTTTCGACTGCAACACAAGCAATCATCATCAGGTGTGAAATCCACGGCAATAATTTTTTTTTCGAAACGTGAGAATTTTTATTTTATATTTATATTATTGTATTATTTCCCTTCTACGTGACTTCACCGAAAGAACCAAGAACATGACAGTAGCGTTAAGAGTGAACAGTGTGCGCGACTGACTGCCGGTGAGCGAGTGACACTCAATCGGTGCTGGATCAGTCACCCTGTCTGCTCTATTCAGAATGCCTGCACGTGTAGTGAGCTAGGAACTGGGTGCTCCATCTCGGATATGACAGCAGGATTCCAACTTAAGTGAATGTGTGCTTTGTAAAGTGGTAATAATTATTACACAGGCTTTGGCACGGAAAAGATGAGTTGATGCCTGCTTGACCAGATTACTCATACTACCTGTATAGCCATTCCATGACCGGTCAGATATGATTGTTGTGCCAAACTAGCAGATTAATAGGTTTACCATGACTCAATATTGTTACATTTCCAGCCTTACGTGATACAGTTATTAATTACTTTTTTACGTTGAATTGGACCAGGTTATTGTCACCCCAATCATTTTTTTCCAGGCAGTGACGATTGACAGTTAAGTATCTGCGCGTTGAGCAGTTAAATGTGTATCACTTTAAGCGTGTGATATAAATGAGTATGATTTGTACTGTTAACTGCGAAGGAGCGGATCATTTTGTGAGTGGAAAATAATAAGTCATAAATACAAATAATGTGGAAGGCAGAACGGCATTGTGGAATATTAGGTTGACTGGCAGGAGGATAAAAAAAAAACCTGAACGATTGTTTCCATGATTTATTGCAGTCGGGCACGATATAAATACAATGTGAATTCAGTTAGTGATTTCGATATCGCGTGTCCACAAAAATGGTACACCAGACAGAGAACACTTAGCTTTGCTTTAGGTACACACCCAGCACATTCAGGTCCAACATGATTTGACTCGGATCGGCTTGTTGTCTACACAATTCCTGACCAGAGAAAAAAGAACACATGGAAGAAATGGGGGATGAGTTTTGGTGGTCGATGCGCAAGCTTGAGGACCTGGTGGAGTTGTACAAAGGCAGCCCTTGCCTCTACGACACGATGCTGCCGGACTACAACAACAAATGGAAACGACAACAAGCTCTGGAGTTCATGGCGCAATCACTTGGAACTAATAGTAAGGCTGCGTATATAGTCATAATATATATTTTATTAAATGTTATTTAACTGCTGGATGAAAGTCATTCGGCTTAACCGCACTAGTCAGCGCAGGTTGGTGAATACACGACCCAGGGGCCTGAGTACAGAAAAAGTGTGAATCCACCAGGCAGTGATTGTTGGATGTTCCAAATGCACTGGTTTATAGTAATGCTTACCAACAAAGTCAGGTTAAATCATTGACTTGCGAGCTTGGGCAGGACATCGCTAGAAGCATGGTGGCTTGTGCTTCAGGCTTAAGGTTGGAAAGGGAACACGACCGAAAGTACCTCTACTGTGGAAATAAAAACGGTGAAATCAGCCAATGCAGATGTGCTAAATAGATTATATTTCAGAACCATGAGAGATGTTGATGGTTTGGTGAGGCTTTCATTCAGCAGTGGATCGATCGTGGCGAATGATTATTAAAGTTGATCAGCGTATAAATCATCCTTTTGGTTTTTTTTACAGAAATTGAGGTCGCCAGAAAAATCAGAAATCTGCGCACAGTCTATTCAAGAAAGAAAAAAGAGGGCAAAAGCAGACAAAGTGGAGATGGCGGGGGTGATGCTTCAAGGCAGACTTGGTGGCTGTTGCCACATCTGGAATTCTTGGATAACTTTGTTGGCTGTAAGAAGACCATCTCTAATATGAAGGTAAGCACTTTAATCCCGCATGGTGACCACTTATTTTCTACCAGGTGACTTAAATGATCTCCGGATTAAAAAAACTTGCAAAATGCATATATATCCTTTGGTTCTTTGGGTAAAGTCACGTAGGTATAAAATACAATAAATCACGACGTTTCGATTGCAACACAAGCAATCGTCATCAGGTGGGAAAACCACAGCAAGAAAACTAATTTTGCTGTAAAAAAAATTATTGCTGTGGTTTTCCCACCTGATGATGAGTGCTTGTATTCCAATCGAAACGTCGTGATTTATTTTATTTTATACCTACGTGACTTTACCCAAAGAACCAAAGAGTATGGATTCCTGCAGTCACGAAAGCTTCAAATCTAGATTGCATCTATATCATGTTCTCTGCTGCAAGAGAACACATTTTCATCTTAATCGGTTTAAGCCTGCCAACCTGTAGATTCCATTACCTCTTGTTTTCTAGCTTGATGTCAGTTATAATGTCATTGTATGAGCCCTTGACATTTATGTATACATGCCCTTGCCGAGGCTCAGTGTAGTACACGAGCCAAGACAATCCACGGTTTTGTCAGGAACAAGAGCGATCGGTTTGGTGTAGACAGGGGTTTGTAGTCATTTCCAAAATCACTTTTAACTCTTGGTTGTGCAATTATGGAGTTGACAGTTCAAAATATACGTATGCTTTGTCAATCCCGGACCCCCATAAGGTTTCAACGGGTATTTGTGCATAAAAGGGGTAATTGACCACAACCAAACATGGCATTGCCTGGCAGCATCTTTGGTTTAGGGCAGGGAACTTTTCATTATGGAGAGCCAAATATAAATTTCTCATACATGTTGTTGGGTTATGCATTATTTAACAAAAAACACTGGTTGAAAGACAGGTACAGTATTTGACTTAGAAAATTACAAAGAGTGTTTGCAAGCACACAGTGCAGTTAAGACGCTTGTAGTGGTGGATAAATAGTTTGCTGTGCATTTTGAAATGGTAAGTTTCATTTGTATGTATGTATGTTTAACTTCTTTCTCAGTGTACGCTAATCGAGCCTTATAAGATGAAGTCGTAGATTCCTCATTTCTGGTGTAGGGAGGTTCAAAGTTCCGGAGAGACTGCACATACGGAAACTCTTCCGTCATATGCGGACATTGAACCCTATATCTTTGCAGGTGAAATTTATAGTCTTTCAACAACTATGAGGCATTGCAAAAATCTACTGCACATCAACTGAAGCCATTTCATGGCATACGAATATAGATATACGTGTAACTTGCTATCCATCCAACCATACACAATAGATTAGACCATTGCCTGTGGGAGGATGAATAGGCAAACATTTCCATCCAGGGCACCATTCGTTGGTTGAAATTCCAGCATGATGTGACAGTTGTAAATGTGTAGCTACTTCTCCAGTGTGCTAGCCATCATAGAATTATGAAAAAATATACTTAGTTTAATACTTTAATGGATTACATGTTTATGTACAGATGGAATATGTCGACAACGAGAGCAGTCAAGATGTGGAACAGAGGTCTGATCAAGATGAAGCTGAACTACCAACCAAAACTAGAAACACCACAGAGATTCCAAACAGCCTAACTTCAACCCCTGAATTTACATTTCATAGGCCACAAGGCCCAAAGCAATGGCCCAAAGTTAAAGAGAACAAACTTGGAGAAACAGACAGTCAGATAATGGAATTGGCCATTAAAAGTATGGATACATACTTCGCAAGGCCATTTAAGGAGGATGAATTTGATGTGTTTGGCCAATTTATTGCCAATGAGCTACGTTCCCTTCCATTAATTGAAAGTCGGCGTTTAAAATATAACATTCTTGCTGCTGTTCAGGAGGCACACTCGCCACATCAATGTTCGTACACATCACACACAGAGCACATTGCCACCACAGCATTCCCCATACATTCCATGCAGAGTGCACCACCAACACAACCCTTACAAAAGTCCCCAAGACAACTTCCGTGAACCAGTTACCATCCTACTGTTCCTCAAAGTATACACGTTTAATGGTTGTTACCCATTATGCATTTTTTTTGCGTTCATCCTATTTTAAATGTATGAAAATACTGTTTAGTTGCTGTGCTTAATTTTTTTTGCATCATCACCCGTGTCATGCTGGGTGTGGCTTGTAGGGTTTCCCACCTTCAGGAGGCAGCATGTCAGAGCAGCCATTTTTTATTGGCCTGAGTAATGAACCACAATAAAGGAGGTGATTTCACACACGCCATATATAAATATCGTCCATATATATAGAACACAATAATCTTCGATTCTTTAGGTAAAGTCACGTAGATTGGAAAAATAAAAACATGACGTTTCGGTCGCAACACAAGCGTCCGTCATCAGGTGAGAAAGAATGATCTGCTGTTGTGGCTTTATATAAGCACGGGAGAGGGGGGGGGGGTAGAGTCGCGGCTGCAAGAGTTCACGGGAGTGGGGGGAGGGTTTGTGGCGTGCAGGGACGGGTGGGGGCTGGAGAAATTGGCATGTCAATGAGCTTGAATTAGTAAACGAAAACGGCACAGGTGGGTGAGTCAAAATCACAGCAGTTAAAACTTGACTTGGTTTATCACGTCCTTCCAATGATTGCTCAATCTAAATCCATCTTCTCAATTAAAGTTTTGTCTGTGTATATCTGGATTGCTTGGCTTCCTGGATGTTTTGCTCGAGAAGAGACCTGATGGCTCGTTGGGACTGTCTATAGGAAAGCCACCCACACGGATTCCTATCTAAAGCCCGACTCCCACCACCATCCAGCCCATAATTCCCTCAGCAAAACACTGCACCATAGGGCTCCTTGCATCTCCAACCAGCACCACCTAGCCAGTGAGCTTGAGCACGTACGCCAGGCTCTCATGAGGAATGGATATTCTGACCGCACAATCCGCAAAGCTGCATCCCCAACCATGGGTAGAGAAGCATCTGAGGACCCAATCAAAACCATCACCTTGCCATACATAGCAGGGGTCACCAAAAGGAATTCCAAAATCTTGAACAAACACAAGATCCAAGTTCGGTTCAATACGGTACATAAAATCCGTGATTTGATCCCATCGGTGAAGTATGCGATTCCGGACATGCACTGTCCTGGTGTCGAAAAACTGAGTTGTGTCTGCAGCAGCAGTTACATTGGTGAAACGAAGCGACATGTCTCAGACTGGGTTCGCGAACACAAAGCGGATTTGAAACACGGTAGAACCAACACCTCGGCGGTGGCGGATCATTGTTTCAACATTGTGGGCACACATGGCATTGTTTTCTCCGAGACCAAGGTGCTCTGCAAACCCTCGGGCTACCATCAAAAACTTTAATCGAGAAGATGGATTTAGATTGAGCAATCATTGGAAGGACGTGATAAACCACGTCAAGTTTTAACTGCTGTGATTTTCCCTCACCCACCTGTGCTGTTTTCGTTCACTAATTCAAGCTCATTGACATGCCAATTTCTCCAGCCCCCCACCTGTCCCTGCACGCTACAAACCCCCCCCCCCCTGAACTCCTGCAGCCACGACTCCACAAACCCCCCCCCCCTGCCGGTATAAAGCCACAGCACAAGATCATTCTTTCTCACCTGATGACGGACGCTTTGTGTTGCGACCAAAACGTCGTGTTCTTTTATTATTTTCCTATCAACGTGACTTTACCGAAAGAACCAGAGTATGGATTCCTGCAGTCACAAAAGCTTCAAATCAAGATAAAACACAATTAACTCACTTGCTGATTTGGTGTTTTATTGCAATAAAATCTGACCAAAAAAATTGTGCTTTGTGAGTGTGAAAACAAATTAAGGTGGCAATAATGAAGCAAGTGTTGTGATGGCAACCGAGAACCTTTGACAGCATCGCATCCCATACAAACTGAAAACGAATTTCTTTATAACTGCTTTTTGTGTTGAGTTGTCCTTCCCCTGCACCTCCGATTAGCATGGTTGGCTACAATTTCTGACTTTAACATCCTGCTAATTCTCTCACATTAACACAGCTTATTCAATGCTAAATTCTTCTGTTGATATTTAAACTCCTTTGTCAAGGCGCTCTTCTCCTCCCACCCAGCTTAAATACGTTGCCAAGGTTAGCAGTGTTCATTGGAGCGCTATCTTTCAGACAGCTCTGTCTTCAACCTGAGGACGGCTGCTTGTGTTGTGGCCAAAACGCCATGAGAATTTTATTTTATTGTTTTATTTTTATTACTTTATTATTTCCCTTCTACGTGACTTTACCGAAAGAACCAAGAAGATGGTTGGCTACGTCGGGTGCGAAAGAAGTTTCACATATATCAGCTGAAATTGCAGTGCCCTCGCATGTGCTGCTCTGGTAAAGTAGATCTGTTATAATCCGTTATCTATTACTATCTTAAAAATGTTTTTTGTGAAGACAAATATGGGAAAGAGGAATATTGTCAACTTATTTATTTCATTAATTGCATTCTCCATGATGCTTTTGATTATTTTATGTGAACGACTGCAGTACAGCTTTTAGACGAGTAAAATCCTAAAATATATCCAGCCTGCAATGTTAATTATGTATTTTCATATTTAAGTTAATACCAACTTTGAAACAAGATATATTTGAATATTTATACATTTATTGGGGTCCTTTTCGGAAACAAACAGTTACACAGAAATCCAGGGATATATTTTCATGAAATCAAACACATTAATGGCAAGCTCGTGCTCATTTTGTATAAGCAAAAACCAAAAGTAATCATTTGCGTGAGCCCCAAATAGTTTTTTCACACGTCCCAGCACGAACCACCACTGTTAAACGGTGCTGAACGCTTCACCTCGACACTGCCGCTGTGATTTGGCAGCAGGGGCCAACAACGATCTTTAACGGTTGTCGGCACCGGATGTGCTCTGCCCGGCCCCATCGCAAAGCTCGGAGATGTCTAGTGACACAGAGACGTCGCCCTCGTCCGGCACGCGCTCGAGTGTTTTGTCGCTCGACTCCTCCAGCGCATCGATGCTCTCGTCTGCGGCCTCCTCGGCCTCCCCCTCCTCCTCCACGTCCATCTCGAACATGCGCACGTGGCGGAGGTTACTGCTCAGCTGCGAGCCACACAAAAGCAGACTCAACATTTCCTCACCAAACCTTCGATACCCAAAATGGTTCAAAAAGGACTCTGAACGGTAAAGTAGACTGTGAAGATAGACAAATATCAATGCACCCGGGGCTTCATTTCTCACTGAATATATTCCAAGTTGGCTGGTAGACTGGAGGGTGTTCCGGAATAGTTGAAATAGCCAAAGCGAGAAATAAGATGGATGTGCCGCGCTAGGTGCGGAAATATTTTACAGGTTGCTTATCTGGGCAGACCTGGCTCGAATTATGCCAAGTACACAAAAATCTCTTATTCATCAAAAGTTTGTTATTTTAAATTCTCATATCAAGTCTAATATTTTCGACAAATGGCAATGTTTCATACTTCTCGTGTTTTGCGTTTGTGGTTTTATCCTCAAAAGTATACTTCACGGCAATTTGAACAATCGCGCAGGCAAATCACGACACACAAAAAGAACAATAGCTGACATTTCTTACGATGGTTATGTCACTGCCACATCTGATACATTTTAGCAGTGTTTAAAACACACAGATTCGTGGACTTTGAAACTACAATGACACATTTTAAAAATACTTCCAGCAAGGGCGCCATCGTTTCAGTCCAGGACAATTAGACCATATCCATGAATCCCCAAATCATAACCCGACGCACGTGCCGCCTTCCCCCCCCCATCTCCCCTCGAGGAAAGGAACCCTCTAGCCTGCACCCACCACGCAGGAAACGTTGCGGATGCCGTTGACTGAGACGAACCGTGCCTTCATGTTCTCCATCCTCCTCCACTGGTCCACCAAGGTCACCACGTGCACCGGGATACTGCTCTTCTGCTCCTCCAAACTGCAGCAGCATGGCATTGGCAACATTACCCCCGTCAAAAACACAATCTGGACAGTTACACTAGGTGACATGCTACGTTCAAAACAAGAAATTATTGTCCTGGCTATGTAGCAACCCAAGAATTCCAATCTTTTGGAAAGTAAAACATATTTCGGGTTATGTGAAAAGTGAGGACTTGGGCAAGACATGCCAAGAGGGGATGACGGCCGGTGTTGAGACTTATGATGTAGTGGCAACAAAAGGCAAGTATGCGCTGGAGAGGACAACTACCAAGGAGATAGAGCGATCAAATTAGCTCGCATGCACGAGCGAGATCAATTGTTGCATCACAGAACCAAAATGGAAACAGCTTAGGTAGATCTTCATCTATCAGTGGATAGATCATGGCTGATGAAGGCAAGAGCCGGACTTGCACGTTGCACAACCACTCGCCTCGTTTTAAAGCTGCAAGATTGCAGCGACAGCTGCTGCTCCTGGTCCCTGTACACCGAAGCGAACGGGACCTGAGCCAGCAGCGGTCCTTTCTCCTCTCCACCGTCTTCCTCCAGCAGCAGCACACTCAGTGTCTGCCCATCATAGAACTTGGCGTCCACCACCCTGTGTTTACTGCAACAGAGGAAGAACACAGCCGTGGCATGCGGTGAAGCTCTAGCGAAACTGCCAAGTGTGGCACAGAACACGTGAGTTGGGGGAGGGGTGTCACCTCTTTGTGTCTTCCATTCTGTCGCTACGTTTCCGCTTCATTCGGCCCCAGAACTCTAACGCAACCAGCTGAAGGGAGCCAGGAATTTCATTCCTGGGAAAAAAAATGCATCGTTTCTGTCAGCTGATAACATTAAATGTGCAGTTATTTTCGTGAATGCAAGCAGTAGTAATAGTCCCAATTAACCTTGTTCTACAGTGTAATAAGTTAAACATCTTTTCAATGAGAGTACACAGATGAATACCCTCACGTTACTACGGTTAATGCCTAAAAATATCTTCTTCCTCCAACTTACGATCCCTAGCAGACTGTGGGGTTGGGGTCTGCGCCTACGTTGGTCTTTGTGTGTGTGTAGCGCTGTCCGGAAAAACAACCCCCTACCTCCTCGTTGGCGCCAGACAGTAACGCTGTGGTGAGCAGTGCCATGGGGGGAGGGACAATTTCGATTGGCCATTCGCCTCATGGTGTTTGTAGCCACCACAGCGGCCAAATGGGGGCTCATTACCACAAAACCACGTGAAAAATATTCAGCTAAGCTTGTGTCGGAGGGCCCGAGGGAACGGGTCTATGACATCTCCTGGCCAAACCCCATTTGGCGGAGCCAGGAGACTGAATCCTTACCCTTGGGGTTCCTCAGAAACAACAAAAATCCACTGCGGGTGGTCACATGGAATGTTCGAACGCTCGCTGTGGAGTAGAGGCTGCCACTTCTCTGTCAGGATCTGGACTGGTACACCTGGATCTCTGCGGTATTCAGGAGGTCTGGTGGACTGGCTCTGGCTTCTGACACCATGAGGGGTGGACAGTCCTCTACTCGTGGCAGGAGACAGCCAAACAACAAGGAGTGGCTCTTCAGAACAAGGGGGTGTGGGAGCGTGACGGTGAGGTGTGGGAAGCTGGAAGCCCCAGGCTACTTTGGGCTCGTGTTCCCATCAACCAAAGACAAGGAGTGATGGTCGTGGTTATTTATGCCCCCACCAAAGATGAACATCAGTGGAGGGATGCAGGCAAGGCCGCTGAGTCAGATGCTTTCTATAACCTACTGTCACAGGTGCTAGCTAAAGTGGCCCTTCGGGATAGAGTCATCTTGTTGGGTGACTTTAATGCCCAAGTTGGTCATGATGCTGGCACCGAGTCTTGAGTGATTGGAAAGCATGGGCCAGATCGGCTCAATAACAACAGTAGGAGGCTAGACTTTTGTGCAGCCCATGGGCTTGTAATTACCAACACGCTGTTCCGGCATCGGCGCATCCACACAACATCATGGATGCATGCCGGGTCCAAGCAAGAACATCTGCTGGACTACAGTGATGGAACAGTGGATGCGGGCCCATGTCCTTGATACCAGGACCTACTGTGGAGCAGATCTGCCCACTGACCATCGGCTTGTCACCTGTAAGATACACCTGCCATTCTTCCACTCCGGTGGTGGGTGTACACCCAGGACCCCATTCAAATCCAGTGGCCTGGTCTCAGCTAGCTGATGAAAGTTGCAAGCGAGAATTTCATCATCGCTTGCAGCTGGTGTTGCCATCGTCCCCAACTCCTTCCGATGCCGAGGGGAAATGGGCGAGGTTTAGGATTGTGGCTCATGCAGTTGCAATGGTTGCTTTGGGTATGAGTTTGTGTTTTTGTGTTCCACGTGGCCACTCTTAAAGGTTACCGGGCACGTGTGGAGTCTGTGGTGGTCCGCATGAGGATGAGGGATGAGGTGGGAACGGCACCCACAGAGTAGACCGCGTACTGCTGAGAGGCATCTTCGTCGCTCCAGCTGTGTCACGGTATCGCATGTGACCCCCGACCGATCGTCACACACACACGCGTACACACACACACATGCACCCGCACGACACCACAGCGCTATCTCGTCAGCATTATCTGTGACTACAAGACAGGAAGAGATATAATTTCACTAACATTTACTCAGCTATATTTGTTCGCACCTCCGAGTCATGCTCATTTGTGTCCGTGCAATATTGTGTGCATTATAAATTGTAATGTGCTGCTGTGTTCTACACATTGATGCATTTACTCACAAAGACAAGCAGAATGACCTTGTGTCCTCTCTGTAAAACATGTAATCAGGCAGCCATATTCAACCGAAAAGTAATTCAAATGCATAATTACTCGCTTTTTCACATCAGTTGCTGTTAATTCGTTTTAGTATCCACTTGATGTCGGTGGAATTCACAAGCATGCTCCCACCTGGCCGGGTGTCTGAACAGGACTCCCTCGACGCACTCACACAAGGAGCCGCTGATCACCTCCTGCAAGGAACAGCATTGCCGCTGGGTTGTCAAAACTCATAATATAGCAATTAACAATGTATATAATCTTGATTTGAAGCTTTCGTGACTGCAGGAATCCATACTCTTTGGCTCTTTTGGTAAAGTTACGTAGGTATAAAATAAAATAAATCACAACGTTTCGGGCGCAACACACTACACCATAGGTGCCGTTGCATCTCCGACCAGCACCACCTAGCCAGTGAGTTGGAGCACGTATACCAAGCTCTCATGATGAACGGATACTTGGACCATACAATCCGCAAAGCTGTCTCTACAGCTATGGGGAGACAATCTTCTGAGGATCCAACCAAAACCATCACTTTACCATACATAGCAGGAGTTACCAAAAAGATTTCCAAAATCTTATGCAAACACAAGATCCAGGTTCGTTTCAACACAGTACACAAAATCTGGGATTTAATCCCATCTGTAAAGGATGTGATTCCTGACATGCAATACCCTGGTGTCTACAAACTGAGTTGTGGTTGTGGCAGCAATTACATTGGGGAAACGAAACGACATGTCTCGGACCGCGTTCGTGAACACAAGGCAGATCTGAAACACGGTAGAACCAATACCTCTGCAGTTGCTGATCATTGTTTTAACGCTGTGGGCTCACACGAAATAGATGTTCATGAAGCCATCCAGATATATAAACACAGACACAACTTCAACCGAAAAGATGGGTACAAACTGAGCAATCATTGGAAGGACGTTATTAACCAGGTAAAGTCTTAACTGACTGTGATATGTTTCCATCCTACCTGCCTATGTCAGCTGTTATTTCCGACTCTGTCTCTGTCTCTCTCTATGCCTCTCTCTTAGATCTCTCATGCTCACATGTCCTTTGCATTGCACTCTCATGCCTTTGAATTGCACTCTCATGCTCACATGTCCTTTGGATTGCGCCACTCTTCGTTCTTACATTAACATGCTAATCTCTCACATTAACATAGCCACTTCCGTGCCTTCGTCGAGGAGGCCAATCTCCGTTCTTAGTTACATGCTAATTTCTGACATTAACATCACTAGCCCCGCCCACTTCTTTATGACCCTTAGGCTACACCCATTTAAAACCTTTTTAAAACAGTCTGCCTCAGCACCAGATCATGCTTTCCCACCTGATGACGGACGCTTGTGTTGCGCCCGAAACGTCGTGATTTATTTTATTTTATACCTACGTGACTTTACCGAAATAACCAAAGAGAATGTATATAATGAATGCAACAACACAAAATCCAATGAGATGGGTAGGAACTGCACACGGTGTTCATTTCCTTGCTGAAATTATCATTTCAATTACACTGCGATTGCAAATTTATTACAAATGACAAAAGCACAATTGGAATTGACTCCAGGTGTGGCACGGAGCGGTCCGCTGGCCACTCACAGCTGGCTGCTGCAGACACTGCTGCACGTTCTCATCCATGAGCGTGCGCATCTGGCACAGCGACCGCGTTGGGAAGTTAGTGTAGAGCAGCGGGCTGTCTGCAAGCGGAAAATGAAAAAAAATCTCCAGTGTGCAACTGTGGTAAACCCAAAACAGACCATGGAACATGTGTAGCGTCGGGAATACATAGCACACACCGCCCTGTATATACTTACCTGTAGTTGCGGCCACGAGTCTATAGGGGGTGCCACCCTGAGCTAGAGCTAAAGAGAGAGAGCCGGACCGTTGAGAGGCCGAGTTCCCCCCCCCCGACCCCAGCTGAGGGGTTGGGGAGTTATTCCAGAGCCCCCTGGAAGGTTCCAGAAAGGGAGCGGTACCGGGGGCAGAGAGTCCCCGAGGGGTGTATAAAAGACGGACCTCAGGACGGCTTGGGGGAGTGCTCTAAAGATGAAGACAGAAGGCCAGCTAGGCTAGGACCCTGGGACCCGTAGTCCTTTTAAGGGCCGGGGCCGAGCGCGTATCCAGTGGTCGGACCCGCACCGTGGCTGGGCCGGGTCAGTTAGCCTTCCCTAGGTCACCCTGAGCTGGGGGACTCAGAGCCCGTAGCCCCAGTGATAGGGCACGACAGCCCGGATGCCATACCTCCCCAGGTAGTGGGAGTAAAGGGGGCTTCCTGTTAAGATTTACAATAAACCGTGTTGCCTCTAAAGACTCCGTGGAACCCACTACACATGTATCGACTCAATGCCTAATTCACAAATACAAAGGGAGGCATCATAGCGATACACTCTGCTACTTATGATGCAATTATCTGGACCAACCACCTCAATGTAAAATTATAGTTGTTGTTCTACATGGAATACAAAGAATGAGAAAGAATTTACTATAAATAATGGTCGAATGGTAGAGGACCAGTGGCATTGTGTGGGTGGCATGGGCCCTACGTAATTAATGAATGAAATAAGCGCCCCCCTCTACCCTTCTCTTTCATAACCTGGCAGCTGGGCCTCTTCTGGCCCATAGGCCCCGGTACAATTGCACCACATGCACATTTGACAGCTATGCTACTGTGAAGGACATTGGCAATGTGCCAGGAAGCATTTATGCTTCTGAACCAATGACTCCAGTTGCATTAACAAAGTTTCTGCAAAAATATGAATATATTTTACCAAAAGAACCAACAAGACATTTTATGTTATGGTGCTACGTGTTAAGCGACTGAAAACCACAACACAGTGACTGCATCTCAATCGGTGCAATATCAATTCAGGTTATTATGAATGACAGTCGAGGAATTATGACTTTCATTATCAAGTTTATAATTTTAATTAATACAAGAGGTGGCATGTGTGCGTATTGGGGTCGCACCTTTAAGGTGAACGCTTTTCTCGACAAAGTTAACCCACGAATTGTGCTTCATATCTTGCGGTGTCAGCAGCAGCTCATCTTTTAAATACTACATTTATTCGACACAAAAAACACAAGTTGTGGTATTAACAGCAACACAAATAATGCATAAGATGTTTTGACCAAATACACATGAACACCATTGTTTGAATGCATAGTTTGCACATTTGTATAAAATGGGTTGCAGGTTACCTGCCCCACACGATCAACGTTGAAGTATTTTCCTTTTTTTTCAAACAGCGTTGGTTCCTTGTGAAAGAAAATATAAAAAAAAACATACTAATGCAATTATATTCCACGGGTCATTTATTTGCTTGTTGCATTTGGGGAACGCATTATGGGATAGGAGTTGTGATGATTAACATGGAGTTAATCCTCACCTTTTCGAAGTGGTCTTTAAGAAAGCTTGCGACAAACATGAGTTCCTTCTGGCTGACCTGCAACAGGAGGTGGCAGGGGATGTAAAAACTTTGGCTTATCTTCACGCTGGAATTGTGTTTATTTATCAGTTTTAACAGCACAAAGAGACATTTATATTGCAAAACACGACATTTGTGGCATAGAGCAAAATGGAGATTGCATTACATGGGAATGACACTTTACCTTACTCAGCTCTGGTGGGATGGTTTCATCTGACATGTGCAGCATTGCTGATAAAAATAAAAAACAACCATAAAACAACAGCCAAGCAAGGCATTGTGTGTAGTCACACCTTTTTTCATTTTTAAGAAAAGTTGCATACCGTAAGACTGATCGAGATATTAAAATATCAGCCTGCAATTATACAATGGTGTACTTATTTTGCACCACTGGCAGGGGTTCTGCAAGAAACATACCCACGTAGAGGCAGCGGAAAAACGACTTGAAATTCTTCAAGCTGTTTTCAATCACACTGTTGATAAAAACAATAATAAAGAGGACAAACAGACTGATGATGAGGTCCCTATGTGAAGCCATTGTTTAAAATTCACGTTCACAACACACAAAACAAATGCAATTCATGTGCACTTAAATGTTAATGCAGAAAATTGTATGTGTCGAGACATGTTCCGTCAGGTGTAATCAATGGAGCTTCAGATTTTTTCTAAACCTAAAACTGCATTAATCAAGCGTGCAATGACAAAGGATCGAGTTAAAATAATGCCTATCGAAGGAGTACCCAGCTAATGATGCAAGTCACCCCCCCATCATTGTACAATGTCTTGTCCCGAGATGAGATTGCATCGATACACTTAAAAAAAATCTAAATTGCTATGTTTACCTTGTTAAATGTTATCTTGTTAAATGCACCCGTTATCTTTTTCCAAGGTAACTGGGGTCGGAAAATGACACTTATCTGTTCAAGGTCCTGCATGTAAATTATGGTGATATGTATTGATAACTTACTGCAGTAACTCGTCTGCCTTGAGCATGTAGGAACCCACAATCTGGATGGCTTCTGTCGGAATTTTACATAAACATTCCATTAGCAACAACACAATTTCAATCACACCACAAAGTTGTCCAGTACACCGTAACTTGTTCGAACAAAACTAAAAAATACAGAGGATCCCTGAAGCGGCTTGTTTTGGTAACACATTTAAATTCCTCACTGATAACGCACAAGGGATTGTAGTTATATAACAAGTGCAAAGCTTAATACAACTCCCACTAAAAGCAATCGATCTTTACAAACTGACAAACGAGGTATGTGTATATCTTCTTATATATAAAAGTCTCTGCGCGCTCGAGCTTGCGGGGGATTTGGCTCTCGGACGGTGACTTTCACGTAGAAAAAAATTTGCCGGACGGCACGCCCTAAGCCCCGCGGTGAGAATAGGCTATTCCGTTTTCCCATCCGTAAACGTTAAAGTACTTTAATTAACAAATTTGTGCCGTTTCTATTATTAATTATTTACTTATTGCACGCAGTCGACCGTACCATGTGACGCCAATTGCGTGGGGGGGGGGGCGGACCCTACCAAGTACTGCGCGTTCGCTCCAGCTCACGGCGACATTTTATTTCACGCGTTTAACATGGAATAAATATACACATCACGCTGCCGGTTTCTCTTCACAGTGTGATGTCCCCTTCCCCCCCCCACCACCCCAATGCGTGCAGTTACTGCTATAAAGCCCTTACATATTAATTTAATATTATGACAACGCTTACATGGTATTATTCTGCCTCGGGCGGGGGGATGGTTGGGGGGGGGTAGCGCCCAGCCAGCAGCCTGGCAATGTCTCACCTCCTCCGGCTTGCCAATCTAGCCGAGGCCGCGGGCTCTGCACGGGACGAGGCGTCACCACGCTAATGTAAAGTACAATTTAATTGCATCTTTCGCTAAGAACTGAGGTTTATTGTTTACTATTATTAAACAAATAAGTTTACAAATATTACAATGACAATGTTTGTGTGCACATAACAACTCTGCTTCGTTTACTATTATGAAACTAATAAGTTGCCTAATATTACAATTATAATGTTCGTGTGCAGAAACTACATGTGTGTCCCTAAAGTCGATGTCTGTGTGTGTGAGTCCATATGTGTTTGTGTGCGTGTAAGTCGATGGGTTTCTACGTGTGTGGGTCCATGTCTGTGTGTTAGTCCATGTGTGTGTCTGTCTTTATCAAACGGACAACGCCCCATGTGTGTGTGTACGTACAAGTGCATGTGTGTCAGTCCATTTGTGTGCGTATCAGTCGCTGTGTGTGTGTTAGTCCACATGTGTGTGTAAGTCCATACATGTGTGTGTGTCACTCGATGTGTGTATGTAAGTCAATGCGTGTGTGTGAGTCTATGTGCCTGTTAATCCATGTGTATCTAAAGTACATGTCTGTGTGTCACAGTCCATATGTGTATGTGTGTGTAGGGCAATGTGTGGGTCAGTCTATGTATGTGTGTAAGTCCATGTGTGTGTGTCTTAGTCGATGTGTGTGTGTAAGTACATGTGTGTTTACGTCAATGTGAGTCCACGTATGTCTGTGTGTGAGTCGATGTATGTGTGAGTCGCTGTATGTGTGTACGTCGATATGTGTGTAATTCCATGTGTGTGTATGTCAAGTGGATGTCTATGTGTGTGTGAGTCCATACGTGTGTGTGAGTCGATGTGTTTGTGTGTGAGTCGATATGTGCGTGTGTGTTAGTCGCTGTGTGTGCATGCCTCCATGTTAGTCAGTGTAAGTCCATTTATTTGCGTGTCTGTAGGTCCATGTGTGCATCTTAGTCCATGCGTGTGCTTTATTGACCTGCTCAAGGCCAATGATACCATCAGTAGGCCTGGCCTCTGGGTTGATCTTCGTGCTTTCCGAGTCCCTGACCCACTCATCACCATCCTTAAGGACCTTCATGATGGTGAGCGACCCCGCGTCTAACTACGTGGCCGTGAATCAGAGCCATTCCCTTTACACCTTAGGGTGCAACAGGGATGTCCTCTGGCGCCCACATCATTTTACATATATTTGGACCACGTAGTTCGTCAAGCCTTCAATGCCTGTACTGGAAGAATTCCCATCTGCTACAGATACAATAGGAGGCTGATCGATGGCTGGGTGCGGTCAAGGGATCGCTCCCTATTGCTCAACCACGTTATGTATGCAGATGATCTGCTAATTGCTGCTCACTTGGAGGACGAGTTCGAGGTGCTGCTGCTAAACCTGGAGCTTGCCACCAACAGTTGGGGGGCCTTACCATCAGCCCCACCAAAACTAAGCACCTGCCTGCCTATTTTGTACCATCGGACACTCCACCCCCGCAACTCCCAATTTGTGATGGGGCAGTTGTGGAGACAGTGGAGAGTTTCCCATACCTTGCCAGTGTGCTAATGACCGGCTCCGGTTTAACAGCAAAGGTCTCACTCCGAATCAGTCGAGCTGCATTATCTTTTCATTGCCTGGGTGACGCTGTGTGGAAGCTACCTGGTCTATCACTTCATACGAAGCTTCAGGTCTTCTCGGCCACGGTCATTCCCTCCCTTCTCTATGCTTGCAAAACCTGGACCCCCCTAATGGAACATCTTCGCCGGTTAAAAACATTTAGGATGGCCTGCCTACGATCCATCCTGGCTTTAACCAGGCTGCATTGTGGAGCAAATCCTTGAAAGATCTGGACAGTCCCATCGGTGACCTCCGGCAGGTAAGGCTGCGTTGCCTGAATCATGTAGCCCGCATGGCCAGCCACCGCGTGCCTAAACAGCTTTTGTTCTGCCGGATCGAGGGGGCTAAACGGGCACGGCACGGGCTGGAGAAGACATGGAGTGATGTGCTACAGGAGGACTTGGTGCTGAGTCCACTTGCGGATGACTGGTACCAGCCGTGTCAAGATCGGCCTCTGTGGAGGAGGCTCCTGAAGGACGCTACTGGGCAGTTGGAGGCAGTCACCCTCCAACAACAACGGAGGGCGGAGGAGCGACGCTCACAACAACGAGCGGAGCGCCGGGTGGCTAAAGCACAGAAAGTTGCCACAGTATGGGCCACAGGTGGTGCATCAGCCAGTCTCCTCAGTCAATCGACCTGTGCCATCTGGGTTTGCCCCGTGACCTCCTGCCAGCGGGCGTTCGACACTTCACGTGGCCTCAAGGTGCACATAGCCTGGCACAAGCGTTGTCGTGACGTCACCACCACTTAGTGGCGAATGGCGGTTGTTGTTCAGTCTATGTATGTGTAATAAAGGACTCGATCACTGGGTCTGTCTCCGTTGTCCTTTATTTGGGTTCTTTACACTTGTCCCACACGGCCCTCGCTCAGAGCCTCTCCGCTTGGCAGCTCCACAGCTGCCTTCGCTCCCGTAGCCTCCTCGCCTCTGCAGCTCCGCTGCAGGTCCCCTGTGCCGTCCTCCGGCTGCCCTCACTGCAGCTCCACCGCTGCTCCTCGTTCCTCCGTGCTCGGTCACCGCTGGCCGACGGTGCCGAGTCTTACTCTGTGTGTGTGGCGATCTCGCCACTCTCCAACCTCCGCCCTGCGTGGCCTCACTCTATCTCTATCTCCAACACTCTCCCGTCTCTTCCGATATCTCTCCCTTAAGACCTCACCCCTCTCTCACACGTGACCTAACTCCTCCCTCCCATGACGTCATATCCGCGAGGCCGTTTACGCCCGCATTACACCACCCTCCCCCGTAGAGAAAATCCAGCCGACCTCGGCTGAACAATAACGACACAAGTAATGCGAGCGAACACAACCATCACACATGCAAGGACAACGAAGCATACAATAATTATAACAACAACAACAAAACACAACAGTAAAAATCAACGAAATGTAAGGGACTTTGAGCGCGTGCGGGTCGCCGGTCCGTCCCGGACGGGCGGCAGCCCTCCTGCAGACCGGGAACGTGACGGGGTTTTAGGAGCGACAGGATGAAGTCCTCCTGTCGCTATTGGAGGCCCGTCAATGTCCCGGTCCCGTGTCCCTGAAGGCCCAGCGTCGGGGGTGCGTCGCGATCGTGTCTGCGGCGGGGTCGGAAGGGCGGCGGGGCTCGGAGTCCCCGCAGCCGTGGTAGGCACACCCCGAGCAGAGTCTCCTGTCTCCAGCAATGTCACGACCGGCTTGTCTGTAAAAGGCACGACAGGCGCACTTGCAAGGTCAACAGGCACAGGCAAGGATGAGTCGGCAGCAACAGACCCCGGCAAGGCAACATCAGGAGATGACGCATCGTTTCGAGGGGCCACATATGGTTTCAAGCGCGACGTGTGAACGAACCAACGCCGAGATCCAAACCGAACACGCGCGGACTGTGGGTTGGGAACCTCGATGAGGCGAACCGGCCCTTGCCATGGTTTGTGTAATTTAGGAGAGGTACCTGGCCGCACCTGCGGGCAATGGAGCCAGGCCATGTCCCCCACCTTCCAGGGGCACTCCCCCTTTGAGCGTCGAGCACACCGCTCGTTCCAGGCCTGGGCTTTGGCAGTAGCCATGCGGGCCCCTTCCCGCGCCTCAGTAACACGGCGAACGGTATCCTGAATGTAATCAGGAAGAGGCTTAGCAGGTCCCCTCACTCCAGTTCCCAACTGCACATCCATTGGCGGCACGTTTTCGCGACCGTACATAAGTAAAAACGGCAAATATCCTGTAGCCGCATGCGGCGTCATCCGGTATGCCGAAAGTACCCCAGGGATATGCAAATCCCAATCCGATTGTTTTTCACTCACGGTGTGACACAACATGGCGGACAAAGTCCGATTCAGCCGTTCGACCATACCATCCGTTTGTGGGTGGTAGGGAGATGTCCATATCTTTTTAGTTCCAAGAGCCGCACACACCTCCCCCAACAATTTAGAATTAAAATTCCGGCCTTGGTCTGTAAGGAGCCTCTCCGGCGCCCCCTTGTCCATAACATACCCAAATAGAAAGGCGTCTGTGATAGACGCCGCTGACTGGTCAGGCAAAGGCCAGGCCATCGGCCAGCGGGAGAGGTACTCCACCCCAACTAGCAAGTATTTATTACCTTTAGCGGATGGCGGGAAGGGTCCCAAAATGTCCAACGCCACCAATTCGTTAACTCTAGACACCTGAATAGACTGTATCGGCGGCACATATGGTTGTTTAGGTGGTTTTCGCCGGGCACAATCGGGACACGCGCGAACGTGACCGACGACATCCGTTGTCATGCCGTGCCAAAAGTAGTCTCGCTGCAACGTCAATAGGGTCTTCTGCACCCCCAGATGTAAAAGCGTGTCCCCATGCAGAGTCCTAATCAATTCGTACCGCAAGGATGCCGGTACAACCAGACGCCAGCGTTCCTGTAACCCTTCCCTCCACATCAGCAGACCATCGCGGAGAGCGGTTTCCGGCATACCCCCCCCGTACCCAGTCCCCCACTCTTCTTCGCAGTCCGATTCCGTAACGTGACCAATGAATCATCCAACATTTGTTCCCGAATCCACACAGCCCTTGGAAGATTCAAAATCCCATCAGCCGGTCCCGGCTCCTTTGGAGCTTCAGGCACGTCGACCGCCAACGCAACAGGCTGAGGGGGGTGCTGAATCGGCGCACATCTATGCGTCCCAGACGCGCACGCGCAAGGGGATCGCTGCGGCAACCTAGAAAGCGCGTCCGCATTCGCGTGATGCACCCCCTTCCGATGGTGAATTTGGAAGGAAAATTCTTGCAGCGTGTCCAACCACCGCGCCAACTGGCCGGATGGTTGGTCCATCTTGAGAGCATACTGCAAGGCCGCATGATCCGTGCGTACAATAAACGAACGACCGTAGAGATACGGTCAAAATTGGCGGAGAAAGAAAACAATTGCCAAAAGTTCCCTGCGTGTGACGCAGTAGCGGGTTTCTGCGGGAGACAAAACCCGGCTACCGTACGCCACCACTTGCTCCACACCACCTTTTGACTGAGACAACACGGCCCCAATGCCCGTGTCACTCGCGTCCGTATCCAGAATGAAGGGGTGATCGAAATCAGGATAATCCAACGTCGGTGCCGTAGCCAGTCGATCGCGCAGGCCCTGAAACGCCGCCTCTTCTGGCGGTCCCCAAGCAAATTTCCGTCCTTTACCCGTAAGGAGGTGCAAGGGCCTCGCGATCGTCGCGAAATTCGGAACAAACCGCCGATAATATGAGGCAAACCCCAAAAACCGAAGTACATCCCCCACCGTGGCCGGGGTTGGCCAGTCACGGACGCATGCTGTCTTGTCCGGATCCGTGGCCACCCCGTCCGCAATGACGATATGCCCCAAGTAGCGCATGGACCGTTGCAATAGGTGACATTTCTTAGGCTTAAATTTCAAATTAGCGGAACGCATCCTGGCGAACACAGCCTCCAACCGCAGTAAATGCTCATCAAATGTGCGGCTGAAGACGATAATATCGTCTAAATATATCAGACATGTCTCCCACTGCAACCCCGTTAACACCAACTCCATCAACCTTTGAAATGTGGCAGGGGCAGCATTCAACCCCATCGGAAGACAATTAAATTGGAATAACCCCTGCGGCGTACGGAAAGCAGTCTTCTCCCGCGAGGGCTCGTCAAGGGGAAGCTGCCAGAATCCCGAAGAGAGATCTAGCGTTGAAAAGAACTTCGCCCCCGACAAGGCATCGAGGGAGTCGTCCATACGCGGCAGGGGGTACGCATCTGCCACAGACACTTTATTCAATTTTCGAAAGTCCACACAAAATCGCAATTTGCCGTCCTTTTTAACCAAAACAACAGGCGCGCCCCATGGGCTGTTAGATGGAGATATTATGTCCGCAGCCAACATGTCATCCACTGCCCCTCGAACCTGATCTCGCTCCGCCGGACTCATCCGATGCGAGTTTAACCGAATAGGGGCAGCGTCCCGTGTCAATATGATGGTAAAGCAAGGAGGTGCGTCCCAAGTCCAAATCGTCGGAGCTAAACACATCAGAATAACTCAATAATAATTTACGAAGCGCGCAACGTTGTTCACCGGAAAGGGAAGAATTTTCCCCACACAATTCGGCGATCCAGCGATTATCTGTGGCACCAGGACCTGAAACACCACCAACCATGACCTGGCTGCCCAGATGATCTTGTGCCGTAAACGCCGTAGTGGCATGTGCCACAACCGTACCAGCCGGCACACACACATTTTCAGTACTTGCATTAAGCACCTGCAGAAACGGCTGCTGGTCTGGCCGGACAATAGTTTGCGCCCCAACGAGCGCCGATCCGCCCGTTATGGTGGCGGACGGCGACAACAAAACCCCAATTGCACCTTGACGACCAGGTACAGGCTTCCGATATCGCAAGGGGATAAGCATCTGTGAGCCAGGTGGAATATCAACAGATACCTCGGACAGCGCCTGCACCTGAGCGACCGGAGCAGGTCGCCCCCAGGGCGATGGTAGAAATGTAATTTTTCGCCCACCCGGTAATTCAATGCAGTTTTGATTAATTCGAATTAGAATGGGCATCTTGGCCAGGAAGTCAGTTCCCAACAAGCAAGGAACCGCAAGGGACCTCGAAATTAACACAATTCCCGAGGCCGACACTCCCCCGATAGATATTTTAGCATCCACCTGGCCCACAATGCCCATGCTACCCCCGTTCGCAGCGACGCAGGAATCGTAAATCGGACGCACGGCCTCAGGTGGGATGTCCAACAGATGGAAAATTACATCCGATATAATGGTGGCGAACGCCCCGGAATCCACTAAAATACGCACGTCCACCCCTTGTATAGAACCAGGTACAGTGAACGAACCAGTAGCGGCCGCGACGACCTGCCGTGCCAATTTACGCAACTGCGTTACCGAGCGACGTGGCCCAGTCGATGGCCTTCCCCCGTTATTAACAACACCCGGATCGCACGACAACGGTGATGAGTGAGGTGTCAAGCCTTGCCGGGTGTCTGGTGCGCACCGACTTGCCTGTCCTGGAGGATCCTTCCGTGGCACGTCCGCTGTCGAGGCCTCCTGCTGGGGCGGACCCGGGACACGGGCCCAGCAGTCCCTGGCGTAATGGTCTTTACGGCTGCAGCGGAAGCAGTTGATGTCGTTGCGCCGCGCCGCAGGCCCCCCGTCCCGACGCTCCAGTGTCGGCGGCGCAGATCGCGGCCCCGGCCTACTGCGGGCCGACCACTGAGCAGAGGCGGCTGTCAGCTCCTGCGGGCCCCCCCCCGTCAGGAACATACACCGCCTTCTTGGGATCCCAACCCGCGGCACCTCCTTCGACGATGGGCCCCCCCGTCCACGCCGTGACTTGCTTCCAACGGCGCAGGTTGAACTGGGCATCAAGACATTTAGCGGCCGCCCGGGATGTCAGCTTTTCGTGGCCAAACACCGGCATAGGAATCCCCAAATCCCGGGACAGCTCGAGCATCTTACCCAAGATGAGAGGTTCGAGCAGGTCAGGCTCCGTCTCCGGGTATACTCCAATACCGCACCCCTGTATGCCACCGGCAACTCTTCGGGTGCTCGCTGACGTTGAACAAACCGGCGATGAGCATCATCCGGTGGCTCATATGCATCTGCCATCTCGTCGAAAACTCCTCTCAATGTTTTCTTCTTCTCGGCCTTTATAGAACGGAAGAATCTCACCGACTCGTCATCGAGAAGAGTCGGTAAAACCTCCAATGCCTCAGCGTCCGTCCACCTTGCTGAGCGTACCGCCGCCAAAAATCTGCAGGCGAAAGCACTCCAATCGCCACCGATGGAGAATTCTTTAACGGTCGTGAGATGACGACTGCGACTCCTTGTTGCGCCGTCCTCAGCCGATGACTCACCAGGCGGCATATTCAAAATGGCGTCGCATCGCAACGTGTTCAAGATGGCGGCCTCTCGCCGCGGAGAGCGCAAGATGGCGGCTTCCCGCCGTTCTTCTCATGCCAAGCCCAAGATGGCGTCTTCGTGCCGCGTGGCCGATGGCGCCGACAGCGGAGGCAAGGCGGTGCCCTGCGGACCTCCATCGGCTCTCCCCAACGCCGTCCTCGGCGTGACGAGCTCGCACAATTGCACGAGCACGATTTTCAGTGTCTCCAGCTGCGCCGCCATCTGCCTCCATCGCAAGTCCGCGTCCTCCGGCGCAGACGGGTCCACCGACGCGGCGACATCTTGGACTCCCGGACCCGTACTCGTTCCCGCACGGATATCCTCCTCCATCGCAGGCAGGTCCACCGCCTGAGGAAGGTCGTCGTCGTCGGATGATGATGCAGATGATGGCGCAGGAATATTCTTTTTTCTGAGCTGTTTTGACATGCCGTTTCACTTCTGACACCAGTGTAATAAAGGACTCGATCACTGGGTCTGTCTCCGTTGTCCTTTATTTGGGTTCTTTACACTTGTCCCACACGGCCCTCGCTCAGAGCCTCTCCGCTTGGCAGCTCCACAGCTGCCTTCGCTCCCGTAGCCTCCTCGCCTCTGCAGCTCCGCTGCAGGTCCCCTGTGCCGTCCTCCGGCTGCCCTCACTGCAGCTCCACCGCTGCTCCTCGTTCCTCCGTGCTCGGTCACCGCTGGCCGACGGTGCCGAGTCTTACTCTGTGTGTGTGGCGATCTCGCCACTCTCCAACCTCCGCCCTGCGTGGCCTCACTCTATCTCTATCTCCAACACTCTCCCGTCTCTTCCGATATCTCTCCCTTAAGACCTCACCCCTCTCTCACACGTGACCTAACTCCTCCCTCCCATGACGTCATATCCGCGAGGCCGTTTACGCCCGCATTACATATGTATGTGTGAGTCTATTTGTGCGTGTAACTCTATGTGTGTGTGTCAATGGATTTGCGTGTGTAACTACATGTGTGTCTGCCTTTTTCGCCCGGGCAACGCCAGGTACTAACCGCTAGCTCTATATAAAAGTAAAAAATTGTCTGTTTGTGGCTTTGTGTGTGTTCGCGCGCTTGCGAAG
Source organism: Lampetra fluviatilis (assembly GCF_964198595.1). Taxonomy (NCBI): domain Eukaryota; kingdom Metazoa; phylum Chordata; class Hyperoartia; order Petromyzontiformes; family Petromyzontidae; genus Lampetra; species Lampetra fluviatilis. The sequence goes on from NC_136275.1 coordinate 16,928,832, forward strand.
GATTAGGCTCTCAAACGGTGGGGTTCACGTTAAATAAAAATAGCCAGGTACCACGCCGTAAGCCTCGCCGCGAGCAACCGCTATTCCTTTTTCACATCCGTCAACTTTTAATAAGTTAAATTAGCGATTTAGTGCGATTTTTTTTCGCTCTCTATTTATTTATGATGCGTGCACGACCATACCAACTCACGCGCCTTTTGTGGGGGGGGGACGGCCCATGCCAAGTCGCACGCCTTCGGTGGGAGTGAGGGGGACATTTTCTTTCGTGTTAAAAATGCTTTAAAAATACACTAAACACTGAGCTTAAATCTTCACTGTGTGATGTCCCCCCCACCCCGATGCGTGCAGTTACTAATATATACAGTCGCTAGATGCTACCACTTTAGGCCGTAGATATTACTGCAGAGCGGCCGAGGAAATAGTGGCTGGCGGGGGGGGGTCAGAGGTAGCAGCCCAGCCCCAGCCTGCCAAGGTGCCACCTTGGCCGGCTGGACAATCTAGGCGAGGCCGGAGGCTCTGCACGGGACTAGGCCTCACCACGCCACTCTGTCAGGTGAGTACTTTGTGCTATAGAGTCGATAAATACTGCTATAGAGTCAGCATGTACTACTGTAGTGATAGCAGGTACCACCATAGTCGGTATGCACTGCTGTAATCATAGGGTACCACCACAGTCAGTACGCACTGCTGTTAGATTTTTAAGAGTAGTTGTAAAATATTTTTTTGGCCCGGGCAACGCCAGGTATACAAGCTAGTCTATAATATAATAAAATATTTAGTAGCATTGAAATGTTTACTAAGGTCGTGAAAAAGAAAAGGCCATATTCCAGTTGTTTTGGTATAGGCTGTACCTAAACATCCTATGACTAAATCAATGCATCCGATCTCGGCAGATCTCGGCAGCTAAGCTGAGCTGAGCCTGGACAAAGCTTAGATGGGTGACCACTATGAATACAACAGGTGTTGTAGGCTGCTGTGGAATTAGGTTGTCAGTAGAGGGCAGTGCAGCAAAATCAATGTTGTACTGTACTATGCGTCAACGGCTATGCTCCCAGCCATCACCAACCCATGTAGATCAGCATGATGAAATATGGTCAAACAACTCCCTTGAACCGCACGGCAGGTGGAGACGACCCCCATCCAGCACTGAATTGACCAAAGGGCTGTACATGCACATAAATACATGAAACAATGTGCTCTGGACGAACCAAACGGCCGAGAAAATGTAAAAAAGTGGAGGCTTCTTACCCTCCACGGAGTCCTCCCGCAGACCCAGGCACCCGTACTTCTGTCGCCACATGGCCATGCCCTTTAGCTCCACCAGGTGGTAGAGAAGTGCATCAGCTCCACTGTGGGGTGACAATTACCTCTTTTTCCACTGGCACAAACAAGCTGCCCGGGGCTGTGCAGAGCCAGCCCTGCATGGCACGGGAGGTGCCTGGTTATTTTTTCCATTTCAGAACCCAAGCCTTATCACTGACGTCGCAAGTTCCAAGTATAATGACTGATTCAACGTGACAAATATGACTAACCCTGCCCCTGGCCCTGTGCCAGATTCAGAAGTGAAAACCCACCTCTGCAGGTGGCTGGTGAGAAGCTTCAAAATGCTATAGTAAGACGATTCCACCTCATGACCCAGCTTCTTTAAGCCCTGCGCACATACATACACAAATGCACGTCAGTGTGGCACATCATTGCTGTTGTGTATATGATCCTTATGGCGGTACCCCGGGGTACCAAATAATACTAAATGGCCGAGGCAATTAAATATTTTCTTTCTGGGACACTATTTTTTTCCAGGGGTGTGCTTCACTCAGGGGTACCAATCAATCTGAAATCAGTACTAATCTGCGATGTCGAAACGCAGCGAGAGAACGATTGCGCTCAAACCCTGAATGCTCGTACGCACCATGGTGGTGCATCGTGTACAGCTCGTCGAGAGAAGTCGTTTGCCGCATCGCCGACCATCAACAGACTAAAAACGACTGCATCACGGACATTATGCGAGAGCCGGGGTATTATGGTACCACGGAGTACCGCCATAAGGTTCATAGATCCTGTATGACGTGTGTATTTATTGTTTACTTAAACGCCATTTACACAGCACTGCTTTGTTGCTGTGCAATGGGCACACGTGTATAGTTTATTCGTACCTTCAATGTGAGTTTGTTTAATAGCAGCATCTGGAGCTCAGGGCTGTAAAAATATAGAAACATGACATTTCATCTTCAATGTCTTTTGCAATTATATGCCCGTAAATCTAAAACACGGAGTCTAGACAAAATAGGCGAGGTCTCTCTTCACGAGCTTTATGATACACCACCTTTGTACATTTTACAGACTTGCACTTTGGCAAAAGCAGTGTTCATATTTCCAAGCCAGCCACATACGATGTTATGTGGTCTTTTACAATACACCACACCAGACGATCAATGACATAGAGTAGAGAGCCCAGGGGATAGGTGACCACCTGGGAATTGGCCAAACATTCCGTTGCAAGACCCTCTTGAAGACGAGTAAAGAAACAACTTACTGAGGCTTTTATGGGAAAACAAAAAGGCATTGGATATTACCTGGCTGTTCCCCACAACAGCAGCTCCATGAACTCATTACTCACAGAGGTGTCAGGGTTCTCCTGTGAAGCCAAAGAGAACGTTTTTTTTGTTTAACTCAAGCCAGAATTATAACAAAAACATCTTTGGATTCTTTATCATGTATGTTGAACTTATTTTGCCCCATATGTAGCCAAATGCGCTCATCGGAGGTGTGGGATAACACTCCATACCCTACTTATAAACTAGCAAATACATTGTAAAGCAATTTTCTAGTTTATTTTCAATTATTATGTGCCATCACTTCACCGTCTCGCACCAACCAGCGTGAAGTATGGTCAACCCCCCCCCCCCCATGACCAAGACAGCATGGCGAGGTCTTTATCCAGCAGTGGAATGACAAAGGGTTATACATTATTATATCGTCTGAAGAACCATTTCAGCAACGAGCTATGACTTACTAGAATCACCCAGAAATGTCTGTCCGTCCCGCGCATGACGTCACTCCACATGAGCCCCCCCCCCGCGTGACGTCACTCCACATGAGGCCCACCCCCTCATTAATATTCATGAGTGGGTGGATTTTTACACTAATGCTGAGGAAGGTCGAGCTGAATTAAATAATTTATTACGCAAAGTCGCTTCAAATGACGTTTCTTTACAGAAAAAGTAAAAAATAAATCTACGCAGCACATTGCTACATCCGTGAGACGTCACTGCAAAAGAGCCCCTCCCCCCCCTCATTAATACTCATGCCCGCGTGGAAATGTACACTAACGCACAAGAAGGTCGCTCACTCCACATGCCGCACCCCCCCCCCCCTCATTAATAATCATGAGCTGAACAATTTTTATATTGAATATTTCATATTTACTGCAATATACACCCGTCCTTGGACGGGCAAAAAGCTAGTTCATAATAAGTCACGGCCAAGGTTGCAATCATATTGGTAGTACTAATGTCTGCATATCTTAATCTGTTCCACAACCTCTAATGTAAACAAAATGATAACATTAAGTTTGGTATTTTAAAAAAACTGGAAAATGTTCAATACTAAAAATATATATAAGCAGTGTTAACTTACGGCGCACACCTTTTTAATTTTTTGTATCAAGCATAAATGCTTGAGAGAACCACAACACACCCTCCACTCCTACCTTGACAAAGTTGGTGAGTCCCATGTCCATTTCAATGAGCACGTCCTCCCATGCCCCACTCATGCTCTGCACCGTCAGATATTGATACTGCACACACACGCATTCAAGCTCGCATTTGTGACGAATTGGCATGTTCTGTTTACGGGACAACCCTTACTAGATGGCTGTGTTGGGTGGTGGCGGGTTTAACGTCACATTTATATATTTACGCGATCTAACCCAAAAAACCTCTAATATGGGTATTGGTCACGAAAGCCTACGTGTTATACAACAATAAACACGGCGAGGTTCTGCCCAGTGTGAAAGAGTCAACCAAATGCATGTGAGAGGGGCTCTAAAGAGCTCCCTCCAGTGGAGGCCATTCCGACAGCAGTGACGTGAGCAATCTATTACAGGGCTGTACTTTTACTTTTCACACAGCGAGGTTCAACTGTTTTAATTGTTTGTCACTGTTTAAATCCACATTTTATCCCAATTGTGCCATCTGTCATGTCATGATGAAGAATGCATTTTTAAATCTTTTAGCACAGTGCAACCCCATGTTCGAGTAAAGCATATTCCTCAGAACTGTCTAACTACTCCAGTGACCTCTTATCCACACAAGGCAGCACTTTCTCAGCTGCCTTGCTAAAGACATTAATATTTATTACATGACAGTAAAAAATATTATTTTGAATTCTCAGAGCTGGTATTTAGCCATATGAAGAGCAAAACCAATCTTTCGAGGCATTTTTTGTGTGAGCAGTTATTGGTGACAGGACTCAAACCATGAACTCACTCCATTTAACACATTCCTGCAGAGGGAGCTGGTAGGAACGTTGGGTTGCTCGGTCAATGGCCAATGTCAACGGCGGCGTGGTGTATTCCGCAAATATGCCCGACTGTGAGGGCGGGCACAAGCCGGCGTGAGTAGGTTAAACGTTGGGTTTTATAAAGCAACCACGGGGTGACCATCCCCTCCCCCCATCCAGTCCCACCCCCCACCCTCTCCACCCAGCCCCACCCTCCCCACCCAGCCCCTCCATGCACGACGGACGGACACAATAATCCCCTGTGGGCTGGTGTAACCAGGAGGTTCCTACCAGTAAGAACCCACTTTAATCAGGAGCAGCTGCCCAGGGATAAAACCCATAATTTCAGCAATGACAACTCATTGAAGTTCAACTGCTGATGACTTACATGGAGGAGAGCTGATATGTGGGTGAACTTCCTCGCCATTTTTGTGACCTCTGGCAGATTGGCAGCCAGAAGACTCGTATCCCACTGAAGACCGGGGATACACATTTACAGATGAAACAAGACAACAGATTCAAACAGAACTGAAGTATAGACACTAATTACCACATAAGTCACATTGTCTTGCTAAATCAATACATCCCTTTGTAGACGGTGAAATTATGATTTTCATCAAAATTGCTCTATCCACCACTGGATGAAGGCTTCCCCACATTCCACATTAATTCCATCCCTGTCCCGGGATGCCACAATCTATCTCACTCCTGTGCATGAGCTCATCTCAATTGCCTCGTATTCGAGGTGTTCGTCCACTCAGATGTGATGGCTCCTTTGGCTGCCATTTCATCACCCGTCTTGTCCATTTTATATCACTCCTTATACCAATGCATCATGCCAAAGTCCACTGGCAGTGAGAAGACTTATGCCTCACAGGAAAGAGGGCCTCCGTTCGATTTTAGTTTTTGGCGCTTTTCTGTGTGGAATTATGTTCTCCCTCTGTCCTGCGACTGATATTGATGACACATCCCAATGCTGAAAATGATCTGCGACGTACTCAATTAAGAAACGTAAAGCAACATTTGCCCCCTGCTGCAAAAGCTTGGCAGGACCCCTCCAGGAGAAAAAAAAGATTATCGAGACTCAACAGCATTTTCCTTGGTAAACAGGCAAAAAAAATCAAGAAAATCCGGCTGCATATACATTCAATGAAACAAATAATACTTGAGAGGGTGAAACAGTACCTGAGAATAAATGATATTGCAGTGGGATTCGTCCACAGTGCTCGTCTTTTTCACTGCTACAGAGAGGGCCTTTAGGTCGCTGGAGAGACACAGGTGAAGGCACTGGCCCTCACTCTGCATATCACCACAGCACAAACGTCAGTTTTGTTACCAAAGTTGTATGTCCAAACCACGCATGTATTCATTTGTTTAAAACAATTTTACACAATCCTGCACATGGCAGTGCATGCTCACTCCCCTCACATAAAACCACACTGTATGACAGAGAGAACAAGACTGCAACTCGACGCGAGTACCATGTGTGTGCATTAAAAACGTTATCTTACCTTGATCAAAAGACTTGCGATTTTAAATATTCCAAAGGCATAAAATGCAACAACTCCATGGCAACTTCCAAGTACTAAAATGTTGAGCCTACAAAATAACAGAAAGTGTTTGTATAATTTAATTGAGCGCACCTACTTTCAGAATACCCATCGCCAAATAAGAACTATTTCAAATGTTAACAAATATTGCTAAAATCTATAGAGAGTGATAACAGTCGAGAAAAATGACGTAACCTGTATCACATTACAGTAAGAGAAAGACTTGTTTACATACCTGGAATCACCCAATAGCCTTTGAATATCAGAATTCTCTTCACTGCGAAAACAAGCACAGAAAATTTACAAACAAGAGAAAACCAGCACTCTACAGAAATGAGTCCAGTAAGCCACTTCACATTAAATTCCATTCATCAGTTGAACACGATGAAATGAAAGGTACCAAAGCTCAATTGTGCCAAGGCCAGTGATCTTACCTCTTAGGCAAAGCTGGCAGCTTTGACAGGTAAACGGTGTGATCGTCCTCAAACAAATTAAACTCCGGACTGGAAAAAAACATGATACAAACATCTTGCCATGCACGTAACTGCAGCAGTGAAAAACATATTTAGGCAGAAAATTATACAGTTTGTTGACTAATCATTAGACTGTACAATCAATGGTTCTTAAATTTTGTTTGGAACTACAATTTAATTACAATGACTATCAAATGCATTCATACGTAACTTTTTGGGTTTAATCCGTAACAAACACAATATGTAAAAAGCAGTATATTATATCCAAATTTTCCTAAATATTTCAACAATTAGAATCATTATCCATGATAAATCCACTTCTGGATTGAGTCTTCCCCAAGTCATCGCCATCTTCTCATGAAACGTCGATGCACCAATCCACGAGCTGAGATCATTGCTCCATCTGCACAGTAGACATCCTCTTGAGTGTGTTCCCTCTTTTGGTTGCCACTAAATCATTAGGCCCGACCACCAGTTACATTCCCTCCTTGTGACATGTCCTGCTCAAGCAAACCTGAAATATATGTGCCCTTTTTAAAAGACCGACTCGAAATGCAAAAGTAACCATACCTGCTTTCCTGTTTCACCTGCACCCAGTGCATACAGGTGACCCTGTGCAATGCACCGCACGTGTGCAGGATCTCAGCTTTCTCAACATCACACAGCACCAGTCGCTCGGTATCTCCGTAACTGACTGCCAACACTGTGTGGGCAAAAGGCATATCTTCATGAAGAAGTGAGGCAGCTGGGAATATGAACACTCATGACAACAATTTGGGACACACCAGCCTATATTAGGACTGATTTAGACTATGATCCCATTACCATTGTCAAACCACTAATTTATTAAAATGTGGCTTGGTGTGCCCCATAACTTGCTGCCATAGTCCATGAGATCAGACAACCACATGAGGTTGCAAAATTTAGTGGCCTCCAACCAACCATGGATGATACAAATACTGATACGCAAATGTAAAAATGTCCGGTGTGCAACTGTGGTTACCCAGAACAGACCCTGGAACATATAACGACTCAATGCCCAACTCACAAATACGAAAGAGGCATGACACTCTGCATTTAACCATTTGAAATGAGTTACCAAAGAATTCACTTTTATTGGCCAATTAAATATAGATTTACGATTTAAGGTTTTCTAGCTCAGATGGTACCGATTTCTGCTCTGGCCCATGGACTATCATGAGAGCGTACGCTCATGCAAGGAATTGCTGAAATCCCTGCAAAATTGCACCGGCAGAGAAAGCTGCCGATATTATGATCACATGGAAGCCAGTTTCATTTACACGTCTTCTACCTTTTCCATCTGGCCTCCACGCCAAGGCTGTGACTTCACTGCCCGTGGAGTCATTTGGTGGCAGGCCCCAGACCTTCTGGCAGTTACTGAGCCGATGCAGCAGCACCTGACCACATGCACACACACAAATATAACTACACCAAGAAACACTGAGGCGTGAGTAGCATATTTACCTACAGCTGGGATGATTCGTTGGTCAAGTAAATTAATCAACTATTTATTTTATGGTTGATCACTCAGGCTCCTTTAAATTTCTGTTTCCCCAACATCCTAATGGGACCGTTGATGACGATGACATCACAAAGCACCGCCCATCACCTCCTGTCCAGAGACAACTATAGAAACATAGCTAAGACTTTTTCCCCAACTATTGTCATGTTATTCGGACCGATAATCGCTCATGTAATCAGTTTCTCACGTAATCGCAATAGCCCAGCTTTAATGTAAAGGAGCTGTACATAAAAACTGGAAAGTTAAATATTTCTGCTACAAATGGGCAAAATAAGAAAGTATGCCTGAATGTATGTCGAACTATTTTACACCGTACGTAGCCAACCGTGCAAATCAGAGGTGTGGGGGAAAGACAACAAACTAACACACAAAGAAATAAGTTTTCAATCTAAAGAAATTCGTTTTCAATGTTAAGGGATGCTTTGCAAACACACGAACGGCGATGTGTGCAATTCCCACCTCGCCAGAGCGGCTGGCCAGGCCGATGAGATCGCGTTTGGGGGACCAGCACATGTGCAAGATCTCGGCTGGCAGCTGCTTCTCGGCCACCTGGCGAAAGGACGGCATGATGCTTCCGCCTGCGGGTCACAACCAACGGGTGGACAAAACACGATCGACAACGACGCAAATACAGCAATGATAAAGAAATAAATCGCTCTTAGTTATTACCAACCAACAGACCAGCATGGCCTGGTGGTAGCACGGTGGCCGTCTATTGCTCAAATCCAGCGGCTGCCCTGGTTATTATTGCCTATCTACTAACCAACACGTGCCAATCTGCTTCACAGTGGCAGTTAAAGATCCTGTGATGTCTTTAATTGGATTTGGGCCATTGTGTGCTGACGTCATACTGCACATTTGAAATATTACCACCAAAAATGCTTAAATGGAAAATACATAGCATTCATCACCTCCTGCAAAAATTGGCATCATGGGCCTCCGCGAGACGTTCTTGATTAAGTAGCTATAAAATATATATAACAATTGGCATTAAAAAATATATTTAAAGCAGTGTTATTGGCGAATTAACGACGTCCATTTCGCCGAACTGACGGTATCAGTTGTGCTTAAGGTAAACACGAACATTGATTTTGCTGCGCTGCTTAGCAACTGCCCAACCACTTAGCCCGGGCACCAACCTGACCGTGCGTTGGTGGTCGCCCATCCAAAGGCCTCAACATGTCCAGGGCTCGACCCTGGCCTTATTCAACACTCAAGCCTCGCATTCTGGCCGACTGGCTCACAACATGCCGCTTTACATCCAGTGCCGGATTATTCTCGTGACAAGAGTTGCTTCATATGCTACGGGCCCCGTACTTTCAAGGGCCCCCGCGCTAAATGCTTTCAAGCTATCAATTCCGGTTTATTGATTCTGCATTTGCTCTATTACTATAGTACTATACCGCCTTCGACTTTTATGAACGACTGGGTGTTTAAGGTGAGCGATTTGTCGTATTATCTGGCTGAATAGCAAATACACAAATACAATTACTTCACTATGAAAGTAAAACAATTGTGTTCTAATATTTTTTTTTATTTAGGGCCGCTTTATAACATACGCTACAGGCCTCGCACTAACTTAATCCGGCACTGTTTACATCACATCCAAAGTCGCGCTTAAACGAGACCGGACCGCGCCAGAAACCGTGGCCTATGATCGTCTTCGCATTTGGACGAATCGTCACAATCGTCCGTGTTAACTTCTTTAGCACCGTACGTCGTCCGGCCGTGCTTTAAATCGGAAGTGCGGGGGAGGACTACGAACTAAACGCGAACTGCTTATTGTTGTTTGGTTCGTTGTCCTTTCCCGCACCTCCGATGAGCACGGTTGGCTACGTACCGTGCGAAAGAAGTTCAACATACATCGAGTTACATAACATCCAAAGCCCCACAGGTCCACGGCTCAAATCCCCTTGGCCTTGCATTCTGGCCGACCAGCTCGCGATAGGCCGCTCTAAAGGACGAGACCCCAGACCATGTTGGAAGCCGTCGCTTACCGACGTCTTCGTATTGGTCGTCGCGTTCAATTCGTGACCCGGCGCGCCAGCAACGGAGGCTTACGTTGGTTTTACCCCCGCGGTGGCGGCTGTCTACCCCGAGCGCTGCAGCCGAGGCCTGAAAATGTGTGTTTCCCGCCCTTTCACTTCTCTAGGGGCGTGGCGACGGTGGACGTGACGTCACGGCAATCTGAGCCAATCGCCGCGCCTGCTTGCGGCGCGACGTCACGAAAGAGGGCGTGGCTAAAGGTGGGCTTTAAACTTTTGCGTGGGAAACGATAAACCGCCCCCCCCACCATCATTATCCACCTCCACGTGGTTTTGTACAGTCGGACAATCAATTATATTAATAGTGGAGGAATCCGATGAGCTATAAAGCTCTTTTTCACAGACGTCCAGTCGGGACGGGTAAGAACGTTACAATAACAAACAGTACAAACACACGATAGGGGTGCAAAGTCCAAGAAAGATAAACAAATCACCCAAACACATCCAAATACAACGAAACCATCCCCATCCTACTAGACAAAGGCCACTGAGGTAATTACTTAGTGTTCAAATGTGACCTGGCTACAAATGATAGCTCAACAAAGTGGCTTATCATTTGGACATTTATTGCAGCAAAATAATCTAAATAGTCTAATAATGTAGGACCCGCATCGAGCAGAGGGGTGCTGGCGCAAAACACATTCAGCAGTTCACCAGCGATGGCTGAACAAGATTGACTTTCTGACGAGACACCGAGTTGAATCAATGCTCATGAAATAATGCACTGTCAGAGAAGGCCGATGGTAAATGGATGTGTAAAAATATATTTTATGTGGAGGGAGAGAAATGGGAAGGAGGCATATTGTCTGCTTATTTATTTCATAACGTATTGAGATATTTAATTTAATAAAACTAATGTGTAAGTCCCAGATTACCGTTTTTTTATTCCATTTTACGTTGAGAGACAGAAAGAGTGGCACATGGATCAGGGAATAAACGCAAATCGGACGCATTGACTTAAAAGAAGTGGGTTAGTCGGTTCGGGTAGAACACATCCCGAGGGAAGTTAGCAAATGGACGAGGCAAGGAATGAAGAGAAGGCGCCCGTGAGTACGACCACCACAGAGATGGAGCAAGATCAGTTTAAGTACAAAGGATCCATTCATTGTGACATCGCAGAACTACGAGGAATGGTAACAGCATGGAGAGGAGGTCTTACCCCAGCAGTGAATATACAACGGCCGGTTGATGATTGGAATTTGAAATTACCACCAAAATAACAAACACTGAACTGTTACACTATGAGATCTCTTTTACCAGTGGCAAAATATAATGGTAGGTTTTTACCCTTTTAACTGGTACAAAACTGACACCTTTATTCAAGGCATCATGTTTGCAATGACCACAACACAAGTAGTCAATAAAGCAAACAAAAAGAAGCAACTCTGATAAGGATAATAATATGCACTGTCCTTGAAGTTGATTGGCCCACACCCGAGACGGCTTTCTTTAGAGCCTAGTCCCCATTGGTGTAGGGCCAGATGACACCAGAAGGCGTACAACTCAAAAACAGTGCAATATCAGAGTATTGAGAGTTCGGGGTAAACATTTACACTATGAGATCTCTTTTACCAGTGGCAAAATATAATGGTAGGTTTTTACCCTTTTAACTGGTACAAAACTGACACCTTTATTCAAGGCATCATGTTTGCAATGACCACAACACAAGTAGTCAATAAAGCAAACAAAAAGAAGCAACTCTGATAAGGATTTATTGACTACTTGTGTTGTGGTCATTGCAAACATGATGCCTTGAATAAAGGTGTCAGTTTTGTACCAGTTAAAAGGGTAAAAACCTACCATTATATTTTGCCACTGGTAAAAGAGACCTCATAGTGTAAATGTTTACCCCGAACTCTCAATACTCTGATATTGCACTGTTTTTGAGTTGTACGCCTTCTGGTGTCATCTGGCCCTACACCAATGGGGACTAGGCTCTAAAGAAAGCCGTCTCGGGTGTGGGCCAATCAACTTCAAGGACAGTGCATATTATTATCCTTATCAGAGTTGCTTCTTTTTGTTTGCTTTATTGACTACTTGTGTTGTGGTCATTGCAAACATGATGCCTTGAATAAAGGTGTCAGTTTTGTACCAGTTAAAAGGGTAAAAACCTACCATTACACTGAACTGTTGTTGTTATCATCATGCCCAGTAACTGGTGAGAAAGCTTGACTTACAATCGCAAAGTTTCGAGTTCAAGTTCTGGTTGGGGGTAAACTCAGGCAATCAGTTCCCCAAGGTAGATGAAATGAGTGTCACTGTGGATAGGCAAAAGTGGTTATTGGCATTGAAATACTGGCCTTATCATAGGAATGTGGAATTTCCATCAATGGCTTAGGTCTGGCAACAGAGATCAGTGCTGTCCTACGCTCGTGTGTGCATACACTCTTGCTTTACTTGGATCCTGACATCCAGCAGTGAAAAGCTCATGGCTGATGATGATAACTGGTAACATGCGAGCATCATTCAATGCTCGTTTGATATGGGGACACAACTTCACTTTTTAATACAAAAAATTACACATTTTTAATACACGTTTTATTTTTAAATGTCTACATTGTTTCCATTAAAACAAACCGTACTACACTTCTAACAAAGGACAACACATTGCAGAAGCCATATATACAATATTCCAATATGACCTAATATCCAGCTCCAAGAAATAGAAATGCTGTACCATAATATAAACTCCATGCATCAACACATGACTCAAATACTGTACCACCCCCTTAGGTGTAGTCCGTATGTGCTTTGCTGTACTACCCGTGAATGCATTTTATAATTATCATTCTACTACGATACATACAGTACTGATATGATCACTAAGTACAACAGTGAACAGTTACATAAATTCTAATTATATGTCTTTTAATTACTCAATTAAGATGCATACTGGCCCCATGTCCAATACTATAAGAACATACCATATACTGTATGAGAAAAGGTTTTACCCTTTTTCTGGCAACAAAACAGGTGTAAAGATGTTAAAACACCAAACTGAAACCTTTTACAAGGAATCATGTCTGCATTAACCACAATACTTGTGGTCAGAATGCAAACAAAAAACATACTCTGATAGTATATGCATTGTCTTTGAAACTGATTGGTCCACACCAGAGACAGCTTTCTTTCGAGCCTAGTCTCAAACGGTGTTAGACCAGAGGACGCATTCTGACCACAAGCATTGTGGTTAATGCAGACATGATTCCTTGTAAAAGATTTCAGTTTGGTGTTTAAACATCTTAACACCTGTTTTGTTACCAGAAAAAAGGGGAAAACCTATTCTCATATTTTGGTACTGGCAAAGGAGGCCCCATTAAACATACCATATAGAACATATAGTGTGAGGACAAACTGCAAATAATAAGTTCAAGTTCTTTAAAAAAAGACAACCAAAGTATCATTAACTCTAGATTTCACAAACCATACATTGACCATTCAACATACAGAAGAAAATGCTTACAATTGGAGAGCGTAAGTTTGAGAAGGATTAAATGACAGAATTTGTATTTATTTTCAAGTGTTAAATTCTTCCTTGCTTCAGCTGACGTTCAACCTTTTAGACAAATAACACCTTACGATATATTATTCCAAACGTCATATGTATCATAAAAGGTCAGAGTCTGGCATAAAAATCACGCTTAAGAATGCATTTATTGCGGTCATAGGGTACTAAATATATAATTATCGTCACGGTGACATTACACGGGAAGCACAAGAGGACTGACTGAAAGCTGAATGTGGTGGTAGTATCTGAGAAAAATACGGTTGATAATTTCGTACGTGTCTCCACGGGCCTTGACTGGGAATACGTGGTCATCCAGCACAAAGCTTTTCTCCAGCTGGAAGCAGGCGTTGTCAAAGTCGCGTTTGTTAAAAGGCTTCTCGTTGTGCACACAGTCAGTGAGAGTGGACACAAACATCTTCCAGCGAGGCGTGTAGTAGTAGCTCACCAGACCGCCCCACAGCTTGTTGGCCACATCCAACCGGTTTCCCGTGGGACCCCAAAGGGTGATCTGGTAGCGAGCATTCAGCTGGTACAGTTCAGCCTCGCTGGCGTTGTCCGAATGCGCGGCGGCTGCGAGCAGCCAGCGTCCCAGCAGGAAGCGCTCGTCGCTCGACAGCAGGTTCTCCAGGTCAGGAAAGAGCTCGTAGGAGAGCATGCCACCGGACAACAGCAGCTCCTCCACCGAGCCACCCTCGTAGGCCGCGAGGAGGTCACGGTAAAGCTGCCCCGACAGCAGCTGCAGCGCCTGCCGGGTCACGTCGATCAGGTCGTAGCGGAAGGTCAGGCTGGTGCCCAGCCGAGGCACGGCCCGTACCAAACGCGCCCAGGCGGAGTAGACGAGCGCCGGGTCATACCACAGGCTGGTGTCGAGGGTGAGCGAAGGCCGGACCACCAGGGGACTCTGGTTCCTGTTCTCCCGCTTCTCCGTGCAGTTGTAGACGCTGCGCCAGAGGTCCTTCCAGGCCGCCGCAACATCCGCATCTTTCTGGCCGTACCTGCGGTGCGCGTAGGACTCGATCCAGATCGTGAGGTCCACGGGCCCATCTCGCCAGCCCATTTCAGCCATGAGCTCGTAGACGACGTCGTTCTGCTCGATGCCCTCCGGTGCCATGCCCGTGCCCACCATGCTGGAGTTGGGAAGGAGCCTGGCGACGTGAGGGCCCCGGTTGACGCTCTCGATGGCGCCGAACAGGCCGTGGTTGCCTCCAAAGTTGTGCAGCATGCACCAGATGAAGGGCTGCCCATAAAAGGAGTCGGTGGTGTGGTGGAGGGGGCGCGTCTCGGCGAAGACGTCCAGGACGAGCACGCGACCTAGCGGCGGCCCGCGCAGGAACGCGCGCAGCTGTGGCTCCTGCCAGAAGTTGGGGTTGCCCAGGAAAGGCCACGTGTCCAGCAGCCACACAGCCTCGCTGTCCACTGTTGGGGAGGGGTAGAAGGGGCGGGGGTGTGGCATAGCGCAGGTCACGTGCTCGATTTAAACGTCACAATGCCCAGTGTCTCGTCTCGTTAACACAGTGCCACGCGCGTGTTAATGAGCAGAGTCCCCGGCCTACCCGCAGTCATTGCCTTGTAGACTGCTCTGCTGATGCCCGCGAGGTCGGCGGTCAGGTTGGAGGGTGGCATCAGGTCGCTGAACATGGTCGCGTAGTACGCGTGGTCGCTGCCAAACTCGTCACGCAGCTCCTTCATGTAGGCGCTCGCGAGTTTGGGGAACAGCGGGTCGTGGGGGTCCAGCCACAGCGGGCAGGAGTAATTGCAGTCAAATCGGTCCCAGCTGCTCAGCCGGATCAGGTTAGCCTTCGGATACAGGCTGGCGCCACCGATGATGCAGAGAGGACCAGGGAAGTTGAAAGGGTTGGAAAGAGAACAAGGCAGTCAGGAAGCGGTGTATCGTGTTCTGACTGTGGATATTGCCATTTTTAAGTTAATGACACATTTTTCGTATAATCATCAGTATACTCTTGGTTGGACTGAGTGTTATTTTGTGCTTTTTATGTTCCCGTATTTTTTCACAGTGGATACGATTACAACGGTTAAGACGAGCACTTAATATCTCGGTGAATATTTTATCAGTCGCTGGTGGACTTGAACAGGTATGAGACTAGTAGTCGCAGCCATAGCAAGAGGTATACTGGATGTGGTGTGTCGGATGCGGAAATATTTTCCAGTTAACGAACACAGACAAACCTGGATAAAATGAAGTCTCTGTTAAGACTGTTTTTTCCTTTATAATCGTTAGAATTGCGATGAAGTTGCCTCCATTTCAGCAATATGAACGTTTGCCATTTGCAGAGGGCCGATTCAAATGAATTAATCCATGATCATCATTTTGTAATTATCAGAAAGAAAAAAAAACATCATACATCATTGCAGTTGCAGCTTCGTGTACGAATTTGCACAGGGGAGACGAATTTAAATGTCAGACTAGGCTCGCAAGCAGTGCCTGCTGAAATACAGCCAATCGGCCATATCCACAGCGGTGACGTGATGTTATCAAGGCTTTCAGCTCAAAGTTGTGCTCGACAGAGGTAATATAGAATGCAGGATGTGATGGTCACCGTGCGACAGCTGCAGGGACATAGCCTTCGAAAGCCGGGAGCACCGTAATCATTCCCAGGGACCTCATCCGCTCCAGGATTTTGCGCTGTGAGCAGAAGGATAAGTCACATCACGTTTATTGCAGTATTTCAGTTCATGGTAGAGCAGTGACACGGTGTTTAGTGCAATTCCCCCGTACGTATAAGCCCAAAGGACCTGTGTTCAATTCCCAATCAAGGTTAACATCAGTGGCGAGTGATCGCTGAAGAAGTCCTGGGGTCCTCTTTCACCAAGTCCTTTCCCCGCACTTCCGATTAGCAGGATTGGTTATGTACGGTGCGAAAGAAGTTTAAAATACATGCAACTCGCACCGATGAGCGTCGTTAAGTTTCGTCAAACAACCCTCCCGGCTGACATGGAATGGGGAGGCTGTAACTCAGCACTGAAGTGAAAAGAGGCTGCAAATTTAAGCTGAAAATCTGCATTTTTATTTTTGTAAATACAATTGTATTATTCAGGTCCAACACCTGGAGGTGCAGTTGCTTGTGGTGCCAAGACTGGGGCAGGGGTCCAGCCCAGGCATGCAAGTCTCCTAGCTGAGACCACGCCAGGAAGGCAGGACCTGTGAAGTAGTCGTCCATCTCCTTCTGACTGAGTCCCAGGGACAGGAAAACCTGGCACAGGTTGTGGGTGGAGGGTTGTGCATGGGTAGAAGAGAGATGTAATTATATCAGATGTATTATAATATGGAAGAAGACATTACTGTACTGACATGTGATCTGCCACAGAGTGTTTTGCATAAGATTAGAAGAGGTATTCAAACCCTTGGTGGGGAATTACGTATTCGCTGAATACTTTTAAAATTGTTAATTTCAATCATTGCAGCTACGAATCTCAAAGGTAGTTCACTAACTTGTATTCATTCACAATAAAAATCTGCCATACATTCACCAGCCTTTATTTTTATGACTGATTTCATTTAAATAGAATTTTACAAAAAACGATATTCAATTTCAAATGTGTGGCTTTTATTTATTTAAATGTTACACTGCAGTACATTCGACAGCTTTTCAATGTGTTATACGGTGACCATGTTAGATATAAACCTACAAAACTTATTTTAATTATGATTTTCGAAAAAAACAGTACTTCCGCAGATAAAGACTGTTGGAAAAATGCATCGGGATTCAACGATGAACACTGAACGCCGACTTTACAACAGAAATGGCGCGTGGGTGAGAGGTGTCGCTGGTGCCACCGTTACCCTCTGCCAGATGGCCTCGTGACCCGTGAACGCCAGCGGGAGGTTGATGCCCTGCAGCGCCATCCAGTCGATCTCAAGCTCCCAGCGCTCCCACTGCCACCACACCATGGAGTAGCTCCGCGTGCGCACGTTCTGGTAGAAGCGGAACCTGCGGCGGATCATCGCCAAAGCCGGTCAGGGACCGTGCCACCCTCACATGGGTCATCGGTCGGTCGTTGCTTATCTAAATTTTTAAAGTTAGGAATCATAATTACTTACACTTCTAAAGCGCCTTTCAACCGGAGATCACAAGGCACTGTAATCATACCCTGTTGCAATGGTGTAGCTATCGAGTGTGAAGGCGAAACAACTGTGCAAGAGACCATGGGCCACAGGAGTTGGGCTACAAAGAAAAGTGGATATTTTACAGCAGGCTCCATTTAATTATTTGCCCAGCAAAAACCACGCTACACCACTACTGTTGGTTTTAGCTTGTGCTGGTTTTTTTCTTACGTTACGAAGCAGAGCTGTGTGAAACAATGTGTGATTTTCATCATAGTGGTTGGCCTGGTTATTTTAATTTTAAGAAATAATAGCTTGGAAAGATTACACATGATATTAACATAATTGTATTTTTCCATACAGAATGTCAAATTATTTACTGAATCAACAACATATTCTTGGTTCTTTCGGTAAAGTCACGTAAAAAAAGAATCTAAAATAATAGAAGCAAAAAAGCCACGACGTTTTGATTGCAACACAAGCAGTCTTCATCAGGCGGAGAGAAAAGATGACGCCTTTTGGCGTTTTGGCGTCATCTGGTCCAACCTATGTGAAGTATTGGAAAATGACGGCAGGAAACTCCTTGACGGGAACACACTTCTTTTATTAAATCTTGACTTGTAACGATACAACGCGTGGCCTCTCTTCTTCACAATGCGGTCACCATACAACGGTACAACTCGTGACCTCTTCTCTCCGCCCTACGCTTCTCTTGACTCTCTTAGATTCTGTGCTGCTGGCTCTCTGCGCCTCGTGTAGACTCCGCGCCTCGGCTACACTCTTCTCTCGCCTCGTGTAGACTCTGCGCCTCTGCTACACTCTCCACTCGCCTCGTGTAGACTTTGCATCTCTCTCTGGCTACACCGTATGCATACTCGGCTCGTGTAGACCTTTCTCTCTCTCTGGCTACACCGTATGCATACTCGGCTCGTGTAGACCTTTCTCTCTCTCTGGCTACACACTATACATTACTCAGCTCGTGTAGACCGTTCTCTCTCTCTGGCTACACACTATACATTACTCAGCTCGTGTAGACCGTTCTCTCTCTCTCTCTCCATTACTCTCCTCTCCGGGCTCTATCTCTGCACCTTCGTCTTCATTCTTAGATGGTTCCACTTCTGCCCCCTACTCCTCTGTGCATCACCTTATATATCTCTTCCTCCCGGGAGACGGAGCGGATGCGGACCTCAACGTCGGCACCGCTCCTCAGTTACCCAATCACCACGCGCTATCTCCACGATCCGTTTTCGCCCAGCGCGTGTTTCCACTCCCCGACCAATCACACCGCGCTGCCACCCGATCACTCCCTCTCAGCGCGTCACCGGCACACAGCCAATCAGCAGCACTACCCCCACCCGCGCACTGACGCCTGCTCCTCCCCGTCAGCGCGCGTCACCACACACACACCCGTACATACGCGCTGGCACACGACGTATACACCCAGCGCGTATCACCACTACATATGTGAGACTAGGCTCTAAGGAAAGCTGTCTCGGGTGTGGACCAATCAACTTCAAGGACAGTGCATACATTATCAGAGTTATGTTTTTTGTTTGCATTATGACTGCAGGTATTGTGGTCTATGCAAACATGACTCCTTGTAAAAAAAGGTGTCAGTTTTGTTGCCAGATAGAAGGGTAAAAAACCAATTATCATATTTTTTACTGGCAAATGAGGTTCCAATGGTGTAACAGCAGTATTATTTCTAAGCTATTAATATTATACACTAATCTCTAGTGTCATTCATTCATTTTAATACGGTACATATAAATTGCCTGCAAATTGACTAATACACTTATTATTTAAATAACCGTAGCAGTGCTACTTCAATGAATAACACATTTTGATCAGATTTACGTTGGCTTTGATAAACTATGTTTTATTTCACCAGGTAAGGCCCACTGAGATATGTAGCTCTTTTTCGGAAACGACCTGGCCACAAATGAAAGCTCAACGAAATGGCTTATCATGTGGAAATATATAGCAGTCAAATACTCTGAACGCATGTTTCTTAATGTGGAGGAAAAACCAGAGAACCGGTCGAAAAATCCACGCGACCACGGGGATAACATGCAAACTCCAAATATACACGCGTCAGGGTTGGGATACAACCCACAACTTCCTGAATCCCAGACGAGGTACTTAACATCTCACCACCGCAGGGCCTGATTGATGATGGTAAAGGATAGGGCCTGGCACGGCACTCCATGCTACAGTTCCATCTTGTTTATCTATATATATAAAAGTAAAAAATCGTCTGTTTGTGGCTTTGTGTGTGTTCGCGCGCTTGCGAAGGATTTGGCTCTCCAACGGTGGGGTTTATGTTAAATAAAAAATAGCTATGTACCACACCGTAAGCCCCGCCGTGAGCAACCGCTATTCCTTTTTCACATCCGTCAACTTTTAATAAGTTTAATTAGCGATTTAGTGCGATTTTTTCGCTCTCTTTATTTATTTATGACGTGTGCACGACCATACCAACTCACCCGCCTTTGGTTGGGGGGACGGCCCATGCCAAGTCGCACGCCTTCGGTGGGAGTGAGGGGGACATTTTCTTTCGCGTTAAAAATGCTTTAAAAATACACTAAACGCTGAGCTTAAATCTTCACTGTGTGATGTCCCCCCCACCCCGATGCGTGCAGTTACTAATATATACAGTCGCTAGATGCTACCACTTTAGGCCGTAGATATTACTGCAGAGCGGCCAGAGAGATTGTGGTCGGGGGGGGGGGGTCAGAGGTAGCAGCCCAGCCCCAGCCTGCCAAGGTGCCACCTCGGCCGGCTGGACAATCTAGGCGAGGCCGGAGGCTCTGAACGGGACTAGGCCTCACCACGCCACTCTGTCAGGTGAGTACTCTGTGCTATAGAGTCGATAAATACTGCTATAGAGTTAGCATGTACTACTGTAGTGATAGCAGGTACCACCACAGTCGGTATGCACTGCTGTAATCATAGGGTACCACCACAGTCAGTACGCACTACTGTTAGATTTTTAAGAGTAGTTTTGAAATATTTTTTTGGCCAGGCAACGCCGGGTATATAAGCTAGTTGCTCTATAAATGTCTTTTAAAATAGCATTGCAGAGTTTACATTATGGGAAAATTATATTTATCCAAACACAAATATTCACAACAATTTAAAACTCGTAATTAAGTGCATTGTGTGCATTGTTTGTTTTCTTTCTGTTCCCTATCCTTGAACAATATTTGTGAGTTGTAGATGGAATAATAAACAGACCATCACATTGTTTGAATATGGATTGCCCTCTTTTCAGAACACGAGCACCGCATGTGCTCACTGGCTTGGAACATTCAGTAACAATGATGCGACTGTTTGGGGATCATAGACAGCCACCCAGAGTAACCACACAACCCCCACGGAGCGCAGGGCAATTGTGGGAACCATTCCTGGGAACCACTCCGTTGTGCGATTATAAAACTGAGCGCACTGCGCACCAGCTCAGTGGTCTAGCGATTGAGCGTGCAGGTGGTGCAACTGCACCGGGGCTCACGTGGGCACCAGGGAGGATAAAAAAATGGACAGGGGAGAGCACCATTTCATTAATGGCGTCAGTGCCCATGCCCACCACGCTGCACGACTGCACACCCACCGCCGAAAGCTAAGCCCTCTTTCAGAATTATTCCAGTCAACATTTGTTTAAAGTCTGGATACTAAAGACAAATATCGTTTTTGCCCCGTGTTGGCAAGCAGCTGAGAGATGTTTGATTTATCAGAGGAGCCCGACCCCGGTCTGCACTCACAACAATGGATTCTGAGTCGCGCGTGTGTGCATTGACAAACGGTGGATCGGATCGGATTTTATGAAGAAGTGTTGCTGACAATGAGGACGACTGGAGGGCTTGGACAAATGCCGATCATCCCGTTGAGAAACAGGAGTTATGTGATCATCACGCAAGACAGAAATAAGAGGGAATGTTGGTAGCATTGACAATCTAATAGGCAGAATACCCTTCGTTGAGTACCATGGTGTTGATCATTGTGCTACACTGATAAAATACAATAACATTTGCATTCCTTTTTATGGATGCCATAAATTCTGACGTACCACTGTTGATCTTTACCTTGTCCTTCCTCGCACCTCCGATTAGCACAGTTGGCTACGTACGGTGCAAAATAAGTTCAACATACATACAAGTGTAATAAAGGACTCTCAGGCGATGTTGTTCTCCGTGTCCTTTATTGGGTTCTTGCTCGCACCCCGCGATGTCTCCGCTCCGACCCGCACCTTCTCTCCACCTCGTGCCTCCGCACGTCGTCTGAGTCCTCCGCTCCCGCTCACTCTCTCTGCAGCCACACCGCTGCTCGTGTGCTTCGCACACTCCGCAGCCCCCTTGCTGCTCCGTGTGCTCCCGCACACTCTGCAGACACCCCCGCTGCCCCATGAACACCGCTGGCCGACGGTGCCGTGACTCCTGCCTCGTGGCAATCGCGCCACTCCTCGCCAGCACTCCGCGTGGCCTCTCCCTTCTCTATTCTGTCTCCACTCCCGATCCCCTTCCGGTTCTCCCCTTATATCCTCCCCCTCACGTGACCCTGACTCCTCCTCCTCTGCACGTGACCCTGACTCCGCCCACACTCACGTGACCCTGTCCTTGCTCGCATTACATGACCCCCCCCCCGTGTAGAAAAACCCAGCCGTCCCCGGCTGCAACAGAGCAAAAAAATGCGAGCAAAAGTCCAGCAACAGGCATAACAAGACAACGGAGATTATAACAACAACAACACAACAACAACAACACAACAACAATAAATAGCACAATTAACGAAAGAAAAGGGACTTGGAACGCGTGCGGGTCGCCGGCCCGTCTTGAACGGGGGGTGGCCCCCGCATAGACCGTGACCGCGACAGGATTTTAGGAGCGGCAGGATCGGAACCGCCCGCCGCTGTTGGAGTCCCGCCAATGTCAGAGTCCCGTACCCCCAGGAGACCCGTCGCCGGGGTCTCCAGCAAATGCGTCCGCGGCGGGGTTGGAGGGGCGGCGGGGCCAAGTGTCCCCGTCGCCGTGGTAGGCCCACCCGGAGCAGAACTCACTGTCTCCGTCCGTGTCACGGCTGGTCCGTCTGTAGAAGGCACGACAGGCGCGCTTGCAGGTCGAACAGGCAAAGTCAGTGGCGCGTCGGACGCAACAGACACCGGCAAGGCAACGTTAGGAGATGACGCATCCGGCCGTGGGGCCACGTAGGTTTTCAATCGAGACGTATGTACGTACCAGCGCCGCGATCCGAAACGAACACGCGCGGACTGCGGACTAGGCACCTCGATAAGCACAACCGGCCCCTGCCATGGTTTGTGCAACTTAGGGGAGGTCCCCACCCGCACCTGCGGGCAGTGCAGCCAGGCCATGTCCCCCACTCGCCAGGGGGATTCCCCATCCGAGCGCCGAGCACAACGTTCGTTCCGGGCCTGGGTCTTAGCCGTAGCCAATCTGGCCCCCTCCCGTGCCTCCGCCACGCGACGAACGGTGTCCCGAATGTACTCCGGAAGAGGCTTAACAGGACCCTTCGCCCCCGTACCCAGCTGCACGTCCATCGGCGGCACATTCTCACGGCCGTACATTAAAAAAAAAGGTGAGTACCCGGTCGACGCATGAGGCGTCATCCTGTATGCAGAGAGCACCCCAGGGATGTGCAAATCCCAATCAGCCTGCTTTTCGCTAACCGTGTGACAGAGCATAGCCGACAGGGTCCGATTAAGCCGTTCCACCATGCAATCCGTTTGAGGGTGGTAGGGAGACGTTCGAACTTTCTTGGTCCCCAGTGCAGCACACACCTCAGCCAATAATTTAGAAGAAAAATTTCGCCCTTGGTCTGTGAGCAACCTTTCCGGCGCCCCTTTGTCCATTACATATCCAAACAGGAACGCGTCCGTGATAGACGCCGCCGACTGGTCGGGCAAGGGCCAAGCCATAGCCCAGCAGGAAAGATATTCCACCCCGACCAGCAAAAATGTATTCCCCCGAGCGGACGGCGGGAAAGGCCCCAAAATATCCAACGCCACCAACTCGTTAATCCGGGACACCTGTATGGACTGCACTGGTGGAACATATGGGTGTTTAGGCGGCTTCCTCCGGGCATAGTCGGGACACGCCCGAATGTGCCCGACGACATCGGTCGTCATGCCGTGCCAGAAGTAGTCCCGCTGCAAGGTTTTTTGCACCCCGAGATGTAACAACGTCTCGGAGTGCAGAGTCCGAACCAACTCGTACCGTAACGACGACGGCACCACCAGGCGCCAGCGATCGTGCAACCCTTCTCTCCACATTAGCAACCCATCCCGGACAGCGGGCCCCCCGTCCCCTTTGCAACCCGACTCTGCATGGCTCCCAGCGACTCATCGAGCAATTGCTCGCGAAGCCATACCGAATGTGGCAGGTTCAAAACGCCATCAGCCAGTCCCGGACACACGGGATCCTCGGCCACCTCAGCTGGTACCGGGCCTACGGGAACCTCGGGCACCTCAACCGGTCCCGGGCAAACGGGAGTCTCGGGCACTTGTAAAGCAGACACAACAGGCCGAGGGGGTTGCTGAACCCGCGTACGTCTGTTCGTGCCCGAAGCACAAGCGCAAGGGGACCCCTGCGGCAATCTGGAAAGTGCGTCCGTGTTCGCGTGACGCGTGCCCTTCCGATATTGAATATCGAACGAAAATTCCTGCAGAGTCTCCAACCATCGTGCCAATTGGCCAGACGGTTGGTCGACTCGCAGGGCATATTGCAAAGCCGCATGGTCCGTGCGCACAATAAACGTACGGCCGTACAAATACGGCCGATATTGGCAAAGAAAATGTACAATGGCCAAAAGTTCGCGGCGAGTAACGCAGTAACGGGTCTCCGCAGGAGACAACACGCGACTACCGTATGCAACCACGCGTTCAACGCCGTTCTTAGACTGGGAGAGAACAGCCCCAATCCCGGTGTCACTAGCGTCAGTATCCAGAATAAAAGGTCGAGTGAAATCTGGATAGTCCAACGTCGGTGCCGACGCCAAACGATCGCGCAGGCCCTGAAACGCCGCCTCTTCCGTTGGTCCCCAGCTGAATCTCCGGCCTTTAGCCGTAAGGAGGTGCAACGGCCTCGCGATTGTGGCAAAGTTAGGAACAAATTGGCGGTAGTATGAGGCGAACCCAACGAACCGACGCACGTCGCCCACTGAGGCCGGAGTCGGCCAGTTACGGACGCACGCCGTCTTCTCCGGGTCCGTGGCGACCCCGTCGGAACTAACAATGTGGCCCAAATAGCGCACGGATCGTTGTAAGAGGTGACACTTTTTGGGCTTAAATTTTAAATTGGCCGAACGCATTCTGGCAAACACCGTGTCCAACCTCCGCAAATGTTCCTCAAACGTGCGGCTGAAAACGATAACATCGTCTAAATATATCAAGCACGTCTCCCACTGCAGACCCGTTAACACGAGCTCCATCAGCCGCTGGAATGTCGCGGGGGCGGCGTTCAGGCCCATGGGAAGACAATTAAACTGAAACAATCCCTGCGGCGTCTGGAAGGCCGTCTTTTCCCTTGAGGACTCGTCTAGGGGAAGTTGCCAGAATCCCGATGAGAGATCAAGAGTAGAAAAAAAATTCGCCCCAGACAAGGCATCGAGGGAATCATCCATACGCGGCAGGGGGTACGCATCCGCAACCGACACCTTATTTAATTTGCGAAAATCCACACAAAGCCGCAGTTTCCCATCCTTTTTTTTCACAAGGACCACCGGCGCGCCCCACGGGCTGTTTGACGGGGAAATAATGTCAGCGGCCAGCATCTCCTCCACTGCGCCGCGAATGTGATCCCGCTCCGGCAGACTCAACCGATGCGGGTTCATCCGAATCGGAGCGGCATCCCCCGTATCAATGTGGTGGGAAAGCAAGGAGGTGCGACCCAAATCAAAATCGTCCGCACTAAAGACGTCGGAATATCTCCCCAACAGTGCGCGGAGCGCGGACCGCTGGTCCGCAGTCAAAGACGTATTTTCACGGCACAACTCGGCAATCCATCGATCGTCCTGTGACGTTGAGACCGATACCCCCCCCTACAAGGCCTCGACGGTCATGATCGCCATGGTTCGTGAAAGCAGTTGTAGCGTGAGCCAAAACCGTTCCGGCCGGTACAACCACATTTTCCGCGCTCCCATTCAATACCTGTAAAAACTGAGGTTGACCCGGCCGGACAATCGTCTGTGCCCCCACCAGCGTCAAGCCACCCGTTATAGCAGCGGACGGTGATAACAAAACACCCGCCGCCCCTTCGATTCCAGGCACCGGTTTCCGATACCGCAGCGGAATAAGCATCTGCGAGCCAGGTGGAATATCGACCGATACCTCGGACAGCGCCTGCACCTGACGGTCAGGAGCTGCCCGGCCCCAGGGTGACGGCAAGAATGAAACACGCCGACCCCCCGGCAATTCAATACAATTATGATCCACCCTTATTTGAATTGGCATCTTGGCTAGGAAATCGGTTCCCAACAAACAGGGCACCGCGAGGGACCTGGAAATCAACACTTTCCCAGTAGCCGAAACACCCCCAACCGATATATTGGCGTCCACCTGACCCACAATGCCCATACTACCCCCGTTCGCCACTATGCAAGAGTCGTAAACCGGCCTCACGCGTCCCGGCGGAATGGACAAGAGGTGAAATATCACGTCGGAGATAATGGTCGCTGACGCTCCCGAGTCAATCAAAATGCGCACGTCGATCCCTTGGATCGACCCCGGCACGGTCGACGAGCCCGTAGCGGCCGTAACTACTCTCCGTGCCAATTTGCGCCACTGCGTCAGCGAGCGACGCTGACCACCAAATGCCCCCCCGTCAGTAATGGCACCCGGCCCGCGTATCGATGGTGATGCATGAGGTGACAGGCCTTGCCGGGTGTCTGATGCGTACCGACTTGCCTGTCGTGGGTGGTCCTTCCCCGTCGTGTCCGTGACCGAGGCCTCCTGCTGGGGCGGCTGTCGAACGCGAGCCCAGCATTCCCTGGCGAAGTGGCCTTTACGGCCGCAGCGGAAACATGCCAGATCGGCTCGCCATGCAGCACCCCCTCTGCATTGTCGCTCCTGCGCCGGCGGCCCTGGTCGCAACCCCGCTCCCCCCCGAGTCGGCCACTGGGTCGATGCCGCCGTCAGCTCCTCAGGACCCCTCTCGTCCCGAACGTAGACGGCCTCCTTCGGGACCCCTCCTGTTGCATCGCCGTCGACTGTGGGACTCCTTGTCCACACCGTCACCTGTTTCCACCGGCGAAGATTGAATTAGGCATCCAGGCACTTGGCCGCCGTCCGGGACGTCAACTTATCGTGGCCGCACACGGGCATGGGGATGCCCAAATCCCGGGATAACTCCAACATTTTGCCCAGTATCAGGGGTTCCAACAAATTGGGCTTAGTCTCTGGATATGCGGCCATTGCTAACTCGATCACCGCGCCCCGGAATGCCACCGGCGATTCTTCAGGTGCCCGTTGCCGCTGCACGAACCTGCGGTGTGCATCGTCCGGGGGCTCGTACGCCTCCGCCATTTCCTCAAAGACCCCCTGTAGCGTCGTCTTCTTAGCGGCTTTGATGGAGCGAAAGAACCGGACGGACTCGTCGTCAAGAACCGTTGGCAAGACCTCCAAAGCCTCCGCATCAGTCCATTTAGCGGATCGTACCGCCGCTTGAAAACGGCAGGCGAATGCGCTCCAATCTCCACCAATGGAGAACTCTTTCACAGTCGTCAGACGCTGGCTGCGGGTCCCCACGCCGCCTTCATTCGCCGATGATGTCCCATGCGGTAGCGACAAGATGGCGTCACGTTGCAACGTGTTCAAAATGGCGGCTTCCCGTCGTTCGTCTCCGACCACTCCCAAGATGGCGTCCTCCCGCGTCGGAGGTGGCAAGATGGCGTCTTCCCGCCGTTCTTCCCCGACCACGCCCAAGATGGCGGCCCCGTGCCGCGTGGCGGAGAGGACTGGAAGCGACGACAAGGCCCCACTCGGCTGCCCTCTGCTCGGGCTCCCCGGACTCGTCGTGGGCGTCACCAGGGTGCAAAGCTGAGTTAAAACAGCCTTCAGCGACTCGAGTTGGGCCGCCACATGTCGCCACCCTTCCTCGGCGCCCACCCCCGGAGACGGTCCTGCTGCGCCGGCGACATCCTGCACTCTCGGCGCGTCGCCGTCCCTGTCTCGCCTCCGCCTTCCATTGTTGGTAGCGCCACCGCCGGAGAAAGGTCGTTGTCTTCTTCAGAAGATGGCGCAGAAGATGGTGCAGGTATGGCCTTTCTTCTGAGCTGTTTCGACATGTCTCACTTCTGACCCCAGTGTAATAAAGGACTCTCAGGCGATGTTGTTCTCCGTGTCCTTTATTGGGTTCTTGCTCGCACCCCGCGATGTCTCCGTTCCGACCCGCACCTTCTCTCCGCTTCGTGTCGCCGCACGTCGTCCGAGTCCTCCGCTCCCGCTCACTCTCTCTGCAGCCACACCGCTACTCGTGTGCTCCGCACACTCTGCAGACACCCCCGCTGCCCCACGAACACCGCTGGCCGACGGTGCCGTAACTCCTGCCTCGTGGCAATCGCGCCACTCCTCGCCAGCACTCCGCGTGGCCTCTCCCTTCTCTATTCTGTCTCCACTCCCGATCCCCTTCCGGTTCTCCCCTTATATCCTCCCCCTCACGTGACCCTGACTCCTCCTCCTCCGCACGTGACCCTGACTCCGTCCACACTCACGTGACCCTGTCCTTGCTCGCATTACACAAGTACTAGAATTTACCAACGCAGCAATTATAATGCCTATCCATGACGTAATGACAGGTGTGTCTTGAAACACAAGAATCCAAATTATTATCATCTTTTGTTGAAGATCCATTTGGTATAGTCTTTTCTTTGTATGTCATTAGTCAAATCATAATCAGAATATTTATACTGGAGGAATCCGATGAGCTATAAAGCTCTTTTTCACAGATGTCTAGTAGGGCAGGTCAGAACGTTACAACAAATCACCCGGAATGTACCCAATCCCATCAGGTTTTCCGAGCTAACCAGAATTTTACCTGGATAGTGCTTGGATGGGTGACCACAATGCACAAACCAGTTGTCAAAGAGCTGTGGGAACAACGTGGCGGACAGCACAGTAACATCCATGTTGTCTTATGTTGCGATGAATATTGTTATAAAAATACCCAGGAAATCCTCACTCTTTTCCAAGAGGTCCCCAATTAGGTAATTTGCTAATAATATTTAACATTTGTACCATGACGCTGACATACTTGGCCAACTCTGTTTTTTGAATACCTCTAAGACTATCTCTGACA
Source organism: Lampetra fluviatilis (assembly GCF_964198595.1). NCBI lineage: Eukaryota > Metazoa > Chordata > Hyperoartia > Petromyzontiformes > Petromyzontidae > Lampetra > Lampetra fluviatilis. Next base: position 16,957,817 of record NC_136275.1, read on the forward strand.
TCCACTGAGAAGCAAACGGCGCATGTCTTTATGGTTAACACACGAGCAGTATTAACCAGGGCGGCGATGGGCTCGAACCGTGAACCTCTGCTTCACCGCCACAAATGCCCCCGCCCCCACATAGTACGTGCTATGCATTGATCTGTTCCGCTGTGTTTAGAAACAAACGCCATCACATTGTCCACAACAGTGCACCATTTGGGAGGAATGTGGGACGACGGGCGCCACGCTCTACACATGAGCTGGAGTTGTTATTTCGTCCGTGTGAGACTGGCGTGTGGGCTGCCCAATGGTTCCCAAGCTCCACGTACCCACCGACCTGGAGGCACAACCCTGCTCACCACACACATCTGCATCCCATTAACCGACTCCTGCTGCTGTAGAGCAATGCATAAGAAGCACATGCTGCTGTTGATGGTCATTCCTCCGTCCCTCCGTTGGAGTCTTATGGGACCCAGCTGTGGCTTGCATTAATATTTGGCCATGCCCTTCACGTGTGATATCACAAAATCATGTTTAGAAGTCTCGTCTTTGTATTAGAACTCGGCATGATTTTATCAAAAAAATATTATAACGTGAATGATTAAGTCCAGCGTTTTTTAAACTTATGTTTGGTAACGTAATTCACGTGGCTGTTGCGTGGTTATAATTTATTTCAATGCCTTTCTCAAACCACGTGTTTTTCAGCTTAAGATGTCTCCAGTTTCATCCGGCTTCGTCTGCCTCCTTTTCACGTGCTGCATAATTTGTGGATGCACTCGAGTTATACCACCAGCACATTCTCTAAGTATTATTTCGTCAGCTTGAGTCGTCTGCAATTTCAGGCTGGAGCCTGCATTATCCGAGCCGTCCTGTCTTCAAAGGCTTTCCTGAATTAATCACCGAACATGGAGAATCAAAAATGTTGTGGGTGGTGGGTATATTACAAATAATGTGTAACAATCAATTTGTCAGCAAATCGGTCTTGACCTATTACTCGCAGGTTGTTCTGGAAGAGTCTTCTTTGCAAGTATGTCTGGCAAAGACCTGCCCGACTCGCATGATAACGGAATATACACTCTTATTTTTAACCAAATACATTTGTCCATCAACTTAATTTGAAGGCCAACTCAAGTTGACTCGAATTTGCTGTACATGGAAACTGGGTAATTTTGTTTAATCTCTTAACCATGTACAGTCAGCAATCGGTCAAAAAATTTAACACGAAAGAAATGCCACTGGAAAACGCAACTCACATTTATGACCAAATTATTTATTCCGCAATTGGTCGATGATGTATGGTGTAAAATTCCCGCTTTCTCTCTCCTCGCTTTGTCCAAACATGCACCGTTGAGCACTCTGGTATTTGCTCAATGTCCATCATGTGGTGACTCGCAGACGACAATAGCCAAGTAGTCACCAATCTGTTTCTCTGCTCTCCAGGTCAGGTCACGTCTTCTTAATAAAAAAACAACTGACTTTTGGGAATTTTTTTGATTTTTTTGTAATTGCTCCGTCTCTTGCTACCTTATTGTGGGGAATGGCGAGCAATCCACCATCTTTAAAAACAAACAATAGTTGTAGAAGATGTACGATTATGGTGATGATATCGGCTGCCCGGGATGGTCTCATTTCCCTATACCAGGGGTTTAATTTATTACTATATATTTTCCCGGTCACTGATAGACTGGAGTTAGAAACATCAGCCACAACCAGAGCAAGAGGTATACTTGCTGTCGTGTATCGGGTGTGGAAAGATGTTCATGTGCCCCCCCCCCCTCTCCCAATAGACCTGGCTGAAATGAAGCCCTGGCCAAACCTAATAGGAACCAAAAACAATGGTCACGTTTTGGACAATGGCCCCTGTGCGTACCTGTTGGGGGACACCACCTGCACGGCTCCCCCAACCCGGGGTAGCGGTCGAGGCACCTTCAGCTGGCGCCCGGCCCATCCCAGGTGGCACCCACAGTACTCCTTCAGGTAGTGGTGGAGCCCGTACGCGCCAGCCACGGCGCTGCTTCCCGCCACCAGCAGCCGCCCGTCGGGCAGGCTCTCCAGGCGGAACACGTCCCGGGATCCCTCGCCGTGACCCCGGGCTACCATAGAGGAGTTCACCAGCAGCATCATCTCGGAGGCCCGGCCGGGCAGCAGCCGCTCCAGGAGCTCCTCCAGCGCCAGCTGCTGCGTGCGCTCGGGCGCGCCGCTCCGCAACGCGGGGAGCGAAGGAGTCCGCGCATCGAAGCGGTCCGGATCCGCGTGTCCCCTCTTAGCTGCGAGCCCCGTGGAGACGAGACAACAGAGCCAGCAGAAGTAGCAGCGGATGGCAGTGGTGGACACAAGGCGGAGTGAGGGTCCGGGTGGACGCGCACCAGCGGAGCGCATCGTCAGTGGATAGTGCACCGTGCGCTCTCCCGCGGGGTGAGTTTTACGCACAAGACTCGAGCTCTATTAAAGAGTCGGCAAGCAACGGGCTGGAACGGGCTGTGCACGTACGTGGGACTGCGTGCTGCTGGCTGGCGCCGTTCTCTCCAAGCACGCAGAGCCACTGAGTATTCGCGCTGTGTGCAGCGACGCAATTATTAACGAGGGGGGGAGAGAGGCGCAGACCCTGCCCGGCCCCCTGTGCATCTGGGGTTCGTTTAACCCGGGGCCATCCCGAGGGCGAAGCACGGAAATGACCCACTGCTCCGCGTGCGCACAGGGTTGTTATTGGGTCAGTCACACTTACACCCTGTCTGGTGCCCCCCCCCCTCTATCCCCATACCGGCCATGTGTACAGGCAACGTTAATTTAATCCCAGTGGTGTAGCACGGTGGGCATTGGCCCTGTTGCAATACAATGGGTCACCCCTGTTCAATTCTCCCCTCCCCCATTCGGAGGCCGGTACCTGGGTGGCTTTGGTCCACGGTTCCCGGGACAGTTGCATCGTCTACACTCATCGGAACTTCACACTCCAATAGCGAAGAGTTCCTACTCATGCCGCGGTGGGTGGTGAATGATCCTGATGATAAAAAAACCCTTATTATGGATATTTATCGCGAAAGCCTAAGTGTTTTACCAAACATTACCTGTAAATTGCAAATAGGTTACAACACGAACTGATTATTTTTGCTTTATATTTTCACATTTCTACACACGTTACAAAAAAAACCAGTGTGAATATCGTAGGGGAATTTTTTTTTATTGATGTCTAAAGAGATTGACTCATCTTGATTTGGAATTACTTGTGTGATTTTCCTTACATCTGCAGCACATTGCGCAAATGTGGACGGCGTTGAAAAATCTATAAATGCACGTCTTTCAAAATATAATAAACAATTATCAACAGGCATAATTTAATTTTCATGAAACACCATGACGATAAATGAGAAACACAGGGTTGATGAATTGCATTGTTTTTATTGTAAAATTTACGACAAAATAAATCTGTTTAAATCAGAGATTTTCAGGAGAATAATTTTACAAATATATTGTATCGATATAATTTTAACGATTGCATCACAATATATCTACATTTCACACTGAATATTTAAAGGGTTTTTTTCTCCCTGGATACATTCTTGAGGCAAGTAATTGAAGAAACGTGGCTCCGTCTTCCTGGGCTTTTGCCCTACAGAGCGGCTATTGGCCCCAGATGCCCCTTGCAAAGGCAAAAGCAGAGCCACGGAATGGGCAGCTCCCTCACAAGTTTGATCGAGTCAGCCAAGAGAATTCCTGAAAGACAGGGTCAGAGGCATCCGTGAATGTACCCCATATTAGACTTGCGGAATAAAATATTTTAGACCAGTGTTCTTCATTGCTAGGCCCGCGGGTCACTGGCGGTCCCTGGTTGCATTTAGAGTCCGGCCCCTGACGGCAGCTCACGAGAATACACAAAAGTCAAAACACACCCCATCACCATCATACCCAATTGGTTTCAAATGTGTGGCGGCCCTCACACTGATGACGTCTTGTCGGGGAAAGTGGCCCCCCCTCTGAAAATTAGTGGAGAACACTGCTTCTGACCAATGCTACATCGTTAAAACATGGTTTGTCCTACCTTAATAAGTTGAAACACATGTTTTTGTTTACAATGCTCTGTCCTTCATCCACTTACTGTTTATTTTACAAAGAATATGATTGTTATGTGGGCATGCAGTGGCGTTTAGATATGTGAACATTGAAATGTATGTATCTCTCGTGGTCACTCAGCTGGTGGTAATTCACTTTCTGAAGACAGGCTGTTAAAATATAAATAAAACCGATTTACACAACAATACAATAAACTAAAGACCATGCATCTAAACCACCTAAAACGAGTTTTGTATGACTCTAACCCTTAAGACTCATGTATGTATGTTGAACTTCTTTCACACTGTATGTAGCCAACCGTGCTAATCGGAGGTCACACTTTCTGAATACCCCTCACACATAGTTATTTATAAAATGTGAACCAGTGCCGGAGCTATTTAATGTGCAGAAATGTAAATCCACCGGGGCCCATGGGCTGGAGGGGTCAGATGCCAGGTTAAATAAGTATTATTTAAAAATCCTTCTTTTTTAAACACGCTGTAATGAAATGTACGCTACTCATAATGGCAGAACTCCACGACTCCAGGAAGTGGCTGCAAAGCTTGCCATAACGTAAGGGACCGTGGTGATTTACAGCCAACGCGAGTTGAGCGTGGACAATTAGACCCAAGCCGAAACATAACATATAAAAATGAATGTTTACAAAAACTTTTTTTATATATATAGAATATGGTATTGTCATCAGTATGGCATAAGCATACCAAGTTTGCAGTCGATACCACATTGGGAAGTGGGTTAAAATTGAGTTACAAGATTTGAAGATACGACAACGAAAACAACAGAGTGAGTTAAATAAAAGCGTGTAATAAAATAGGGGGGAAAGGCATACAGGGGGCCTCCACTTCATTCCTTGGACCAGGGCTCATACCAACCATGCTACGCCACTGATGCAAACAGCCTACCTCAGCCCAGCCACAAACCTGATTCTTGCGGTCGGCCGATGGACTGATGAGCACGTTGATGAGGCAAGGGAGAGAGGGCTCAGCTAGGCTCACTTGAAGAGCCTCCCTGAGCTCCTTGGGGGTGCGAGCCAGAAACCCACGGCCTCCAAAAGCCGACATCATCTGCTCATAGCGCGCTCCAGGCAGTAGCGATGTGGGAGGGATGCTGCAGAGCCAGAAGGGTGGCGATGAGCAGTGAGCAATCTCACAGCGCAACGTGTGCATCCTCAATCTCCTAGTAAGCAATCATGAATGGTTGATAATAGCTAGGCACATGTAAAATCATAGTAAATTACCATGTAATGGAGTTAAGAGAACATGGTATTTTCCTGGAAGTCAACTCTGCTTAATACAACCCATATAAATCAGTTGACCAAAACACACATTCAAAACTATGATTTCAGTTGTGCAGGCTCAGTGCTCTAGTACGGTATTATTCCTGCTAATTACCCAGCCACCTCCCTTCGCATGGTGTTAAGTGTGCCCTCAGCATCGCTCACAGTTGCCACACACATAAGTGTGTCCTTGGCAATACTCCATCTGGCCACACAGAGGCTGACAGGGGTGAGGCCTCCCTGGTACTTACACGGAGGCGGCGTCACCGGCCTGGGACAGCAGGGCCCAGGTATCTTCGTCCAGCCCCGCGTAGATACCGTTGTTGTTTACGACCAGCACCACCACCGGCAGCTTGTACCTGCAGCGAGCACGGAGAGGCAGCCTATCCTCATCGGACTCACGATTTCTTTATTGGCTTACTGTGTATATATAAAAACAAAATTTACCCCTACTTTTAGCCCACTTGTCCTATCAGTGTCACATCATGAGATGAAGTACATGTTCGGATGTTTCGCAGAGCGGTGCATAAATTCATGTTGGAGAATGGCCCAAAAAAAAGGAACATCATTCAGCTACCTCTGAGAATGCTTCAAGTGACCTGTTCCACACAAATAGGGGCAGCACTTTGCAACATGCTTTGCCACTGTAATGTTCGTCACATGTGTAAAATCAAGATAAAACATTTTCACAGTTGGATTTTTTCCAAATTAAGTCCAGAAACAAATGTAGTATGAAGATGTTTATTTGTGGAGCATTTCAGAACCTGATTTCATTACAGACAGCTCTCTGGATGTGAACCAGGCTCACTGGATTTAAAAATCAAATGAAGGTCCAAAAAATAAAAAATAACAAATGGTATTCATTTAATTGACCCCAGAGGGATGGCGATGGGCTTCATTGACCCCGACCAGGATTGGAACTTGCAACCTTCTCATTAGGAATATAACACTCTGGCATAGCAACACGTGGGCCTTTAATGAGACCCTAACACCAACAATGAAAATTACATTCAGCATTCATCAATTATAATTTAGACTACATCCCGTGCAAGAAAGCCCAGACCGCCCTTACACCTTACCTGACCATGGTCTCAACTTCCATGCCAGAGAATCCAAACGCACTGTCTCCCTCTACACACACCACCTTAGGGGGCGGATCCTGCTGCTTGACAACCATTGCCGCAGCGATGGCATATCCCAGGCCGACTCCCATCGTGCCGAACGTCCCTGCGTCCAGCCTGCGCACGCATCACATCAGCCGCGACAGCTGAGCAGGCTAGTACCCTCATCCTTCCCGTGCAGATAATATAAATGCTAGTGTCAACTTTCGACGTGTATGATATTCGCTCAACTCTCGATAAGAGAGAGAGCAACTCAGAGGCGCAAGGGACCATAGACAAGTGAGAGGGGCAACAGCCAGGCAGTGAGATGGCACCAAATTTCACCCCATGCTCTGTAGTCCTCAATAAATTAAGGTGTCCTCAGCCTATTCATTAAGTGGGAGGAAACCGAAGCACCTGGAAAAAAACCCCACGTGTACGAGGTGGCAGCAGTATCCCATACAGATAAAACTTATTTAGTCGACATGTTGCTGTAGCGCTATCTCCAGGAAATGCAGGGTATTGCACCGAGACGGCCATGGGAAGGCAGGTCCCAACATTTGTGCGATCCACCAACCCTTGTCTCTACAGTGCTGCGCCAGCACTGTCCAACTAAGAGGCACACATGATGCGGACTTCCTCACTTCAAATGTATTTTTCAGAAACAGAAGCCTACACGTTTGAAATGTTTGAAATGTTTGAGAAATAGTCTTGGTGAAATGTTTCGCATGCAGGTCTTCACTGCCACTCATAATCCAAGTGTGGTCTTCCAGGTTATGCTGCTTGTTGAGAGCACTTGTTCTCTCCAGCTTTCACCACGCACTACTGGCGGCATCTTCACGGCCTCACCTGGAAGGCCACACTTGGATCCCCGTACACGTACGTACGCATGTTGAACTCCTTTCGCACCGTATGTAGCCAACCGTGCCAATCGGAGGTACACGTTCATTAGTTTAGCACAAGGATACACATGTTAGCATAAGGGCAAATGTGGGTAGCACGACGTGACACGGGGAAGTCACCGAAAGAGAGGCTCAAGTGCGGGCAGTCTCCTCCGCTGTGGGGCGGGCGTGGGCCAGTGGCATGGCGCACCTGTGGTAGGGCGCACCTGTGGCGGGGCAGGGTGTTGTTCAGCATGGTGCGACCGATGTCCATGGTGTTGGCGCCCTCGCTCACCACGATGGTATCTCGGGGCAGCAGCTCCGCCACGTGGTGGAACACCGTGTAGTAATTCATGGGCAGCGTCTGGTCGGACACCATCGCCTGGGCCACAATGGAGGCACAATACGTATGTATGTTGAGCTTATTTCGCACTGTACGTAGCCAACTGTGCTAATTGGAGGTGCAAGGGAAGGACAACAAAATCACCTCTCCTGCTTGTGTGCCCGTTCATACGGGCAGACTCTAATTTCAGAAGGGGCTTGCCATATTGGAATGTTTGACCACTTCCATTCATGAGTGTTTTGCTTTAGGTAGGAGGAAGCCGGAAAACACCAACGTATGTCCATATAAAATGGGATAACTTCAATGAGTCTCAAGGCTCTTTTTATTGGAATGTTTGACCAATTCTATCAATGTGTAATGACAATAAAGCCTGCATGCGGTGTGAGGGGACTAGTGGCCACGGGAGGTAATGACACAGAAGTCGGCTTACAGTACGAATACACTTGTGGCCACGGGAGGTAATGGAGGTATCAATTGTGAGTGTGAAGGGACTGGTGGCTATGGGAATGTTCGAGAAGGGAGCGTGGTCAGGTGACAGAAGAGGATGGTAGAGTCTGCCGGTAGAGCGAGTGTCCAGAGTCAGCGAGAATGATCGAGAAGGGGGGGCGTGGCCTCGTGTTGAGATATAAGGGAGTTGCGCAAGAGAAGTGTGTCCAGTCGTTATTACAAATGTATGGCTTCAAGTGCAAGCCAGATAACATAGAGAACACCCACTGTGCATGTGAAGGGGGGGGGGGGTAACAGTTAAAACTCCACACAGATAGATTAAATAATGCATTACTGCACTGTCATATTCCCGGCTATGCAGTACATATGGGTGATCTATCCAACATGTGTGATTGCCACCATACCTAGTTATGGCCTGCCTAGGTAGACATCGAATAATTAACACCTCTTCACCTCCCCCACCCTTCCCCAACCCAACAACTTGTGATTCTAGGAATTATCACAACCGTATTTGGCTTCACAAATTGTTACGATTAGAGTGCGTGGCCCTGCCGCTATACGTGATCATGTGCAAGTACCTTTGATATCCTAGAATTAGCGTCTATTTTCTCCTTTAGGAATGTCCACCACTCTGAGTCCGCCGGGAAGGTCCATCTACTGCTTCCCAGTTGGTCGACAATCTGTAAAACAAGACAATGGCTACGCACAAACACTCTCACATCTCACGAAGGCTGTGCTGGGCACGCCTTGTGGTTTATATCCTGTTAAGTTATGACATGTCCACATAGCCGGCGGGTGGCTAGGGCGAACACGGAATAGTCCCTATCCAACCAGCTTAATTTCAAACACAGTCTATACAACAAAAGCTCTCGAAAGCCAGACTCGGTGAGAGTATACAAGATCACCACTATCGGGGTACACAGTAGACTGATGCAATTGGCAAACCCATCCAATTTCATCTATGTGGTCATTAATATCCACAAATGGGAGAGTGCAATGGCACCACGAGAGGAGCAAGTGGTAGACCGATGCAATCGGTGAACCTGTGCGCTGAGGCTTGTCTGTCTACCATGTACTCTGGTTGAGGTGCGCTCTCTTGTTTTTGGAAGTGACCTTCCCCATTTAAAATAATTTCATTTTCATATAAATAAAACTAAAAAAGACAGCCACGGAAACAAGATTTTCACCCAGCACCTATGCATGCGCAAGAGATAATCTGCTTGTGTTTCTGACAGGGAGGTGACAATTATTCTCTTTCGCTGTCCCTGCAGCGAGTACTGACCTGCATGGTGACCGCTGTGACGTCTCCCAGCAGAGGGCTGCTGGGCTTCACGTTGTTGCCCAGCTCCTCGGCACACACGTCCACCTGCGGAAGCAAAGGCCACATTTCTTGGTCAACATAGCCGATAAAATGATCATGAACCATCACGCCAACTCCGGTCATCCTCATAGCAGCGGATTTTGGCAAACCATGGAGCAAAAACGGTCACCGCATCGCGCACTTTCAAAAGCGCTTCTGCGGCCGTCTGGAACGCTCTTCCATGCGATATTAAGAAGCCATACTCTTTGGTTCTTTCGGTAAAGTCACGTAGGTATAAAATAAAATCAATCACGACGTTTTGGGCAGACAAAAACAGTCTGCCTCAGCAGCAGACCATGCTTCTACATGCAGGAGTTCATGGGGGGAGAGGGGGGTGGGGGTTTGTGGCGTGCAGGGATAGGTGGTGGCTGGAGAAATGAGCATGTCAATGAGCTTGAATTAGTTTCAAATTGGAGCAGCCTTATTAAAACCACAACAGCAGATCATTCTTTATCACCTGATGATGGACTCTTGTGTTGCGACCGAAACCTCGTGTTCTTTATTATTTTTCTATCTACGAGACTTTACCGAAAGAACCAGAGAGTATGTAAATGTAAGATTAGAGAAATCTTGACAAACGAAGCTGTGGGGGTGGCCATTGTATCGTGAGAGATTAGCATGTCAATGTGTTGAGTAGTAGACGGAGGTACTCGGAGACGGAGGTGAGTTAGGGGCTTCCGCCATGGTTTATTAACACATATCACTATTCCTGGTTCCCTCTTTACCCCTTCTACTATCCCCGTTCCTCCAGTGACCCCGCTTACGTCACGGGGTCTCCCTTAAATACCCTAGGAGGGGTGACGTCACGTGCACTGCCCAGCGCTTGCGACCCCACGTCCCGTGATGTCACCGCACCGGACAGCGCACACGACGCCACCACTCTCCTCTACTCCTCTACAAATGTAAGAAATTTGCTTGTAAATGTAATTTTGGAGAGAGCTCGGAAAGAGCCATCGCCACATATAGGTGGAAAAGGATGCAAGCCGCCATTTACTAATACAGCTAACGGTGGCTGTGTTAGTAAATGTAACTCAGAGAGTCGAAAATAACTAATAACATAGGTAGGTAGAGAGGGAACACCACAGCCAATTATGACCTAAACTGGTTAATAATGTCCTTCCAATGATTGCTCAGTTTGTACCCATCTTCTCGGTTGAAATTGTGTCTGTGTTTATATATCTAGATGGCTTCATGAACGAATCTTTGTTGATAGCCAGTGGGATTGCAGAGTACCCTCGTCTTGGCAAAATCATTTCCGTGTGTGCCCACAGCATTAAAACAATGATCAGCCACGGCTGAGGTATTGGTCCTACCGTGTTTCAGATTTGCCTTATGAATTCCTGCAGTCATGAAAGCTGTAAGTCAACATTAAACCTTGTTAAAGCTGTTTAATGTACATGTGCACTAAACTGGTGAAAGCATTTTAAGTTCACAGCTTTGCGGAGAGATCGTCCCGCAGTGCATGCAGCACGAGTATTTGTGTCACGGCCACCTGGATGATCTTGACGTCGTGCCGGAAGCGAGGAGGTAGCCCAAAGTGCAACATCCAGTTGAGGCGAGCGCCCAGCAGCAGCACAACGTCCGCATGCTGCAGCGCCCTGCACACACATGGCCAACGTTACCGCACACGCAAGCCCATGATCTACAAGGCCCACGCTGCTCTCTTTCATTCATAAATTTAGCACTGCCGATCACAGCTCGATGCAGGCTACGTTGCTGCCTTACATTCTTTAATGAAGCCCTGACGAAAGATCACACCGCAGTATTTCATTTCTTCACGTATGTATGTACAGTAAGTATAACTTCTTTCGCACCGTACGTAGCCAACCGTGCTAATCGGCGGTGCGGGAAGTACTGATGACCACCGATCAATGTGACTCGCCAATAAAAGGAACAAAAGAAGCGATTTGGCGAGTACAGGATTGACAGGGGCGAGCAAGGTCTCGACCATGCCGGTAAGGTACGTCCACCTGATCCGAGGTCACTGGCAAGCTTTAGCCCTCTAGGAGTTGGGAGTGGACTCGTCCAGGGGAATGGCGACCGGAAGGTGTTCTGCGCAGCATAAGGGGTCGCCCTGCACCTGGAGCGGGCGGCTGCGACACAGCGTGGGTGGTCGTCCGGCAAGACGCCCTTGCCCATGGGGGTCGGCAGGAATGGCAGTGCAAAGTCTTCCACCAGACGCCGCACGCTGTGCTCGGCCCGCGCGTAACCGGCACCTGCGGAGGTAGCCAGACAAGCTCGCACGTTATTCGCACCCCAGCTCCGTGACTCCATCACAATAGGCACCATGCGGACTGTTTGGTCTGTGTATTTTGTTCTACTTGATAAGACGCACAGTGCAGCCACTGCTTCATACGGCGAACACGGTTAATTCTCGTTTATCTGTAGGTGGATTATAGACTTGTGTGACATCTTCATGGCCACTCTGGTTTAATTATTAGCTGCCCCTCACTCATCGTGACCACAAACACGTGGCCGACATTACCGCACATGCAAGCCTTAATCCACAAGGCCCCCGCTGCACTCTTTCTTTAATAAATTTAGCACTGGTGATCACAGATCCACGCAGCCGATGTTGCTATCATACTTTCTTTAATGAAGCACTGACGACCTCCGATTGACAAAAATTACAGACAAAAAACGATGACACGTTCAACGTCTTCACGCCCATTCCGCGCAGGTGAACACTAAATATCCGAGCCACATTACCGTGAACAATGGAGAGTTGACTCTGTATGTAAAAGTGTGTTTCTGTGCTCAGGGCCCACCCTTGCCCACGATCACAAGGGGCCGCTTGGCATTCCTGAGCGTGGCAGCAGCTGCTGCGACTGACTGTGGGTCAGCCATGGAGACAGGAGGTGGCAGGCAGCGAGGAAGAAACCTACAATTACACCAACACACACACACAAAGTACCACGCGCTTCCCTGTAGTGAAAGCAATTAAACTGTATCGTGTACGCTTTAAGATGCTTGACAAGCATTTGTTTTACACTGTAGAGTATGTCAGCTATGACACACCTTGCTTTGAAATTAAGTCATATGCCAGACACTATTCCAAACACCTAATATCGTGAGCATTATCTTTATTTCTTTATTTATGTATTGTCCAACTATTCTCACTTAGGAAGAAACCAAAGTGCCCGGAGATATATCAATGAGCCTAATATGATAACAGTGACACTTTACATGATGAGAAACCTACTTGCTTATACTAAATAATTATTTTTTCCCCCATCCAAATCTTTACCTGCGTGCACCACTGCTTGGGTGTGTGTGTGTAGCGTAGGCAGGCTCACTTCACAGACTCCCTGCTGATGGTGGCGTTAACCATGTTTCCGGGGATGTCGATGTAACACGCACCCGGGCGGCCGTAAATGCTCGTTCTCACTGCCTGGGATAAGGACACCGGTGTGAGTGGCGACACCAATGTCGTCGTGCACTGGCAGGCGCTGCTGTTCGGAGGTGGTCACTGGGGATATATTTACAGCCGGCACGCTCTCTGTGAGCTTCAGTCAATGTGTGAGAATTGTGTGTGTGTGCGTATATTTATATATGTGGGGAGCAGTAGTGTAGCGGTTAGCGCGCTGCGCTATGAACCTGGCGACCCGGGTTCGATTCCCGCTCACGGCCAACACCAGTGATGATGATCTGAACCGGTCCTGGGCCTCCCTTAGGCCGACTCAGCCTGAAATGAGTATCTGGTGCGGTTTGTAAATATGGCCACTGGGGAAACGAAGGCGGTCGGGCGTGGTGCTGGCCACCCACCCCCTCGTGTACCGTTCCAGCCTTCATAGGTACTCGCTAACAGCACTTGCCCCTACAGTCTGTTAAGGCTATACGGGGGATCTTTGTATCTTTGTATATATATGTATATGTGGGGGGGAAGCGGTAGTGTAGCGCTTAGTACGCTGCGCTACGAACCCGGCGACCCGAGTTCAATTCCCACTTATGACGATTTTCTGAACTGGTCCCAGGCCTCCCCTGGGTCGACTCAATCTCAAATGAGTACCTGGTGAGGTGCAAATATCGCCATTGGGGAGACAAAGGCGGCCGAGCGTGGTGCTGGCCACCCACCCCCTCGTGTATCGTTCCGGCCTTCATAGGTGCTCGCTCACAGCACTTGCCCCAACAGTCTCTTAAGGCTAAATGGGGAATCTTTAGTTTTTGTCTTTGTATATATCCGTGTGAGCTGAAAGGGGGTGCCATATGTGAAGGGGCATTAATGCGTGAGTTGTGTGTGTGCGAGTCTGTGATAAGGCCTACATGCATGTGTCTTTGAGACTTGACAGTCCTCTTTGTACCTCAATATACAATATATTTAAATAGCATATACAGTAATCCCTCGCCACTTCGCGGTTCAAGTTTCGCGGCCTCAGTGCATCGCGGATTTTTCAAACTGATTTAAAGGCCTCATTATACCTGTGCAGTAACACCATCATCATCATTCATCATCACATTCATCAAACTGCACAGGTCTGTCATCGTCGTCATTGTCATCGTCATTGTCATCGTCATCGTCGTCATTACTGGAGTCAAGTCTCAAGATACTACTGTCATTGGTGAGTGTAGAACACCATAATACGTATCGTATGAGAGAGAGAGAGAGAGTGAATGTATAATATTAAGGTTTTATAATTAGATAGATTTAAGTAAAATATATATATAAAGTATAAATATACATATTTTAAACATTCTGGTACCCACACACACATATACAGAAATTCCTAGGGGGCCAATCCTACTTCGCAGATTTTCACCTATCGCGAGGGGTTCCGGTCCCCATTAACCGCGATAAACGAGGGATCACTGTAGATTTTAATTTTAGAACTTTCGTGACTGCAGGAATTATTATTTGGTTCTTTCGGTTAAGTCACGTCTAAAGATAAAATAAAAAATTAAATTAAATAATAGAATACGACGTTTCGATTGCAACACAAGCAATCGTCATTATTTAAGGCCACCCCACAGAGACGATCACCCCTCTCTGTTACCTGTGTTGCTCTCGCTATGTATCTTGGTGATATCTGTCTGCTAATATGTCTGTCTATAGTTTTCTGGTTAGATTTTATGTCGCTATTTCATTATACCTGATGATGATTGCTTGTGTTGCAATCGAAACGTCGTATTCTATTATTTAATTTAATTTATTATTTTATCTTTAGACGTGACTTAACCGAAAGAACCAAATAATAATTCCTGCAGTCACGAAAGTTCTAAAATTAAGATTGAACCACTTCTACGGGGAAGGTTTAAGCTTATCTTTTTTCTCTCTCTCTGGCGACTTGTTTTCTCTGCCTGTGTCCTCTTTAGAATGTTCACACTTAAATTCTAACTTAGCAATCTTTGAAATACGTAATCAACCAGGCTATGCGTTAATTGTGTGTTGACCGACCCTCTGTGTTGTATTACATTACATTTCGATATTTTACTAGGTTATTTAATTTTAGTGTGTCTTTCTCCTGATTTTCAGGCTTGCTTGCCGTTAATCGTACTTGCAGCACCAATTGATATGCTAATTTTTTCTCTAACCCCCCTCCCTCTCTCTGCCTCCGCCCCCCCATCTGTCTATTTAAGGCCACCCCACAGAGACGATCACCCCTCTCTGTTACCTGTGTTGCTCTCGCTATGTATCTTGGTGATATCTGTCTGCTAATATGTCTGTCTATAGTTTTCTGGTTAGATTTTATGTCGCTATTTCATTATACCTGATGATGATTGCTTGTGTTGCAATCGAAACGTCGTATTCTATTATTTAATTTAATTTATTATTTTATCTTTAGACGTGACTTAACCGAAAGAACCAAATAATAATTCCTGCAGTCACGAAAGTTCTAAAATTAAGATTGAACCACTTCTACGGGGAAGTTTTAAGCTTATCTTTTTTCTCTCTCTCTGGCGACTTGTTTTCTCTGCCTGTGTCCTCTTTAGAATGTTCACACTTAAATTCTAACTTAGCAATCTTTGAAATACGTAATCAACCAGGCTATGCGTTAATTGTGTGTTGACCGACCCTCTGTGTTGTATTACATTACATTTCGATATTTTACTAGGTTATTTAATTTTAGTGTGTCTTTCTCCTGATTTTCAGGCTTGCTTGCCGTTAATCGTACTTGCAGCACCAATTGATATGCTAATTTTTTCTCTAACCCCCCTCCCTCTCTCTGCCTCCGCCCCCCCATCTGTCTATTTAAGGCCACCCCACAGAGACGATCACCCCTCTCTGTTACCTGTGTTGCTCTCGCTATGTATCTTGGTGATATCTGTCTGCTAATATGTCTGTCTATAGTTTTCTGGTTAGATTTTATGTCGCTATTTCATTATACCTGATGATGATTGCTTGTGTTGCAATCGAAACGTCGTATTCTATTATTTAATTTAATTTATTATTTTATCTTTAGACGTGACTTAACCGAAAGAACCAAATAATAATTCCTGCAGTCACGAAAGTTCTAAAATTAAGATTGAACCACTTCTACGGGGAAGTTTTAAGCTTATCTTTTTTCTCTCTCTCTGGCGACTTGTTTTCTCTGCCTGTGTCCTCTTTAGAATGTTCACACTTAAATTCTAACTTAGCAATCTTTGAAATACGTAATCAACCAGGCTATGCGTTAATTGTGTGTTGACCGACCCTCTGTGTTGTATTACATTACATTTCGATATTTTACTAGGTTATTTAATTTTAGTGTGTCTTTCTCCTGATTTTCAGGCTTGCTTGCCGTTAATCGTACTTGCAGCACCAATTGATATGCTAATTTTTTCTCTAACCCCCCTCCCTCTCTCTGCCTCCGCCCCCCCCTCTGTCTATTTAAGGCCACCCCACAGAGACGATCACCCCTCTCTGTTACCTGTGTTGCTCTCGCTATGTATCTTGGTGATATCTGTCTGCTAATATGTCTGTCTATAGTTTTCTGGTTAGATTTTATGTCGCTATTTCATTATACCTGATGATGATTGCTTGTGTTGCAATCGAAACGTCGTATTCTATTATTTAATTTAATTTATTATTTTATCTTTAGACGTGACTTAACCGAAAGAACCAAATAATAATTCCTGCAGTCACGAAAGTTCTAAAATTAAGATTGAACCACTTCTACGGGGAAGTTTTAAGCTTATCTTTTTTCTCTCTCTCTGGCGACTTGTTTTCTCTGCCTGTGTCCTCTTTAGAATGTTCACACTTAAATTCTAACTTAGCAATCTTTGAAATACGTAATCAACCAGGCTATGCGTTAATTGTGTGTTGACCGACCCTCTGTGTTGTATTACATTACATTTCGATATTTTACTAGGTTATTTAATTTTAGTGTGTCTTTCTCCTGATTTTCAGGCTTGCTTGCCGTTAATCGTACTTGCAGCACCAATTGATATGCTAATTTTTTCTATAACCCCCCTCCCTCTCTCTGCCTCCGCCCCCCCCTCTGTCTATTTAAGGCCACCCCACAGAGACGATCACCCCTCTCTGTTACCTGTGTTGCTCTCGCTATGTATCTTGGTGATATCTGTCTGCTAATATGTCTGTCTATAGTTTTCTGGTTAGATTTTATGTCGCTATTTCATTATACCTGATGATGATTGCTTGTGTTGCAATCGAAACGTCGTATTCTATTATTTAATTTAATTTATTATTTTATCTTTAGACGTGACTTAACCGAAAGAACCAAATAATAATCACTGTAGATGTAACTGCATTCCCTACACACTTGTAGGTCAATGGCTACATGACTGAAGATAGCTGTTGTGTCCACAATGTGTGGTATTGAGTTTGCGATGTCTATGTGGGAATAACACAAGAGAGATAGATGAGAGGCTTTGTTAACACTTCAAAATCAGAATATTTATTTATACTGGAAGAATCTGATGAACTATAAAGCTCTCTTTCACGGATGTCCAGTTGCAGCAGGTCAGAACGTTACAACAATAAACAATACAAAAAATGATTGGAGTGCAAAGTATAGGAAAGGTAAGAAAATAATAAAAACATATATATACAAATATAACGAAACTGTTTAATCTTACCAGGCAAAGCCCACTGAGCTATTAGCTTCTTTTTCAGAAGCGACTTGACCACAAATGATAGCTCAACAAAGTGGCTTATCACGTCGAAATGTATAGCTGCCAAATACTTTTAATGCATATTTTTACCGGTGTGCCGGGTAGAAACCGGGTGCTGATAATACACACCTTCTCCACGATGCCTGGGATGCTCTGCAGGCTGCTGGGCCTGGCTGAGAACTTGCTGTACAAGCGGCATGACTCCACCTGTCGGCAGAAACCAGCAACGGGGGGTGTGCACAAGGATTATGTTAACTGATCTTTATATATGTACAATATATAAGTGAGATTACTGTGAACATCTGAGAAAGACTTGTCTGAACACTGCCACATTTGCTCAGACAAACATCCGTCTAATTAGGCTCAGGGGAAGAAGGCTATAGTGATCAATGGGGCTAAGTGGTTGTGTTTGTCTCCCTGTCCAAATCCGTAGCATCACTGAAAAATGGACACAAACGATTAAGACAGAAGTATCACAGCCGACAGTCGGTGCAATTAATTAGTCTTACTTTGTAAGACTAAAACCAATAGAAAGCTCTTAACTTCTGTAAGCACTGTTAAAAAAGTAGTAAAGGGGCTTTATTAAACCATTGAAAACAAAATACATTGAAGCCATTGGCATATGGGCATTTATCCTGATGAAAGTTTTCAAACTACATTATTTTATTTTTACCTTCAACAAGTTCTCACTTCACTGAGTTCCCACACCAAAGTCTGACTGAGTGCAATAATTCTGCTCTGATACATTGGCGTTATTGGAAGGAGCCGTGCACAAACGATGCGGGGCCCAAATATTTTTGTTACAACCATGTGTGCCAATTGGCCTTTATTTACCAGCGTTCATGTGTAAACAGATGGCAATACAAGTGTGTCTTTGTCAGTAGATGCCGGCAGCAATCAACATTGATGACCAGGAGGATGCCCTGACCTGTGGGAACTCCTGAAATGCCCCCATGGCCTCCTGGTCTTGGTCACTGGAGCCACCCAACACCAGCACAGGCCTGGGTAAAACAGACAAATGATTCGAATTATAACACTGGTCAACACTTTTTCCGGCATAAGGTATTCCAACGGTTTTAAGGTAATTTTGAGGTGCTGATTCCAAACCTGGAATCAGTTTTTGTCTATCGCATCAGGTTTTTGAGATATCAAATATTGCATTTTCAATAAAAACTGCAGAAGAAAAATATTAAATAAATGTGGATATCTACATAAAATGATATTATAAACACACTATCCTAAAAATACAGCACCATATTTTAACACTAAAGCAGTCACTGACTCGCAACAACTTGCAATCATAAGTGACAGAGTTAATTTCGGGTAAAATCAATGAAAATGGGGTATGCCGATAGCATAAAAATGAGATGTGATAGAGCAAATCGGAGATCAGATTTGGAATCAGCACCCTGAAATTAGTCTAGAACAGCTGCAAAAGTCCAGGCCAGAAAAAAAAAAATGTTGTTGACCAGTGTTATACAGACTATATTGTGTTGTTTATGCATTCATAATAAATGAAAATCACCCGTAAAAACACCTTTGACAAAAGTAGGCTAGATACTCTCATGAAAGTACATTACAATCAAAGACATTTTCAATGGATTACAAACTGTGATGATGATAATCGACAGCATACCTATGCATTAGCAGCTAATGTTGACTCATGCTACTTGCTCATCTATTGAGACTTTAGTAACTCGACACTTGAGCTGCTCTCAACACACCACTCTCCTGTACCACCACTGGTGGTGTGTAGGGCCGCCGAAAGATTTTTGGAAGCTCAAGCCAAAATTCCAGATGAGGCTCCCCCTGAGGCCCCCCAGGGCTCTGTTTTTATCAGAAACTAAAACTATATTACGTGTTGTTGTTGTTGTCGTATCCTCAAATCTTGTAACTCAATTTTAACCCACTTCCCAATATGGCATCGACTGCAAACTTGGTATACTTATGTCATACTGATGACAATACTATAGTCTATCATTAAAAATGAAAAATTTAAACCATCTTTTTTGTATGTTATGTTTCGCCTTGGGTCTAATTGTCCACGCTCAACTCACGTTGGCTATAAATCACCACGGTCCCTTACATTATGGCAAGCCTCGGGGCCACTTCCTGGAGTCGTGGAGTTCTGCCATTACTCGTACAGTACATTTCATTAAAGTGTGTTTAAAAAAAAGTATTTTTTAAATATTACTTATTTATAGCTCTTTTTCATAAGCAACATGGCCGCAAATGATAGCTCAAGCTTAGCATGTGAAAATTGCTAGCAGCCAATTACTCTAAACGCGTGTTTCTAAATGCGGAGGGAAAAACCGGAGGACCCGGAGAAAAATCCACGTGACCACGAGGAGAACAAGAAAACTCCAAATACACAGGCATCAGGGTCAGGGTTGAACCGACAACCTCCTGTATACCAGGTGGGGCAGTTAACATCTCGCCATCGTAGGGGCGCTGCGAAGGCGAGTTGGTAACTGCCCCAGCTGCCACACCCTCTCTCTCTCCCTCTATGCAGCCCCGGTGGCGTGCGAGCGAGAGGATGCGTGGTCACGCATCAACGTCCGCCGCTCACCAGCAGTTGACGTTAGCGTTGGCCATTCCGCCCAGGGCGTGGATGAGACCCGGGCCCGAGACGACAAGGCAGATTCCAGGCCTGCGCCACACCGCACGATCACACGTGGCACCACACAGCCACAGGTCAGCACCAACGTTTTGGAAAATCCAACAAAATTCAAGGATTATCGCTGATCAATGTGAAATCTCTCCATATTCAAACAAATATGGAGGGCCGCTCACATCTGTTTTGCGGCTACAAGCCAATGGTTAAAATTCTGCATTTCCATGGTGTGGTGAGGGCCAGTCCTCTTAATTGACTTTTCACAAAGTGGTACTATTTTACGACCCAAAACCAGAATATGAATTTACAAGCTCCAAATTGTGAGTGAAGCACTCTGCAAGTTCCACTTGGCCAGAAAAGCCAGATACTGAATGATGGCCATGGCCATTATTAGGACCATTCATATGTGTATAGTAATCTTTTTTTCATTTGCTGGAAAATAATGGTGTTATTCAACAGCATTGATGTGATCAACAGAAGATTATCCCATATGTTCTAAAATTATTCATCAATTGATTAAAATCTCAATTTCTGAAGTATAATGAGAAAAAAATCTTGCGTTATTTTTATTCGTATAAATATTGTCACATATAATTTACAAAATACTGATTATTTTTTTATCAGTACAATGCCAAATAGCACAGTTCACTTTTGTACAATCGCTTGATTCAATAAACCCATTATTTGCCCTCGTCAAGATGTGACATGACCAGTCGGGGGTTATATGTCGTGGATCACTGCAACACAGAGCAGCAAATAAAAGTACTGCTTCAGCAGCAGCCAGAGAGTGTCGGAATCCCCTCACACCTGCTGGTGAGGTATCCAACAGCGGAAGCTGCGTAGCACGCCTGCACGGCACAACACGGACAGGACATCATCACCACTCCATAAAAATACATTATCATCAGACAAGGTCTATCCGCTGCTGAATGAAGGACAAAGAAAATTCATCGGAAGCTGAAAAGAGCGCAGAGTAGCAAGGAGAAGTGGATGCTTGTATTTACAGTATTTCAAGCGTGCATGACGGGGAACACGTGGATAAGGGGCCGTCCATAAATGACGTCACGCGATTTTGGACGATTTTTGACCCCCCCCCTCGTCACACTGCGTCACAAAAAGTCAGACCCCCCTCAAATATGACGTCACAAAGCCCCCCCCCCGCCAAAATAAAACATGCTTCAAATCGCTTTAAACTATTGTCCTTGTAGTGCGTATTTAATGTGGCGCTGTACTTTGATGTTGTAAGAGAAAACATTTATTAAAAAGTCCATTTCATAGAGTAGAACGTGTTGTGTCTATATTTATTTAAAGTTGCGCATTTTGATGTGACGTCACACTTCTCCCCCCCCCGTCACACATCGTCCCAAATGTCTGACCCCCCCCCCCCCCCCAGGTGCGTGATGTCATTTATGGACGGCCCCTAAGTGAACATGCACCAGTTAAAGACATAATTTTGACTGTTAAGAAAAGTTAGTGGGTGGGCAGGATATGTCGCTATAAAGAATAATGGCCGGGCGTCAAGACTAACAACAGTGTAGCAGCCAAAGGACGGAACATATAACGAGGAGATGGAGGGATGAAATCAGCTCACTTGCAGGACATACATTAATTGTTGCATTGCACGACCATGTAAGAAAACATATTAATGCTAACTTCAAAATACCAGACTCAAGAGATTTAGATAGTGATTAGACACTTACATGCACAAAAGGTAGCAGAAGAAGTAACTTGATTTATATATAACATTACCAGATTAACAGTTTGCATGTGAATCGGAAGGAATGAAAACTAACATGTGACCCTCTGGTATCACTAACATATTCATTGCAATCATCAGCACGTTCTAAGTTGTATATTGTAATCCAGTGATAAAATACATGTTTAAATGCCCTCTCATTCACACAGTGGTTGAGCATGGTTAGCATGGACCTTGGTGCAAGGCATTAAATGGGACCCCAGTGTCCAAAGTTTCCACAGGCCTGATGCCTAACCCCCCCCCAGCCCGTGGGCTCCAGTGCAGTTACACCGCCTGCACACCTCGATGGCTTCGCCACCGCATCACATGGCAAGTGAAACACCCCCATGGCCAGTACCCACCGCCTGTTCGTTGCGCATGCCGATGTACTTGATGCCGACTTGTTGTGCTGCTATTGCCACTTCTATGATGGGTACCCCCACCACTCCAAACATGAACTCAATACCCTGTAGCCGACACACACACAAAGTGCACGGCAGTCCATCACAAGCACGATGTCGACGTACACTCCATTGTTATTATTGCCTTTGATAACTTTGGCTTAAAAGGAATCCCAAATGCATAAGGATTCTGTGCTGCTAGCGTGGGTTCACTTCAAAAATTTGTTAACCTCAAAATAAGGATGAATGCTCCTTCAACCCACGACGTGTTATTCAGTTTCAGAGGGTGAAAGGATTATGTCAGTACTGCCGGGCTGCATATGGATCAGGAACAATGTTTTAAAACAATACACACCCAACAATGTTGGGTTATATTGATACAATGAACACTGGCAAATGGTGTATTAGTAGCAGTGAAAGTTGCTCTTATAATTACAGTAATAATGTATGACGAATTACAATATATCTGGAAGTAATTTGGAATTTAATTAGGATTTCTTTTTGCCAAATTGCGCCATCTGCTATTAAGTGGACAACTGCCTGCCACTTCGTTCAAGATACTCTCAACAAGGTTCTCTCAACAAAGGCCCAAATTTTAACAACTCCTCATAACTGAATATTATTTAAAAACAATTGTGAATACAGAATGTGAGAAAGTCATTGGATGTCACACGCATTTACGAACAAGCAACTTTAGTTTCGTGAAATGCATTGCAAAATGACCTTTTACCCAGATGCACTTGTTGTGTGTGCACGAGCCCAAGGTCGAAAAGAGAAAAGTCCCTGTTATATCACCGAGCATTAACAAACAAGACTTTTTTCAATAGTGTTCTGCACTGACATGTGTGGTTAATCACCGTTTTAAAAGCGCTTGTTTTGCATGTGGGAGAAAAAAACAATACCTGGACTAAACCCACGTAAGATTGGGGATAACTCTCAAAAGCCTCGACACAAGCCCACTTGATGTACTGCCATCTCTGGGTCTCGTTGCTTTCAAGAAACACTGGCAATCTCACAGCAAGGGCATGGAGATGATCTCTGTTCGATCCACCAACCCTTCTTGCCAAGTGCCTTTTTGGGACAACTGGACTCATGAAAAACAACATAACAACGTCCCTAACGAAGCACGCGTTTAATCTCTACGTACTGCCGGCGATGGCACGTCTAGGAAACGTGAACATTGACCCCCATTATATAATGGAGGGAAGCACACTTCTGGCCTCAAATGCATCCAAGTGGCGCCGGGGTGGCGAGATGTTAACTCCCTCGCCTGGTATGCAGGAGGTTCGTGGGTTCGATCTCGACCCTGACACCTGCTGTATAATTGAAACTTGCGCCGTCTCTCTCGCTGTGGTCGCGTGGATTTTTCTCGGGGTTCTTTAGAGTATTTGGCTGCTATATATAGCTCACTGGAAGAAAAAAAAACATTATTCATAGGTTACTTTTTTGCTACATGGCATCGCGGTCACCTGCTCCAAAAGGGCTTCCGCGACGAGCTGGGCTCCCGTGAGCTGTTCGCCGGTCTCGTCCTGTGCAGACATTTCTGGCGGCTTCTGTGGAGCTGCAACACCAGCACGAAACAAGGAAGAAGCAGGACAAAAGGGGGAGTTACGGGGAGCAGCCACTAGGAGCAGAGCAGCAGGCGCCAATGGGGTGGTGGGGGTGACAGCAAACAGAACGCCCGCCGGACCGCCCCATGCCCCATCGTCTATGCAACGTCTCATGACGGCGCGCCGTGCGGGCCAATTGTTCACGCCCCCACTGGGTTCTGTTTTTGTGAAATGGCAACGCACGTGCTCGCTTGTGGGTGCTCTGTGACCTGTACACGACGGCGTTGTGGCCCATGCGTTGGCGATTGTTGATCAGCGGTTAGATTGTAATTATGTGAATGATGGTAATACTGCGTGGGCTGTTAGAGCCAGTTTGTTTATAAAGTGTGTAAAAATGGTTTGGAGATTTTAGTGGAGTCGATGTCAGGCGTGGCAAAAAGAGTGGGGCATGTTTCTACACAATTTGTTTTCGAACAGTAGGTGGAACCATTGCTCTGTTTCAGGCGCATGGTGATTTTTTTTTGTAACGAAGACATTAACAATTATTGTCAATAAACTTCAATAATTACAGGAGTTGACAACATTCCCAGCCTAATCAATTCACATTAGCCTATCCTCGACGTCACTCAGGAAACTAGGTGGGGGGTGGTGCTGAAATATGTTTTCGAAATGGTTATATAAATATTGTTCTTAAAAATATGTATAGTATTGTTTTAGCAAAAATATCCAAAGGATACTGAGCTTACATCCACACTTAATATTGTTTTAGGAAACAATAAAGAATATTTTTTTCAATCATAACTACATTTTGTCGTCCAAAATGTATGGATAGCTTAATGGTAAACATTGTGTACGTATCTAAAACAAGTCTGCCGAATGTTATTATACTGGCACGTAAGCACGTTTCTATGTTGTACAGATTATAATAAACATACACTACAGCCATATATGATCTATAATACAGGGCTTTTTTGGGGTTACATTGCGTAAATATAAACGTGCCGTTAAACCCGCCACTACCCGACACATCCAATTAGTAAAGTTTGTCACGTAAACAGAACATGCCAATTCGTTACTAGTACAGCACACCGGTGTGTTGGAGAGCAAATCCACAACATTTAGAATCTGAGTACGACGTTTCGCCAGTAATTACAACTAGCATCATCAGACGGACACTGGCCAAAATGTGATAAGCCACTTCGTTGAGCTATTATTTGTGGCCAGGTCGCTTCTAAAAAAGAGCTACGTAGCTCAGTGGGCCTTAACTGGTAAATTAAAAATAGTATCTTGGTGAGATGGATGGTGGAGATAATGTGGCACATTAGGAATAGATCACTCTTTTAAGTATATCCTTGTGCAGCAAGGGAGTAAAGTGTGGTTCTGTGAAAGTCCTGATGTGATGTGCAGTGCATCCATGCATGTGTACAGCAGCATGTGATGACTGAGTTGGGCCTGTAGGTGGCTGGCAGGGTTAATGAATAACCGCACGTGTAATTGTGTAAACCAGCCACATGGTTAATGGCGACTCGGAAGAAATGCTGTTTGTGACACGTGCTGTTACATTTTACAGGTAAAGGATCCAAAGGTTGTTTTTGATCGTTATATAAATGTTCTAGACTTGTTCTAGACTTGTTCTAGACTTGTTCTAGACTTGTTCTAGACTTGTTCTAGACTTGTTCTAGACTTGTTCTAGACTTGTTCTAGACTTGTTCTAGACTTGTTCTAGACTTGTTCTAGACTTGTTCTAGACTTGTTCTAGACTTGTTCTAGACTTGTTCTAGACTTGTTCTAGACTTGTTCTAGACTTTAAGCTTGGCTTTGAATTGTTCATCTTCTTGGTTCTTTCGGTAAAGTCACGTAGAAGGGAAGTAATATGAATCCCTGCAGTCACGAAAGCTTTAAATCGAAATTAAAAATTTGAATTGTTCGTTTGTGATATATGCAATTAGAGGCGTTTAGCACTGTGCATTTTAAAGGGATGAGGCACTGTAATTACTGTCATTGTAATTCTCTAACTCTAATACTGTTTAGACTATAACCATGCCCATGTACCCAGAGTATGACTACTTGCAATGATTTTGAGAATAGAACACATGTAAAGTAGTAAGCTGTAGAATGGTGACATACAGTACGTATACTGTACACATACAGTACATATAATGGGTGTAAGATACCCATATAAGTGGATGGTATAGATAGACATACAGCTTAGGATTAAAGGAATATTCGAATAGTGATGTGCAAATGTGATTGTCAAAGACAAAGATAGTTTATCAGTAGTAGAATTGGGTTTAAGAGAAAACTGTTAATGAATAACCGCACGGATATACCAGTGACATGGTTAATGGTGACTCGGAATAATTACTGTTTGTAACACACGTGCTGTTGCATTTTACAGAGTGACGGTGCTGTTCTTCACAAGATTGTTATTAACCACAATAAATGTGCTTGCCCCCGATTTGGAGCACCTGCCTACGTCCTTCATTTCGAGTGTGCAACAATAACGGGTTAACATTTAAACCCCTTCCATGGGCACAGCAGAAAAGCATTTGGCATATATACTCCCCAAGCGAAATATCAAGTCACTTGGGTTCTTCCTTGATCTGTCGTAAATATTTTTTCCCTCCCTAGCCAACGCGTCTTCCCAGTCCATATTTTTAGAATTTCCTCCCGTATGGTTTATTTGACTTGCATTTTTGTAGCTCATCTTGACGGTGTTGTTGATTTTGGACTAGCCGTCACTTCAGTGCCCCCCCAACAAGTCTCTATCAGGAACGTGAAGAATCTGTCGGCCTGGGAGTGCGAGCTGGATCCCGTGGAGGTTTTGCTGCTTGCGTAAACAAAACACGAGGTTCCAGGGAGGCAAATGAGATACACCCGACAGCCTAACAAAAAATTGTCTCGCTCATGTTTACACAAATAAAGCCATAACATTTACAGCTTCCACAAGTATTCCACTATGAACTCAGCTGCGTGTCATATGGCCTTTAAAACATATCGCATGGGATCAAGTGTGTTTTTTTGCTTTACCAGTGTTTATTTTCATTGGACATCGTGTAATGTAGATGCCTAATAGAGTTAACTAAATGTGTTTTTTTGCTTATTGGTGCTCTGTTATACACGTCCAACCATGCTGGCCTTTCCACTCAAAAGAGTCTGGGTTTTACCCCTGGTCAAGGCAGTCGAAATCCTACGAAGGATTTTTCAACCACCTTAGCTTAACATCCACCTATCCGTATTAACGATAATGCAATGAGGCAATTGGTGGACATGGGCATAGAATAAGTGAACGGGGTAGCTGCCCCCCACCCACCAAACTATAGTATTGGGAGACAAGTTATAAACTGTGCCCCCCCCACCCCCCTCAGCCTTATGGCATACTCTTGAAAATGACGTCACTGATCTTTAACATCCACTGTGAAACAGACGGCGTGTACCATTTAATGGTTAATATACACCCACTGGAATAACGAGGGCAAGCGCTCGATTTCAAACCATAAACCTCTGCAATAAGCAGAAAACATGTTACCATGCGGCCATGTCACCACGCTCGAGGTATTACTATTCACCACAATATAAATAAATGAATAAAATAAATTAATCACATTCGACCATAAATCACAATAAATTACCAAATAGTTGGGGAGTGAATATCTCCACTCCGATATGACATGCCCATTGGTGGATTATTTTTGGTGAGGAAAATGTTGGTAACCTAATCTAAACTGGTAATTAGACCACAATTGAAGAGTGGGTGAAACACCCTGCAAAAGAGGCCTCTGCATGCAGTGTCAGACTAACTTTTTGGCAGTTTATTTCTGGCCTGGATTGTTCCCATTCGTGCAATGTGGTTGTATTTGTTGAATTAATTTCACGTCGTACATAGCCAACCATGATAATAATCTGTTATCCTCGGGCCTACATTACCAGCAGAGAAAAGTGCAACAACATCCATTGTTGTATTGTACTATATTATACATCTATACTCGCCACCTTTCCCAGGTCGCACTGACTAGCATGGTGAAGTATGGCCAAATAACCCAAACAGACCTGTGCTGCATGGAGAGGCCCTCATTCAGCAGTGGATTGATAAAACGGCTGTCCAAGTACATCCTTGGGCCTGTCAAATTAATTATAAATAGAATTCGTGGAAGAGTCCTGTTTGCTCTAATTTACAAAACTGACCTAGTTTGATGCTTGTTATTTGGCACTCTTCAGAGCAATGTCCCGTGTTCAGCGAGCTGACTGATGTGAGCAGCCCAGCGTGCCACATCCTATAATGCTAAAAGTGTATCACGGGGATTTGAAATGCAATATGATCCATATCCACTTTGGGTCAATGTGTACTACCAAGGATTAAGCACCCCGCTCCTCTTGCCTAACAAACAACCAGATAGCTTTTAGTGGCTACGAATATTACACAAACGCTCCCAGCTCCCCACGGCGACAGTACAGGTTGCATTCGTCTTGGAGTGGCAGTTTTGTTTGAAATCTTAATCATTTATACGATCCATATTTGTTATTCGTGAGCAACGCAATTCATGCCAAATATCTTGTCATTAAGCCACCAGTAAGATGTATTGGTCAGAATTAGATCAATACATTGCTGCGAATATGTCAATAATATATTTGTAAACGTAACAATATTGTTAGGTGATAGAGGGTAAATTACAAGATATTTGGCATAAAATGATTACGTGGCCTAACCTAAAAATAAATGTGGATCATTCAATTGCGAAATAAATTTTATGTTTGCGTCGTTTCTGTTGTCAGAAAGGTGGTTTCTGTCGTCATTTTATGGAAAATTTGCCAAATCGCTACCATTTCCGTACTTTTATTTCGACTAAAAACAAACGGGGCACAGCTTTTCTGCTGAAAATCAAATAACTAATGGGCCTAAACAATATCTAGGATTTTCCGAGTGTATAAGGGACCCGGATGGAGCAACACAGGCGCAAAACTCCAGACGCACAACACGAGGTGGATTTTTGAGGCCCGTGCAGACAGGCTGACAGAGTGCGTTATGTCCCACTCACCTCCGGCAGCTTAATCCACAAACGTTTATGATGGCACCATCTGACAGATTACATCCAAGAAGACGTTGTCGGCTGCTATAAATACATTTAATGGAGTGTCTTAGCTGTTTCACTGGCCAGTTGCTCATATGATGTTCCAAAACAAGTCCAGAAGTTATTTATAAAGTGTTTTTGTTATCTGAAATTGCATTTAAAGAAAACGACCTAAACAAATGCTGCATATAAGCCCTTCACCAGTGCAGCAATAACACTGACATACTGGAAAACATTTTTTCGGGCGTTAACCAATATATATCAGACATTAAAAAAGAAATGCATATTAAATTTATATAGCAGGGATACAAACAGCGTAGCGTAATTGTGGACAGTGACATATCTGTTACAAGCGTTACATTGTTTTAGATTGACGGGCTTCAACATACACACATTTGCTCTTTCAAATTTTCTATCTCTCTTCTATCAGTTGTCACGTGGCGAATAACGAAGTGAACGAATTCTTCAACTCGTTTCCTTTCCTGGTCATGGTGACCACTTGTATGTTTAACTTCCTTCACACTGTATGTAGCCAATCGGAGGTGTGGGGGAAGGACAACTAAACACTTCCTCTAGACCTGCGTGTTTCCCTTTTAGATACTCCTTCTATATGCTGCAAATCTACCTTTTGCGTGTCTGGCCTCTACTTATTGCTGCTTCTGTGTGGCCGTGCAAGGTCACTGATGGTAATGTGTTGGCCTTCATTATTTTGGTAAGCCAAAACCAAAGACGTCTGCATCTTTGTATATTTTGTGCCAACGTTTCCTGTCTCCTATCTTTTTCCTTATCGTCTAATTTCCTCGTTTTTGGAGTTTTGGTAATCGCAGGATTCTTCGCAGGACATATACAGGGTGTTTTAAAACGATGGACCCGATTTGAAATCACTATATCTCTGCAACCACGAACCGCCCATGAATGAAACGCTTACCACTTGAAAGGCGGGGCATAGAGTTTCAAATTATTACCGCGAAATGCCTCTCCCAGCGCACAAACAGCCCCTAGCCTCAGTCATTGACAAGATGGCGACCCCACAACACAAGGCGTTTTGCGTTCTGCAGTTCAGCAAGACTGAATCCGTAATTGCGGTGCAGCGTACCGTTTCAACGGCGTTTTGGCATTGATCCGCCAATGTCAAAGAGCATTCGTCATTGGTACTGACACTAATCTGGATGACCTCAAAAACAGAATCATGGCAGCGGTGACTTCACTGGAAGAAGACACTTTGAGAGGCGTTTGGGACGAATTCAAATATTGTCTCGATGTTGTCCATACAGCAGGTGGAGGGCACATAGAGCGTTTATAAAATGGTTAGTAAAACTTGATAATCTTAATTTAGGAGCTTTCGTGACTGCAGGAATTATTCTTTGGTTCTTTTCGGTTAAGTCACGTCTAAAAATAAAATAATAAATTAAAATAACATATTACGACGTTTCGATTGCAACACAAGCAATCATCATCAGGTATAAAAGAAATAGCAACAAAAAATCTAACTAGAAAACTATAGACAGACATACAAGCAGACAGACATCACAACGGCACACAGAGAGAGGACACACATCGGCACAAAGAGAGGGGTTGTCTCTATGACGGTCCCTTAAATATAGAGAGGGGGGGCGAGAACGGAGAGAGGGAGGGGGCAGAGAGAATTAGCATATCAATGAGTGTACGCCAACGTACTGCTGCTGCTGCAAGTAAGATGACAATGTGGAACGCGCACGCAAAATTGAAAACTAGGAGACAGGCACACGAAAATTAAATAACCCAGCAAAATATCGAAATGTGATGTAATACAACACAGAGAGTCGGTTAACACACAATTAACGCATAGCCTGGTTGATTACGTGTTTCAAAATTTGCTAAGTTAGAATTTTAAGTGTGAAAATTCCAAAGAGAGGACACAGGCAGAGAGAACAAATAGCCAGAAAGAAAAAGGATAAGCTTAAAACTTCCCCGTAGAAGTGGTTCAATCTTAATTTAGGAGCTTTCGTGACTGCAGGAATTATTCTTTGGTTCTTTTCGGTTAAGTCACGTCTAAAAATAAAATAATAAATTAAAATAACATATTACGACGTTTCGATTGCAACACAAGCAATCATCATCAGGTATAAAAGAAATAGCAACAAAAAATCCAACTAGAAAACTATAGACAGACATACAAGCAGACAGACATCACAACGGCACACAGAGAGAGGACACACATCGGCACAAAGAGAGGGGTTGTCTCTATGACGGTCCCTTAAATATAGAGAGGGGGGGCGAGAACGGAGAGAGGGAGGGGGCAGAGAGAATTAGCATATCAATGAGTGTACGCCAACGTACTGCTGCTGCTGCAAGTAAGATGACAATGTGGAACGCGCACGCAAAATTGAAAACTAGGAGACAGGCACACGAAAATTAAATAACCCAGCAAAATATCGAAATGTGATGTAATACAACACAGAGAGTCGGTTAACACACAATTAACGCATAGCCTGGTTGATTACGTGTTTCAAAATTTGCTAAGTTAGAATTTTAAGTGTGAAAATTCCAAAGAGAGGACACAGGCAGAGAGAACAAATAGCCAGAAAGAAAAAGGATAAGCTTAAAACTTCCCCGTAGAAGTGGTTCAATCTTAATTTAGGAGCTTTCGTGACTGCAGGAATTATTCTTTGGTTCTTTTCGGTTAAGTCACGTCTAAAAATAAAATAATAAATTAAAATAACATATTACGACGTTTCGATTGCAACACAAGCAATCATCATCAGGTATAAAAGAAATAGCAACAAAAAATTTTTGTTGCTATTTCTTTTATACCTGATGATGATTGCTTGTGTTGCAATCGAAACGTCGTAATATGTTATTTTAATTTATTATTTTATTTTTAGACGTGACTTAACCGAAAAGAACCAAAGAATAATTCCTGCAGTCACGAAAGCTCCTAAATTAAGATTGAACCACTTCTACGGGGAAGTTTTAAGCTTATCCTTTTTCTTTCTGGCTATTTGTTCTCTCTGCCTGTGTCCTCTCTTTGGAATTTTCACACTTAAAATTCTAACTTAGCAAATTTTGAAACACGTAATCAACCAGGCTATGCGTTAATTGTGTGTTAACCGACTCTCTGTGTTGTATTACATCACATTTCGATATTTTGCTGGGTTATTTAATTTTCGTGTGCCTGTCTCCTAGTTTTCAATTTTGCGTGCGCGTTCCACATTGTTATCTTACTTGCAGCAGCAGCAGTACGTTGGCGTACACTCATTGATATGCTAATTCTCTCTGCCCCCTCCCTCTCTCCGTTCTCGCCCCCCCTCTCTATATTTAAGGGACCGTCATAGAGACAACCCCTCTCTTTGTGCCGATGTGTGTCCTCTCTCTGTGTGCCGTTGTGATGTCTGTCTGCTTGTATGTCTGTCTATAGTTTTCTAGTTAGATTTTTTGTTGCTATTTCTTTTATACCTGATGATGATTGCTTGTGTTGCAATCGAAACGTCGTAATATGTTATTTTAATTTATTATTTTATTTTTAGACGTGACTTAACCGAAAAGAACCAAAGAATAATTCCTGCAGTCACGAAAGCTCCTAAATTAAGATTGAACCACTTCTACGGGGAAGTTTTAAGCTTATCCTTTTTCTTTCTGGCTATTTGTTCTCTCTGCCTGTGTCCTCTCTTTGGAATTTTCACACTTAAAATTCTAACTTAGCAAATTTTGAAACACGTAATCAACCAGGCTATGCGTTAATTGTGTGTTAACCGACTCTCTGTGTTGTATTACATCACATTTCGATATTTTGCTGGGTTATTTAATTTTCGTGTGCCTGTCTCCTAGTTTTCAATTTTGCGTGCGCGTTCCACATTGTTATCTTACTTGCAGCAGCAGCAGTACGTTGGCGTACACTCATTGATATGCTAATTCTCTCTGCCCCCTCCCTCTCTCCGTTCTCGCCCCCCCTCTCTATATTTAAGGGACCGTCATAGAGACAACCCCTCTCTTTGTGCCGATGTGTGTCCTCTCTCTGTGTGCCGTTGTGATGTCTGTCTGCTTGTATGTCTGTCTATAGTTTTCTAGTTAGATTTTTTGTTGCTATTTCTTTTATACCTGATGATGATTGCTTGTGTTGCAATCGAAACGTCGTAATATGTTATTTTAATTTATTATTTTATTTTTAGACGTGACTTAACCGAAAAGAACCAAAGAATAAAACTTGATAACTCATTAAACTGTTAGTAACTTTTTGTGTAATTGTAACATGTTGCCATCGTGAAATATACTGCTTTGAAATTCGGTCAATTAATTTGAAACACCCTGTACTGTATATGCCGGTTTTTGTATTCCATTGAACATCACAGCCCCTCCTTTACTATTGATACCCAGCAAGCACAACGGATACCCCACAGCCAAGCGAGCCGTGTCACCGTGTTATACCTCGACACATCATTTATTTCGTGAATGTTCTCGTCAAGTTTTGTCAATGAGTTCCACCGCCGCCACACGGAGACGCACGTCTCCTGCCAGACAAGTGGGCTATGGCGTACTGTACTTGCCGTCACTGACAGTGCCGGATTAAGCTAGTGCGGGGCCTGTAGCATATGTTTTAAAGAGGCCCTAAAAAACATAAACATTAAAACACAAATTTTTACTTGCATAGTAAAGTAATTCTATTTTTTCATTTTCAATACAGCCAGATAATACGACAAATCGCTAACCTTAAACACACCAGTCGTTCCTAAAAGTAGAAGGCGGTATAGTACTATAGTAATAAAGCAAGTGCAGAATCACTGAACCGGAATTGATAGCTTGAAAGCATTTAGAGCGGGGCCATCGAAAGTGCGGGGCCCGTAGCATATGCAGCTACTTTTGCTACGTGGATAATCCGGCACTGGTCACTGGCCCTCAGTTGGCGGCTTGTGTTCTTTGGCACAACCCAATTCTGCTCAGAAGCTCTCTGTCTTAAAGCACTTAGCGCAGAATATGCGATTTACGAGGGCAGACTTCTCAACTGTTTGCCATCGTCACTTGCTCAGAAATAACACTTCAAATGCACACATGAGACCGTGGCTTTTGCCCAAATCAAACGTGGGACTTGTGAGCTCGGCAGTGGAAAATGCCCGTCGTGGCGGTAATGTTTCTGGTTGGGAGTGCCGAAGGCCAGCAGTTTGTCCTAATTTAAGAAATCCCCCTCACTGAGGTAACTCCACGATAGAGTAGACCTTGCTGAAGTAGGTAGGTGATTCTGATGCAATAGTAACCCCACGATAGGATAGGTCTTTCCGAAGAGGTGGTCCTGGTGCAAGAGTAGTCCAATTCAAGTACAGACTGCACCAGCATTCAAGTGGGGTGCCGCAGTGGCGAGATGCTAACTCCCTCGCCTGGTATACAGGAGGGCGTTGGTTCTAATCCCCACCCTGACACCTGCTGTATATTTGGATATTGCATGTTCTTCCCGTGGTCGTGTGGCCTCCACATTTAGAAACACACGTTTAGAGTATTCGGCGCTATAGATTTCCACATGGTAAGCCGCTTCATTGAGCTATCAATTGTGGCCAGGTCGCTTTGGAAAAGAGCTATATAGCTCAGTGGGCCTTACCTGGTAAAATAAAAACGTGTTTTTAAGTGCACACAGCACCAGTGCACATGCATACATCGATACCATGTATCACACATCCATCATGACCACAATCAGAAATAAACTTGACATCTAATCTGAACTAAAGATAATAATTAAACAAGTCTCTGGTTGAGTCAATGCGTGTTACAAAACAATATAATAAATTGCTTTTGTTATTAAGCCAAAATGTAAGTGGTGATCGTACGTTGAGGATTGAGCACGTGACCACCAAGGGTGAAAATTCCTTGCGCGTGATTGATGATTGTTGAGCGTAACCTGGTTACTGACGAAACGATAGAGCAATGCTGCATGTTGCTTACACACAGTTGCATCTAACATTCACATTCAATCACTGTAGCGCATTGTCTCGTGCATGCTTGTGGCAGCTATCACAATGGAATATGTGTGCTTGCAGCACAACGCAAACTTTTCCCGCAGTTATGGAGTCAAGTTGGCACATGATTTACAAAATGTAATAAAGAGTTGCACTGTATAGCGAACTTTATTTTCATTTTATAGCGCACATTTTTTTTAAAATCAGCATTTAACCCATTGTACACTGGCTGAAGAATCTGGATTTCCAGATATTTCTATCAAATAATCGTTCCAGCGAATTTGATTAATTAGTCTGCACGCAGAACTTTTGGATTATTGTCTGAATTTTGAAACGCCAGAGTGAATTCCCCGTTGCTCCATTTCCGCAACCACTCCACAAGCGAGTGAAAGAAAAGTGCTGAAGGAAGTTGCCACTTGTGTGTATTTTCGTTGGCCCGCAGTTCGCGCAATGTGTGGGCCTGTGTGTGATGAGTACCGCACTCAATGACCCACTTACCACTCAGGGGCGATGGTAATTTCCCCCGACATATTCATTGTTGTATTTTCGCTGCTCGCAGTCTTGGAGGGCACTTAGCACGGGTAGCATCTCTGGCAGGAGTGACAGAACTGGGCCATGCGGGCAGACAGGACGCACGGGTGGCCGTGCGCAGATAAGACGCACTGCCCACCAACCTCCTCGTCACCATTGGAACCTCATTTGCCAGTAAAAATATGATAATTGTTTTTTTACCCTTCTATCTGGCAACAAAACTGACACCTTTTTTACAAGGAGTCATGTTTACATAGACCACAAAACCTGCAGTCATAATGCAAACATGGTCTATGTAAACATGACTCCTTGTAAAAAGGTGTCAGTTTTGTTGCCAGATAGAAGGGTAAAAAAACAATTATCAACCTCCTCGTCCTCGTCATGCATGTCGTTCCAATGATCCTTTCACAATTTATCCCGAATTAGTGTCACAGCAGTCACACCATCATCGTCATGATCATAATCCCTTCATTAATTTTCCTTACTTCATATTTTACGTCGTCAACGGCCAGTACCAACAAAGCAATTTAGAGGGGAGTACTGGAGAGCGCTTGCTTAAATTTCGAATGTGTGATAATAAAATAAAAAGATGAACTATCTGTGAACTCATCCGTGTAGTGTGTCGTACTATTGACAGTTGAGTAAGCCAATCATGTGTAATGCGAGCAAGGATTGAGGGGGGCGGAGTCTGGGTCACGTGGGGAGTGGGTGGAGTTAGGGTCACGTGGGGGAGAGGATTTAGGGAGAGAACCGGAAGGGGAAGGGCGAGTTGAGACGGAGTGAAATACGAGGAGGCCACGCTGGGCAAGACAGAGAGTGTGGCGCGGTTGCCACGCGGTGGGAGACATCGACACCGACAGCCATCGGTGTCAGACGAAGAGAGCTAACGGGGCAGTGAGAGGCTAGCTGTGAAAGGGGCAGCAGTGACGCTAGATAGCGGGGCAGCGGTGTGGCTGCAAGGATTGCCTGACGGGCAGCAGGGAGATTGCATATTGGAGCAGCAGGGAGACTGCACAACGGAGCAGCCGATGGCTGTGGAGAGGTCGTCGAGCGGGACGCGGGCCTGAGCGAGACGCCGTGGTACGGAGATTCTACGAACCCAATAAAGGACAACAGAGATCGACATCTGAGAGAGAGTCCTTTATTACATTGGTGTCAGAAGTGAAACGGCATGTCAAAACAGCTCAGGAAGAAGACCGTCCCTGCACCATCTTCGGTAACATCTTCCGACGACGACCTCCCTCCAGCGGTGGCGCTACCCACGATGGAGGAGGAAAGCGGAGCGGGGACGAGCGGGGTTCCAGCCGTGCAGGACGTGGCCGCCTCGGTGGGCCCATCCGCGCGACTGGACGCTGACGACGGATGGCGACAGGTGGCGGCGCAACTGGAGGCACTGAAGACGGTACTGGCACAATTGTGCGTTCTCGTCACGCCGGCGACGACTTCGGGAGGCCCGGCGAGGAACAACGGTCCGGGGCCTTGCCGTCGCCGTCAGCCCTCTCGACCACGCGGCACGAAGACGCCATCTTGGGCGTGGCCGAGGAAGAACGGCGGGAAGCCGCCATCTTGCGCCCTCCGCCGCGGGAAGCCGCCATCTTGCACACGTTGCGGAGCGACGCCATCTTGTCGCTGCCGCGTGTGTCACCATTGGAGGAGGACGGAGGAGCAAGAACCCGCAGCCGTCATTTAACAAAGGTCAAAGAATTCTCAATCGGCGGCGATTGGAGCACATTCGCCTGCCGTTTTCAAGCGGCCGTACGCTCCGCCATGTGGACGGACGCGGAGGCCCTGGAAGTCTTACCAACACTTCTCGACGACGAGTCCGTCCGGTTCTTCCGCTCCATCAAGGCCGACAAGAAGAAGACGCTGTAGGGTGTCTTCGAGGAGATGGCGGATGCGTACGAGCCTCCGGACTACGCCCATCGGAGATTTGTTCAGCGCCAACAGGCGCCTGATGAATCGCCGGTGGCCTACAGAGGCGCGGTTCTGGAACTGGCGATGGCGGAATACCCCGAGACGGAGCCCGATTTGTTGGAGCCCCTCGTGTTGGGCAAGATGCTCGAATTATCTAGAGACCTTGGGATCCCCATGCCGGTGTGCAGCCATGATAAATTGACGTCCCGTGCTGTGGCTAAGTGCTTGGACACTCAATTTAATCTCCGACGCTGGAAGCAGGTGTCGGCTTGGACGGGGGGGCCCGTCGTTGAAGGCGGTGCTCCGGGGTGGGATCCTACGAAGGCGATCTACGTTCCTGATGACAAGGGTCCGCAGTAGTTGACGGCCGCCTCCGCCCAGTGGCCTGCTCGGGGGGGGACGGGGCCGAGGTCCGCGCCGCCAGCGCGGGAGCGTCGGGACAGGGGGGGTGCCGCGCGTCGGAACGATGTGGAGTGCTTCCGCTGAGGCCGTAAGGGCCACTTCGCAAGGGACTGCTGGGCTCGCATCCCGGGGCCGCCCCAGCAGGAGGCCTCGACCACGGACGCTGCACGAAAAGACCCACCAGTAGAGGCAAGTGGTGCGCACCAGACACCCGGCAAGGCCTGTCACCTCATGCATCGCCATCGCCGCGTGGTCCGTGTGTCGTTAACAACAAGGTGCCTCCAGTTGACCCGGATCGCTCGCTGACGCAATGGCGCCGATTGGCACGCAGGGTAGTTGCGGCCGCTACGGGGGCGTCCACGGTACCGGGTTCCATTCAGGGGGTCGAGGTGCGTATTTTGGTGGACTCCGGTGCATCCGCGACCATTATTTCGGATGTCATTTTCCATCTTTTGGGCATTCCGCCAGGGAAAGTGCGAGCGGTTTATGATTCATGCATAGCGGCGAATGGGGGAAGTATGGGCATTGTGGGCCAGGTGGACGCCAACATATCCATCGGGGGGGTGTCGGCTTCAGGGACTGTGTTGATCTCTAGGTCCCTCGCAGTGCCCTGTTTGTTGGGGACTGATTTCCTGGCTAAAATGCCCATTCAAATAAGGATTGATCAAAACTGCATTGAATTACCGGGGGGGCGTAAAATTTCGTTCCTACCATCGCCATGGGGCCGGTCTGCCCCTGTTTGCCAGGTGCAGGCGCTGTCCGAGGTATCTGTTGACATTCCACCTGGTTCGCAGATGCTTATCCCGTTGAGATATCGGAAGCCAGTACCTGGCGTTGAGGGAGCGGCGGGGGTTCTGTTATCGCCGTCCACGGCTATAACGGGCGGCTCGGTGCTGGTTGGGGCACAAAAAATTGTCCGGCCAGGCCAGCCCCCGTTCTTACAGGTGCTAAATGGGAGTGCAGAAAATGTCAGTGTCCCGGCCGGAACGGTTGTGGCTCACGCCACGACCGCGTTCACGACTCATGACAACCGGGTCTACCTGGACATGGTAGGGGGGGTTTCGGGGCCAACGGGGCAAGATGACCGTTGGGTGGCCGAGTTATGCGGGGAGAATTCGTCCCTGACCAGAGAGCAACGGTCCGCGCTTCGGGCGCTGTTGCTAAGTTATTCCGACGTGTTCAGCTCGGATGATTTTGACTTGGGACGCACCTCCCTGCTTTCCCACCACATTGAGACGGGGGATGCCGCTCCGATTCGGTTGAACTCGCATCGGTTGAGCCCGACGGAGCGGGATCAGGTTCGTGGGGCAGTGGAGGACATGCTAGCCGCTGATATTATATCCCCGTCTAACAGTCCATGGGGCGCGCCGGTGGTCCTTGTGAAAAAGAAGGATGGGAAACTGCGATTTTGCGTCGATTTTCAGAAATTGAATGAGGTGTCCGTCGCAGACGCGTACCCACTTCCACGTATGGATGATTCCCATCGATGCCTTGTCTGGGGCGAAGTTTTTTTCAACATTGGATCTCTCTTCGGGATTCTGGCAGCTTCCCCTTGACGAGTCTTCGAGGGAAAAGACGGCTTTTCGCACGCCGCAGGGACTGTTTCAGTTTAATTGCCTTCCGATGGGCTTGAATGCGGCTCCAGCAACTTTTCAGCGGTTGATGGAGCTGGTGTTAATGGGTCTGCAGTGGGAGACATGTTTGATTTATTTAGACGATGTTATCGTCTTTAGCCGCACATTTGACGAACATTTGCAGAGATTGGAGACGGTTTTTGCTAGGATGCGCTCCGCAAATTAAAAATTCAAACCGAAAAAGTATCACCTACTGCAACGATCCGTGCGTTATTTGGGACACATAGTCAGTGCGGACGGGGTGGCCACGGACCCGGAGAAGACGGCGTGCGTCCGTAACCGGCCAACCCCGACCTCGGTTGGGGACGTCCGTCGCTTCTTGGGGTTCGCCTCATACTATCGCAGGTTCGTCCCGAACTTTGCTATGATCGCTAGGCCCTTGCACCTCCTTACGGGTAAAGGTCGGAGGTTCAGTTGGGGTCCGCCGGAGGAAGCGGCGTTTCAGGGCCTACGCGATCGGTTGGTGACGGCGCCGACATTGGACTATCCGGATTTCGATAGACCGTTTATTCTGGATACGGACACTAGTGACACTGGGATTGGGGCCGTTCTGTCACAGTCCAAAGGCGGCGTGGAGCACGTGGTAGCCTACGGTAGCCGTGTACTGTCCCCGGCAGAAACCCGCTACTGCGTCACTCGCCGCGAATTATTGGCTATTGTCCATTTTCTCCGCCAATATTGGCCGTATCTTTACGGCCGGTCATTTATTGTGCGCACGGACCATGCGGCTCTGCAATACGCCCTGAGGGTTGACCAACCATCTGGCCAACTGGCACGATGGTTGGAGACCCTGCAGGAATTTTCATTCGACATACAATATCGGAAGGGGTCGCGTCACGCGAATGCAGATGCACTCTCCAGATTACCGCAGGGGTCCCCTTGCGCTTGCGCGTCGGGTACGAATAGGTGTACGCCGGTTCAGCTACCCCCTCGGCCTGTCGTGTCAGCTGTCGAGATGCCTGGGGCTCCGGTGTGCCCAGGACCGGCCGATGGGGTTCTGAACCTGCCGCGCTCGGTATGGATTCGCGAACAATTGCTTGACGACTCGTTGGGGGCTTTACGGAGTCGGGCTGTGAAGGGAGAGGGGAAATTGCTGTCCGGTGGGACGCCGGGGGCCGCTCTCCGGGATGGGTTGCTCATGTGGAGAGAGGCATTGCATGACCGCTGGCGTCTGGTGGTACCGTCGTCGCTACGGTACGAATTGATTCGGACTCTGCACGGCGACACTTTGTTACATCTCGGGGTGCAGAAGACTTTGTTAACATTACAGCATGACTACTTCTGGCATGGCATGACGACGGATGTCGTCGGACACATTCGGGCGTGTCCCGAGTGTGCCCGGCGGAAGCCGCCTAAAAACTCTTACGTGCCGCCGGTGCAGTCTATGCAAGTGTCTCGAATCAACTAGTTGGTGGCGCTAGATATTTTGGGACCTTTCCCGCCGTCCGCTAGGGGTAATAAATATTTGCTGGTCGGGGTGGAATATCTTTCACGCTGGCCGATGGCTTGGCCCTTACCCGACCAGTCGGCGGCGTCTATCACGGACGCGTTCCTATTTGGATATGTGATGGACAAGGGGGCGCCGGAGAGGCTACTCACGGATCAGGGGCGACATTTTTCTTCCAAATTGTTGGCGGAAGTGTGCGCTGCTCTGGGAACCAAGAAGGTTCGTACGTCTCCTTACCACCCGCAGACGGATGGCATGGTGGAACGCCTTAATCGGACGCTGTCGGCCATGCTATGTCACACGGTTGACGAGAAACAAGCTGATTGGGACTTGCATATACCTGGGGTACTCTCCGCGTATCGGATGACGCCTCATGCGTCCACTGGGTATTCTCCATTTTTTCTCATGTACGGCCGCGAGAATGTGCCGCCAGTGGAAGTACAGCTGAGTACGGGGGCGAAGGGTCCTGTTAAACCTCTCCCCGAATATATTCAGGACACGGTTCGATGCGTCGCCGAGGCACGGGAGGGGGCCCGGTTGGCTACTGCCAAGGCTCAGGCGCGAAACGAGCGTTGCGCCCGACGCTCGACTGGTACATGCCCCTGGGACATGGCATGGCTGCACTGCCCGCAGGTGCGGCTGGGGACCTCCCCTAAGCTTCACAAACCATGGCAGGGGCCGGTTAAGCTTATTGAAGTCCCTAACCCGCAATCCGCACGGGTTCCGTTCGGATCGCGGCGCTGGTATGTTCATACGTCTAGGCTGAAGCCCTACGTGGCCCCGCGGACAGATGCGTCATCCCCTGATGTTGCCTTGCCGGTGTCTTTTGCGCCCGACGCACCTCTGCCCTTGCCTGTTTACTCTGCAAGCGCGCCTGTCGTGCCTTCTACAGACAAACCAGCTGTGACGCAGGCGGATGTGGCGAATCCTGCTCTGGGTGGGCCTACCACGGCGACGGGGCCACTTGGCCCTGCTGCCCTTCCAACCCCACCACAGACACGGTTGCCGGAGACCCCGGACTTGGGTCTCCCTGGGGGACGGGACCTTGGCGTTGACGGGCCTCCAACAGCGGCGGGCGGTTCTACTCCCGTCGATCTTAAGACCCCCGTCGTGTTCTCGGTCCGTGGGGGTACCGCCGCTCGTTCGGGACGGGCCGGCGACCCGCACGCGTTCCAAATCCCTTTCCTTTCGTTGATTGTTATTGTTCTTGTTCTTGTT
The DNA here is from genome assembly GCF_964198595.1 of Lampetra fluviatilis. Taxonomy (NCBI): domain Eukaryota; kingdom Metazoa; phylum Chordata; class Hyperoartia; order Petromyzontiformes; family Petromyzontidae; genus Lampetra; species Lampetra fluviatilis. The sequence continues at coordinate 16,999,759 of NC_136275.1, forward strand.
ATCGTTTTATACTCTCCGTTGTCCAGTGATGCCAGATGGTTCCAATATTGCTCGCATTATTTTTTTGTAATTGTTGCAGCCGGGGACGGCTGGGGTTTCATTAGGGGGGGGGGGGGTCGTGTAATGCGAGCAAGGATTGAGGGGGGGCAGAGTCTGGGTCACGTGGGGAGTGGGTGGAGTTCGGGTCACGTGGGGGAGAGGATTTAGGGAGAGAACCGGAAGGGGAAGGGGGAGTTGAGACGGAGTTAAAATGGAGGAGGCCACGCTGGGCAAGACGGAGAATGTGGCGCGGTCGCCACGCGGTGGGAGACGTCGACACCGACAACCATCGGTGTCAGACGATGAGAGCTAACGGGGCAGTGAGAGGCTAGCTGTGAAAGGGGCAGCAGTGACGCTAGATAGCGGGGCAGCGGTGTGGCTGCAAGGATTGCCTGACGGGCAGCAGGGAGATTGCATATTGGAGCAGCAGGGAGACTGCACAACGGAGCAGCCGAGGGCTGTGGAGAGGTCGTCGAGCGGGACGCGGGCCTGAGCGAGACGCCGTGGTACGGAGATTCTACGAACCCAATAAAGGACAACGGAGATCGACATCTGAGAGAGAGTCCTTTATTACACATGTATGGTGTATTCATATACGTGTACAGGGGTGCTGATTGCAGTTGACACAGAGCCAAATTGCCAAGCTTCGCTGGCTTGAATAGCATCACTGTATATTAACGCTGCAGTCCAAAGCCAGTACACATCATCTGCTGTTAAGACGATGTCAGAGTCCAAATACAAATGATAAGCGTTACATGCGAGGTATAGCGGTGGAGCAGTAATTTTGTGCGTGCGCTGTTCTATGATCACGGCGACCCGAGTTCGATTACTAGTCATGCATAATATCAGTGGTGAGTGACATTTGAACCGGTATTCGCCTCACGTCACAAACCCAGTCACTAGTGTGGTGATACATGGTCAAACCACTTGCATGACTGACACGACATTTACGTGGCCTTCATCCTGCAGTAGATTGACAACTGACACTTATTATCTTGATTTAAAGCTTTCGTGACTGCAGGAATTCATACTCTGTGGGTCTTTCGGTAAAGTCACATAGATAGAAAAATAATAGATCACGAAGTTTTGATCGCAACACAGGCAATCGTCTTCAGGTGCTGCGTTGGAGCAACACAGGCAATCGTCTTCAGGTGAAGACGATTGCCTGTGTTGTGACCGAAACGTCGTTATCTATTATTTTTCTATCTACGTGACTTTACCGAAAGACCCACAGAGTATGAAAGTTATTAATTTATATGTCCAACAAGTATACAATATTTAATCATTGGTTAATATAAAATTATAGCATTTTAGCAATTAGCAGAGGAGAGACTTTGGCATGGGGAGCACGTGGGGAGACCAAGCCTTTATGATAAATGTGTAATAAAGCTCGTTGAGGCGACTTCTGGAATCCGTCTTTTATTCAACTTGTATTACAGCTTTCCTTCACGCTGCTGACAGGCAGCGTGAGAGGGACAGATAGAGAGAGACACACACTGCCACGTGGCAACCCGGAGCCCCGCTCCCGCGTGGCCCCCTTCCTCTGTTCGTTCCCGTTCTGACCACGTGTCGTTCGTCTCCACCCCTATTTAATACCCGGGTCACGTGGTACGTTTCCAGCAATCCTGGTTAGCTTCCATGAAATATTCCAGGCCCCCTCAAAAGCTGCCCGGACCACGCCCCTGACTCATCTCCCCATTGGCTGTGGCCAAAGCCAGCAGAACCAATCCCCTACTTACAGCTGTCACCTTTCCATTACGTCAGGGCCACGCCCCTAGGCTTCCCCCCATTGGCTATAAACCAGGACCGGCAGAGCCAATCATCATGACGAGTTGTGATACGTCATTGAGCCGGATATATCCTCACATTACAAATGCACGATTGTGATCGGTGCTATTTGCTGGAATGTAACATGTACAAAGTGTGTGGTTTGGCTGTCCTTTAAAATACAAATTTTCACAAGCCTCCGAATTAATACTGCATATCCAGAAAATATTTCTCTGATAAAAATGTCTTCAAGAAAAAATTACACAATGCAATATAATGATTTTTTTGTATTTTGTTGAATCATAAATGCTCTACTACAAGGACATCTACTGTGTACATATGTGTATATACTTGTAGGATTACTACCTGCCCTTTTTCCCAGGACAGGTGGTAGTAGTCCTGAGAAATCTGTACATTTTCCCAGGACTTTAAAAGTTTCGGATTTCGTTAGGCCCCTTAATAATACACCACTCAAGACAATGCAGTTGCATTTGGCTCTAGCATTTTCCGGCACTGTAAGATATTAATTTCCCCATGATATTTTGTTCCTCTGAGGTGGCAACCCAAGTCACTGTGGGAACAAATCGGCTGTCAAAACCTTAATAGAGTAATTTACTGACTTCAATCTGATATCACAGCTATATTGCGTTAGCCCGAGTGCAATAAAATGTCCCTATTAAGTGCCGTGTTTTGTATGGAAATTCCGAGCACAAATTCCCGGCGATGTTCACATGGACACGTTGGCTTAAATGCTGTTTTTCAAGGTTAATGCATTGTATATCTAAGGGAAGAATTGTCCGTGTCTATGATTTGGTGCAAATAACTTAAATGTTGAGCTTCGACGTGTCAACATGAGGGAAAACCAGGGGCAGACTGCCACCATGCATTTGCCATTGCCCATCGTGCACCGAGGTTACGAGGATGTGAAAATGCCTTTGCAGTGACAAAGCATGACTTCATTTCTGCACGGCTCGTATATGAAGGTGTATTCAAACTCTTACCAACCACCGAATAAGTTTGCAATAGCCACTCGTGAAAATTTTCAAGTAAATCCACGTGCATCCATTCTTTATGACTATCTTCATATTCCTCAAACTCAGAGCCAAACAAAGGCACCATTCAGAACAAAACAAGGCATTTCAAAATTCACGAAACGTGACATAACACCATGCTATTGACACGTATCAACATTACGTGATTCAAAATGGAATTCAGGGCCAACTATGAGATCACAGCCAGAATGCAGTGAGGGTACAAACTCAGAGATACCTACATAATATACCTCTCCATGGGACATAGCGAGGGCGTTACAGGTCGTGCGACTCTTTTTATGTTGTGAGTTGTGGTCTTTGAACTACACTGGATTATGATTATTATTATGCCCTCACTCAGCTGTGGCTTAATCTGGTCACCCATCACTGCTCGCACTTAACAAAGCTTTGCTGTCACTGCAACGCAAAATCCAGCAAAGCCTTTTTGCCGTTTGACGCACCCCCAACGCTCCTGAAATTAATCTCCGTGCACACACCAGTGCCTACACGTGTATTCCCATCTCAAATATAATCCCTTGCATTTGTTTTGGGTTTTTTTTATCTTTTAGTGTGCGGTTTCGGCGAATGTTGAGCCAGAGAATGTACGTTGCAAGTTGTGCAACTCCGGTTCGTACGAAGGATACGGCCGGCGGATGGATGGCGTGTTATCTTAGTGGGCGGGCGATATTTTCCGACGACCAGCTGACGGATAAACCTGCGCCCTGCTCAGCTAAAATGCGGGTCGCAGACTGCCAGTACATCCCACCCCCCACACCCCCCGACAACAGAGACAGCGCCACATGCGAGGCCGCAAGGTCACATACAAAATGAACAATATATATGAACGGTCTGGGAGCCGCAGCGCTGTGTGAGTGGGGACACACGTGCGATGCCTGCGCACTGCACAGTGCTAAGCGTGCGTGACATTCTACGCGACGCATCGTTTGTATGCTTGTCCAGAATGCGAGTCCAGAGACCAGAGCAGGTCCCCTGTCAGTACACAGCACGTGCTGAGAGGGCCAGACTGTTCCATCGGCCGGTCGCCCTTTGTGAGTCAAGTGACAAGAGAGCACTTGTGTCCCACTTCCTCGGATTCCCCTGCCATCTGTGTGAACAATGGGAGCATCTTCAACTGAGCTGCTCCACACGACGCAGCTACAGATGCTGAGTTGTTTACCATGTACATTCCGCATTCATATGTAAATTTTGAGAAAATAGTCCATTACGGCCCAACAATGTTTTGTTATGTGTTCGTTTTGTCATTAAATTCCATGCACGTTTTAAGACAAAAACGCTTTAACCATTTTGGCATTAACATCGGTTCAACGCTCTACACACAGCAGGGAGTTGATGCTTTTTATAATATGAGTAAAGAAAAAACTCTTGTAAAATGGTTTTATTGTAAGGTTCCCTCATTAAAAAAAACAAGTAAAACCCCTCAAACAAATTCTTTGAACCCCTTCTGCAAAAAAGATGTATGCATATTTCCTACAAGAGACACAAGACGCTGATTGAGAAAAATGCATCGTCTGAAATCCATAGGTGCTCTGTAGGAATAATGGAACAGAGGGAGCGTCTGTTCGATTTTCACGGCCGCCTTCACCCCACCGCCCCCTCTCATCTGCCCCTTCTCGCTCATGGAAGCAACGTGCCCAGCTCTCAGTGCCTTCCCCCACCACCACCACCCTCGTTTCCGCGACGGTCACCCACGTGGCTGCCCTGGCAGACGTCCCGCAACACAGGAGGGGTTTGTGCCGTGGGCTGCCGTCTCACCGCCGTCGCTGCTACCGTCCTGTCTCAGACCAAGATCGGTCTGTACTCTGACAATCTCCGTGCAAAAGTTCCATCATCTTTCGGCAGGAACGGAGCAAATTGGACAAGCCCTGATGAAACTAAAGCGACGGCAGAGGCTTAAAAGCACTGATGTAATTAGCACTGCGTTGTATAACTGTGTGCTAGGCATGCAGGTACTACGTGGTAGTAGTACCTGCATGCTTCATCCACCAGTGGATTGATCATGGCTGATGATTGTATAACTGAAGAATAGAGTATAGAGGAGGCAACATGTTTTGTTGCAATGACTCTTCCGCTTTTAATGGGAGGCAATGGACAAGATGTCAGCTCACAAACAATACGAAATGTATATATTGCTATGCTATATGCATACGAGTATTCATCCGATAGTGTCACTTAGCATTAGGTTGTACTGAACATAGTTCATTTGCTTAGATTAAAAAAAAGTAAAAACGGTAGATTGACAGCCCGATCGGTAATTTGATGCCTTTTATGTGCGACTCTAATTACGAAAATGGTGTCAAGTTACGAACACAGGAGTTTTGGAGTAAAGTCCCCGCTCTGTTTCTTACTCTGGTATGTGCAGATTTAGTCACGAGCCACTATTCCAGGAATGCCTGTCCAAGAATGCAAAGCGGTGGCCATTTCAGCGACTCGAATTTTTACTCCTCCCTCGTCAATATTTGCTGCCCCTGGGAGAGACGCCTGCAGGTGGCCTTTTAGGAAGTTATCCCCTGTGGTGTGGTCAAGGCTGCCGAGTCCATAACAAAGCTCATGGAGTTGGGCCCATTAGTGTTGTGCAGTGTGCACTCATTTGGAGATGAATTAGCCAAATAAAATGCTCGAGTTTGGAGACAAAGGGACAATGACCAGACCTCCCTCATGAACTGTAATGGGAGGGTGGCAATTGGGTGTGGATGTGTGCCATTTATTAGCCCCAGGCAAAATTAAACACATTCATCTCTGGGAAACTGTTCAAGAAGGGGAAACCCATGCTGGGCTTGCAAATTAGTGTTAAGAATGTTGTTTCTTTTTCCTTTACATTTATACACTGGGGGTGGAACGATTCACCCCACCCCCCTTCTCCGGTTCAATGAATAGTCGCAATTCAGTCGTCGACTAAATGTTTTTCTTTTTTTACATGATGGTAAATTTTAACGGCCTTTGGTGGCTTAAGGGGAAAAGTGAACCCGTTGCTTACAACATATATGCATACATAAATTTAGTCTTACACACTGTGAATCGATGCATGCATCATGAGCGTAGGAATTAATAGTAATTGCTGAAGGTGGATTGGTGTGGTTGGTAAATGGGTGCCCAGGCTGTTTCGTCGTGGCTGAGAATCAAACTAAGATCACCGAGTTCATAACATAACGCACAAACCACTGCACCACTGCCTCACCCCCATTTTGACTACACATCATAAACAGGCCAATGTGTAACATAAATAAAACATGTGACTAAAAACGGATGTGTTCCCCCGAAATACATTGGAACATTCCAAATTCATTATTAACGCTCAGCACTGCATTGTTACACGTGTACCAGCGGTTGTGGCTGCTGAGCTGTGCGGCGTTTAATTAGGAATGTACCACATTGACCGATCGGACCACATGAGACCGTGTTCTTGAACGGGTGAATTGTGAAGAGTACAATGAACGACACAATTCCAATCGTAGGGACCGTGCGGTCGCGGTACGCATTTTTCAAGATTAACAATTAAAGTTACATGTCGCACTGTGGCTTTCTTGGTGGCCGAGTTGACCGACAGCGAGCCCACGTTATGTAAAGTCACGTATTTTGTGCATTAAGTAGCGTTTTTTTATTTAACGTGTTTCTCTTTTATACTTTAATACGTACAGTTCCTTTCCTCGCTGCTGTTTGACTCTGCGCTTCCTTCCCACCGTCTCTCTTCCTAAGCTCTCAACAACCTTGCTCAATTCAAGGCACGTTAAGATCTATTTTCTTCGTGCTGTTTATTGCTGACCGCTCGCTACTTTTGAACCATTGGGGCCAAGCTCAGTAACTCTGATAATACATAGATAATTACCCCTCAAGACATTTAATAACATATATTTTTTAATATGGTCAAGCCAATCACATATGTTGAACTTCATATATTGAACTTCTTTCGCAACGTACGTAGCCAACCGTGCTAAATCGGAGGTTGATATGTTGGCAGTGATCACACAGAAAAGTGGCTACATACAGTATGAACGAGCGGACTGTCGTATCGTTTGTAATGCCACTCCTGCGAGGGCATCGGCTAAGATCATCAACGGACTTCAGATGGTGTACAGTAACTTAAAAAATTGGGTAAGTCACACAAAATATTATCCTCCCTTCAACTACGCCAGTGTACGAATTTAGTTAAAAATTTCCGTCTATTGTCACGAGGCATCATCCATTGTTACATCACGGGCCACAGTAATCCCCCAATTTCCCCAGAGCTAGGACCGTTTCTCTGTGGCCGGCTCCTGTCATCCGGAATTCCATGCCACTGCACATTCGCAGCGTTAATGCCACCACCACTTTCAAGAGACAGTCGAAAGGCCATTTGTTCCGTCGGGCGTATGACTAACCCTGGAGCCTGGCTCCGTGCATCTGAGTAATTTTTGTGAAAAATGTGCCTGTAGCGAATTATTTCATTATTTATATTTGAAACATATTTTATAACTCTGAAAAAAGATGACACTGTGAAGAAACAAAATACCTCTAAATAATAATGGCATAGGCACACGGCACAAGACCAAATGAAGTGCAAGATGTCTCAAACTTCCCTGTAAATTATATTTTCTTCTCACGTAAAGGCAAGACTGCCCTACCAAGGCTTTTATGGTTGCCACGCGTCTTTATTTTCCCACGATTCTCCTGGATATGCTGGTAGTCCTCCAATTACATTAAAATTCCCAGATTGTGTCAGTGTGAAATACAGTACTGTATTCTTCTATCCATGACATGTCCCGTTTTGCATCTCAACGGTGGCAACCATATAGGCATCTCATTCTCTCCGCTGTACCCGTGGCTGCCCCATGGCACTTGTCCGGCTGCTTTTGGTCAATAAAACTCTGCTAGTAAGCTAAACTACATATTTTTTTTTATCTTACCAGGTAAGGCCCACTTGAGCTATATAGCTCTATTTCAGTGGTGAAATAGAAAACAATCGAATTTTCTTTGTCATAAAATCATGGATGAAATTGATTGCACCAACAACGGGCGGAATACATGTTCCGATACTTTCTGAATTAAAATAATCAGCGGCACCAACTTTGATGTATACGACTAATATTTATGTCTGTTGCTAACCAGTATTATTAATACAGGAACTCTTATGAATACAGTAACACATTGCAGGTGTGTTTAAATGTAACATCCTGCTGTCAAAACATCCTGACCTGTTCTCATCAATATTTTTGCAACACCAACCCTAATCCCCTCCGATCAAATACATCACTGAAGTGGTCGCAGGCTAAAGCTTTTCTCGACAACATCCCCGGGTGTGCTGTCTGCACGTATATATATCTGATGATGATGTGGCACGTCATGCTGCTGATGTTAACGTCGAGGAATGTCTCCCTGGAATTGGCGATGACGTTATGAAGTCAGCTGCTCCTGCTAGTGACCAAGGACACGAGTGCTTTTCTTGTCCCGAGGGCGATACGCCGCTTCTAAACTGCTTGCACGCGTCCAGCCGGAAACACAAAACATCGCAATGCCCCTTTGCTTGGAATGTATGTTGAAGCCTTTCATACTGGACGTAGCAAACCGTACTAATTGCAGGTGCGGGGAGAAGAACAACAAAATAAACACAAAAAGCAGTTCTTATGAAAATGGTGTTCAACCGAGATTTAGATGTGCATAGCTCCAGTGGCATCCTAATATCGGAAAGGAGAGCGTTCCAGACGGCCACAGAAGCGCGTCCCAAAGCACGCGATGCCAGTCGCCGTCTTTATTCAATAGCCATCCAAGGGTGACCGGAGTTCGCGTGATGGCTTATGCCCCTTGACGAGATCAGCGAGGTATCGTGGTTAATTTGTGGACATTATAAGGGAGTGAAAAGTCTAGCGTTTCCAGGGTAGTAAGGTCACGAGCACGCTTTGCAAGTTCGCAAGCGTCACACACGTTTTTATTAGACAGTGTTTGGAATTAACAGCCACCGCGACTCAAACGCCACTTGCGATGATTCAACCACAAACATTAATAACGATTCCCTCTTAGTATGTGTCCAACTTGTTTCCTCGGTGTGTTAAGGTGCATAAATTAATCCGCATTTAATCTTAAGTTCACTTCACATGCATCAAATCACATGTGTGAGAATCTACATTTGGTAATCGTATACTGTATATACGGTATATGTGTTGCACGCAAGTGAATCATGTGACCAATTACAGTTTCGAGAGACATTCGCCACAACATGAAAACGATGTATGTTTTTTTAAAATAGATTTGTGACCCTGGGTTGAGATAATTCATCCGATGTGTGCTTTAGTTGCACCGCTTATTGTGCAGTATGACCTTTCGTTCCACGTGCTCAGAGTATTTAACATCGTGACGAATACCACGTGGTAACAACTTGAAAACAACCCACAGAGTTATATATCAAAACCGCGAAAACCTACGCAGACGGTTGAACCATTACACCCCTATTATTTTAAATGAAGATGTTCAATGCATCTATCTATACATGGGAATTGAAAATTAAAAGAACTTGCCCTGGGTTTCTCAGTCATGGTCTAATGCTTTAACCCTATAATTGCTGGCAGCACAACTCTATGGACGGTAGAATAATATATAAATATATATTTTTAGGAGAATTATGTTGCGGTAGCGACATGTTAACTACCTCGCCTGGTATACAGGAGGTCGTGGGTTCGATCCCGACCCTGATGCCTGTGTATTTGGAGTTTACAGGGTTATCCCCGTGGCTGTGTGGATTCTACTCTGGGTCCTCCGGTTTTTCCCTCCACATTTAGAATCCACATGCGTTTATAATATTTGACTGCTATAAATTTCCACGTGATAAGCCACTTTTGTTGAGCTATCATTTGTGGCCAGTCGCTTTTGAAAAAGAGCTACATCGTTCAGTGGGCCTTACCTGGTAAAATAAAAAAAATAGTTTAGTTTAGAAGCATGTTGGTGGAGGATTAGTCGGGGACTATGTAAAAATTGTGAATAGTGTGTGATTTGTCCCTCAATAATGGGAACCTATAGTAAGTAACTTCAAATGTTTCTCAAATAAAGGAGGTTCATGGTATCTGAATGACACGGGTCAGAGCAATGAGCTGTCACCGCTGAGATGATGGCTTCAAACCCTTGAACCCACAGGTGATTAAATCCTGGAACCCACCGGTTCTTCAGGATAAAAAATGGTCACAAATGACTGTGCAAAAACTTTTTATATATATTAAATTAGGTTTTTCACTTCATGCAGTAAATTTGCTAGCATTGGCAATACAACAATAATACATTGTTTCGACTGCCACATGACTAACCTCTCTATAGAGGATCCATGGGAAAGTGCTGTGTCTAGAGTGTTGATAAGAGGTCACTGGATCTCAAAAGTAGTTCTGTTATGTTATCTTCCATGGGTTTTACTGTGTAAGCTCAAAATCCAGGATACATTTTGCAAAACTAATCCAAAAAAACACTTGGAGAAATAAATTACTGATAGACAAGACTTATTGTTCATCATTGAAATGTATGAGACAATACAGCCGATTGAACTATCAGATCGTCAATTGTTCAAGCAGTCTGACCTATTTTTAACGAAACCCAACAACAATTCATGCACCATATGTCAAATCCTCACACCTTCATGTTTCACAGCCACTTTCTTTAGGAAGCATGTGTGTGGAAAACTTGATCTGGAATGCTCCATTTTTGTGGAGGTGTTTAGACTGGACCTCTACCCGATGCCCCCTATGACCTGGAATGTGACCCCCATACACACAGAGTGATCTCGCTTGGAAGCTTTGGAATGTTCCATTTCATTGTAGGGGGTGTTTAAACCCAAAAACGTCTTCATACCCATCGCCTTCCAAGTGATCCATATGCAGCTCCAAATTATAAACTACCCAGACCATAATATTTGCCTCGGGCTACTGTAAATTATAGCAGATTTTCATGGAACGAGGACCATTGCGCTTGTAACAGTCGTAGATCTACAGGAGTAATTAGCTTAGCCTCCTGCCAATTATTGAGAAGCAAATGAAACACTCAGACGAGTGTTAAAAAGTAGTTGATCATGTGGGCATTTCTCCACCTGCACTGCTGGGGCACGCCAACGCCAGTGCCAGCAAATGTGGCGCTTTAAGCGCCGGTGCCTCGGGCCGCGCGAAGCCAATGACTTTGAACCCCGGCGCGAATCACGTCCATCATCGGCCACAGTCTGGAGCAGCAGAGAGAGCGTCCCCTCTGGGACGCTAGCACTGACCACCGTGTCCATTACCCCTCCAGCATCAAGTTGGAAAAAGGCGTCGGTGCTTCGGGTCATGTGGAGCCAATGTTGACCCCAGCAGGGTAGTGATCACTGCTTTATGGCTGTGAAACTTAAAACTCTTTTCAATCAGGAATTGGGTAGCTGTGGGTGCTCAGAAACCCAACACAATACTTTACTTGCAAAGCACCAGACTTGTCCATTCATGACAGGGAAAGTCTGGCTGGTATTGCCTCCTGAGACTGCTGCCATCTTAACGATCCACCCATAGCCGAACCAGTAATTTCACTTTAAAGGATAAACTTAGATAATGGAAGTGGTCGTTATGTTTGGGGCAATGAACATTGTCAATCTGGTTAAATGCATGCCCTCTTACTCTCACACGCACTACTGTTGTCTTTTGTAAACAAAAATAATGGGATTTTTTGAGTGATAGATTTATAGAATCAAATACCCTACTATATCTCATACGAGCTTAAATAAAATATTAAGACAAGTGACAATTATCATAATTGTCCATAAAAAATATTGCAGTGGTTGACAATTCAATGCTGAATATATGAACATCAACATCTGCTTATCGACGAGAATTCAACGTACATATGTAAAACCCAATATTTATCATGTAAACACGAGGGAAAATGTACATTTTACAAGTGTCTGTATGACAACAATAATGTAAATTGTATATCTCCCATGACCTACTTAGGCAATGTCTAAAATCTATACCATGATTATTGTTAAAACAAAAAATGTACATTACAACAGAGCATTCACTGAACAATAATTGTAGCTTTCTTTATGTCAATGACAACAACAGCAATTGCAATGCTGCCAGTGTTTGGGATGCGTTTTGTGAGATGGGAGTTGTTTAAAATGACCTTTGACCTCAGGCGTTGACCTCCGTTTTGGGTTAATGATATGTGTTGTTTACATACACAGGAACACACGCACACACTCGCTCACACTCAGACACTGTAACCACTCATTACTCCCCTGGTCCCTTTATGCAATGGACCACACACAGAAAATAAACTTGGAGAATTATGGTCAACATCCAAATTGCTATTTATTTTATTTCAATTTGACCTGGCTTCCCCTTACAAAAAATACTATCTCAATATACTCTAAGATGCTGTAACATTTTTTTGTTACTATTTTAAAAAAGCAGCTAAACTTTGTGGGAAACAGTACGTGGTTCATTTGTTGTATATTGTAAGTATAATAGGACAATAAATTTGCAGCACTCGCCACATGTCGGTGAATGTAAATGTTGTACAGTAGTTTATAGAGTGAGGACGACGACGAGCTGCATTAATTCCCGGCCACTGAGCTTGACCCTAAGGGGGCAATGGGAGCAGCCACAAGGGGCTTAATTGTGTTTACTGGTAGCACGCTCGTGAAGAGACCCATGCGACTCTACGCACGGACGGCGGACGCTGGCAGGGGAGCCCAAGGGGTATGCACTGGGTCGTAAGCGTAATCTTTAGGGCCCTGCAGGGGACGGGGCTCCTGTCTGTGCCCACTGCAAGCGACGTGACCCTGGCAGGGGTTTGCCCAGGTCCAGGGTAGGGACAAACTGACGAGCTTATGCCCATTCACGCTTTTCATTTTGGTTATGCAGCTTTCATTGACAAACCGTAACTTTTGTTGCTACTAATTCCCTTGAGGCTAACATGTGTAGTAGTTTTTTTTGTACTATATATGAATGACTAATATAAATACAATAATGCTATCCAGTAAATTAGCAAGTGTGGATACTCCCACGTCTTCCAAGATGTCTGGTCAGAGTAGGCCAAATGACCTCTCTATAGGGGATCTCTAGAGCACCTTCTAGTAGAGCAAGACATTTCAGGGCTGCACCTTTTACAGTTACTTCGGAAATCCTTGCCGACTCCCAAGATTATTTTTCATGAGGGTCCTACATTGGGATGTGTGGTCAATTCCATTATTGACCGACGCCGTGAACCCACTGTTAAAATAAATAAAAAATATGCCCACTCTTTCTATACAGCGTCTTCAGACGTCTGGCCACATTTCGGTGCTATTTTTATCCAAATTGTTTTGTGCAAATTGAACCAGCTCGAAAATCGTGAAGCCTAAAAGTTATACAAGGCTTTCTGGTGGGATCGGCTACGTTACAGCGTTAACTCAAAGGCTTGTAATTTCATTAAGTACTCTGTCCGATAAATCTTATTTAAGAGCAAAGTACAGTACCGCGTACATACATTGATTCACTTTACTGATATCAGCATGACAATTTTAATCTGTGAATCATTACACAAGGATTGGAAACATTCCAATTGAGGACATTACTATAATTGCCATTGGCTTTTGTATGATGATTTGAAACCAAATACTTGTTTCACCACGCTGGTCAAATCGGTTGGTGAACGAGAAACCCAGGACCAGTTCAAATACGACTTGCCACTGACGATAGGCGTTGAACTCGGGTCACCAGCTTTATAGTGAAATGCATTAACTTCTGCGCCACCGCTCCACCGCTCTTTCCATATAGCATGTGATTATGCTCGGGGCTGTGATTTTAAAAGTGACCTCAATTTGTCAGCATGTGGCGTTAATTGTAGATGGTAAATAAGTACCCATGGAAAGTTTATTTTCACTACAAGGGAATATACGCAGCCAACAATACATGCCACTGCAGCTTTCAGAGAGAAAGGACTGTCAACAGAGGGTTGTAAGGGAGGACTAAACTCCATTTTTGTTCAAATCTTTCCTCTACTAACTCCTGATCAGATGCCTAATTACACTGCCAAAGAATGTATGGAGTGTGTGGAGTGGCAGCCGTGGCTGCCACTCAACACAATCCTACTGGCCAGCTCAATTATCCAATCAGCTAATGTGAACGAGTGCTGTGGAAAATAATTTAGCATTTTATTTCACTCGCCAATTGACTTGCGCTAAAATTAACTTCTCCTGAAACAAAAAAACAAGTCTACATATTCCCAATCGCTTTAGAGTCTTAAGTAGCGCTCTTATTTCGTGTCAGTCTGGAATAAGACACGCAAACAACAAATTCTCTGTTCCTATAGTGCAGACCATGCCATCTGTAATGAAATAACTCTTTATGCCTGACTGAACGAACTGCGTGACCCCCCCCCCCGCGCCCTCAGCAGTGCTAATTTACTGAACCCGGAGGAATGATTGGCCGAGTTGGCTCTGTGAACTCCTACTGAGATATTCCCGTGGTTAATAAGAAAAACAAAGATACCACCGTATAGGCTTAATAGACTGTTGGGACAAGTGCTGTTAGCGAACACCTATAAAGGCCGGCACAGCACGCGACGGGGTAGGTGGCCAACACCACGCCCGGCCGCCTTTGTCTTCCCAGTGGCGATGTTTACACACCCCGACCAGACACTAATTTGAATCTAAGTCGACCTAGTGAAGGCCCAGGAACGGTTCAGATAATCGTCACTGGTGTTGGCCGTGAGCGGGAATCGAACACGGGTCGCTGGGTTCGGAGCGCAGCGTACCGCTACCGCTCCACATAACAATAAACACACACGTATAAAACAACGAGCGAACAACCAATTTAACCCCCCCACCCCACCCGGCGCAACCTTAATTTTTTCAAGAGTACTGATGCCACTACGAGGAGGCCCAGGGGCCAACCCCATCAGGCCTCTAGCTCCTGCAGCTGCCCAGTGTCTGCCACTTCGTCGGAGCCAATTACAGCAAAGCTGTAACCCAGTCCGACCGCGGCACGTTCAACCTTCCCAACTAGGGGCAGATTTTTCCTTGTGAAGCCCGAGAGTTATCCGACGGTCCTCTTTTCTGAGTCACGCTAGCGTCACGCTTGCATGCAGGCGATCGCGGCTGCCACTCCACACATGCCACCTCAACCCACACACACACACGCGCGCGCGTTTGCACACCCAGGTATTGCCGACACAGCAAACCCACTCACCCATTGGAATGCGTACATTGCGTGCTCTGTCACTCATGTTCTGTTGTATAACATGAACTATTTTAAGTCATGCACAAAAGAAAAAAATATCGTGATTTGTAACTCGAAACCCAAACTTCACGCATCAGAAGAATTTAGGAATTGGGAAAATGTTTGCAATTAGTTGTTAACAGGCAGAAAAAAATATGTAAAAATCATGCCGTATTTGTAAACACGACTTTTTTTCAGACGCAGGTAATGGCCAAATTAGAAGCCGATGCTGAAATATTCCAGAAGCACGGGGGCTGGGTAGCAGCTGCTGTTCTTGGATGCCCACCGTTTTTCATTCCAAGGGTCATCCCGAACAAAATTCCGCAGGGCAACTTTTTCAATCGTGCGCATCACTCTGAAAATGTCCGTGTTTGTTCACATATCTGAGAAAGTAAGGAAAAGTATTATTAACAAGCGATATCAACTTTTTATGATATGAAATCTCTATAATTTTACCTTAATCCTCTACTTGTATTCACCCATAAGACTACATTTGATTTCTGAATAATTTGTACAAAAATTAATGTATTTTTTATAATTGATGCGGTGTGTATATGGACAAATACAACTCAAATGTTTACTGTGATGTACACTTATATGGGAAACTTGTGCTCTGATATATATTCCAGAGCGTTTGAAGTAAAAAAAACTAAAAATAGCGTAAGGTGTCCACAACACTCAAAAATACGTCCTGTGCTCCCAGACAAAACATGACATTGAATGATATATACTGTATAGTGATTATAATCTAATATTTTATGAAAAACACATGAATTACACATGCCTGAATTGTGATTCTGGTGAGGTATTATTGGACCTATAGGTAACACATAACATTTAAAAGCCGAAATTAAATCGTCCTCACCAATGTATTGTTGTTAGTTACAACTACTGTATTACACGCCTATTTTGTTTACATTCTAAGCATATATTCTCTTGATTGAAAAAAAGGGTAATATCTCAATTATTGGCCTAAGTTCATATCATCTTTTAAAAAACCGTGCACTCTTGTCTCAGCATTTCAAATGTGGCTTTGTTCGTCAAATGTCAACATGCACCCCTGCCGTCTCAAACGTGCACTCTTTTACCCCGAGAGTGAGCCTTTTGTGAAAGCTTTTCCCCTTTGTCCATGAGATTTGCCTTCCGCTCTTTAATGGTCACTCAAGCACAGCCCCTGGAGAAGGGGGGGTAAGAACCTCATCACAGTGGGCAGTTAGCGGGTGGTGGGGGGGCATCTTTTAGCCTCAGCTGCTGCCAGTGAACTCCCCTTACATGAATTCATCGACTTGGCCTGAGGCAGGCATTTCCTGTTTAGTCACTAAGCATCCCTGTAGCTCTGCAGCACTGCGGGGCTTCCTGTGTTATGGAATGACCACGCTCAAGTGCTCTCACGTAATACGCAGTGCAGTATATATAGTGCGTCTGACCGCCCCCCACCCCGTCATAGCAATGTGGAATTGGCACCACTAATTCAGGGCCATAAATGGAGATGTGTGTAGTTCATACTTGTTCTCAGTGCAGTACTCAGACGTGTTTGGAAGGTGTATAAATATGTTTTTCTCTCCCTCAAATACAGGATAGATAAAAAAAAGTTTGTTCACTGAGATCATTCTTACCGTACGTAGCCAACCGTGCCAATCGGAGATGCGGGGGAAAGACAACAGTGTAACTTATTACTATATTTACAGAATAGTTGACGATTGTTTTGTTGATAGTTTTTAGAATATTTTTCATTTTTGGTGAAGATGGAGGCACACATGACTGAAGACCAGCGGTATTATGTTCTTCAACAATGGTGGATGCCAGGAAGTAATGTGTTGCAGTCAACTAATTTTTGGGCCAACGTGTATATGACCATGCAAGGTGCTGTAAACATGCGTATAGTTGCATTGTGTGCATCTAATGCAGGCCTAAAGTTCACGTAAAACAGAGAACGAACTCGACATACATCACTTTCCTGATGTTTACTGATTGGGGTTTTGTAGTCAAGAGCATTGATCGTGAGTGTCATGTGGGCTGGTGAAATGTTGAGACCAAAAACTTATTTGGAATAAGCTTATAAATATATCTGTAATTTCTAATGCTCTGTAGTGGGTGAGAATGATTCAGGTATATTATATACAGTACTGTATTTTCTCCAATTCAAATAAAACCATAGGTTCAAAGGTTGGTCACAGACACACAGCATGATAAATTGCAATGTGCGTAGCTGGAATTTGAACAAAGTTCATGTTTATTGAGACACTGTTTTTTTTAAATGCATGATTAATAATAATGATGTATTTTCAACAAAGAACATTGTTAACTTTAAATATTTACAAAGGAAAGTCTCATTTATTCATTCATCAAGACTGGTTACAAGATAAAGAGTCTTGTTCGGAAATTCGGTCCAAACACTATTTACGTGTTTTCTAAAAGGATTCAAACTCTATTTAAACTTTCAATTAAGCAAACATTTCTGAAAATAATTCGATAAATGAAGCTAGAAAATTCCAAAACCACCCATGAAGGGTTTTGAATGTTACTAATTCAACACGGAGCATGTTTGAGACATGGGGAAAATATTAATATTTTAAAAAATCCATTTATACAGCACTTTTCATCAAGGATCTCAAAGCGCTGCACAGGAAACAGCAGCAGCAGACACTCAGCATAAACATAATTATATTATAAATACATTTTAAAAATACATTTACTAAACGAACTAAAATTTTAATCAGTAGAAGCGTATAAATAGGTTTTAAGACGCATTTTTAAAATGTCCACAGACTCGGAGATCTCTGATATCTCGTGGAAGATCGGTCCATAGCCTGGGGGCTACACGGAAAAAAATCTCGGTCACCCATAGACTGAAGCCTCGACCTGAGAATGCAGAGAAGATCTACATCCCCAGATCTTAGGGACTTTGAGGGACATATGGGTGCAGCATGTCAATGATGTAGGCTGGGGCAATATGGTTTACTGCTTTGTAAGTTAACACTAGTATTTTAAACTGTATTCTATGTGAAACTGGAATCCAGTACAGGGAGGCCAATACGGGCGTAATATGACGTGAAGGTGTTCTGGTTAAAACCGTAGCAGCCGCATTCTGAACATGCAGCATACATCTGGGAAAGCTGTTATTGATTTTTTTTTACTATAAATTCCTGCAACCAGATCTTTCCTGTAACTAAAAGTCGGGGCAGTTTCTACAATGGCTTCTGACAATCATATAAATGGAATGACTGAACCCCACAAATATTCAACCCTCTGCCACCACTCATCATTGTGTTGACGTCTGGGTTAAGAGACAAGCAATGCAGCTGCAGTCGGTCATTACAGGGGACGATGCATTAAAGATCCGAATAAACAACAACTCCTGAATGAGGTTATGCTTTGTCCCAGGGTAATACAGAGCTTGTATGGTATGCAGTCGAGACAGAGGAAAGTGGAAACAAATGACAAAAATGTCCAGCGTGCACCTACGGGCTATCTGGTCATGGATGATGATGATATGCAGTACTACGAACCAGTAACGGGCTTTGTCTCCTTTATATCACCCTCCACGGGATGGAACGTGTTTACCATTCACTTAACAGTATTAAGAGTTTTCGGCTGACCATGTCCTATTTAAGGCAAAACGGAAAAATGCGGGTTTTTCAAATTTTGTAGGTTTAGTGTAATATATAAACATAGCTGGCTATATTTCGATTTAAAGCTTTCGTGACTGCAGGGATTCATCTTCTTGGTTCTTTCGGTAAAGTCACGTAGAATTGAAATAATAAAATAATAAAAATAAACAATAAAATAATTCTCACGACGTTTCGGCCACAACGCAAGTAGCCGTCCTCAGGTGGAGAACAGTCAGACTCTGTCTCCTCGACAGACCTGTTCTCCACCTGAGGACGGCTACTTGCGTTGTGGCCGAAACGTCGTGAGAATGATTTTATCATGTTTTATTTTTTATTATTTTATTATTTCAATTCTACGTGACTTTACCGAAAGAACCAAGAAGATAGCTGGCTATATTTGTGCCAAACTTAAGCTTTATGGCCCTCATTATTAAGATGTGCATTATTCAATCTGCCACGATCCTCCACATGCATCAGACATGGTTCAGGCATTATAATTGTGTAACAAATAAACAGAGAATATTGGGTCTTTGTTTACTCGTTGTAAATTAATAATACTCCATGTATTATCATCGTCTCTGTGCTAATGTGGTTTCACTGTACCGTTCATTTGAGCAATGCACATGCAAAGTCTGGATTGCTGGAGGCATAATGTAATGTAAATGGGTCACATGCGTCTCATGCCTGCACTGCAAATCAACACCCAAATGTGAATGCAGCGTTAATATTGATCAATATGCACTGTGGTCTTGCAGTATGATGGCAAGAATTTGCATGTGTGTATCAACTTTCATCTATCCACTGCTGGATGAAGGCCCCCCCGAAATAGCCATAATTAATTCCGCATGGTGCTACGGTGCAACAATCCATCTCGTTCCTGCAGTGGGGTTGAGTTCAGTGCTCCTCTCTGCGGCGGACGTGTCGAGCACATTCCCTCCATTGGCTGCCACTCCGGCCTCAGCCTCGACCACCGGCTATTGTCGCTTCTAGCGACTTATCCTGCACAATCCCTCTTGTTTGATATCTCTAACTTGCATGTGTTCTTTCGGAATTTTATGACGTATGTATAACATGGGACCTTTCTTGCCAGTATCAAAATATAACAATAGGTTTTACCCTTTCTGGCAATAAAACAGGTGTTAAAACAGGTGTTAAGATGCTATGCATATATTACTAGAGCATGTTTTGTTTGCATGTTCACCACAAGTAACGCAGACATGATTCCTTGCA
Source organism: Lampetra fluviatilis (assembly GCF_964198595.1). Lineage (NCBI taxonomy): Eukaryota > Metazoa > Chordata > Hyperoartia > Petromyzontiformes > Petromyzontidae > Lampetra > Lampetra fluviatilis. The sequence continues at coordinate 17,019,628 of NC_136275.1, forward strand.
AAAGCTTTATGTTTCGTGTTTGAACATCATAACACCTGTTTTATTGCCAGAAAGGGTAAAACCTATTCTTATACTGGATGTATGTTGAACTTCTTTCGCACCGTACGTAGACAACCATACTAATCGGAGGTGCGGGGGAAGGACAACAAACTAAACACAAAAAGTAGTTCTAAAGAAATTAATTTTCAATCTGGAATGAAATGACCGATTTAGTACATGATGCTCCTGCTGTTGTGGAGTGACTCATGCAGCCAGCTATGGCTACAGGGTTTGGTGGTACATGTTGTTTATGTCGTTTATTGTGAAATTTCGGTCACAGTTCCTATGATCACTGTTACATTGCTTATGGCTTTATTTTGGTGATTTCGAAAAGTTTTTTGGTTTGGCCATGTTTGTTTGTTGTAGTACGGAGTTGGAATGATGTCTTTAATCTCAGTTGTCCTGTGGTTGTTGTTGTTTGACTTGCATCCCACTGGGATTTTTGCACAGCGTTGGTGTACGGTGCTTTTTTTTCTGGAAGACTTTGCAGATTTTTCCTGGATTTTTCTGTTTGCACATAATCATTTTAAGATGTTTTCTTGTTCATGTTTTTTGTTTGTTGCGGTTGCACCCGATTCAAGAGCCGAATGGCTCACAGGGCTATACCAAATACATGAAACTGAAAACTACAATATCTGTTTTGCTTATAACGTACATTGTACATTCCATGTCTAAGACATATATAATTCCACTTATATAAAAACTAAAAGCAGCAAATTATAAAATTGGAAGTTACAATATAATTTGTACTATACGTTCGTGTAGGTGTAGGTTATACAATGTATATAAACGGTATATTGTACTACATTCATATTGCTTAGTCATTTATGAATTAGTTTGACATTTTTTATGCTGCCCTCTTCATTTACCAGGTCTTAATGGGCTTTCACCTGGTTTAAACAAAGGTCACAGCAAAGTATCAAAATGCGCAAACTATGAAAGAGAACACCGCTAGAAATTGTAATGATGTCATTGGAGCGCTGTGGTTGATCACAGAAAATTGTGCCACAATGGTGTCAGCTGTCACGGGAGAGGCTGCGTAAAGGCGCCGCGTGCCACATTTCATAAATCTCGCCTCCTCTCTGCGACATGTCACGCCTTTTTAAAAACGAAATCAGGCAACATTAACACGCAATTGGCAATTTACTGCGACATATGAATGAGTGTTTATTGCAAACAAATATTAACACTGCTTAGAGCACCGCATAACGTACTGTGAGTACATTATCTGTACGGCAACCAAAGGGCACATTGAATCTTGCACACGTGCATATTTTCCATTGCTTAAACAATAACATTGAACAACATAATGCACTATTTCACATATTCACACATATATGCACCCTCGTTGCGACTGCATGATATTCTGTATCTCGTTTATATCTCTCTATAACGTTGACTCAGCCTAAAATGATTTCGCGATGTGATCACCGAAGGGCTGCCTGGCTCGGAGACCCGGAAAATACGTCTGAACGTGGCATACCACATCCAGTATACCTCTCACTATGGCTGCGGTTAACGGTCATGTGATAACTTCTGTCTGAGAAATTAAGCCTTGATGATCAGCATTTGGAATGGGGAGAGGGAGATCAAGGTATTGTCCTTGACAGGTGCTCTCTAGCTGACAACACTTGACTCATGCGTTAGCATCATCCATGATCAATCCACTGCTGGTCGAAGGCCTCCCCAAGCCGTTGCCATCGCTCACGATTCCGTGCTGACCTAATCCAGCTCGGTCTTGCACACGAGCCGATTTCATAGCTCCATCTCCTCGGTGGACCTTCTCAAGGACGGGTCACCCATGCACCAATCTGTAATCGGTGGCAGCTGACAGAAGGATGCTGCCGTCTTGTGTGGATAAGCCACTCAAATAGCCATGGCCATAGCCCAACACTCGCCTATAGAGACACATTCCCGCATGAACACCAGTCTAGGCAGAGGCTGCAGGACGACTTTTATTTGCAGGATGATGATGATGTTTCATAATGTTGCTTGAATTCGTTTTACAGTATTTACTCTCAGTGGTTTTATATACCATTTGTCCAGTTTGTTAATCGCGTGTGATGGTGTCAAATGTGCATGGGTACTCGAACCTCTTCCAAGATGCATGGCCAGCATGTAAGAGGATGCTAACATTACCACACAGAGGGGCACTGTAGAGCTCGCTCTCGTGGAGGCCCTTCCACCAACATTTGTATGAGCAAGCAGTTGCAGGGCTGCGCCTGTACCTCCACATGATGTGCAATTTCCTCACGTGGACCTACAACGTGTTTCCGAAGGGTTCATATTTACACTTCCGTTGTAAATTGCGCATTACAAGTGTAGCGTTCTATATTACACCCCCCTCCCCCGTTAAAAAAATACAGGCGTCCCGGCTGCCAATACAGCAGCCGCAACCGGTGGACAGGCAGAGCAACCCCCAATCCCGAGGAACACCCCTAACACCGACACAACCAATCGCGACACAATCACGGTGCCCCCCACGAACCTACAGCACACACACACAATGCCCCCCCCGCGAACCGGCAACACCCTTATGCAACCCCTTACCAGGCCCTTAACCCCAACACCTCCTCTTCCGCGGACCCCACCGTGCAAGGGAAAGTCTGCCAATACCGGGACGTAGCTCGCGTGATCCGGTCCCTAGCATCGGTCACCCCCATCTCAGCAGGGTCTTGCACCTCCGGAACACCGAGGGATGGGAAGAGATGAAGGAGGAAGAAGGAGCCCGCGGCTTAAAGGGCGTGGCCCCTCTCTGCTCTGCCGCACCTGTCTGGATCCGGTCCCCGAGACCTCGCACATGGTGGTCTCGGATAGAGGCCGACCGAAATTCGGTTTTGGCGCCGAAAGCTGGCAAATAGCCTCTTTGGGCATAGTTTCTGTTTCGGCCGAAGTCAAAAAGTTAACTTTCGGTTTACTTTTAGTTTCGGCCGAAACAAAATTTTAATTGTCAGTTTACTTTTGGTTTCGGCTGAAAGTCCATTTTTTACTTTCGGTTTACTTTCGGTTTCGGCCGAAAGTAAAATTTTTACTTTCAGTTTCAGCCGAAACCAGAAATTTAGTAGTCAGTCAGCCTCTAGTCTCGGAAGGCCTCATAGACCCGGGTCCGGTGGGGCTTGGGTCGACGTTACTGGCGGGTCAGAGGACGTCGGTGATGCTGTTGGCGACCCGCTGTCACCCCGACACTCCACAGCAATGTCCCAGGGTGGGGGAAACTGCTCCCGCCGCCAGTCCACCCGCGGGGATCCTTTTGCGCTCGTTCCCCGGCTGCCCAACGCTGCCATCATGTCCTCCATCCACCATGCTGCAGCCTCCCTCCTTGACCGTTGCGGGTGTTACTCGTAGGCTTGTAATTTTTGGGCCACCGTTAAGGACGATATCTCTGCGCCGGCGGCGGAGGGTAGGGCGATCATCAAGTCCCTACGGCAGGTCCTCCGAGGGCAAAATGGTGCCCACCATGTGCACGGTCTCCTGTCCGGGCCCCCCTGCTTTCCGCGCCGTCGCCCTGGGGTGCGCCCTCCACGACGTCCCGCGCTCCTCTCGCAATGGCGGTCCTCCACCATGCCACGTGGTCGGCGCGTGACCGTGGAAAATCGCAGCCACTCTCCCCGTCTACGCGCAGCTGCTCCGCAATGCGTAGCCGTTCTCCACGCAAATGCGTAGCTGCTTTCCCGCAAATGCGTAGCCACTCTCTCGCAGATGCACAGCCGCTGTCACGCCGATCTGCAGCGGCTTTCTCTCACTGTTCCGCAGCCAAAGGGCTTTGTGACCGGGATCCCGGGTCCCAGGGCTGTCGGAGGGATGACTGTCTCGTCATCCTCGTCCTGATGACACAACAGGTGGGTTCCTCTTTGGGGTCTCTTTTTGGAACCCCATTTCTGACACCAGATGTAGTGTTCTCAGTGTGTGGGTAGCACACACAGTCGGAGACGGGGTAGCTGCAGGAGGCACCTTCTCTCTTTTATTTCCGTTACACCACTCCGGCCGTTCACACTCACAGGATCACCTCCTCTCTCGACAACGTTGCTGTACAGCCTGGCCTAGACACAACCCTGACCACATTGCACCGACATCGTTGACCGAGACAGCCAACTACTGTCCAGCTGCGCAATTATCAGGTGAAGGAAACAGCGACGAAGGCAGTGAAGACGACAGCAACGACGATACAAGTCCACTCCCAGAACCGGCAGCCTGGAGCTCTCGCTCTCTGCTGCTTTTATTTATTCGGCAGGGCCTGGCTCTGCCCTGGCCGTGCCTCCCTTCTCGAACCCACTAGCGGGTTCCAGGGGCCTCCCGATGAGGTCTTCCATGACCCTTGCCCCAGTTCCTCCGCCCTGCCGGCAAACCAGTGTATATGCTCGACGGTGTGTGCGCTAACTGTCCATTGCAGTTGCCGCTGCTGGACAGCAATCGGCACTGTGTCACTACACAAGTGTACTGACAGTACGGAGTGATGTAGGGACAGTACGGCTCCCCGTGGCCATGGTTACTAATTAACGTAACGGAAACAGACAGGGTCACATTAGGGTAATGTGGGACCTAAGTGGTCACTAATAATAATTGATGTGAGACAGACAGGGCCAGGAGCGGTGAGAGAGGGTTTGGGAATAGGGGCGTGGCCGGGTCGTGAGGTGCTGCTGTTGTGGGGGAACTGCCGTCGCCGTCGTCACCTTGGAGCGGGTCGTCTTCATCATCCTGGAGTGGGCGCCTTGTAGTCTTGGAAGGCTAGAGTTATGTTTCGATTTAAAGCTTTCGTGACTGCAGGGATTCATCTTCTTGGTTCTTTCGGTAAAGTCACGTAGAAGGGAAGTAATAAAATAATAAAAATAAAACATAATAAAATGAAATAATTCTCACGACGTTTCGGCTACAACGCAAGCAGCCGTCTTCAGGTGAAGAATGAGACACTACCAAGCTAGGAGCTTATATATAAACTGGGTTGGAGGTGGAAGAGCGCCTTAACAAAAAAGAATGTGCATATGAAGAGGAATTTAGCATATTCATGGAAAATGCGTAGGAGGTGGGTGGGGGGGGTTTCAAAGGCATATTATGCCCATGCATTATGCAGGATCAACAGCACCAAGGGGGGGTGCAGGGAGTAGCATTAACAAAGGAAAGGAATGTTATTGATATGTAGCTGCAGTTACTAAACAACCACGTAGAAAACTAAAGTATAAACTACATAAAAAAAACTAAAGTATAAACTGCATAGCACCATCAGTATACTTACTATACTCTACAATAAGCTGAGTTACTAACAGCAAGTAATACATTACAATTCTACGTCGTAAAAATTATATAATATGCTTCCATCTAAACTTTATTCTCTTACATCACACGAGCATATACCGTACTATATACTGCCATAGATAAACCCAACATTAAATTATATACTGTATTACTATAAACCACCCTATACCTTATACATTTCAACATAACACTATGTATTATTCTACCCACCCTAATGTGTATCGAAATGGTTTATTACGTCCTTCCAATGATTGCTAAGCCAGAATCCATCTTCTCGGTTAAAATTGTCTCTGTGTTTGTATATGTGGATCGCCTCATGAACGAATCTCTCATGATAGCCAGATGGCTTGCAGAGAACCTCTGTCTTGGAGAAGTCAATGTCATGTGAGCCCACTGAGTTGTAACAGCTTTAAGCAAATTGAGGGCACCCCAATGGGCTCCCCCCTATCTCCGGTTGTAGCCAACATCTTCATGGAGAAATTTGAGACGGACGCCATCCAGACTGCCACTCTACGTCCGACCTTATGGAAGAGGTACGTAGACGACACTTTTGTCATCTGGCCACATGGCCGGCCTGCTCTAGACCAATTTCTCGACCACATCAATTCCATACACCCAGCCATCAGATTCACCATGGAAGTCGAAAATGATGGCAAGCTACCCTTATTGGATGTCCTAATCAAAAGGAGACCTGATGGTTCAATGAGCCACTCTGTCTACAGGAAAACCACCCATACGGATGCTTATCTAAAACCGGATTCCCATCACCATCCATCCCAGAAGAATTCTCTCATCAAGACTCTATATCATAGAGCCCAATGCATCTCCGACCATGAACACATTTCCAGTGAACTCAAACACGTACGCCAAGCTCTTAAGGCTAATGGTTACTCCGACTACACAATCCGCAAAGCCATCACTCCAACCATGAAGAAGGATCCTGTTAAGGAGCCTTTCAAGACCATCACCTTACCCTACATTGCTGGGGTCACAAAAAAGATCTCCAAAATCCTGATTAAACACAAGATCCAGGTCCGATTCAATACAGTACATAAAATCCGTGATCTGGTACCGTCTGTAAAAGATGTGGTTCCAGACATACAGTACCCTGGTGTCTACAAACTAAGTTGCCTCTGTGGTAGCAGTTACATTGGGGAAACCAAACGACATGTCTCGGACCGCATCCGTGAACATAAAGCTGACCTGAAACACGGTAGGACAAACACCTCAGCCGTGGCAGATCACTGTTACAACTCAGTGGGCTCACATGACATTGACTTCTCCAAGACAGAGGTTCTCTGCAAGCCATCTGGCTATCATGAGAGATTCGTTCATGAGGCGATCCACATATACAAACACAGAGACAATTTTAACCGAGAAGATGGATTCTGGCTTAGCAATCATTGGAAGGACGTAATAAACCATTTCGATACACATTAGGGTGGGTAGAATAATACATAGTGTTATGTTGAAATGTATAAGGTATAGGGTGGTTTATAGTAATACAGTATATAATTTAATGTTGGGTTTATCTATGGCAGTATATAGTACGGTATATGCTCGTGTGATGTAAGAGAATAAAGTTTAGATGGAAGCATATTATATAATTTTTACGACGTAGAATTGTAATGTATTACTTGCTGTTAGTAACTCAGCTTATTGTAGAGTATAGTAAGTATACTGATGGTGCTATGCAGTTTATATTTTAGATTTTTTTTAATGTAGTTTATACTTTAGTTTTCTACGTGGTTGTTTAGTAACTGCAGCTACATATCAATAACATTCCTTTCCTTTGTTAATGCTACTCCCTGCACCCCCCCTTGGTGCTGTTGATCCTGCATAATGCATGGGCATAATATGCCTTTGAAACCCCCCCCGCCCACCTCCTACGCATTTCCCATGAATATGCTAAATTCCTCTTCATATGCACATTCTTTTTTGTTAAGGCGCTCTTCCACCTCCAACCCAGTTTATATATAAGCTCCTAGCTTGGTAGTGTCTCATTCTTCACCTGAAGACGGCTGCTTGCGTTGTAGCTGAAACGTCGTGAGAATTATTTCATTTTATTATGTTTTATTTTTATTATTTTATTACTTCCCTTCTACGTGACTTTACCGAAAGAACCAAGAAGATAGAGTTATGTTGTCCCAGAAAAGAGTTACCTAAGTTACCCAAGTGTATATAATCACTCGTGGTTGCTCGTTAAGTTATCAGTGAGTCGGCGGACTTTATTCATAATAAATATACATATAACTAAACAATACGGTGTCTCTGAGAGCTACATTGCACAACTATAAAAGTTGCTGATAAATTATTGTGAGGGACAGGATTTGGAACTGTAGCCTTTAAGAGGAGTAATTGGAGAACCTCTGAAAAGCCCAAACCAACCTTTCCTAGAAAGGGGTCCACGGGTGAAGATAACCAAAGAGCCATCAATGAATAGGATACGCAGTCCAGTCACAGGTTGTTTTTTTTCTCTCGAGATTTATTCTCAACCTCACCTCCAAAGTTGGGCATTGTCCAAAAAGGATAATAAACCGCAGTACAATTATGACGCTGCAGTTTATGTCGGGAGGGCGGAAGGAGGAGGTGAAAACTTGAATAACAATAGGTAGCTCACATTCCTTTCTCGACAGAATGCGCCGCGTGGGTCCCACTTCACAATAGCAGCCACAATTACCGGCTTACCCTGCTCAATGCAGGGCTGAGACAATTACTCCGTGTAGAGTTCAACAATGGGACCAACGTACAGTTTATTTTAAAAGTGTATGTGCATCCTGTTCAGGCCAGAGCCGGTTAGTGTGCATACCCTATGTAGTCCTTCGCGTGTGCCTCTCTGATTTGTAATTAAGTTTTGCGTTTTTTGCCACGAAATGAATGGTCACCAAGTTGGGATTCGAGCTCAGCCACAGAGGGCCCCTCATGGATCGAGGTCTTGCGGGATTATACCAATTATCAGCACACTCAAGATGATTTGTGTATCGGCTGCATCATCAGCACAAGGGGGTAGGGATGTGAAAGCGATATGTAATCCACTACCATTCACGACCATGTTAGTCATACTTTTATTTAAGAGGTTATCTGCGACCCAAATAGCCAATATTAAGTAACTATTAATATGCTAATACAAATGTTAATTAGAAAACATACAAGAAACGAAATTCCTATCAGGCCCTATGGTGTAGAGGGCAGTCTCCAACTCGGACTATCCACTCTGTTTCTCTGGCTTCTCTATGTGCTTGGAAGCAGGGCCGCCATTGCCCGAATGTCTCCTGTTATATATTTTTTTATTTTAAGGCCACTATTAATGACAAATGTGTAGAGTTGTTTTTCACTACCATGTCTGCATGCATTTAAATCAGTCAACTCTCGATTATCTGGAGCAATGAGGTTGGCCCAGATAAAAATAAATGCACGGATAATGCAAAACAAATTATGCTCTTAAAACGCATGAATTGTTTACCTATTTGTAAAGGGGGTGAATAGGCAGCGGAATGTATCATGTGTTTTTAAATTGTTTTGTGTTTTAATTAGTGATCCGTTTTCGAGCCGACATTTTTGCAGAACGTGGGCACCCAGTCACGAGCCTCGACGAGTGAGGAGCAGCACACATTCTTGCTAGCACAGTTAATTCACATCCCGGTAGTTAACTGTGATGATGATGGAATATTGTAGTATCACTGTGCTTAAAGACTAACTCACTAACTGCCATCTCCTTCCAGTGGCGTACAAAGGAAACAAAGTGCTATTTAAAGCTTTCGTGACTGCAGGGATTCATCTAATTGGTTCTTTCGGTAAAGTCACGTAGAAGGGAGATAATAAAATAATAAAAATAAAACATGATAAGATAAAATACTCACGACGTTTCGGCCACAACGCAACCAGCCGTCCTCAGGTGAAGAACAGGGCTGTCTTTCCGACAGCCCTGTTCTTCACCTGAGGACGGCTGCTTGTGTTGTGGCCGAAACGTCGTGAGAATTTTATTCTGTTTTATTTTTTATTATTTTATTATTTCCCTTCTACGTGACTTTACCGAAAGAACCAAGAAGATTAAACAAAGTGCGTTCACGTGCAATTTGCTTATTGATGCGCATTGTTATTACAGGCATCCCTCGATATGCGGAACGGATACGTTCATGAAAAGTTATCCATAAAGCGAAATTCCGTATATCGAACCCTATTTTCCCATTCACTTCTGTTGTTTAATTGGAGATGTGTTCTTATGCGAAACATTTTGACCTCAAGACGCAATAAAATCACACTTAAATATGTCGCAAACCTTTTGCTAAGCACGTATTTAACGTAATGTCGATAATTGAAACGTAACATTTTAAATAACACATCACGAAGCCACTAAATAAATCGACTGTTACTGCACGATTGTTACAAGAAACCAGCGGGGATTGCCTTGTGAGGAGGAAATTGCTTTACGATCTCTTTTTGTACTGCTGCTATCAACAACAACAGCGGTGGTGTAGCACTTAGCGCCCTGCGCTACTGAACCCGGCGACCCAAGTTCGATTCCCGCTCACTTATGCTATCACTTGCGCTTGATGGCTTCTTTCCAAGCAGCACACAAGACTTGGATCCGCGTTATAAATGCACGCGAGGACACGTCACAGGATGTGCATTGTTCGCTTACCTCCGCCCTCCACCCCGACATGGTTGGTTTATAATGTAGAGATTCCAAATTCTAGCAATCCGAATGTAATGAAACATGTTGAATTAGCTCGCTCATTTACGAGTAGGATTTTAGCGAAATTCCGTATGTCGAGTTGCCGTATGTAACGAGTGATGACGGGACTTGACTGTTTTAGACTATTGTGGAACGTTACATAATGTGTATGTATATCTCGTGACACCATGCGTAAAGCATTGGGCTGTAGAAATTTATAGTTGCTGTATTTACAGCCGTTCACGGAGTGCAGCGAATGCCTTTATGCACGGATGTCAACAATGTAATATTAATACGTACACAGTGAAGCCTAAAGCGGGGCTGATATATAGCCCTTAGCAGCTGAACATCTGAACTGTACTATGTTTATAATGAGACCAACGATTGCATAGATATACCCTCATCGTTTGTCTAATTTGTAACTCAAACTACGAGGTGGTTGTTTGCATACGAAATGTCCAATTCATAAACACAACAAAAAGTTATGGTTTATGAGACGTACTAATGAATCCATGTCACATGACAGTTTTGAGAGCTGTGAACTCGCATATAGTATGCATGGTGACCACATAAATCGTTTGTCGTGGGCCCAATATTGTGTGCTATGATCAGTTCGCTCAGCAAATGCGCCAGATCTCGTAAAATATAACGAGCTAAGCAGATGTTGAGCCTGGATCGTACTTGGATAAGTGACCACCACGAATAACAAGGAGGTGCGTCTATGTTGTTGTGGATCTCCGTGGTGGGCAGTAGAAGGCACTGCGGCAAAATGAATCGTTATATTGTACTTATAAGCTTCCGTGCCTATACTCCCCGCTTTCGCCAACCAGCACTGAACCAGCATGTGGGGTGAATCCCCATCCAGCATTGAATTGACAAAAGGCAGTATGTATCCCAACGACTAACCAGCCTATTTCAGTCTTAATTCTCGCCTAAATTAAATAAACCTCTTTTCGGCGGTTGGGTCACATTTAAAAAACACACGCACACGGGAGAGTTAAGTGAAATGAATTACGCATCACATGCGCATGCCGTCAGATGGTGCTGCCCCAGGAATAGTAACACGTGTTATGATGAAATCATAGGGCGCTTATAATAACCCTCGCTGCTGTTTTCACTAATAGCAGCGTACAGCTCTCTAAAAGGACTTGCAGTTGTATAAATATCTACTACATGTCCAATAACATTTTTAATTCGTATTATTATTATTATTATCACGACGCTGCTCAAAAGTCACTATTATCTCCATCTCACTCGGACGCGGTATATCCAATTATGTAGCCGATTACGCTACCGAGTATTGGTTCGATTATTCGACGAATCGGATAATACGGGAAATATTTATAGGCGGGGTGTGTGCCGCTGAACGGGAGTTGATGGGTGGAGCTGAGTGGCAACTACCGGTGTCATCAGCCACGTCTTTCTGGGCGTGGCTTGTAGGGGGTTTCCCACCTTCGGGAGGCATCATATTGATGGCCATGGACGTTGTAAAGGGACCCAGATCTGCAGTCAATCACAAAAAAATACAAGTCTAGCCGGCTACCACCACGGGCGTCTTAGGCCTGTGATGTCGCATTTTGGAAGCAGGGTTGGTGGATCACAGACAGATCACAGTGTTCTGAGTTCACAGGAAGTGGGGCGGGCTTCTGTGGACTTTTTGTGCAGGCCTTTTGAGTTATCCCCTCGTATGCGTGGCGTTTTCTGCAGGTATTCTGGATGTATCCTCCTTGCAAAACAAAAGTCCGTTTGACCCCATATTCCAATGCAGAACCCGTTAAATTAATATATATATTTAAAAGTTATTTAACAGGGTCAGGTATTAATCTTGATTTGAAGCTTTTGTGACTGCAGGAATCCATACTCTTTGGTTCTTTCGGTAAAGTCACGTAGGTAAAAATTATTTTATTTTATACCTACGTGACTTTACCAACGAGTATAGGGTAAGGCATTATTTAACATTGGGAAATATTTGCGCACTTCACGTGGCAGTCGTTCTCGCTTCCATTTCTATTCGATTATTTTTATTTGTGCCAATGGCTGTTGTCATATCGATGACCAACATCAACGCTCGCAGACGAGACTCCTCAAGCAAGGCCCCTCTGTAGCCCCTGCCTAAAAAGTCCATCAACTTGACTGGAGGAGTCTCATTGTTTATAAATTTGAAGCTTTCGTGACTGCAAGGATTCATACTCTTAGGTTTTTTTCGGTAAATTCACGTAGGTTAAAAAATAATAAATTAAAAGAAATCAATTAAATCACGACGTTGTGTTGTGTTGCCTCCGAAACTTCGTGATTTAATAGATTTATTTCCATTATTTATTTATTTTACCTACATGACTTTACCGAAAAAACCGAAGAGTATGAGTCTCATTGTGTTGACGACCACCGCTCTCCAATGCTCTGCAGCTCGCGGAATGGCGCGTTCGGAAACCCCAACATCCTCTAACTCGGAGGGCGTGGCTAGAAAAGAGGGGCGTGGTTAGAAGGGAGGGGCGTGGTTAGGAGGGAGGGGCGTGGTTAGGAGGGAGGGGCAAACGCTAGGGTGCGTTCGGAAACTACAACCCATCCTAACCCCTCCGGGCAGTTTCAATCATCAGCTGATGGCTTTCCTCGCCCTGCCGCACTTCGGAGTCGTCACCTCGTCACCCACCACCACAGCTCGAGTGGCCGTGTTCTCCGCACTCCACACAACGGGACGAACCCCCCTCTGCTTGTGTCATCGAGCAGCAACAACAGCAGCAGCAGCAGCGACAGCATCGGCAAGCAACGAGGAGGTAGCAGCAGCAGGCGCCGGGTCGTGGTTTCGGGCGAGCGCGAGTTTTTTTTTTCTCCCCTTGCGAGACTTTTAAATTGTATTTATTTTATTTTATTTCCACCTACGTGACTTTACCGAAAGAACCATAGACTATTAAACAAATGTTTACTCTTAATTAAACACAACAAAATCCCCTTTTTCGTGCTACGAGTGCCGCTACACGAGACGAAAAATGTAACTCTCAGTGAAGTCCGTTTCGTGTTCAGAGGGCACCAACAGAGCCACTTCTGAGTTCCCGCGGTGAAGTTGTTCCTCTTTGTGGTCTTCACAGCTGTATTCAGACTGACAGTGCTGTCCTCTGGGGTACCTGTGTTGGCTGTCGTGGCGTTGCTTTTGTTCGGGAGTTGTGTGCATATCTCGCTTCCACGTTCACAACGCGGGCTTCACTGCTTCCAGGCGTGGACTTTGTGTACTTTGTGTGGACTTTGTGTACTTTGTGTGTACTCTGTGTACTCTGTGTAACTCCGTGCTTGTTTAAGGCTGAGTCGACCTGGGGGAGGATTCTAGAGAGAGCCTCGACTGTCGCTGCCTTCAGAGACCACCGCTATCCCAAAGACAAAGATGCCCCGGATAGCCTCAACAGAGTGTTGGGGCAAGTGCTGTTAGCGAGCAGCAGCAGCACTACCTATGAAGGGCCGGCACACGGCTCACGAGGGGGTGGGGGGTGGCCAGTACCACGCCCGACAGCCTTTGTCTCCCCAGTGGCGATGTTTACTACACATCGCACCGGGTACTCATTTGAGGCCGAGTCGACCTAGGGGGTGGGGGGGGGACCGGTTCAGATGATTCCGTGAGCGGTAATCGAACCCGTGTCTCTAACCCGCTCCACCACTACCGCTCCCCACACAGACCACACGTGACGCTAGGGAGTACCGAATTTTCATATAACCCGCGGGGTATACCACTTTTTACAAACAAAACAAGACCCTGCGGGGTATATGGAGGTGCGGGCTATCTGAAATTTGTTTTACACAAAACGCTATTGTTGCGGGGTATATGCATCTGGGGGTTGTATGTGGGCTAAATGCAAGAAAATTACGGTATTCGGGACTGCGGTGTTTTGGTCTGGGCCGTGACCTACCTCCGTCTCTCCCTCCCCTCTTCTCCCACAGACCACAGACCCAGCCCTTCTCTCCGGACTCTCCTATTCCCCTCCCCTCTTACCCTCCTGGGCTGCTCCACAATCTGCGGGACGTACACCCGAGTGAATCTCCGCCGCGGACCCGGCGTTTCTACGTGCGCGGGACTTGGCGGTGGGTGGTGGATTTGTGGAGGGGAGAAAGACGAAGACGACGAGGAGGTGGAGGGAGGCGAAGGTCGAAGATGAACCGCCTCGGCATGCTGCTCGACGTGCAGACACGCATCCGCAAGGAGCCCTTCGCCAGCTTCTACACCGTGGTGGGCAACGAGCTGGGCAGGTTGGTGTACTTGCAACGACATGGGTGACGAGTGGTGGTGGTGGTGACAGATGGGTGGTAATGGTGATGTTGATGATTCGTACGGTTGGCTACGTACGGCGCGAAAGAAGTTAAACGTATTTTATTGTCTGCGCTTGCCTACCACCACTGTCATCAACATAATTATCATTGTTGTTGTTAACGTTACGGCGACCACCACAACCGCTATCATCGTAATCGCTACTTTTACATGATCATAATCATCACTACCGCCACCACTTTATAATTACTACCATCATCATCTTCACTACCACCACTATTGTCATCACGATCATTAATTACTATGCTCATCAATAATCTCACCATCATCATAATGACTACCATTACTATACCACCATCATCATCACCACTATCCCCTCCGTCCTACTACTCATCTTCACTTTAGTCTGAACGTTCTATCAGTGTTCATGTGTTCGTACGCTATTGACAAGGTCGACACGCAGCTGCTTCGGATTTCCGTTACGTTATCCACTTTACTCGTTACCCAAAACATACTTGTTTGTTCAGTCTGCGGATGTGTGGGACTCAAATTATTGGGGTTGGTGGTTCAGCAACTCTCCAGGTGTTTGGTGTCACACCTGCAGTTGGAGACAGCCACTCACTCCACGCCTCTCCCTGCGTGTGTTTCTGTCCGACCCACTGTGTTGTCTCGATTACATGTCAAAATAAACTCACTGGAAAATAAACAGCCTGTCAGACACAGCTATCTATGTAATCGGGTGGCACGTAGCTACTACTGCCAACTTGGGAACTATGTCTCTTCCTCACGTGTACCCTCACTTCAATGACTCGTATTTCTGAGTGGAAAATTGAGCAGTCGCTTATTGGCAGCAGTGAGTCAAAAAGTTGTTTATTGCTGTCAGGAGTTCACAAGCTGCTACTGTAACAAAGCTTTAAATGTGCATGCAGGCTCCCATTTTGTAGTTTTCTTCTTGAGATCCAGTGGCAAACGTGCATCCCTGTTGCGGCTTGTATTTTTTCACTTCGACATTGCACTTGAGTACTTCTGCGAGTGTGCGTGTGCACACCCAAGCAACATTCTGCAAATCATTACAATCCAGTCACCGTGACACATTCCAACTTTGAATTTAGCTTAAACGTGATGCCTCACACAGCTAATGAAATCACTGTTTAAATGAGTTACCAATTACTAAAATTGAGACGTGCTCACGCATACATAGTAGTGAGTTGTTGCGAGGAAGCAGGAAAATTGTTTTGGTATCCATGCTGCGGGGACTCCCTTCCCCCTCCCTGTTCAAGTCTTCGCTCCGAACCATTTCTCCTCTCTTCTGCCTCTGACTGACCGACGTAATGTCAAGATGTTAACTCGATCTAGATATCACTCTCCCCGTTTGCTCGTTGGCATTTGAGTGATCGTACGTACATTTACATACAAGGGCGTTGCATTAATAATGTCCATGTGTGTTTCTTCAGAGGCCCATTTCTAATTGTCATGAAACCTATTATAGTGCATTCCCTCAAGAGTGAACTTTCTTCCATGTCTGCGAGTCGTTTGTTATAACGTGGTATATCGAACGTCGATCGTATTATCCATGTGTTACAGACAGACTGGACACCACTCGCAGTGACTGTAGAGACAGTCGTGTTTGTAAATGACCATTATCAGTAATTAAAAGGGATATTTGTGATACTGTGTGCTACTACAACTACTACGTTTTTTTTACTTTACGATTTAATACAAAACTTTGTATCTTCAGTCACTATCCTTGGTGTCACTTGTATGGAAAGTGGTGGCCTCTCCCATTTAGCAAGACCTGCAACCACAAGGAAACTGCCTGTGCCTGTAACCCCCACCATGTGGGAGGAACACTCGGATTAGGGCAAGGAAAGTTATTTTACCAGTTTACAACTTTTTACCAGTGAAAAGTGGCTGGGGACTGTTTGAGCAGGCCCCACTTGGGTCCCCTAAAAACCCATCCCCTATTCCTTAGCCCATTTCACGAGTTCATAAGAAGGTGCTGTGTTAAATGTATAGTCTGTGAGTGCCGTATGTACTGGTTGTATGGGTAAATTTTTTACTGATTTTTTACTAATTTATTGAGAACTGCTTTTTGTGTTTAGTTGTCCTTACCCTGCATCTCCGATTAACACAGTTGGCTACATACGCTGCGAATGAAGTTCAACATACAAATATTTCGCCTTACTCGTTGGAGAGTATATGGATGAAATAAGAGAAATCGGCTAAAGAACCACAATCTCCTCCTCTCAGCGTGAGTAGTGGGTGGCACACATTTTGTTATTGGGGAAAGGGTGAGGTGACAGGCGAACCTGGTATTTTTGGGCCACAGCTCAGCTCCTGGAGCTGTCACGCTCGTGTGTAAAAATATGTGTTTCTTTATTTTCCTGGACAACATTTCTGGAAGCTAATGCACGTTCACTGACCCACAGGACTGCAGCGGAAAAGGTCATTGTTTAAAGAAAAAATAGGAATGGTAGGATTTGCTGAGATGGGGCAGTAGTGATGGCGATGCCATTTTCCATGTGGTGAGTGTTTGTTGGGGAGCATTGGTGCAATAGTGAGTGCACTGCACTACAAACCTATGACCTGAGTTGTTTCCCAACCATGACAAATATCGTGGGCAAGTGGTATATGAATTGGTCCTGGGCCACCCTTAGGTCAACTCGGCCTTAAATGGGTACCTGGTGCAATGCATAACAATCAAAATTGGAGAGACAAAGGTGACCGGGTCTGGTCCTGACCACACCACTCCTTTCTGTGCCAGCCTTTATAGATATTCTCTAACGGCCTGTGCCCCAACGGCAAGTGAAAATTGGCTGTTTGGATGGTTGCACACCGGACACAACTCAACATGATTCACGAACGGGTTGTAAATTTACCTTTTGTGCAGACTGGTTCCTACCCAGTGAAGTAATGGCACATGTCCCTCCCTGTATCTGATTTACAGGCTGTTGTGGGTGGCAAACGAAATTAAGTGGATATGGGCATGATTTAATGCTGTTATGTCAAAAGTGGTATGCTGATGCCATGCGTTGAGCTTGCCACATAGTTTTCATTGTTTCTCTGGCCATTTGTCTTCAGTGGTTGTGTGTTCTCGTCAAATTAAACTCCTGACTCTTGCTAAGTGGAGATGAAAATAAGATAATTTACTGGCTCTAAAGCAACATAACGATTCATTAACCTTTGCTATTCCCCAGTAGGTGTCCTTGCCTCATTTACAATGTGCATTACAGATGTGGTGGATGTACTCGAGTTATAGAACATAAAGTTGGAGGCAACTTTAAGCAGTTCCATGTGGCATCTCCCAGAGGACTATTAATCACCTCGTGACAGCAGCGCAGTTATGTTTGCACGGTGTACATTTATGCCGCAGGCACATAAACCCAGTAAATCTGCAGTTGAGAGTAATCATAGTAAATTTTACCCTAAATGTCAATATTCATCAAGTACAACTGGAGTTTAAAGAAGGCAGGAATTTAAATAAATATGGCATGTGCAAGGCATGTGCTCATCTGCGCAATTATTCCTGAAAGTTTGAAAACAACCTAAAACAAAGGTCTTATTTTTGTGAAAGCGTGTTTTTAGAGGGTCTTGGAGACATGAGGTCCCAGGATATTACTCGGGTGTTCCTGCTTCCACCGTGCATCCTGACCCCGACTCACCCCCCTCATCAATCTGTCCTCTGTGACCACGAGCAGCGCAGACAGCCGTGCTGTGCAGCAGCAGTGCCTGTGGAAGTGACGAAAGGGGGGATTGGTGTGCAGTGCCTCTAAATGAGTGCCCCCGCTCAGCATTCTGCTCATACCCTCCTGCTCACCCATATGCCCGTCTGGCCAGCTGGCCAGCCAGCCAGCCCGACAATTCCTGCGGCCCTTGAGCCCCCACAGCTCATGACAGGACGTTGAAAACAAAACTGCTCAAATTGGCGGCAGAGGAGGAGTGGTGGCGGCGGCGGCAGCGGTGAGATAATTGCAATAATTGTGCAGGCTCATTGGGCAAAGCAAATTAGAGAGATGCGTGCCTCTGCCCTCTGTGTTTGCGTGCCTCTGCCCTCTGTGTTTGCATGGATCCTGTTGGGGGTGGGGGGGGTTAGAGTGGACAAGTGCGGGAGTGTGGATATTATTGTCGAGGCGTGTGGCAGCCTGGAAGAGGAGTTGCAGAGCTGGAGGTGCTTTTTTAGTTTCGATGGGGCATGCACACAGGCACAGTCAAGTCGAGGACCTAAGGGAAGTGGGAAAGTAATGAAGCACACGGGCAATCGGTAACCTGTTGTGTGCAGATATCAAACCCAGGTTGCGTGACTGCATTTGTGGTGGTCCACCGTGTCACTCTGCTGATAAAAGTATCAATGGAGGCGATTGATGGTGCAAAGCCTGGCTCTGTTGACACTATGAAGGCTATGAACCTAGAGGGTAAATGTAGACTTTTCTAGTCCTTTAAAGTACATTCCAAGCTCAGGTCACTTAGAATACACACTTCAATGTACACTGCCAAAAGACAAATACAGTTAACCTACAGTTAGATTTATGCTATGTAAACTGATGTTTTGAAAGGCTCCTGGTGAATTTTATACGGAAATATTGTGTGTAGAGAATGCTGGACATTTTAACACAGTAGAAAATGTAGTCTTTATCGACCAAACACGTACGTTGGATTAGAATGTGCAAATTTGCAATCCTACACTGCTTTCTTATTGTGTTTAGGCAGTGAGTTGCTCTTTTTTGTGAAGTTACATCCAGATGCAAATTCGACGATCGCAAGTTTTCCAGGTGCATTATAAGTGTGTCAGAAATTATTTTAGAACTGGTGGTGTTGCGGATTTCTGGAATGTCTGCTGCCCATGATACCCACACAAATATGCAGTTAGTGCCTGTAAATTGTGTAATTAGCCATGCTCCTCGGCTGGCCCTCTCCCTCCTATAATCGCTTAATGATGCCACTCATCACATGATGTCATCCTGACATGTGCATGGCTGGGAATGGATTGTTCCGATCTCAGGTGCACGCTGAAACATTGCCTCCTAGCGCAAGTAATAATGATGAATAATAACAATTTATAGCCCTTTGTCAGTAAACTGTTAGATGAAAGCTGCCTCATGTCTGTGTCAGTTGTGGGGGTTGCTTGACCACACGGAGCGGTTTGGTGAAGTGATGGTGGAGTGGGGGGGGAGTTGCAGAACCAGTCAAGATGTCACTCACTGACCGGGAATATATAGCACACCACCGCACGACGCCTCGCATCAGTGGTTCCACGGAAATAAAACACGACAAATGACGCAACATGCCGATGGGTGAGTGGCATGTGACGGACATGCAATGCATACTGCCACGGACACCGTGCGTACCATTCACTGTACTCGTATACGCACACCATGTATTGTATGTGTAATGACAGGGTGACACCTGCTGGCCAGGAAAGGGAATCACGGGTACGAGCACGGTTAAATTAACAACCAATCAGAGAAGGAGAGGTATCTGGGGCAAAGGTAACAGGTGGGGTTAGCCGAGATACTCCAGGAACTTGCTCGAAGGCTCTACGAGAAGGGCGTGGCTGGAGGTGGGGCCTAGCCACGGGACCGAGTCACGCCTGGGGGGATATAAGGGGGAGCGGACTCGGGGCTTGGGGTTCGTGTGTGGGTACTTGGGTCCTGGCTGCGTCGCTGCTCGCCGACATCTCTCTGTCGTCCGGCCACGTGGAAGATCTCCTGCGGGGTTTCCATCGCCATCATTGTCACGCCGCCAGACAGCGGCGTAGCCGAGTGAGGGCGGTGGGACCACGCCGAGTGATTGGCTGTGTGTAGCCAATAGAGACGTTAATATCTAAGTGTTGTACTCAGAGTGAGAAGAATAAGTGTTGGCTTGTGTTGTGCCCAGTGTGGGAAGTAAAAAGAAGTACCCTCTACACGACATGTCACGGAAGTCGGTAATTACATTATGCACACCGTGGATTGCTTTTTAGTCTGCTTGTCCTAGACAGGCTCCCTTCAGATTCCTCCGCCAAGAGGCATTTAGCCCCAGCAAGCATGTACAGTGCAATAGAAACTGCCCGTTGTCTGAACACTTAACATATATTTGTCTGTGCACCATGAAAGTGTGGTTAAACAGTTTCAGAACAACGTATTTGGGTGCTGCGGTGGCGAGATGTTTACTACCTCGCCTGGTATGCAAGGAAGTCGCGGGTTCGATCCTGACCCTAATGCTTGTAAATTTGGAGTTTCCATGTTCCCCCTGTGGTCACTAGCAGAGCCAGTGGGGGGGGGGGGGGGTGGCACATGCCCCCCCAATGATCCGATCGAAATCCTTAATTTCGATCGGATCATTGGGGTTTATTATTAATAAATTGGCATTTTGCGACCCCCATTGCCACTGTGTAGCATATTATTACGTGCCAGGGACTCTATGAGATGATAGGACATAGTCTGAGTCCATAATTGGCAATAAGTAACGGCAAAGCAGTTATAAGTGACTCACAGCATTGTGCCCAGTTGCGTATACAGTGCACAATTTCCCTGAAGCGAGCGCGATGCCGATCACACACGGTTCGAATTCGACCCTCGATCGATGGCTGCGCCATCGCCGCACACACGTTGGATAAAAAGCAAGGAACAAGTCCTTATTTACTAACAACTAACATTTTTCATTGCTGAAGGGGTTGCTCCCCCTACCTGAAAATCCTGGCTCCGCCATTGCCTGTGGTTGCGTGGATTTTTCTCCAGATCCTCCGGTTTTCCCCTCCACATTTAGAAACAAGCGTTTAGAGTATTTGGCTAATATTAATTTCCACATGATAAGCCACTTCGTTGAGCTATCATTTGTAACCAGATTGCTTCTGAAAAAACTTTCGCTTAGTGAGCCTTACCTGGTAAAATAAAAGTGTAGTTTAGTACTAACCCCTCTCCCCCCTTCGACTTTTCGTGAAACCTCGTGACTTTACGCCAATTGTAGGTGCACGTTCCATTGCATGGCTTGCCAAATGTTTTTTTTTTTTGGGTGAAAATGTTTCTGTCTCCATCATCGTAAATGGGACATTGCCTGGGTGAGGTGCTTCGGCTGTTTTTACCAGATGGCGAATGCAGCTCCTAACATTATTTGATACACTAGATAAACATTGATTCCTGGAGGATACAGTTTAACAAGTGCTGTAAAACGTGCAGTTGGACTCCTTTCTCCGATGCGCGAGCAGCATGCAGCGTTTGGCCATTTACATTTCTAAATGGTCCCCAAAGCAGAGCTCTGCTACATTTAGAACTTATAAGTCCGAACACATTATTAATGTGTTGCACATGTGTGGACATTGTCACTTTTGAAAAGCTAACAATGAGATTTCGCCTGTTGGCAAATTGTCCGTCGTGGCTGACTCAGGATTTTTTTTTGTTACCACCGCTTCCCTCTCCACCCCCAGCTGGGGGATAGGTCAATTGTGTCTCAGAAATTGTACTTGCGCATCGCCCTTCCTGTCTTAGTATGCGTAGGCTTCCTCTGAGCATTCGTGTTTCAAAACATAACAACAAAAAAAAGTCAATAAATGAATTGTCCAAACCTCACAAAGTACAACCCCCCTCAAGACGTCTCTTGAAGACTTGAGGCTTTTTCACAAAAATGACGCTGATTATTTATTATTATTATTTCACAATACGTTTATTGCCCCCTAGTATTTGAATTGGCAATCATTGAAAATGGATGCTATTTTAATTAAATGCATAATACATGTATTGAATAGTGTGTAACAATCAATATTTATTTATTTATTTATGTCATGAATCCACTTCACCCTTGCAGCCATTAGGGGTGTACTATTCACCACGGTGTTCAAATATGATGACCGAATCAAACCAAAACCATAAATTTCCACAATTCATCGAACCGCCAATAATTTGTTGCAGTTGTGAAGAAATCCCCCACTACTGCCCTGTGTGACCCCGGCATTGTGCGTGTGCGGTGTTTGCCCATCTCCCCAGGGGCAAATTCGCGGTGGTGCGGCGCTGCGTCGAAGTGGCCACGGGAATCGAGTTTGCCGCCAAGTTCCTCCGCAAGCGGCGCAAGGGGCAGGACTGCCGGGCCGACGTGACCCATGAGATGGCGATACTGGAGGCGGCGCGCAGCTGCCCACACATCATCGACCTGCACGATGCCTTCGAGACGCCCACTGAGATCATCCTCGTGCTCGAGTAGTGAGTCGCTCATCCGCTGACCGCCAGCTACCGAAGCCCGTGTCCAAGCGTGGGGGCATTTGCCCATATTTCAACAGGCGTCGGCCATGCCCGCTTTGCGCAAGTCTCACGGGACGTCCCAACTCTTGGGAGATCTTGGCATAGGTTCTCACATTTTTGTGGGAAATTAAGAGGTGTTCTTCAGGAATACTTTGTACAGTATTTGTTTCCTTCAAATAAGTTACATTCTTTGGGAAACTCTTTGGGTCTTTCGTTAAAGTCACGTAGATAGAAATATAATACAATTGAAAAAAATCACGACGTTTCGATTGCAACACGAGCAATCGTCTTCAGGTGAAAAAATACAGCAGGCGGACTGCTGAGGCAGGAAGAAATATAGCGACAGAGCTACTGCAGCCAAAGGTTATATAGGTTTGAGATGGGTACAACCCAAGGGTAAGTGGGCGGGGCTAGAGATGGAATTTGCAAGTAAATGTAAGATCGCAGAGCCAGATATACCTCGGCCATTGTGTTGCTAGAGATTAGCATGTCAATCTGTTAATGTAACCCCACGGCTACGGTGTTGAAGAAGCCATTGTATTGCTCGAGATTAGAGATTAGCATGTCAATGTGAGACGGTTCCTGCAGCAGCGGCTGTGTTAATGAGATACATTCAGCATATTAAACAAAAGAGCGCCACCGCCGCATCGAGGAAAAGGGAGCAGTAGCGATGTTAGTGAGACTTTTAGCCTGTTAATGTAAAGACATTTAACAAGGTAATGTAACTCGGAGAGTCAGATATAACTGGTAATATAGGCAGGTAGGATGGAAGCATCACAGCCAGTTTTGAATTTACCTGGTTAATAACGTCCTTCCAATGATTGCTCGGATTGTATCCATCTTCTCGGTTGAAATTGTGTCTGTTTATATATCTGGACTAGCATAAGTACCCGGCGTTGCCCGGGTGAAAAATATATTTCTTAATAACCTTAGATATATACACACCCTCACCACTCACCACTCACCCTCACCATTCACCCTCACCACTCTCCCTCACCACTCTCCCTCACCACTCATCCTCACCAATCACACCATCACCAATCACCACTCACCACTCACCACTCACCCTCAACACTCACCCTCACCACTCACCACTCACCCTCACCATTCACCCTCACCACTCTCCCTCACCACTCATCCTCACCAATCACACCCTCACCACTCTCTCTCACCACTCTCCCTCACCACTCTCCCTCACCACTCTCCCTCACCACTCATCCTCACCAATCACACCCTCACCAATCACCACTCACCACTCACCCTCAACACTCACCCTCACCACTCACCACTCACCCTCACCATTCACCCTGACCACTCTCCCTCACCACTCTCCCTCACCACTCTCCCTCACCACTCATCCTCACCAATCACACCCTCACCAATCACCACTCACCACTCACCCTCAACACTCACCCTCACCACTCACCACTCACCCTCACCATTCACCCTCACCACTCTCCCTCACCACTCTCCCTCACCACTCATCCTCACCAATGACACGCTCACCAATCACCACTCACCACTCACCCTCAACACTCACCCTCACCACTCACCACTCACCCTCACCATTCACCCTCACCACTCTCCCTCACCACTCATCCTCACCAATCACACCCTCACCACTCTCTCTCACCACTCTCCCTCACCACTCTCCCTCACCACTCTCCCTCACCACTCATCCTCACCAATCACACCCTCACCAATCACCACTCACCACTCACCCTCAACACTCACCCTCACCACTCACCACTCACCCTCACCATTCACCCTCACCACTCTCCCTCACCACTCATCCTCACCAATCACACCCTCACCACTCTCTCTCACCACTCTCCCTCACCACTCTCCCTCACCACTCTCCCTCACCACTCATCCTCACCAATCACACCCTCACCAATCACCACTCACCACTCACCCTCAACACTCACCCTCACCACTCACCCTCACCATTCACCCTGACCACTCTCCCTCACCACTCTCCCTCACCACTCTCCCTCACCACTCATCCTCACCAATCACACCCTCACCAATCACCACTCACCACTCACCCTCAACACTCACCCTCACCACTCACCCTCACCATTCACCCTCACCACTCTCCCTCACCACTCTCCCTCACCACTCATCCTCACCAATGACACGCTCACCAATCACCACTCACCACTCACCCTCAACACTCACCCTCACCACTCACCACTCACCCTCACCATTAACCCTCACCACTCTCCCTCACCACTCTCCCTCACGACTCATCCTCACCAATCACACCCTCACCACTCACCACTCACCCTCAACACTCACCCTCACCACTCACCCTCACCACTCACCCTCACCACTCAACCTCCCCTCACCACTCACAATCGCCACTCACAACCGCCCTCACCATTATATTTTTGGCCCAGTCAACGCCGGATATTTCCCATTCGTAGCCGTTTATATCAACTCTATAAGCAACTTATATTAAACAGGAAGCGCGATCCTAATGTTATTTACAACCTTCGATTAGTCCTTTGAGCGATTCAAAGAATCGATTCCTGGCATGTTGGGGGTTTACATTTTGAATGATAGAGTTTCATTTTCATTGTTATTTTATTTTTTTATTTTTTCAGGAGTTTTAATTACATTTTTGCCCCGGTCAACGCCGGATATTTCCCGTTCGTAGCAGTTTATATCGACTTTAAGCAACTTATAGTAAACGGGAATCGTCCAAATCTAAAGGAATCTACAACCTTCGATTCCTTTGCGCGATTCAGAGAATTGATTCTTGGCACGTCGGCTTTAAAAGTAATTACACAGTTGTTTTTTCATTGGTATGTAATGTTTGAAAGTTTTCATAAGATTTTAAATGTATTTTCCCCCGGGCAACGCTGGGTATATCGAGTTTATACCACAAATGCGTGCGCATATTTTTAACGGGAATTAAAAATGGCGTCCACCCGGCAGCGAATGCGTCGCTACCCGTTGCCAGGGGCAACCGCCGTCCAATGAAACTGCGTATGGTCCGGCGACACACAGACACACACACAGACAGACAGACAGATTTGCGATTTTATATATATAGATGGCTTCATGAACACATCTTTTTGTTGATAGCCAGTGGGTTTGCATAGTACCTTCGTCTTGGAGAAATCTATTTCATGTGTGCCCACAGCATTAAAACAATGATCAGCCACGGCAGAGGTGTTGGTCCTACCGTGTTTCAGAACCGCCTTGTGTTCGCGAACACGGTCTGAGACATGTCGCTTAGTTTCCCCAATGTAGCTACTGCCGCAGACACAGCTTAGTTTGTAGACGTCGGGGTATTGCA
The DNA here is from genome assembly GCF_964198595.1 of Lampetra fluviatilis. Taxonomy (NCBI): domain Eukaryota; kingdom Metazoa; phylum Chordata; class Hyperoartia; order Petromyzontiformes; family Petromyzontidae; genus Lampetra; species Lampetra fluviatilis. Next base: position 17,045,361 of record NC_136275.1, read on the forward strand.
TATCAGGGATCCTATCCTTCACAGATGGGATCAGATCACGAATTTTATGTATTGTGTTAAATCGAGCCTGGATCTTGTGTTTGCGAAAGATTTTGGAAATCTTTTTGGTGACCCCTACTATGTATGGCAAGGTGATGGTTTTGATTGGGTCCTCAGGTGGTTCTCTCCCAACGGTTGGGGTGACAGCTTTACGGATTGTGCAATCCGAATATCCATTCATCTTGAGGGCTTGGTGTACGCGCGCCAGTTCACTGGCTAGGTGGTGATGGTCGGAAATGCAACGAACCCTATGGTGTAGAGTTTTGATGAGGGTATTTTTCTGGGCTGGATGGTGGTGGGAGTCATCTAACCTATATAATTCATTTTTTATCTGTCTGTCCGTCCGTCCGTCTGTCTGCGTACGCTCCCTTGCGGGGGATGTAACTCTCGGACCGTGGGGTTCGGCGAGATTAAATTTTGCAGGTGGGCACGCCCCCGGCCCCGCGGTAAACTTAGGCATTTCCGATTTTTCGTCTCTAAACTTTAAATCGGACCGATTATCGATTTAGTGCGATTTATCTTTATTTATTTATTTAACGCTTTATTTATTTATTTACTCTTGTCGGCCGGCGCGGACCACGGCGGTTGCCCCTGGCAACGGATAGCAACGCATTCGCTGCGGGGTGGACGCCATTTTGAATTACCATTAAAAATATGCGCACGCATTAACACGCAATTCTGAGGTAAATTCATCAAAGTTTCACGTCCTCTTCACTCCCCCCCCCACCCCAATGTGTGCAATTACTATTATAGGGTCGGTAGATAATAAAATTATAGCGATTAGACAGTATTATTGTAGCGCAGGGGGGGGGGGGGGGGTTAACGGCCCCAGCACCCAGCCTCAGCCGGGTGGGCAATCTAGGCGAGGCCGGAGGCTCTGCACGGTACTAGGCCTCGACACGCAACTCTGTCAGGCGTCGACTTTGTGGTATAAACTCGATATACCCAGCATTGCCCGGGGGAAAAATACATTTAAAATCTTCTGAAAACTTTAAAACATAACATCCCAATGAAAATACAACTGTGTAATTAAGACTCTAAACCCGACCGCGCCAAGAATCGATTCTCTGAATCGCGAAAAGGAATCGAAGGTTGTAGATTTATTAGAATCGCCTTATTTCCGTTTAATATTAGTTGGTTATAGAGTTGATATAAACTGCTACGAATGGGAAATATCCGGCGTTGACCGGGACTAAAATATAATTAAAAACTCCTGAAAACTTTAAAACATAACATAAGAATGAAAATAAAACTCTGTAATTAAAAATGGAAACCTCCTATGCGCCAGGAATCGATTCTTTGAATCGCGCAAAGGAATCATCGAAGGTTGTAGATTCCTTTAGGATCGCCCTTAACATGTGGTGAGGGGGAGAGTGGTGAGGGGGAGAGTGGTGGTGGTGTGGGAGAGTGGTGGTGGTGTGGGAGAGTGGTGGTGGTGTGGGAGAGTGGTGGTGGTGTGGGAGAGTGGTGGTGATGTGGGAGAGTGGTGGTGGTGTGGGAGAGTGGTGGTGGTGTGGGAGAGTGGTGGTGGTGTGGGAGAGTGGTGGTGGTGTGGGAGAGTGGTGGTGGTGTGGGAGAGTGGTGGTGGTGTGGGAGAGTGGTGGTGGTGTGGGAGAGTGGTGGTGGTGTGGGAGAGTGGTGGTGGTGTGGGAGAGTGGTGGTGGTGTGGGAGAGTGGTGGTGGTGTGGGTGAGTGGTGAGGGTGAGGTTGAGTGGTGAGGGTGAGTGGGGAGGGTGAGTGGCGGTTGTTAGTGGTGATTAGTGAGGGGTGAGTGGTGAGGGTTAGTGGTGAGCATGAGTGGTGAGGGTGGGTGTTGAGCGTGAGTGGTGAGGGTGAGTGGTGATTGTTGAGGGTGTGATTGGTGAGGATGAGTGGTGAGTAGTGAGGGTGAGTGGTGAGGGTGAGTGGTGAGGGTGAGTGGCGGTTGTGAGTGGTGATTAGTGAGGGGTGAGTGGTGAGGGTGAGCGTGAGTGGTTAGGGTGAGTGGTGAGGGTGAGCAGTGAGGGTGAGCAGTGAGGGTGAGTGGTGATTGGTGAGGGTGTGATTGGTGAGGATGAGTGGTGAGTGGTCAGGGTGAGTGTTGAGGGTGAGTGGTGAGCGGTGAGGGTGAGTGTTGAGGGTGAGTGGTGAGTGGTTAGGGTGAGTAGTGAGGGTGAGTGGTGAGCGTGAGTGGTGAGTTGTGAGCGTGACTGGTGAGGGAGAGTGGTGAGGGAGAGTGGTGAGGGAGAGTGGTGAGGGAAAGTGGTGAGGGAGAGTGGTGAGGGAGAGTGGTGAGGGAGAGTGGTGAGGGAGAGTGGTGAGGGAGAGTGGTGAGGGAGAGTGGTGAGGGTGAGTGGTGAGGGTGAGTGGTGATTGGTGAGGGTGAGTGGTGAGGGTGAGTGGGGAGGGTGAGTGGCGGTTGTTAGTGGTGATTATTGAGGGGTGAGTGGTGAGGGTGAGCGTGAGTGGTGAGGTTGAGTGGTGAGCAGTGAGGGTGAGTGGTGATTGGTGAGGGTGTGATTGGTGAGGATGAGTGGTGAGTGGTCAGGGTGAGTGGTGAGCGGTGAGGGTGAGTGTTGAGGGTGAGTGGTGAGCGGTGAGGGTGAGTGTTGAGGGTGAGTGGTGAGTAGTGAGGGTGAGTGGTGAGTAGTGAGGGTGAGTGGTGAGTGTGACTGGTGAGTGGTGAGGGTGAGTGGTGAGGGTGAGTGGTGAGGGAAAGTGGTGAGGGTGAATGGTGAGGGTGAGTGGTGAGGGTGAATGGTGAGGGTGAATGGTGAGGGTGAGGGTGAGTGGTGATTGGTGAGGGTGAGTGGTGAGGGTGAGTGGGGAGGGTGAGTGGCAGTTGTGAGTGGTGATTAGTGAGAGGTGAGTGGTGAGGGTGAGCGTGAGTGGTGAGGGTGAGGTTGAGTGGTGAGCGGTGAGGCTGAGCAGTGAGGGTGAGTGGTGATTGGTGAGGGTGCGATTGGTGAGGATGAGTGGTGAGGGTGAGTAGTGAGGGTGAGTGGTTGTTGTTAGGGTGAGTGGTGAGGGTGAGTGATGAGGGTGAGTGGTAAGAGTGAGTGGTGAGGGTGAGTGACGGTTGTGAGAGGTGATTAGTGAGTGGTGAGGGTAAGTGGTGAGGGTTAGTGGTGAGGGTGAGTGTTGAGCGTAAGTGGTGAGGGTGAGTGGTGATTGTTGAGGGTGTGATTGGTGAGGATGAGTGGTGAGTGGTCAGGGTGAGTGGTGAGGGTGAGTGGTGAGGGTGAGTGGTGAGAGGTGAGGGTGAGTGTTGAGGGTGAGTGGTGAGTAGTGAGGGTGAGTGGTGAGCGTGACTGGTGAGTGGTGAGGGAGAGTGGTGAGGGAGAGTGGTGAGGGAGAGTGGTGAGGGAGAGTGGTGAGGGTGAGTGGTGAGGGAGAGTGGCAAGTGGTGAGGGTGAGTGGTGATTGGTGAGGGTGTGATTGGTGAGGATTAGTGGTGAGTGGTGAGGGTGAGTAGTGAGGGTGAGTGCTGAGCGGTGAGGGTGAGTGGTTGTTGTGAGGGTGAGTGGTGAGTGGTGAGAGTGAGTGGTGAGGGTGAGTTGTGAGGGTGAGTGGTGATTGTTGAGGGTGTGATTGGTGAGGATGAGTGGTGAGTAGTGAGGGTGAGTGGTGACGGTGAGTGGTGAGGGTGAGTGTTGAGGGTGAGTGGTGAGTGGTGAGGGTGAGTGGCGGTTATGAGTGGTGATTAGTGAGGGGTGAGTGGTGAGGGTGAGCGTGAGTGGTGAGGGTTGTGGGGGTCGCTAGCCCCCGAGATCCCTCCCTCGGTAATGCCAACGGCCGGGCTAACATCATCAATCGCCCCCCCGCTGCTAAGCGAACCGCTGCTAGGTTCCTCACCCATGGTGTGGGAGCCGTCGCCCGAGGATTCCCCTCCACCGCGGGTCCGTGTAGCAGGCATGGTTAATTACGTACGCGCACACCCACACACAGCTCCACACGCGATACCAACTCTTGCGCCGCTCTGCGCCGCGCTGGCCGCTCACGTTACGATCGCGCACCTGGGGTACGCCGATTACGCACGCCGAGAGCTTACGCAAGTAACGAGCACACGTAAGCGGGGCACACGCCGACACAACGACTCAAGTTGCCGCCGCCGTGCGCGTGAGACAAACCGTACAACAATGCGCAGCCGATTACGCGCTCGAGCCGCGGGGTTGGGGGTCAGGGGCCCACCACCGCGCCTCACTTTACGCAAGTAACGAGCACACGCAAGCGGGGCACACGCCGACACAACGACTCAAGCCGCCGTCGCCGTGCGCGCGAGACAAACCGTACAACAATGCGCAGCCGATTACGCGCTCGAGCCGCGGGGTTGGGGGTCAGGGGCCCACCACCGCGCCGCACTTTACGCAAGTAACGAGCACACGCAAGCGGGGCACACGCCGACACAACGACTCAAGCCGCCGCCGCCGTGCGCGCGAGACAAACCGTACAACAATGCGCAGCCGATTACGTGCTCGAGCCGCGGGGTTGGGGGTCAGGGGCCCACCACCGCGCCGCACTTTACGCAAGTAACGAGCACACGCAAGCTCGCACAAAGCTAACAGCTTCACTGCGCACCGTGGTTTCGCACACGCGAGCGGGGCGCACGCCGACACGACGACTCGTCCCCTCCCGCACTCGCGCGTGCACGTCAACACAAGTATCGTACAAGGACGATTCTCCTCTCACACGGCTGCGTAGGCACGCCAACACACAAAAGTGCTCTCCCCGGGCGTTAACACACACACCTCCGTACCCGCACAATCGTACGGAGACCACGGCCTTTACGCATACAACGACCACACACCCGCGAATGCAGTGCACGCTAATACCACGTTCAAAAACACCCAACAACACGGTTTTGTTACTACGCTCGAGATTTTATTAGCCCTTGTTAACCCACCGAGCCACCCGTGTGTGTGTGCGGGCCAGCAAGGCGCTTCTAACCCACTCTCTGGTGGCGTGCAGCCCTATTCTATGCTGCGCTCTCTGTTAAACCGCTTTCCTACTCGTCCTTACCCCGAACTAACCCTCTCCTACGGATCCTACTCTCCGCTCTGAGGTGTTGCAAGGCGTGTAATACGATACCGTCTGTTGTTCTTGGTGACCTTGCGGCGCTCAGATCGTCCTGCAGACAATCTAGCGGCTCGCCCGATGACTCCCTCGTCGCTGACTCCGTGTCAGAACTCCAGAAGAAGAGAGTTCCCTACTGCCCCTGCGTTTTCTTTTAAACTATTCACATCAAAGGCTAGGCGCCCCCGTCCCGACCGCCTTGGTCTCTCGACCAATCCTGAGCCTAGGATTTCCCGCTCTTTTGCGATCCCGCCGGCCTTTGACCTTTCGACCAATCAGTCGCCCCGGGTCCTGATCCCAGCTATCTGCCCTGCTGACCCGTGTTTGTGTTTGTATGCGTTTCTAACTGCGGGGCTCTCTGAGCTCGCCGTGGTCGTGCGATCTCAAATCCGCCCACGGCGCCGCAGTGTTACTTGGCCTGGGAAGGGTCCTGTCCAATTCCCTGGCCCTGAGAAACCGTGGGGTAACCCCCCGAGGGGGCCCTCGGGTGAAAACTCAGGGTAGGTGACCCGACCACGAGGCCCTACGTGGGTGCGGGTGCGTGCTTATGTGGGGGGGGTGATGGGGGGCAGTGCGGTGGTGGAAGCCGGGCGGCTCCCTGGCTCGGCAGAGCGGCCCCGTCGCTGTGGCATCACAGGGTGAGCAGTGCGGGTGAGTGGTGATTGGTGAGGGTGTGATTGGTGAGGATGAGTGGTGAGTGGTCAGGGTGAGTGGTGAGGGTGAGTGGTTGTTGTGAGGGTGAGTGGTGAGGATGAGTGGTGAGGGTGAGTGGCGGTTGTGAGTGGTGATGGGTGAGTGGTGAGCGGTGAGGGGTGAGGGTAAGTGGTGAGGGTGAGTGCTGAGTGGTGAGGGTGAGTGGTGAGAGATTCGTTAGTTTTGAGGGTGAGTGGTGAGGTTGAGTGGTGAGGGTTAGTGGAGAGTGGTGAGTGGTGATTGGTCAGTGGTGATTGGTGAGGATGAATGGTGAGTAGTGAGGGTGAAGTTGAGTGGTGAGGGTGAGTGGTGGTTGTGACGGTGAGTGGTGAGGGTGAGTGGTGAGGGTGAGTGGTGAGGCTGAATGGTGAGGGTGAATGGTGAGAGTGAGAGGCGAGTGGTGAGGGAGAGTGGTGAGTGAGAGTGGTGAGGGTTAGTGGTGAGGGTTAGTGGTGAGAGTGAGTGGTGAGGGTAAGTGGTGATTGGTGAGGGTGAGTGGTGAGGGTGAGTGGTGAGGGTGAGTGGTGAGGGTGAGTGGTGAGGGTGAGTGGTGAGGGTGAGTGGTGAGGGAGATTGGTGAGGGAGGTTGGTGAGTGGTGAGTTGTGAGGGTGAATGGTGAATAGTGAGTGGGAGTGGTGAGTGGTGAGGATGAGTGGTAAGGGTGAGTTGTGAGTGGTGAATGGTGAGGGTGAATGATGAGTACAGTCAATATGCACTGCTGTTATCATACCAGGTACCACCACCACAATATGTACTCCTCTCATCATAGCAGATACCACCACAGCAGTATGCACTGCTGTAATGATAGCAGGTTCCACAACAATATGCACTGCTGTCATCATAACAGGTACCAACACAGCAGTATGCACTGCTGTAGTGATAGCAGGTACGACCTCAGTCGGTATACACTGCTGTAGCGATAGTAGATACTGCTATCGAGTTGGTAGATACCGCTATAGTAAATACTAAAACAGTCAGTATATACCGCTACAGTCAGTCAATACTGCTACAGTCAGTATATACTACTATACAGTCAGTACATACTACCACGGTGAGTAGCTACTAGAGTCAGTAGATACTATTATAGAGTGAGTAGATACTGCTATAGATTTTGTAGTTACTACTATAGTCAGTGGATACAACTATAGAGTCAGCAGATACTATACAGTTAGTCGTTACGAGTATATAGTCGGTAGATACTACTGTAGGCCCAGTAAATACTACTATGGTCAGTAGTTATTACAGTCACTAAATACTACTACACAGTCAGTAGCTACTACTGGCTCAGTTGATACTACTGTACAGTCAGTAGATACTACTACAGAGTCAATAGATACCACTTCCTCTGTTGTCTGTAAGGTGTTGTTAGTATATATACCTACGAGGGGTAAAGATATTTTTTGAGGGGGGGGGGAGACCGCAATTTTCGGAAACCTTTTGACATCAACTATTTACCTCACACTTTCTACAACTTTTTGGACTTGTGAAAGCCTCTTATATATTTGTTGGTGGAGAAATGTACAAACAGCCCACCGGGCTTTGGCAATACCTTAGTATCTGTGTATACATATGTAAGGTTTTTAAGAAATATATTTTTCACCCGGGCAAAGCCGGGTACTTCCGCTAGTGTTTTATATAGGCATCCACGTGGGTGGCTTTCCTGTAAACAGTGTCCCAATGAGCCATCTGGTCTTTCTTAGATTAAAACATCCAAGAATGGTAACTTGCCATGCTTTTCCACCTCCATGGTGAATTTGATGGCTGGGTGTATGGAATTGATGTGGTTGAAGAATTGGTTCAGAGCTGGCAGGCCATGTGGCCAGATGACGAACGTGTCATCTACGTATCTCTTCCATAAGGAAGGACGTATGATGGATGTCTGAATGGCATTTGTCTCAAATTTTCCCATGAAAACATTGGCTACCACTGGAGATAAGGGAGAACCCATTGGGGTACCTTCAACTTGTATTATTTTTCTATCTACGTGACTTTACCAAAAGTCCTAAAGAGTATGAATTCCTGCAGTCACGAAAGCTTTAAGTCAGTATTCTTTGGTATTTTACAGGCTTTCCGCAGGCTCACTGCATGCGGCACAGGCATATTTGGTGTGTGGTTCCAACCACTTTTTCTGAACTACTTAACAGTCTAAGTTTCATAGGAAATAAAATGAAATGTGTTCCGTAATGAAATCTGGGTGAATTTTGTAGGCATTTAATTGGCGTCTTCCAGACCGCTCGCAAAGGCCGAGTTGGATTACACCATATGCTCGGCTCCTTAAGAATATTGTATTGAGCGGGTAAAATAGTGGCACACAGATGGCAAGTGCAGTTGGCAGGCTCATGGCTGAAATGGTCTTAAGACGTGGAAGGATTTTTTCGTTGTCCTTTTATGATTTATCAAAGCCACGTGCTGAAAAGTGGCGTGCGCACTTCTGTTTCCTTGGCTTTGGGTCTGCCGCCTACTTCAAAAATGTTTTAAAATTAAACGAGCGCACATTATATATATGTACTGCCACGGCATAAAGTCGCAAAAAAGCCATTTCCTCCAATTTTACCATAATTCAATGGCAACTGAGAAAACTCATTATATTGGCTCATGGGCACATTAAATCTCACTGGGCATGAATCATTCGAGATATTGTGGCCTCTGAGGGATTGATGGCTGTAAATGTGGTATATATTTTTATGTCCTCATCCATCTTCTGGGAAAAGGGAGTTATTATAGTGTACCTGTGCGGAACCTTCACTCAGCTCATGTGGAAAATTTTGAAGTAATATAAAACGCAGCAACAAACACACAGGAGCTTCGAATGTCAGTTGGTGCTGTTGTTAGTGCTGTTTTTTCATTACTACTACCTTCTGGTGGAACGATGATTAGCAAAATACACTGAGCTACGATCCTTGCAACCAACATTTTGGCCATTCATATCCGTAACAAATAGTATCTGATAATTTACACTTATAAAGCACCTTTCACCCAGAGGTCGCAAGGCGCTGCAGAGAGCTAAAAGCAAGTAAATAAATAACTCGCGCAATTCTAAAACCTAATAAAAGCACGCAGGCTCATGATTTAACCACAGATACAAATACCAAATTTATCAAGAGAAAGGGCCTTTAAGAAAAAAAATGTCTTAAGGCGAGATTTAAATAATCCGAGGGACTCAGCAGATCGAATATTCGATGGAAGTGAATTCCACATCTTGGGGGCAACATGGGAAAAGGGCCCCCCGGGTCACCAATTGAACGGAGGTGCGACCTTGGCACACACGATAACCAACACTCGGACTACCGAAGATCTTGCGTTGGAATAAAATTAATATCTGGGTGCAGAGTGTCACAATCAGCAATAAAGGTGGTTAGGGGCATGCATGTTACTGGTCACTAAAATGCCTTATATGGGGTCTGCTGACCTCAAAAGGTGCTCTCTAAAAGCACTAGTCCCCGCTGGAATCTATTGGATTAAACGGATAATTTTGGTCATTATTCCGCACTCGTCCATCATCACCAAACATTTGCTGGCCAAAGTCCCAAAACGCTCGCATTCGAAAGCACGCAGCTTCGCCTATGTCTCTGCCAATCGTAACAATGGGTGTCGGCGGGAGCCGACGCTGTCTGCGTTGGCGGGGTCACCTTCTCTCTCGCTCGTGAGGCGAGGCTCGTAAAGCGGTCGCTAACAGCAGCAGACCCCGGCGGTGGCCCTGCTCCAGGAAGGCTTCCACGGCTGCAGGACGACCTCTCGTTTTTCCTCATAACGCTGGCCTGTGTTGTTATCTTACTCGTCTTTATTATGAATATTATTATTAACTTAGCAGCGGACAGACGTGGATAAACGTTTTATTTGTGCACCTATCCGTAATTTTATTGGATCTTAAGAGTAACGCGTACACACGCACTGTGCGTGGGTGGGCACGACGCACAAAGATAACTAACTGGCTGCCTTCAGGAAGAATGCTATTTTATACAGTCAAGTGGAAAGTGATTTGGTGCTAAAATGGGCATTGAGGTGCTGCTCATCTTCCATTTCAGCCATGAGCCAGTGGTGTAAATTCAATGTTCCCATGGCAAGGGGGATACGCTACAAAGGATAAGCACTGTTACATTTCCCATAAAGTAGTACTCATATTGTCAACCCCAAAGGGATGATGAGCCGAGTCCATCACAATTAGGGTTTAAATTCACAGCCTTCCAATTGAGGCACCTGGCCATTTTACAGTACATATTTCTAATACACTATATACAGTGTATATTTGTGTATAACATGCATACATTGCAATATATTATGTTATTTTTGCAAGATTATTAAATTAAAATACTTGCACATGCTTTTCCTCTTTTTAGAATAATTTACATGCTATTTGACATTAAGAAAATAATGTATTTATGATAATCAAATAATCAATATTTTTATTTACTGCACGTGCACACAAGGATGTGTGCCACACAACTTAATGACTGCACACATTTAGAGTGCACATACTATTTTGCTATGTCTATATACTTTAATGTATCACTTTTTTGGGGTCTTTCTCAATTGATCTCAATTTTGTTGTCAGAATCATGGCACGGGATGAAGAATCCATGTGGAAATCTCAGAGCAGCGGTGCCCCATTTGTCAAAGAACGGTGTATGGAACGATCCTTCAATTGTCCTTTTTACCATTTACATACTCCACACACCCACAAAACACAGGGTGTGCTTTGAGATGTGTTTGTTGCATGGCAGAGCTGACATTTTGCCAAAGAGAATGCAAAACTACAATTAATATTCTTGACATTTGTGCAGTCATTGGTCACGTGGCTGAGACGATCAAACTGGCCACATTTAAAGCTCTGTTTAATCAGATTTGAACCCACAATGTCAGCGGTGGTGGCTCGGCACTCTGTCCTCTGGAGCGACCCTGGCCACCGCGTGTGCCCATCTATTTAGAGAATGCACTGTGAGGCGCATGCCCTGCTGTACTACGTGAATGTGAATGAAGAGCAATACCCTTCATGCTCCAGGTTGCCCGTAGGATGCATTTCAGTATTCGCGTAGATTTTCGTTCCTGATGCCCCGTCGGGTCATTCAAATAAACACGGGCAGGAGTGATAATCCTCAGCGCCGAATCACGCAATGGCAGGAATTCTGGTCATAGGCAAGTGTATATTGCGTGCCCTGTGCATTTATATATGTACGTTGAACTTCTTTCGCACTGTATGTAGCCAACCATGCTCATCGGAGATGCATGAATGTTCTCCGTATGTGTTTCTTACTATTTCTGATTAATTCAATTTGCTCAAGAGTTTCCAAGTTCATCAAACTGAGCTGCATGCCAAGGGGGTGATATAGTCCATAAATTTAGTAATAATTTTTAATTAACTTCAGTCAAGGTCTATATATCTTGAGTTTCTTAGGTTTATCTGAAAATGGCAATGTCAGACTGAGCAGTACGAGTCAAAGACCCAAAGCAGTGCTCAGTATAACATCTGAATGTTTAACTTTTCATACAATGACAAAAAAACTATTTTTTTGTTTAAATAAATTGAATAATTATTTAAATAATAAGGCTGTGACAATGGCGTTCAGAATTTTGTAATGCAAATATAATTTCCAGCATGCTCAAGCGGTCACTGCTGAGATGATCAGGGCTTGGGTGCCTTGAGTGGCTCAAAGGCGTTCTCCCAAAAGCCTCATGACCACTATGCTGAGAAGATGGTTGAGGGGAATTTTAAGAAGAGTCATTTAAAAAAAAAACATCTTGTGCCTTTGCAAACATTTTTCCAGAGACTTGACAACGGGACACAAACAGTGAGTAGGGCCACAGGTAGGGCTGGGCTCACAAGCGGCGTCTGGACCACGACGGCGACAATGGCAGGAAAAAATCCATTGAGTGCGAGAGAAAAGCTGGCGGCAGACTTCTGTCTGCTTTCTGTTCCAGTTTTTCATTTTTGTTTTCTTCTAGTCAGAGGCCACCTGCCCCCAGCTCAACTTGTTTTGCTTCCCTCTCCCACCCGCAGTGCCGTGTTTGTGCGATTGTCTTGGCTCTGTCTCCCTGTTTACCGAGTGCGTACAACCCTCCTATTGCCAGTGAGGAATTTTGACTGACCTTTGTGTAATCCAGCTGGTTTTGTTTTGTGTTCCTTTGTTACTTTTAATCCATGATTATTTTATGTTGTACAATAGAGTTCTTGAATTGTGCCTGTCCCATCCAAGGAGTGCTCATACCAATTATTAATAAGAATGCAAAATTACAAAAAATGTGGCAGTCTTACTGTTGGCGGTAGCCACGTGTCATTCTTGTGAAAGGATAAATGTTTTCGTGCTCTCTAAGCTCTAAATGAATAGCTGTAAATTTATGACATACTTTTGAAGTTTAACTCATGGTAACATAATACAAAGCAGCACTTCAGGTCCTAGCCAAGGAAAACCATACAATATATCCTCAACGTTTGCAGCAACATAAAAAAAAACTGCTCAAAAATATTTCCTCTTCCCACATTCTATTTACAAGTTCTGCATTGTTCTTGTTGGAACTGAGGGTCTAGAGTAAATCCTCGCTAAGCGGTGTACATTTTTTTTATAATGGAATGCACAAAACCAAAACAATGTTCATCTGCAGATGAGGCTGCATTGTTCAGCGGAGGACCTTTAAGTGTACCCATGGGGACGTTTTATGTTCGTGGTAAATTTGGCCAAAATGTCAGCACATTCCCGCATAGCTCTGAGAATATTTTTTTACAAAAAGCACTACGCATATCCTGCTCTCTTTTACGATATTATTGATTTTGCAAATATGTCTGTAAAGTGCTCAGATTTGTTGTTGGATTGTTACTACGTGTTGTTGAGAGCTAAGTCTGACATTTCATGCAAATTCCTGGAAAAGCTCCCAGCCCATGGAGCGAAACGTCGGCCATCGAGCCCAAGAACCCGCAGGGACAAACTGACGACAACCACGGCAGTCGGTGGGGCCGTACAGCACAACTACGAAAACATTTCGCAGAAGTAATATCGCTGTAAGATTCATGAAATCGGCAAAGCCCAATAAGACATCTGATCCGAGGAGTGAACTGCTCATTAGAATCCTACATATTTAAGACACCGCCTCGTAGTCCATTGGGGGCGAGGGTCTCCGTGCCGAGCGTGATGTTTAAACAGCCTCCATGTGCGTGCTGTGCCCGCCACGGTTCCAGTGCGGTTGGGGGCGAGATCTTCAACCAGTGCGTGGCCGAGGGCGAGGACGCCTTCACGGAGGGCGACGTGCGGCGCCTCATGAGGCAGATCCTGGAGGGCGTAGCCTTCCTGCACCGCAACGACGTTGTACACCTCGATCTCAAGGTGCCCCCCCAGCCCCGTCCGGCCCCCCGTCCTACTCAGCCGCGGGCCCGCCTTGTCCACAAAGAGACGCTTGTCAGTAGGGGAATGACAGCGTCGAGGTTCCAAACGATTTCGAAAATTTCACCCGGGCTGGAAATGTATGCATACAAAGAATATATAATGAAAGATTTCAACATCTCATATTCACGTCGTCTACCATGAGGACATAGTTGGAAATTAGTAGACGTGATGACACATTTTGTTATTTGTAAAACTAGCCGGGCAGGACTGGCTCGAACGCACAGCTCATGATCTTAAGAGCAGGAGTTCAAATCTCTCTATTTATTATACTATAATTAGCCAAGAATGTCTGTGTGTCCCGCGCGTGACGTCACTCCACGTCGACCAGCCCCCCTCATTAATATCATGAACAGGTTACGTCCTCCACATGGACCCCCCTCCATTAATAATAATTAGCAGGTGACGTCACTCCACATGGGGGGGCGAGGTGCCTCATCCCCCCTCCTCAGCGTCAACTTACAACCCTCACTACAAAGGCAGAACCCTCGCGTCACGCGATCTCCGTAACGCTATTGAGACATAGAAGTAAAAAGGACGTCATGATGAACAAGGGATTATAACCTTTAAATGAAATGAGTCTGTGTCACCGCGGCCTTACGAATTGCACACGAATGGATGCAATACACCCGTCCTTGGACGGGCAAAAGGCTAGTTATCAAGAAAATGACAAGTCAACCGTGATTTTCCTGTAGAGTGGCTGGCATTCGCCATTGGCGATTTTTTTTTACCGCCGACTCAATTTCCACTAATAGAGACGAGCACCGCAGCATGCTCGTTAGTGGGATATACATTGGTAATTATTGTAACGATTATCTTCCCTTCCATTCAGTCGCACATTTTACTCGCACTCACCTCTGCATTTCCCCACCACGCCTCACTGATCGACATCTATGCCCAATGCCCCTCACTGTCGCGACAGCCTCAGAATATCCTGCTGACCAGCGCATCCCCACTGGGCGACATCAAGATCGTGGACTTCGGGCTGTCGCGGCGCGTGAACTCCGCGGAGGAGCTGCGCGAGATCATGGGAACTCCAGAATATGTTGGTACGGGCACGTGGGATCTCCCCCGCTTGCGTGCAGCATGCATGATGCGAGGCTTTTCCATGGTAGCTGACCAGATGTTCATGACAGGATTGGAGATGAATGGGTGCTAACTTATTCTCTTTCTCTCTGTATTTCAGCTCCCGAAGTGCTGAATTACGAGCCCATCAGCAAGGCTACGGATATGTGGTGAGCAGTGCTGCTGGCTTATTACTGACATTTCCATAACTGCTTATTTCAAACTTCTGGTGAATGACATAGCCATGACACAAGCACCTAGAAATGTGTGCAAGCACCAATCGAAATAGGTGCTTGCGAAGAGCCATGTCTTCGGGTCCTCCAGTTTTTCCCTCCACATTGAGAATTGACATGTGTTTAGATTATTGTCATTATTTTGCTGCTATGAATTTCCATGTGCAGCGTGGATGAGTACGGCAACACACCCTATAGAGAGACTCTCTCTCAAGGCTGCCTCTCGTGGAGTCCCCTTCTGTCAGCAGCGTGCGTGAGCAGGCCATTGCAGGGCTGCACATTCACGCGTCATGCGTGGTCCGCTCATTCACAGGAGTGTCGGCGTGCTGGCATACGTCATGCTGACGGGGGAGTCGCCCTTCCTGGGCGAGGACAAGCAGGAGACTTTCCTCAACGTCTCCCAGCTTAACGTGAGCTATGAGCCGGAGGTGTTTGAGGGCGTCTCTGTGCAGGCGGTCGCCTTCATCCAGCAGCTGCTCGTCAAGGCACCCCAGTGAGTGGCACGCATCATGGGGGGATGGGGGGGGGGGCGGAGGGGTGGGGGGCAGTGGAGGGGGGGGGGAGAACTGGGGAGGAGCTGTCACCTGAAACACCCCCCTAGCCCCAAGGTGGCAACACTCACTTTCACCGCAAAGCTGGTGGTAGGAAAAGGAATGCGTCGGTGTGCGTTTAATTTATCAGATTTTAATTTATTACACCAAATGCTATTTTAGGCCAGACGCTTGTTCCCCACAATTAAATTCCGGTCAGTGGTCGACTCGGCCCGTCTTCCCTCTACGGTTATCAAAACAAGAACCGCTTTGGGAGAATATAAAAGTGGTTGCTTCTGATTAGACTGGCCCCCATAATTGGAATGTAGTGTTTCCAAACACGAATTCTGGGCTCCAAATTGGGATGAGCACTGCTTCAAGCTTGTTATAAGCATGAAGTCAATTTGAAATACATTTTTATTTAGATGATAAAAAATATAGATAGGCAGACAATGTCTCCGTCATATATCTGTTTCTCAACATAAAGTATAATAGTATTTATTACACGAGCCATCAGCCCCAGGGCCTTCGAGGAGTGTACAATTGCAGTGTCTCACCAGGAGAGATATATATATATGCAGAAGACATTGTCTGCTTAACAATTTTTATATTTATATTCTCCACGACGACCCTAATGGTTATTTTGAATTATGAGATAGCATTTTTTAATCTGCGGTATATGTTTATGGGGTGGCGTGAAGAACCCGGTGAACCGAGTTAAATTCCCAGCCACAGCGAACATCCGTGGCAAGTGACAGCAGAACCGGTCTTGGCCCCCCACCCCTCTTTCACCAGGCTGACTGGCCTGGTGAAATATGCTCAAATAAACCCGACCACAGATACAGCGTGGGGGGGGGCGGCCCTTCACCAATAGTGCATTGGCAAAGGGCAGTAAATAATTATATTCATAAAGTACAATTACGCTGCTGGAGACACTCTTGACATTTTTTACTTTGGCGCTCACAGTCGACGAGCCACGGCGGATCACTGCCTGAGACACCCGTGGCTGAGTGCGCCGGCGCCGGTGGGGACCTGCCTCGACGGAACCCCGTCGCGGCCCCGCGAGGACGACTCGTCCTACCTCCTCGCTGAGCCCAAGGCCGACGAGGTGGAGGACAGCGCCATCGGCTTTGACGCCGACGAGGCTATCGGCAGCGGTGTGAGCGGCGGCAGCACACCGGAGCCCCACGAGGTGCGCGTCGCCCACCACCACGACAACGACCACCGCGACCCCGGTGTTGTCCCGTGCTGCGCCTCCCCCTCGGAGCAGGAGCAGGACTCTGCGTGCGACACGGCCGCGTCTGACGCGGAAGACGACTCGGAGCTGCCGTGCGCACACGGGGTCTTGCCCGGCTGGATGGAAAATCTGGTGGATGGCGCCGGGCGAATGGTGGAGCTTGAGCAAGCGCAGGAGCAGCGGGGACACGGGCGGGAATTGGCCTGCGTTGCGGCATCCTGGGATCCGGCGTTGTTGCCACGGCCGACGTCGCCGTCAGCTGCTGGAGAGTGCAGCGTGCTCGTGCCGCCGTTCCCGTTGGGCCAGTGCCGGCAGGCGGACGTGGAGTTTGCTAAAAAGGCGACAGATGCTGTGGCCGCCACAAACTGCTTTCAAGCCGAGGAGGCATACGCCATCATCCCGGAGATGCAGAAGAAGCTGGTGTGCTGATGGTGGCCCCGTGACTATTGGTCTGTAATTCAAACTGCAGGATCGTTTGGTAGATTCTCGCGTCCCAGCTGTGTTCCAGGTGTATGCGTTTCTGAGGCAATGACAGCAGTGCTTTAGGTTTTTATTTTACATTTTTTGGCTTTGGAGGCCCAAGACAAAGGAAATGTAAACACCCTAATAGACAGACGGGAATTTACCAGCAGCTTTTCCTCCTTGCATGCAATGCTTTTGTGTTTTTTTCCACTCCATTGTGTTCCCAGACATCTGGGAGCCGGCATAAAGTTGAGGCATGCAACACAGACAGGGCTTTGCCTGCACAATCAGCCCTCAGATTCCACGGTTTTTGGCACCTCTATACGAGGTGGGGGCTTGTCCAAATTGAGACCCCGACACAGCGCTTAGCATTGAGCATTCGGTGGAGGAGTGCAGTGCGAAAAGTCGCAACGCCAGTGCTCACTCGATCCCCACCGAGACGTTAACACTGGCTCCGACAAGTGAAGCGGAGGAATGTGCACCGTGTGAGGTTATAGAAATAATGGATGTTATTGAGGCTGCCCAGGGTGGGGGGTCGACGTTATAGCATTACAAAACCCCCTTCGTGTAAAATGGAACATTCTGCATCCAATTTACTACTTATGTATAAATCTACTTTTGAGTATTCTATTTTAATCGTAGAGGTGTTTCGTATTAATCCCCTGCCTCTCCTCCCACCTTGGATGTAGTCCTGTGAAATGTTAACATCCGTTGGCTTATGGCGCATACATTTGTATTTTGTGTTTTCGTGTGTGGGTGCTGGAGCTTGTGTGTGTGTGTGTGCGCGCGTGCGTGTGCATAAATAGAATGGTGTAAACTTTATTCCCAGAGATTGCTTATAGATGGTCAACTTTGTATATAGTTACATATGCACTATATAAACCAATGTTTTTATCCTGTGTTGTGTAATCACACTTATTTAAACACTGATGGTAAGGCTTCATTGTGTGCGCGTGTGTGTGTGTGCGTGCAGGTGAGTGTAAATGATGTCTTGCTGCTGATTAGTTGCGATGTATAAAGCTGGACTGAGGTCTGTTTCCATTTTTAGGCCATTATTGACATGCCGGTATAATCTCAGTGAAATAGAGACTTTCAAACCAGGTTCTTTGTCAATAGAAACACATGGGTCGAGGTGGGCAGGCCAGGTGTGTTATTTAATTTAGAGTAGGCAAATTTCAAATGATCAGTAAAAACAACGATACCTCTTTGAAATAACTCCTCCAAAATCAGAATAACTTATATTTAAAAAATGCTTTTTATAATTTTACTATGACTTGTATCGTCTTGAATAAAAACTGTTAACAGTCACATTTATATTTTCCCCAAAGAGAGCTGATGTTTAGTGAACTCGTACATTTATTTCGTGCAATGTTAGAGCATTTGATGCATAAAGACAGCATTCATTTTTTTTATATTCTGTGCCTTCGAATACAAATACAGTAATTTATTCCTTATAACAAATTCGTGGTTTATGAAGTGATTGCTCTGTAAAAACATGTCAATTTGAAAATCAGACAAATACTGACAAACTATTTTTGGTGCCTTATATTAAAAAAAAGAGTATGAATGTACTTGGCTGAACACCTTCCCAATCACATAAGAATCTGATTGTTGCGTGTGATGAAGCTTTTGTATTCTGCGATTGGCTGTTACAGAGGTGGCTGCAATGATTCAGCCGACCTGCGTTTTATCAATCCGTTATGATGTAACAGCCACATTTCACATCGCGAGCTCCAATGACCCCAAGAGTTTTAGGAAACCTGCCGCGAGTCACGGACCCAAATTCCACTGAGCTGTCCACTTCATTTATCAAGATTGTACGTTTATTTTGCTACGTCAGGATTATTTGTGTCGTTTCATGTTACTAATAAAAGCTTAAACTTCTCTTTTATGATATTCATCCCCTTGGATCCTGAATTTATTGTGAGCTTGATGATAATGTTGATGGCAAACAAGACTTCAGATGGGTTGCAATTATTTTATACCATATGGGGCATGTACTATTTACTGTAAAAATGAATTGTCAGAACATAAAATAAATCATCAGCTTACCGGTTTATATTATGCAGTAAGTTTGTATGTTAAACTTTTTTTCGCACCGTACGTAGCCAACCGTGCTAATCTGAGGTGCGGGAGAAGGAAAGAGTACAGGCCTTGTTAGATGGACAATAATTTTAATTGGATCACTGGTTCAAGATAGGTTTTAGAAAAAACTGGATAATACAGTACAGTATTTAAATGCCTAAAGCATTTAGCCATGGTTTGGGGTGGGGGGTCTTCATCCACTAGCGGATTGATAATGGCTGATGATTATTTTGAAAAATGTAAGCTAAAGATGAATTGTCCTGATGGGAAAAACAATTAAGACCCAGACTCTCAAATGTAATTTAATTTCAATGGATAAGTTATTGGGGTCATTTCTTGCCATTGCAAGTACCGTAGATGAATTGCTGTTCATGGTGACATTGACGGGTAGAATGGCAGCAATCCAGCATTCTTTACATTATAGCTCTTTTAATTCCAGTAATTATTGTCCAGGTCATCTGTATGGGACGGGAGCCAGTATGCACAAACCTGGCTGACATAGCGGAAAGATTTTTAGAGTAATGTTCTGGAAACTGGCTCCCAACTGATAATCCCCCTGCAGAACAAACAACAGGTGAACACTCACAAAGTCACATGGAGCTCTCGATGAAACAATTCAGGATGAATTACATCTGCAAGTGAGAATCAAGCCATATCGTGAACCAAGGTTATTGACATAGATGGAGAACAGCAAGGGACCAATGGCAAAAATAGCCTCGTGGAACCCCCTTTAGTAACAGGAGTGAAAGGGGAGATGTTGCCGCTGTGCCACGATGTCTGTGTTCTATTAATACGATTTGAACCTTGGAATGTTGTGAGGAGAGAGATATTTAAGAGTTATAGTGTGATCCACAGTTGACTGCTTGGGAAAGGTCCAGGAAAACGGTCCCACAAAGCATATTTTTTTATTCAAGAGCTGAGTTGAAGTAATCGATTGGTGTTAGTAATGGCAGCATCATTACCTAAACCACGATTGGTTGTAGTTCAAAATGTTATTGGCATCGATGAAGAAGAGTCGTTGATTTTTACCAACTTTTTTTGTACTCTACAGTATTCTTGAAAGAAGGGGGTTTGGAGGATATAGGTCTGAGGTCAGTGGGATCGTCGGTGAACTAATTATCATGACAAATAAAATACAACTATTTCTATTTGCCGCGCTTCGTCACCCAACACGCGGCGACGACGACGGAGCGTGACCTTTGGCCAGACAATGACCTTCAGACACCGACCCCCGTCGCCGTCAGGAACACGTGAAACACACGCCGCTAATCACCCAGCGCTGCCATAAAGATCTCTCTCTCTCTAGAAATGAGGAATAAAAGCCGGTGGCGTTGAGTCTCCCGACGCAACGCCGTCCCCCGTGGCGGTCGAGTCCCTTGCAGCGTTAAACAAGGAGTCGCGTGGAAGAGTAGGCCAAATACAACTTAGAGCGAGCAGCTATCTTGAAGCCTCCCTCCCGTGGAGGCGCGCCGGTGATGTCTTCTGGGCAGTCCCACCGCGCACTCCTCCTCCTCGTGACCGCTGCGCTCCTCGCCTTGGGACGAGGAGCTGCTCCAGACGATGCGGCAGGTAGAGGAGACGATGGAGGAGGGCCCCGAGGTGGCCGTGGGTCGTGGTTTCGCGCGGCCGTGTCGGAATTCGTGAGCGTGGTCGGCCCCTCTCCCACGGAGCCACGGAGTCGCCGGGAGGCCCTCGTCCACATGGGGATGAATGTGGCCGCGATGGCCCGGCAGGCGAAGCTCGCACGGAACAAGGTGACGGTGCCCGGGGCACGGAGGTGGTCGGTGGTGGTGGTGGGAGACAAGCTGAACCGCTTCGCGAACCGACCACTTTTGTGTGCTTTGGAGAAACTAAGAATCGGTGGACAATGACAGGGACCGGCGGTAGCTCGTTCGCCACTCGTTGTTGCAGAGGTTCGGGGTTCGATTCGGACGGGCCGCCCGGTTTATTTTTTCGGGCGTATTAACCGTAACAAAATAGAAGATTTAGGCCATTGTGTTCCGGTGTCATCGTGCAACGATGCTTAATTGGGAAGCACGGCAATTTGTCGCCCTCTATTGAGAAAACTTGTCAGGACGCGCCTGTAAAATAGTTGAGAACACTGTAGCAAAAAAAACATTTTGTTCATGAGTAGTAAGTGTTATTTCCTAATTGCTTACGCCTCAGAAGTACAGAAAATGGCTATTATTCCCCACAAACTTTGCTTTTGTAACCAAGACAGTAATAGTTTGAAATTTTCCTATTTTCAATGAGAAAACGTGTGCATTTGTATCTTTCGTTCACATAAAGTCCTGGTCACAAAAGCAAAGTTTGTGGGGAATAATAGCCATTGTCTATACTTTTTAGGCATAAGCATTTTAAAAAATAACACTTAGTACCCAGGAACAAAAATTGTGTTACATAGTGGAATCAGTCAGGCTTTCGTTAATCTAGCATAGTAATAATAAATAGTGTTTTTAACCTTGTGAAAATGAAAAATAATTAAATAGATACTAATCGTCTTTTGCGCATTTTGTATTAGTATGGAGTTGTGGTTAGAGCGCTTGGCGAACAATCATAATACAGTAAAAAAAAGTCACAATATTGGGTGAGATATAACAGCCTATCATAACCATCATCTTCCAGAATTATTAAAATGAGTACTATTTTGTGAAAAGCCAACAGCGGTCACCCTGCAGATGGAGTGGCCCACGCCATGGGAATGTGAAATTTCCACCATGTGCTTGGCTACCAGCGGAGATGTCCTTGACCCATTTGCTTGTCTGAACAACGAGGAAACGTTGACTTGAGCCTACATTCCATATTTTCTATCTCATCACGATAAAAACAAAACATGTTACAAAAGAATATAACAAGATGCAATTCCTATTTTGTGGATATTTTTTTTTAACTCAACATCATCGAATAGCGCTAGACTTAGCGGTTAGGTTGACCCAAAGTAAGAGTTGGGGGTAGGTTAATATTTTCTTCAGTATAAAATACAATTATCATATTATGAAGCATTTTTCCTGTGTTGAGTTTTCAGCAAATTATGATTAAATAGTTTTTTTCCTTCTGTATACATTGAACATTCTTTATATATAAACCCTCAAAAATGCAAAAATGTGTTCAATTTCGTATTTTAAATGTTTGAGGGGAATGTAACTGATTTAAAACATTTCATCTAGAATACAAAAAAACGTAATACAACTTTCAAAACATTTTATCCAAAAGTAACATAAATCTGAGCAACATCAGTTAAATTGAAATTATAAAAAAACAATGTGCAGTATGTTTGAGCTTTTGCACTTGTGAAGCTCTGTAAAATGTCATAGCGTGGTTGACATGAGCTCTGGTGCAAGGAACGAAATTTATCCTCCTGTCCAATGCACCCTCCTCTTTGTAGCCCAGAGCTTTGGTCCCTCCGGCTCTTGCGCCCCGGATGCTATTGCACCGCCTGCACCCCTCGACAGCTACGCCACCGCCTCTGTGGCAGCCCAACCACCCGGCAGGAGTTGTTTGTCTGACATTCACTGCTCTCGACAGGGAGCCCAAATCATCGTCTTCCCAGAATATGGACTCTTCGGGTTTGGCTTCACGAGGGATTCCATCCTGCCTTACCTGGAGCACGTGCCGGACCCCGCTGCCATAATCTGGAACCCCTGCCTCGAACCGGACCGATTCCCCAACACCGAGGTGATCTTATTAACATCGTACATTGCTATTACTGTTTGGATTTATAGAGAATCCACATGTTGCCCCTGCTCTCAAAATGCTGTACAGAAAGAGTGGGCCATATTTATTTTTAAGAAAGAGGCAATCATAGGTAGAGAGAAAGATTTAAAAAAGGAATATCTTGAGCCTGGATTCAACAGAGAAAGGGAGTCGACAGCACTGATAGCTGAGATAAGGGAGTTCCAGACGACTGGGGCAGCAAAGGAGATGAGAGGGGGCAAGTCAATGGAGGATCTTGAAGATGTTGAGTGTGTGAAATTGATCTGAGACTGGAGTATTGGGGTGGTGTGGTGTCATTTATGGGTGTGGACGAGATGTATTTCTGCTTTGGCCACTTTTACCTTACAAGACCGTGCGTGCATGTAAACAGGAGCGTCTCGTGGCTCCAGGTTTGTTGGGTCACAAAATGCCAAACTCACGCGGGTGGTTTGAGTTCATCATCCGCTGGCAGTGACCTCATGAATTAATATGCTAGACGGACGCATGAAATGTATTCGGCTGCTCACGGGAACCTGAGTCTGCGCGTGGTTTAGCAATGGCTCATGCTGTTCTCATTCTCATTACATGCATTTTCATTAACCTGCATGTGTCATCTGCAGGTGAAAACCCAGAGACGGTTAAATTTATGATCAGCGATTGTTTTTCCATTGCTGGATGATGCCTCACCACGCCGTTGCTATCCCTCATGGTCCCATGCAGCTGCATCAATCTCACTCCTGCACATTAAATTATCTCATTACTCCATCTCCACGGTTGTTGTCCTATTCTTGGATCTTTCGGTAAAGTCACATAGATAGGTTCAAAGAAAATAACAAAAAACTACGACGTTTCGATTACAACACAAGCCATCGTCAAGGTTGTTGTCGTGTTGGATGCGTTTTCCCTAGCATTTTTGCACCTCTCTCGTCCATCATCCTGTCCAGTGTTATGTCCTTCCAAATCTCATTTACTTGTCTCAGTTCTCAAAACGACCTTCTCTACTGTGCGTGCATTTTTTAAAAAGGTGTCATACAAATGGTCTTCGCTACGACAATTCCACGTAGAGAAATGCGCTTGTGTCACACCTCTGTTGCGGTCTGGCGGTGCCGATGCACGTGCGGTGTGGCCAGGTCCTTCGCAACCTGAGCTGCATCGCTCGGGATGAGGGCCTCTACGTGGTGGCCAACATGGGCGACGTGCTGCCCTGCTCGCTGGACCACAACACGGGGTGCCCGCCGGACGGTCGCTTCCAGTTCAACACCAACGTGGCGTTCAGCAGCGAAGGCACCCTGGTGGCGCGATATCGCAAGAACAATCTGTACTTCGAGCAAGCCTTCGATTTTCCACCCACGGTCAGCGGGGCTGGGAGAGGGAGTGGTACAATCAGTCAGAATGCTACTGTCGCTTGGTTTAGAGACTATTTATAAGAGCGTACGCATTGCGTATAGCAGTTGTTTGTAGAGGGTATGCGTGTAGCATCGGTGTAAGGCACTACCACTAGAATATAAGGTACGCCTATCCATAATACAACATTTTTGTACCCTATATTCTGATAGTCGTCTGAACAGGTCTATAACAATAATGTAAACAAAAAAGCTGAGATGGATGTGATGTGCCAAAATAATTCTTGTAGCGATTTGTCGATGAAAGCTATAAACATTGTTTCATTTTAGCCAGAACAGTCCAGTCCTGTGTTCAATCGCAACACTGCATGTCAAAACACTTCTCTTTCTGATTATTTCCTGCTGCTGCTCAACTTTGCTCAATTGAAGAAACAAACTAACTCTTATCCATTACGTCAGTAGCACTGTTGTCAGATTAACATGTAGGCTTTCGCGACCGATGTTATCCATTAAATTTTTTGGATTAGATTGCGTAAATGTGTTGCTAAACCCACCACAGCCGATTAGGAAGGTTTGTCACGTAAGAAAAATGTGCAAATGAGTTACTAGTTCAGCACACCGGTGTGTTGGAGAGTAAGCCCACAACATTTACAATTCGAGTACGACGTTTCGCCAGTATTTACAACCAGCCTCATTAGGCAACAGCCAGAATTGTGGAGAAATCCTCGTTTCGGTCTTAAAGAGGGATAATAAATGTGATGTCGTCACTTGTGAGCCAATCAGGTGCAAAGCCCAGAGGGAGGGGGGTCAATGAAGTCATATAAATTACCAGAGGCGTAGCTAGGGGGGGGCAGGGGGGTACATATGTCTCCGGGCGCCAAGGTAAAGGGGCGCCAAAATGAGGCTTACAACGTTACATTATAACTTATTGCGGCGGGCGCGGCAGCCTGAAACTACTGCACAAATCTACATCTCAACCTAAACCTTCAATGGGACAAGATCGTCTCAGCGATCTTGCTCTTCTTAGCGTTGAAAGAGAAACATTGGAAAAAACTGATTTTGTTTACGTGATTGACCAGTTTGCGACAGTGAAATCAAGAAAAATGTATTTTTTGTAGACTATGTCAACGAGTCTACGACAGTGACTGAGTGAGCCATGTAATATAATTTCTATAAATTTGCTTCTTTAAATACAATGTTTCATTAAAATTAAAATTGTTATTCCTTATTCGATGTAATAGGAAAATGTGATTAAACGGGGGGGGGGGGGCGCCAATTTTATAGTTCGTCCCCGGGCGCAAAATATCCTCGCTACGCCTCTGGAAATTACAATGGATCTCTATTATTAGTTGGGTTATTACAGTTAATCCACATACATAATGTACTTTATGTATGTACATTACCGACTTTGTTGCTTACCCGCTTTGCACTTTTGGCCTCTCAGGGTGTGCACAACAGTTGTGATTAAAAAAACAACAACCCCATCACCATTTGCTAGTTCCTTCTCGCCACAGAAAGCGTGGGTACCCATCGCTCGAATTTGATGCCACCCCTATCCAGGTCGAGTACTCGATCTTCGACACGCCCTTCGCCGGGCGCATCGGCCTCATCACCTGCTTCGACATCCTCTTCTACGAGCCGGCCGTGGCGCTGGTGGAAAAGCATGGCGTCCGGCACATCGCCTTCCCCACGGCGTGGATTGACCAGCTGCCCCTGCTCACGTCCGTGCAGATACAGAGGGCCTTCGCTTATGGCCTCAACGTCACCCTAATGGCCTCCAACCAGCACCATCCAGAGAAGGGCATGGTGGGCAGCGGTGTGTACGGCCCCGACGTGACGGTGTACAGCTACGACGCGGAGAGCAAGGAGGGCCGTCTGCTCGTGGCCGATTTGCCCGTGCTCTCCGACGTCCTGACCGATGCCCAATCAGGCGTCCCATATGGCACGAGAGAAGACGACACTTTGGCGATGCGTGGTGGAGCTTTGCAAGGAAGCAAGGCGGATGAAGTTGCGTGCGAGATGAAGAATTCTGCATCAAGAAACGTCGTGGGTGAAAGACCGGACACGCTTAACGGCAAGCCCCCACAGGGTCGACAAAAAAAAGACCGGACCTGTGACAATGAGAGCGCACCAGTGCCACTCGCGGGAGCTGACAACCGCGGGGCGTTCGTAAAGCGGGAAGGGCAGTCTGGTGGCAGCCGCATGGCCGACGAGTTTTACGCGAGCATGATGTACGACAACTACACGTTCAAGGCACTGCAGGGGCCGGCGGGCGAGGTGCAGGTTTGCCATGGTGAGCTCTGCTGCTGGCTGACTTTTCGCTGCTCGGGCGATGCCCGGGAGCTGTACGCGCTCGGCGCCTTCGACGGCTTGCACACCGTCAACGGCCGGTACTACACGCAGGTGTGCGCACTGGTGAGGTGCTCGGGCGAGGAGCGGGCAAGCTGTGGCCAGCCCGTGACGCAGGCCAGCACGCTGGTGGACTTCACACTGCGCGGAAACTTCAGGTATGTTCTGGGGCCTCTTTCAAATTGGTGCCCCAAATACCAGTGCTTAATTTCCCACTTCATAGTTTCTGGGCAATTTTTTTAACTGGAGTCGGCACCTGATTAAATCCAGATGAAATTAAACCCTGCTTAATGTCCAAAAGAAGACTGGGAGTGAGAATACAAATCTCACGTTGTGGTAGGGTACGAAAAATATCAAATTATTTGGTGCATGATTAAAATTAAGGGTGTTTTGTAATCACTAAATTAAATAGCATTGTTACTTGCGTTCAGGCTTGCATTATAAAATATACCACAATAGAGGCTATCAAAAGGTCACATATAATGCACAATCTCAAACTTAAATGAGTACCTATTATGGTTTAATAAACATCAGCGTTGGGAACATGGTAATGGCCACACAACCCCACTATAGCCCTAACAGGTGCTCACGAGTGCACTTGCCCCGATAGTCTGTTAAAGTGTACACGGGGAATGTGTGTGTGCGCCTCGCGTGCTGTTCTGGCCTTAATAGGTGCTCGCTAACAGAACTTGCCCCAACAGTCTGTTAAGGCTATACAGGGAATCTTTGTCTTGTCAGCACGCAGCACGTATACCCCTGCATTCTGGGGAGCGAAATGCGGCTTGAGGCGCCAGACTCGTTCAGACGGGACGCTGGAGGAGAACGATTCCTGACGGCGACAGCCACAGAGCACGGACTCATCACGGCTGAGATGTACGGACGCGACTACGAGCGTGACTCAACGGGTGCGGAGCCTCACTGATGCACCAGAGCCGCCTCCAACAAGCACGCACGCGAGTATGCACGTCAATTACGGTTGCCATCTCATTATATCCCATTATATCAGAAGAGGGAGATCCACATTTAAATGCATTGTTTTGATCTTGTATTATTAAACTGACAAAAACCTGGACTTTTATTGTCCTCGGAAGAACAGGTGGTAACTCTATGCACAGGTCTAAAACATAAAACTTATATTTTTAAAAATCTCAGTTGTATCTGGTGTAATTAATCATATTTGCACATAAATTCAACCCTTAAATAATGTTCCAATCACTTCAACCACAGAATGTACGTCGCGTACATTACTTGTGCGCCTTTCACATCTGCGTAATCCAATCCAAAATGCAAAGTAACATTTTACAAAATATTTTAATGAATTTGTGTGTTCATACAAACGTGTCACACGTACTTGATTTTATGCACGAAATTTTTTACGTCTGCAAATAATTAAAATCAACTTATATCATCGGCATCCTCTTTCTCTCTTGTTCAGCAATCGTTTTTTTGCACTCGACCAAAACACCCATGACACGAGTCACGCCGGTGTTCAATGCTCAAGGGCAATCGCGCAGCAAACAGGACCGGCGCACACCTTTCATTGCACATAACAATCGCGCGCACGCACAGCATTTGGTAAACATGCAAACAGTGCTAGGACCACGGAAATGCTGAGCACTGGGACTATGACCAAAGATGCAGTCACGAACTACGCAAACAGAAATGGTCACGATGACATTCAATAACCACCAATAAAAGGAATACAGTGAAAAATAAAAAAAAAACATATCCGTAACATTAATTTATGTGGCTTAAATCTCTTGTTTGTTCTTGGGGCTAGATTCCACTGTGGTTCCTTCCGACTTATGTATATATATACACACACAGCATTGAGGTGGAGCTCATCTCTTGGTTACAGTCCTGAGCCAGTGGTTTAAATTTCCACGTTCCTATGATGGGAATGAGTATCCATAGGACAACCACTGTTGATGGGCTGAGTCAACCCCACCAATTGGGATATGATCTCGCAACCTTCTAATTGCAAGCTGTTCACTCTACCTCTAAATGCTACCTGGATGTCTAAGTGTACCATTACACATCCAAATACTGAAACTGAAAAAAATGGACACACACATATAGCTGCCTCCACACAGATAACTGTACAGAACATGAATGTGCAGCCTGAGCTCGTCAATTGAGTTGGCCCAGTGCTGAATACAAAATAATAATTGAAGAACGAACTTTTTGTGCTTTGCCAGCAGTGTCAAAGTCCACCGCCTATAGCAACTGTTGACAATCAGCCATCTACAGTATGTGTGTAAGAATGCATCGATTGTGATACAATAAAACATACTAATTTAATGCAATAGCATAACATTTTGTACTTTATAAAATACAGTTGTGCGTTTTATTTGTATATATCGTATGCAATTGGTTTGTGTAAACCCTTGCAGCTAGTAAATAACTCACTCTTGAATAAAATTATGGCACTGCATCTGAACACTTAAGATGCTTGGAGGGATGGACAGATATCGTTCGTTGGCTGTTTTGAAGTGAGGCCTCATGTTACCACAGGCTGTACGGAATTAAAGGTTCCCCACCCCTGACATACACACGCGCACACGTACACCTACACGCGGGTACACGACGCTGCCGGTGTCAGTAGAAGGAGCAGGCGGCAGTGAGGAGGAGCGATGCGGCGATGAAGCCTGGTAGGCGGTGCATGTGCGCCATAGCAAACGCTGCAGCACCGATCGCCAGGGGGTGATGCAGTCGTGCCACCACCCGCAGCATCTTGCTGAAATGACAAAGATAAATATCCCCCCCGTGTAGCTTAAACAGATTGTTGGGGCAAGTATTGTTGGTGAACACCTATTAAGGCCGACGCGGCACACGTAGGCTGGAGTGGCTAGCACCATGGCTCCCGCTTTTGTCTCTCAAGTGCCAGCTACTAATATGATGCTGAGTGGACCTAGGGGAGGCCCAGCACCGTCCAGACATCACTCACCACTGATGTTAGTCTTTGTGGAATCAAGCGAGATTTATAGGAAACAATAGTTCATTCTTAGTTCCAGGTAAATCGATGAAGGCTCAAATGACAGGAGGTGGTGGTGCTAGAGCAGGGTCAGAAATCTTTTCTTTCCTTACAGCTATATAGGACTTTTAATATCTTTGGTGGGCAACCACACGGTACACACCTCAGTCACTTCTGTCACCGCAGCAGGCCCCTGCAGTGACTGAAATGACCGAGCACGATCAAATCTGAAACCTTTTCTAATTTTCTAAAATTAGCAAATTGCAAAGTCTAAAATATTCCCCATTCGCTACCTGATGCGTGCAGCTAAGACGCTCGCAGTGACGGATTATATTGTCTGCATACCGTTTTGAAGTGAAGTGGAGTTGTGGGCTATATCTGGCCCGCAGGCTGTGGGTTCCCCCAGACCCGTGCACTAAGGGTTTTGCAGTTCGTTAATTTCCCCACCTCTCTCGGAATGCCGTTGCCCGGGATTCCATGAGCAGCACGAGCACAAGGCTGATGATGGCGGAAACGGTTCGGAATGGATCCGGCTGCAGCTTCCTGTCGACGCTGTTGGCACCAAAGAGGTCATCTCAGTCAATGGCATTGGTGCCACCTCCGATGAGCACGGTTGGTTACGTACGGCGCGATAGAAGATTAATATAGATAAACCCCATCTCGTCATCACGTTTCTTCACGTTTTCCAACTACGGTTGATTATTTTATTTGTACACTTGTTTGCAATTGTATTGATTTTTTTTGTTTAACTAGATCTGCTTTTATTGCCCAGATCTCCCTTGAAAAAGACTCGCAGTCTCAATAGGCTGACCTGGTTATAAAGATGATTAATTTAGCATTTCACAGTATCGGCTTTGACAAATGGCCATGCGTTTCATGTAAACAACCGTAGAACCAGGTAATAAGCAAAAACAAAAAATTATGCGTATTAATACACTGGAAAATGTTACGGTAATCAGTCCCTTTCTTGAGACAGCAAGTGGGCAAAGTGGTGGATGCTGACTCACCGTAACTGCTTCAACCAAAAGACGAGGGAGGGTGCGGTGAGCGCTAGCGCGCACACTACCAAGGACAGCGCCGTCATCTGCAGGTGGAGCCGGTCAGAAGCCACGCGCACCAGTCTCTCCGCCAGGGAGCTCCCTCTCGATAGCCCGTCCTCATTCCCGGCTTCGCCCGCACCGGCTGCGTTATCGTAACTCCTGGGGCGCTCACGACCGCCGGGGGAAGAAGCCTCGGCTTTGCTCTCGGTGCGATCTCCCGCCGATCCGGCACCCGGCCTTTTCCGCGGTCCATCGGCCGAGTTGCCAAAAGGCTTTTCTTCTTTCTCGCTCGATTCTGCACCCTGGTCCTGCTGATCGTCCTTGCTGGGGCGGGTCTCTCCGGCACACGACGCAGGCGTCTGAGGGTGGGAAATTGCACAGCAGCGGCCGTGATGGGAAAGACTCGCTCATGGGCGAGGTTTCAAAACAAGCGATTTGTGTTGATGAGTTCGATCAAGGATTCATTTCAGCTAGACCTATCAGGGCTGGTGAGCAGGAAAATATATCCGACACAACATCCAGTATACCTCTCGTTATCACTATGGCTACCAGTCACGTTGCTCCGCCAGTCTACCAGCAACCCAGACAATATTCAGTGGGAATTTAAGCCCCGAGTTCTAGCAAATAATATTATGATTGTTAAATGAACCAATATCGTTGGGAAATGTATACGCTATCAGCAATTGTTAAATTTAACAAACATTTGTAAACTCAATGCGAGCACATGTCAAGACACTGCATACATGGGGGCATGCACAGGAATGCGGTGCAATTTGAATACGAGGAATTTATGGTTGCTGCATTTGCCTGCTTATAATGGGACATGTCGGGAATCCAAGCCTTGTTCAAGACAAAATGTATCCCATAGTGAAACAGGATTTCAGCATTTATGCTACCGATTCAGTGAGAGCAATGTATCACAAGTGATGTATCACAAGTGATACATTGTAGAAAAAAAGGGCACACGTACACACACACACACAGGTACGGTATTCTTACCAGGTTGAGGGCAGAGCGCATGGCTGCCACTTTTGCGTGCAGTCTGATGACCTGCGAGAGGCCAACGCAACGCACACCAATGATTCACGAGTTTCAAAACGCATATGTATATATAAGACTGTCAAATGATTACGAGTTATCAGCAGCAATTAAATGTGCCCTGCAAGTAAACGTGTTCCCCAATTGCAACCAGCAAACTCTGAAATGCACGATGGAATCGCAGTGCCTTTACCACCTGCACTGGTAGGCAGTGCAGGTGGTAAAGGCACTGAGCAGTGGGGTGAAAACTTCTTTGAGCGTGGGGCCAATTTGGGCATCTCCGAGCTTCCCATGGGGCTGAGAGGGTCAAGTGGACATTTTGCCAGTGACGTCGTGTACTTGGAGATGACGTCACAGTGGCCTGTTCGCGGCCAACAGCCCGTCAAGTTGTTTTAGATGTGCTTCTGCGGCTGTCTGGAACGCTCTTTCTTCTGATATTAGAAAGTCACCGGGAGCCATGCATTTTTAAATCGAGATTGAAAACTAATTTCTTTAGAACTGCTTTTTGTGTTTGGTTTGCCGTCCTTCCCCCCGCACCTTCGATGAACATGGTTGGCTACGTATGGTGCAAAAGAAGTTCAACATACATACATACATACACTGCACAGCACCCCTCAGACCCAGGGTTCCGGGTTCCCACAGACAATTGCAACGACATCGCCGCACGTCTCCACAGGTGAGCAAGCCCACCTTGGCCAAGCACAGGAGGACGGTAACAGAAAGGGCGAGAGCTCCGCAGAACAACCACGCCACCCCGAGCACCATGGCCATCACGGGCACGCAGCGCGATGACAGCAGCCCCCCCGGAATCACGTCCGCGTTTGGCCTGCAGCAACAATAACCGTGATTACGGGGTGAGGGAGGTTGAGGGTGGAGCTTGAGCGAGCAGGGTGTGCGTGGGAGGGGCAAGAGGTCACGCATACCACAAAATGTTATGCGTCCCATCTGCGTGGCGCATTACAGTTGCAAATCTCAGGGTGGCGACATTGGTAAATGCACAACCCAGATATTGTATCTTTCCTGCTATTGCTGGTAGAAGGACCTCCACTAGAGAGAGCTCTACGAAGTCCTTCTAGAGGGTATTTTTGGCCTACGCTTCCACACTGGCCAGATATCTTAGAAAGAGAGTACCCAAACTTTACCCCACCACATACGACCAGCCGATGGACTGTGGCATACCCATTTACAACTGTTGGGTGGACATTGAAGATGGCGATGCGAAGCGTCGTCACCGTTACTCTTAAAGCAGCCCATACCGCTTCACCCTGACGAGCGCGGCGGCAGAGAGTCGCACGACGCATGAGCCCAGGAGGGCGGCGGCGCGCACAGCCGCGCCGGCGAGCAGGAACATGAAGAGCGGTAGGAGGTTGTGCCACATGGCGCGGCGCTCCAGCAGCACGGCGTCCGGCTCGGGGAGAAGCAGGGCGGCCCACGCGGCATGGAACCACTCCCAGCTGCACCGCACGTCGCCAACCACGCGGCATACGCCAGGACAATTTTATTTAAAACATTTTAAATAAATAAATGGAATCTTTATTTAGACTGGAGGAATCCGATGAGCTATGAAGGTCTTTTTAAAAGATGTCCAATAGGGGCAGGTCAACACCACCAACACGACAACACAACAGCAGCGATAAAAATACCGGATTCTTTGCTGAGAACATCCGTCGTGTTTACCATGCAGTTTAATTCGCACTGATTTGGTTTCATGTATGGCACTGTTTTATGGCGACATGTAAATAAGTATGGTGCAGTGGTGGTGCAGTGGTTTGTATACTGTCCTCTTAACCCAGTAACCCAAAGTTTGATTCCTGGCCATGGCTATCATCAGGGATAGATGCTCTCAAAATGCTGCATTGAGTGGTGTGTGTGAAGATAGATTATTGCCGATTTGTGCAAATTATATGGAAACATGGTAATGTGACATTTAGGCTGTGGGGAACAACTTTATGAATGCGACTTTAAAAAGTTACACGATACAAAAATGAATCACTAATCATGAAAATGCATCCAATTACTGAGGGAGGTGAATCATGACAAGCCTATAAATGACTAATATGTAACAGACTGCGACAGATTGGAGAGACCTTCATCCAGCAGTGTATAGATCATGGCACATGAGGACTAAGAAAGCATGATAATAATATATGAACTTTAAAACAGTAAAAGCCAAAAGATGTTATTTACCCCATAAACAACTTTAAGAGGTTGACGAAGGGCTGTATGTGGAAAGGCTTGGCGGCCACTTCAATGGCAGCTTGGAATGGGGGGCACGGCTCTGAGAAGACAAAGGGGCACAGGGGTTGACGCTTGCGCAACATGGGCAGGCTCAGGGGTCACGGCAGGTCACGAGGAGAGCAGCTCAGAGCCCTCGGTTGTAAACCACAGATTGAAACAAAAATTTATCACCAAATATGTCAACACATAGCGGCAAGTGCCAAGGTCGAAAGATTCTAAAAACACTTGGCATAGAAGCGCAACATTGCAACCTTTCATATGAACCTTATGACAGGACCCCGGGGTCCCAAATAAACGCAAGTCAAAATCGTAATAAATGTATTTATTGTTGGCGACTCCGTCGCACCGCGCACATAAACACCGTGACCCACCAGAAATCAATCCTCTCGTACTTGACCAAGCACCTGTCGTTGTCAAAATCGCCGTAGTCATAAACAAAACTTGGAAAGTTTGATTAGAGCATCGTGTAGAGCTCATCGAGAGGAATAGATTGGCGTATCGTTCGCCTTCAACAAGACATAAAATGACGTCGTAACGCAGTTCGTGCGAGAGCCGGGGGTTTTTGGGACCCCGGGTTCCTGCCATAAGGTTCATATGTCCTTAATGTGACTTCATGAAACAAAGTACATTAAGATATTTTTCTTAATTTATTAAATGAAATTAAGGACTTTGGAAGATTTCTCAGTACAGTATACGACATTTAGTGTGAATCTCTTATCACTGTTCAAAAGATTTCCCTGCAGTTGGCGATCCTTGATGAACACTTTGATCCGCTGAGGATATTTAAATCTAGACAGAGCCACGTACAACTGGCCATGGGAAAAAACGGGTTCATTGAGATAAATACCCAAATTTTAAAAATTCTGACCCTGCAACTTGTTGATCGTCATCGCATTATCGGAATTTGTCGTCGTTTCAGTACGAAAGTAAGAGTGACGTCACTTGGAGCTAGGTGGATTCTCGTGATGAAGACGATTTCGCCTCGGTTGCATTGCGATACAATCTCTGCGGTGATTAAGTTATTTTGTCATGATTTGACCATCAAACGCGTTCCATTGCAAAAGCCATTCTTCGGGTTAAGATGTCGCAGCAGCATTATTATAATGCCTGTATTCAGTGCCAATGTGTGTGGCGGCATTTCTGAAGGCGTTTGATCGTGAAGAAATTCTGGAGGGTAATTCAATGTGTCCGCACGCTCTTACGACACGATCGAGACAGAGCTGTAATAATTTTGGATATCTCCGGACAGCTTTGTGATGATGTCGGTGGCTCTGGCGAGCTCTCCATCTCTGCTGTCTTTCTCTTTGCAAACGGTGTTTCTTAGCTGCAGTATCTCTGTCCTCTTTGTTTGACGTATTTAGATCTTACGACACTTAACGTGCTCCAGCAGCTGGAACACTGCGAAAAAGGTTGCCTCACACTTTTTAGACACTGTATAGGAGCGGGGTGATCTGCAGAGGGGCCAAATCTAGCTAGTTTTGAGGCAAAAAGCATTCAAATTGGTAATTTTTTTGACCAGGGATTCTTCGGTATCTTACAGAATAGGCAAAGGCAATCTATGTGGCTGTATAATTTAAAAACGCCTAACTTCACTTTAACACTGTTTTCAAATCACCTGAAGCTGTTAACTGACAAATGTATTTTCACCGATGGATGCTTGATAGCGAAGAGTGAAGAAAGTAGAGTGCTGATACTGTCTGAAGTAACTTAGCAAATAACGAAGACCAAAGGAGAAGCATTAGAGTTATGAATAAATTGATAAAAGTACAATTGTATCTTGTCTAAATGTAATAGCAGGGAATATTGAAAAAAAGAATGTAATCAAACACTTCAATGCATTTCACCGTAGCACTGTATTAATGGCAGTGAATGTTGCACAAAAGGAAGTCATAAAACACCTCACAGCATTTGACCACAGCACTGCATTAACGGCAATGGTTGTTGCATGCAAACTATGTCATAAAACACCTGATGTAATGTCACAGTAGCAATGTATTTAACGGACGTTCAATTACTTGCAATTCACTGCTCTGCTACTTACTCATCTTCCGCTTTCGCTCGCTGGGGTTGGAAACAATTGGAATTCGATACAATGTCTGCAAAGTAGCAGAGAAATGTTTATTGTAGCATAATTTGGATGCGTAAAGTAGACTCACCTTTCGTTGGACGTGCCAAAGAAATTAATAAAGGCACCAAATGCACTGTGATGCGACGTATAATTATTTATTGCCTTCACTTTCTATAAAGATACGTAAAATCGAAAGCGAATTTGCTTAATTTTTTTTTATCATAGCCG
Source organism: Lampetra fluviatilis (assembly GCF_964198595.1). Classification (NCBI taxonomy): domain Eukaryota; kingdom Metazoa; phylum Chordata; class Hyperoartia; order Petromyzontiformes; family Petromyzontidae; genus Lampetra; species Lampetra fluviatilis. The sequence continues at coordinate 17,081,099 of NC_136275.1, forward strand.
CTCGCCCTTCTGCGTTAGTCAAAAAATCCAGGCACACATGAATAATAAGGGGGGGGGTGCATGTGGAGTGATGTCACGCGCGGGACACACACTGCCTTGTTTTGCTCGTTATATTAGTTGCTGCGTTGATTTATTAGCTTTGATTTCCATAAAGAAAGGTCAAAATGAAAGCTATTTTGCGTAAACAAATTTTCGTTTCCGCTCCACTGTCTTCATGCGGAGTGACGTCACCCGTTCATGATTATTAATGACGGGGGTCCATGTGGAGGACCCTTCCTGTTCATGATTATTAAAGAGGGGCGGGTCCATGTAGACCATGTAACATGTTCATGATTATTAATGAGGGGGGCTGGTTGACGTGGAGTTACGTCACGCGCGTTACACACTGACATTCTTGGGTAAATATAGTAGTCAATAATGCTGCAGCCAAAAAGTAGCTACATGCCTATCCCTAACCTCAACCCTTACCCTATCTGTACTCTTTTGCCATTCATGGTTTTGTTGCATCTATTAACACGTCCATTATCGATTCTCACGAGCTCCAAACCCAATTCTGCAGAAATATTATTCGTAGCAGCAGTTATTTTTTTCCTTCAGTTCCCTCATCTCTTCTGAGATTTTGGGCCCCAATTTATGACCCATCGAACTATGATTACAGCCATTCGACCAGAAATTATGTTACGTGTTCCCCCCACCACCTTTCATTTACACCTCACCTTTGCTCTGCTGATCTAAGAGCTGCTTGCCAAACACGAGCAGGATGTTCGCCACAAAGTATGCAGGGAAGCACTCGGCGTGGAAACGCACGAACTGCGGGCAAATTCACGAGGTGGAAACACACGAGGTGAAACATGTGATCAAAATTTACCTTTAAAAGCTTGTCAACACGGTTACAAACTGTGCTTATAGACATCGATGGAGATGTAAAGTTAAGATGTATTTCCTGAATGTAGTTTTTTATTTAATTATGGAGCCTTACCTGTCCCATCACTTCTAAAAATGACGTCTTGATGGTGACCTATAAAAGAAGGATAAAATAAATCACTCAAATGCTCCGTTGCCTTTTCATAACTGCATTAACATTTTTCTAAGTGCACATTTCTGTTGCTTCTCAATTGGTTGAATAATTTTGCCTTTTTCCCCAAATAATTTTCCAATCGTGCGATATCGCCATCATTTCACGAGACGACACATTTCATTTACAACTCTCGCAATTAGGAACGCACCACAAACTCGTACAGAAGTCACTTCAATCGGCATCTTTATCCAGACTCGGGGCATCCTTTGTGTATGCCATGACTAGGAATGATCATAGAATGTCATTCAAAATCCAATCAAGATGTCTTTCTCTGAGCAATAATCAGCCAAATTATGTTAATTATTTTTATCTTACAGACGGATATAGTCTGCCAGCAGGGGGTGATGTTGCTATGTGTATTCCCAATCGGTAAAATGTTATAATTTTAAACAATTAGTTGCACTGCATTTCTGTATTGCTCAGATAACAGTGAGAAACTTGCAAACCTGCACATCTCTTCTGCACTTGACCAGCAAGTGCCCAGTGGCATAGCTGTCGAATGCAGGCGGTGCCAATGCACTGTGGCCCACGGACCAGATGGGCCTAGGTACAAGAAGGGAAGGCGAGCACTGGCAGTTGACTGGTGGCCTTGACAGTGTTGGCTTTCGGTGTAGGCAATGTGAATATTTTCCCAGGGTGATGGCAAAATTGTTGGGACTCGAGAGTGGCGTCAGGACCAAATTCTTTGCTCCGGTGGCTGGGACTGCCGCATGTGTGCACGTGAACTTCCCACGTGACACTAAAACGCTTCAGCCTACATCACAGAAGCGGGTGCCGTGGTGCGGAGATGTTAACTACCTCGCCTGGTATACAGATTGTGGGTTCGATTCCGACCCTGATGCCTGTATATTTGGAGTTTGCATATCTCTCTCCCCATGGTCACGTGGATTTTTCTCTAGGTCCTCTGGTTTTTCCCCTTCACATTTAGAATCAACGTGCGTTTCGAGTATTTGGCTGCTATAAATGTCCACGTGATAAGCCACTTCGTTGAGCTATCATTTGCGGCCAGGTCGCTTCTGAAAAAAAGAGCTGTATTGCCCCAATGGGCCTTACATGATAAAAAAAAAGCTTAAAAAGAAATAAAAGCACACCGAGACATGAGGTGAGAGGGGACGATGATAGAACACGGGGGGTGGGGTGGCAGGGTGGTGGGGGCATTTCATTCCTTACACCTGGGCCCTACGCCAACCACACTACACAACTACGGTTTGTCCTCATGCCCGCGGCGGGTGTTCCGTAATGCGATGCACAGGGCACGCGCCTCGTAACGGCAATCAGCGTGGCCGTGCAGCTGGAGGCTGGGCATCGCCTCGTTTCCCAGTGGCCGGCCCGTGTGCAGCTTCACAGACAGCGCTGTCACATCCGACGCACTATAACGGACACACGTGCACGCACGCACACACACACACACCAGGCAACGGCACGAACGTAATTGGTGGAGGAGTTTGAGGATCAGACAATATGCCTCTGTGCTCGGTGGGATCTTCAGAGTGCTTTTATAAATGACAGCCCGTTTTGAATCCACTGCTGGATAAAGGTCTCCCAATGCAGTGTTAGTCATAGTCGTTGTTTGACCATGCTGGTCAGTTTGGGTTGCTGAAGAGGAGGGGATGACCTAAGCTGTCGATTCTTCTAACTTCACTTGCATTAGCATTTCACAGGTATCCTTACATATGAGGACATGTCGCCCTACATCTGTTTAACGTTTCTTTGACTTGCGACTTCCTATTAGCATGGTTGGCTATGTACGGAACAGAAGATGGTCAACATAGGTACAACTTCATTTATTATTGTGCTGTGATCAGTCAATAAAATCTGACCAAACCGACTTATGGTATGATAAATGTATTATGCTCAGATTTTATTTCTGTACGTGACTTTACTGGTCTTTTGCATTCTCATCCTGGTTAAACAAAATACACTCTCAACTGTACTATCTTGGACGCGAAGCCCTCTACAACCGATGCCAGTGGACAAATAACGTAGGTGTGCAAGCGGAACAAGAAATAAGTTTGAACCACCACGATGAGCTATAGCATTTGCAAAATTCATTTGCACAAAACACTCACTTCACAGTGGTGAAGGAGTCTTCCTTGAACCAGGGCACAGTCAACCGTACCAGATGGGATGCTGCGGAAACAAGAGACATGGTCACGTGACTGGTGACGCTCCAGTGTGGCCAGAGTTTACAAATCTGTCTATTGTCTCGGATGACTAGAACTAACTGCATCGATCAACTCTCACCTGATGTGATCTCACAGGTGGGCTTGATATAAACAGTGAATGCCTGGTACACCTGCAGAGACGACAGCATGTATTAGGTGAGAGTGTCTTGCTTCAAATGTTAGTAGAAACGCAATTAACACCATGAGGTGTAAATCCAAACAATTTATATTTTTTACAAATGTGGTTATGTTTCTGCAGATATTCAGCTGAAAAGTAGTTTAACCAATACATGACTTGGGCCCAAAGTTATATCTGACTGTATATTAAGCATATCCTTTGCAATAGTGGGACAATGTTTTGAGCAAGTTACTCATTTGGGATTGCAGCCACATCGCCCCCTGCCTGCGACAACTTAAGAGGAAGATCCCAAAAAAAGCCTTGAGAGGCTTTCTTGCAAAACAAAACAAACTTCATTACGAAAAAAATTGCCTTGTTTAAGATTCCTGAATAATATTTCCACTTGCCTGTACGAAATCTGTGAGGTTAACAATATGCAGAAGTCCAGCAGAAGGTATGGACAGTGAATTGGAGGTCAGTCCTTTTGAACAAAATGTAAAAACACAAAACATTACAACGACATTACAGCATAGTTATTCCTATAATTTCTTATCTATAAATGTAATTACTATCATTGTCAAACAATATTATAATTATAAAGGAATGTTGCATTTCCACCACTGGACACAGGCGTTGAGCACCGCCTGAATGCTCATTTAAACAGGAAATCACAACGACTATTTTTGATAATAATCACTATAATTTACTTTAAACAAGTTATGCAAACTCACACTTGAACTTTAAGCTAGAACAATGACGTGCAATCATCTTCCAGCGCAGGCCACGTTCAAAATCTGAAGGCTGGCTCTCTCTCTGGGCCACGTGGTAACTTGGTGAACTTGAGGTGACATTAGCGATAGTGACGCCCGTTAGCAAGAATGGTATCAAGTAGCCTGTTGACAGCAAACAGTACCCCCCCCGAGTTGTTTACCCAGTGTTTGGCGTACCGCAGCGGTCGGCAACCAGTGGCTTCGGAGCTGCACGTGGCTCTTTAAGGACTATTTCATGACATTATTTATTTAGGACCACCGTCATGTATTCACGTGAATTGCGGGTCTTAAAATATAACGTTTTTTTTAACCAAAACCCCCCCAAAAATCGCTCTTATTATTATTTTGGTTGCCGACCCCTGGCGTACCAGGCCAGTCAAACCCATACCACAGGCCATTTCCAGCCTCTTGGACCTTAATTTGCAAACATCTGTGATGAAAAATGCCATTTTTTGGTTCTCTATAACTGCGTGAAGTACTCATGACTGAGCGCTGTGTTGGTGTGTACCTAGTGAGAGAGCATTGGTTACAGGCAATGCGCTGCTCCGATTGTTCCAGGCGATGAGCTCACACGCCAGGCTGCCCTGTCAACAGAACAAGGCCAGAAACAAGCACACACATGGACGATGCAGGAGTTCTCCCACATGCTGCGAGTCCACGTATCAATGTGTGTACGTGTATGTGTGGAGCGGTAGTGCAGCGGTTAGCGTGCTGCGCTGTGAGCCCGGTGACCCGAGTTCGACTCCCGCTCATGGCCACCACTAGGTCGACTCAACCTGAAATGAGTACCTGGTGTAGTGTGTAAACATCGCCGCTGGGGAGACAAACGCGGTTGGGCATGGTGCTGGCCACCCAACCCCTTGTGTACCGTGCTGGCCTTCATAGGCACTGCTCACTAACAGCACTTGTTCCAAAAGTCTGTTAAGGCTACAAGGGAGATCTTTATTGTTGTGCGTGTGTACTTACATCCAGAGCAGTGCTGCGTGCAAGGATGGCCACATGCGTCAGTGCTGGAAGATCCTCCAGCTTCAGCAAAACAGTCTGCAGGTGAAACAAAGTGTTGTTGCCAGGTTCAAAATTTTCCCCTTTCTAGATCCCAATTAATGCGGCTTCGATGCCCGCTGTGATCGATAAATATCAGGCTGTTTCAAAGGAGTTGGCCTCATGTGGCCGTGGGGCGGTATTAAAGTAGCGTCCTATATCCCAGCCCACGGGCGTGAGGTTCCTCACCCTTACTTTGGGGTTTCTGCAAACATGCAAACGAGACAAAAATGCTTCCTGTGAAAATGTTTCTTGCCTTAAGTGAGGGCAGCAGCTCTGCCTCCCAGGACAGGTCCACACCCTCCGTGCTGCGAACGCAATGACAATGGCGATCAGTCCTGGCCAGCACGGCCTCACACCACCAGTGCCCCAAACACCAGCAGTATCCCCGGTACGCGATGTTCGTCAGTGTTGCCAACTCCTTAAATAGGAAAGTCTCCACAAACGAACCTCACCAAGGCACCGGACATCACTAGATAGACCTTCTGAAGTAATCCATTATGTCACGTGACAATGCATAAAGTATTACGCATTGTAAACAATACAGGATTCTGAATAGAGACCTGGAATCGCTTCTAAGTCTTCATATTTATTTGCGAGGAAAACCCAGCGATAAAACCGCGACGTTGGCGACACAGATGTTCAAAATTTGGGAAATTACTTTTATAAATATGTGGATCAGTGGTTTTGCTCTATTCGCAAAAACTTTATGTAATAACAATATATATATACTTAGCCATTGTCTATCATCGTCATTCATTTATCCACGGAAGCATCAATGATTCTCAAAACTTTTTCAGAAGAGTCCTGTACTTTGGGACGTTTGGCCAATTCCTTTTGAAAGGAGTTTATGGCAAGTGGGAGGAAACCGGGGTAAGAACATCCACACACGTAAGAGGAGATAGCATTCAATATTCTTTAGAGATGCTTTCAAGAACCCACTTGCTGCGCTGCCATCTCTTGGCCATCTCACAGCTCCGCAGGTCTGGGAGTTTCATAAATGTTAGTGGTTCAACAGCCCTCGCGTTCAAAGTAATGGATCACTTGTGTGCCACAATCTGTTCAGATTTCACTCCTTTCACCAATGTCTTACCAGGACGTCTCGTTGTGCACTGTGCATCCGAATAGCCAGCTGGTAGAGTCCTGCAGAAGGAAAAAAACATCGTTTTTGTATTATTCATGTAGCTAAGCATCTCCATCGGCCAAAGTCTATTCACTGCTGGATAAAGGCCTCCCCACGCCATCACCATTCGCTCGCAGTCCTGCGACCGTCCAATCCATCTCACTCCTGCACGTGAACCGATCTCATCGCCCCTTTTCACTCATACTCGTATCAGTGAAAGAAGTTCAACGTACATTTTTCCGTAAATGTTGTTTATAACAAAACCACAATACTTACCAAGTTGTGACTTCGACAGTAAAGATGGCTGTAAACATCTGACAGCCTGGGGAAAGCGAAATA